>NC_138055.1:77859544-78555147 GCF_964194185.1 Rhinolophus hipposideros
CTTCTTTAAAAAAATCACTATTTTTTTTTTTTTTTTTTTTGTGATACTGGTTTGGTTGTGATGAACTCCTTTAAGTTTTTCTTAACTGGGAAGTGCTTTATCTCTCCTTCAAGTTTAAATAATAGTCTTATAGTGTAGAGTAGTCTTGGTTGTAGGCCCTTGCTTTTCATCATCTTGTTGAAAAGTGCCAATCCCTTCTGGCCTGCAAAGTTTCTGTTGAGGAATTATTTGAGGCTTAGGGGAGCTCCCTTGTAAGTAACTAATTGCCATTGTCCTGCTGCTTTTAGAATTCTCTCTGTGTCTTTAACCTTTGCTATTTTAATTATGATTTGTCTTGGTGTGGGCACCTTTTCGGTTCATCTTGTTTGTGACTCTCTGCACTTCCTGGACTTGTATGTTTATTTCCTTTGCCAGATTAGGAAAGTTTTCATAATTAGTTCTTTAAATAGGTTTTTAATCCCTTGCTTTCTCTCATCTCCTCTGGTACCCCTATTATATGATTATTGTTATGCTTGATGGTGTCCCAGAGGTTTCTTAAACTATCCCCATTTTTTAAAATTCTTTTTCGGTTTTGCTGACTTGATTATGTGTTTTCTCTTAGGTTGTCTTCCAAGTTGCTGATTTGATCCTTTGCTTCATGTAACTTGCTGGTGATTCCTTCTAGTGCATTACTTATTTCAGTTATGGTTTTCTTCATTTCCAACTGGTTCTTTTTAATGGTTTGTAAGTCATTTTTTTAATGCTTGCTATCTCTTTTTTGAAGTTCTCACTAAGTTCCTTCAGCATTTTTATAACCATTATTTTGAACTCTGTATCTGGTAGGTTGCTTGCTTCCATTTTGTTTAGTTTATTTCTGGAGTTTTTGTCCTGTTTTATTAGGGATGTATTTCTTTGTTTCCTCATTTTGGCTGCCTCTCTGTGTTTCTACGTATTAGATTGATCAGCTATGTCTTCCACTCTTGTTCGGGTGGCCTTATGTAGTATGTGCCCTGTGGGTCCCAGTGGCACAGCCTTCATGACCACTTGCACCAGATGTTCCAGCATTGTGCCTTGTGTGAGTTGTGTGTGTCCTCCTGTTGTAGTTGAGCCTTGGTTGCTGTTGGCATGTCAGTGGGTGGGAACGACCCTCAGGCTGAGTGGCTGTGGGATTTGGCCACTTCCACAGCTAACAGGCTGCTGTGTGGGGGGCTTAACCTGTGCAGCGGAATAAGCTCCATGGGCTCTGGTGGCTGCTGAGACTACCCTTCACATGTGCTGCTTGTGGAGCTAATCATGCGTTGGTCTGCTGTTGTCTGAAGCTGTTATCCAGATATGTTGGTTCTGGGCCTCTTGGGAGGGGCTCTGGTGCAAATCCAGATTAATCACTGATTCTTACTGGCCTAGGAATATCTGTGGAGCTATAAAGTGACCCATGGTTGGTCACTGCCTGTGCTGGATATGGAGGTGCTTGGTAGGGTCCACGCTGTCACCTGAGGACTACTGCCACCAGTACAGAGCCTGGGGTAACTCTGCCAAAATCCCAAGGAACTCTGAGGCCTTTTGTACCCTGCCAGCTCTCATAAGGTTCAGCTACTAATAAACCTTCATGTAGTACATGAGTTGGGTTATTAGGGAGAGACTCAGGGAGTCACCAGGGTGGTGTGAATTGTATTCACCAGGTTAATGTAGCTTTTGGTTTGCTGTGAGTGCTAACCCTGAAGCTACTCAGCAAAGGTCTCGGAGCACTGAGTCCAGCTGTCCTCCTGAGGTCTATGGATCCTCGAGAGCTGTGCAAACACAAGTGCAGTGCAGGTGGGGCTGGCTGCTTGCTGTAAAGGTGTCTCCGGTGTTGTGTGAGTTGGGTGGGGTGAGTTCCCAGGGAGTCACTATGGTGGAGTGAACAGAGGTCACCAGGCCAATATTCATTCAAATTTGACCATGTAGGGCTCAACAGAGGAAAAATGGTGCCCTCCTGCTGGGTGCATGGGAAAAAGATTCTACCCAAGGAAAATGGTGACTGTCTCTCCAGTTATCATCCTGAAGCCACACAATTCAGTCTCTCCCTGTATGTCTCTGATGCCTCCCGAGTCACCCTCCCTCAGCCAGAACCTAGTGTGAGTGCCTGCCTATGAGTGAGTCTGTGCACGGGTCTTTTAAGAGAATGTCTGGGTTTCCCATAGCCCGCTGTCTCACCTGGATGGTCAGAATTCCCACTGTTTTTCACAGCCAAATGTTGAGGGGCTCCACTTCCCAGTACCCATACTCCAGCCTGGGGAGCCTTGTGTGGGTCTGGGGA
Organism: Rhinolophus hipposideros; assembly: GCF_964194185.1. Classification (NCBI taxonomy): domain Eukaryota; kingdom Metazoa; phylum Chordata; class Mammalia; order Chiroptera; family Rhinolophidae; genus Rhinolophus; species Rhinolophus hipposideros. The sequence goes on from NC_138055.1 coordinate 77,861,820, forward strand.
CCTTCATGCCTCTAGGTGGAACCTCCACAGCTGAGATATCCCTCCCAATTCTCAACTGCCACATGCAGGTGTTTCGCCCACCTGTTTCATGTCTCTGCTCCTTCTACTGGTCTCAGTGTGGCTCGTTCTTTATATTCTTAGTTATAGTACTTCTGTTCAGCTAGACTTTAGATGATTCTCCAGGTTGATTGTTCTATAATTTAGTTGTAATTTTAATGTGGCCATGGGGGGAGGCAAGCACAACATTTATCTACTCCTACATCTTCTAGTACACTTATTTTTAAAAAAGATGCAGGACAAAAATCAGAAAGAACAAAGAGACTTATAATGATTTCATTAAATTCTTTTTGCAAAATTAACTGAAGTGATTTTTAAGAAACGATGCTAAATTCAAGATAAATGATAATATGAGTGACAACTATCTTAGTCACATATACCTCATTGTCAAGATTGTTTGTTGCATAATGTATAACAGATTTTGAGATCATGTACCTCAAATAATGAATTTTAGTCACATATCCTTCAGAGGGTTCTGTGATTGCTAGTCATATACACTTGATTAATTAAATGTAAGTGGTGAAGAGAAAGAATGATGGATTCCTTGAACCACATACATTCACTCCCTGCATCTCTCATGACCACAGACATCCCACATATGACACAAGTGGGACATGAGAAAACATAATGAGACTCATGGTAACTTTGCTCTTTGCTCTATACTTGCTTTGCAAGTTGTGTTGTTTATTTATTTATTTTTAAGCAGAAGTGAATATATGCTTATAATATCTTTATTTTGCAATGTATATTTTCTTGTTTTTTTCCTTGTATGTCCACAACACACACACACACACACACACACACACACACACACACACACACAAGTGCATGCACACACACAGAGAGAGTTTGATAAGATTTTCTCAAGCTGTTATCCAGTCAGTGTATTGCAGGGTATGATAAATCCTCATGAGTACTGGTAACTCATTAAGGCAATGATTATCATAGTTTAAGAGCATGAATTTAAGTCTGATCTGACTTCTAGGGCATAGAAAGGTCCTCTCAGCTTTGTTGTTGTTGTTGTTGTTGTTGTTGTTGTTGTTTGTTTTTTGCAGCAAGCATACAAAGGAAAATATAATAAAAGTATGGTACACTAGAGTGATAAGAAGACTAAGTAAGCGTGATACTCAATGAACCCTACTGTGTTTCAAGAGATTGATTATCAAGAGGTCCACATTTCCAGGTATAAAACAAATAAGTCATGGGGATGTAATGCACAGCATGGGGAATATAGTCAATACAATTGTGATAACATGGTAGAGTGTCAAATTGTTGCTGGGCTTATCATGGTGATCACTTCATTAGGTATATAAATGTTGAATAACTATGGAATATACCTGAAACTAATATAATATTGTAAGTTAGCTATCTTTTAAAGAAAGTCTTTTTAAAAAGTTTGATTATAAAACTGTATTCTGCTATCAGAGTTGATTAAATTGGTGGTGACTCTGTTTGGGTATTTAGTATGTTTACATTATCATTGTAATCCTGAAATAAATTATATATGAAAATTATATATTTTTAATTGTTTTTTTAAATCTTACCTATTCTGTCATCATAACTGGAAATTCAAAAATTAGATATTTTTCATATTAGTTGCTTTTGATAATTTATAATGATTTCTACAATTTTTAATTTCTACATTTCAAGCATCTATACTTGCAAGTAAAATTGGCCAATAGTTTTATTTATTTGTTGATTTGTTGGGCAGTTTGTTTATTGGTACTTTTATTGTTTTAGGGAAATTTATATCAGGACTCTATATTGCCTATAAACTGTGTTGTGTAGTTCTCCATCTTTTTACCTTTTTCCTCCAGAATATTTTATAAAAGGTGACTGATCTCTTCATTCAATGCTTGGTAAAATTGTCTCTAAAACTGCTTTGGTACTGTCTCTTTTTATAGGTAAAAAATTTATTACCTGTTTATATCTACTGCAGTTATTGTTCTCTTGAGGTACAGTGCTTGCTTCTGAACCAGTTTTACAAATGTATATTTTTTTCAAGAAAATTGACCATTTTGTCTATGTTGTCAAATTTATTGTCATAAGGTTGAACACATTATTCACTTATTTTTGCTTTCTTCCTTAAATCTTTAGTTATGTGCTCTTCTTTTCCCCACTCTTGCTTATGTATGCTTTTTCCTTATTTTTTCTAATGACAATTATCATAGATTTGCTTATTCAATGGTATTTGTAAAAATAGGAACATTACTCTCTTTATTATCTTTTTCTCTCTTTTATTTAAAAATTAAAATATTTAACACTATATATTTTCCTATGAATACTCTCTTTGATCTATCCCATTGTTTTAATATGTGTTTGTTTTTTCTCTGTTATAGTATTCCTTATCTTGAGACCTTTGGTTGTTCTTGGATCTATGCTTGTCCTTATGTTGTTAATTTCTAGTTATGTTAACTGAATTCTATATCAATTTACTACAGTCGTTTTGTAGAGAGGGATGTGATGCTCTTACATTTTACTTGAATGCTTTGGAAGGAAGTGAAATTCAAATTCTGGTTTTGAAATGAGCCAGCGTCAAATCTGGGACAGGAGTCTCATCCTTTCTCTTCAATGGCACTTTCCATCTTGGACATTGCTTCTTTTCTCTAGTGCATTATCCCATACTACTCATTGCTCCCAACTTCTGTTTTTTCTCTTTATGATACTTCAAATGAAGCGTGCATTTCTTATTTTACATTGTAATTCTACTTTTTAAATAGATAAACTGATTGATAGATAGATAGATGTGTGTATTTATATGTGTGCATGTATATGTGTGTATTTCTTTTTAATCAGCCATTAAAATACCTCTTTTACACATTCAGTGATAAATTTTGAGGATTGAGGAGCTCAATAAACATTTAATTTATTTCCTGCATTCTGAACCAATTGAGAGATAGATAAAGGGTATGGAGGTCAAAATATCAAATTTTAGAACTTGTGAATTATGCACTTTAGGTGCACAGCCACTATGATTGTATCATTGCATTAAACAGACTTATTTGTCACCCTAAACACAGGCAGTACTATAAATACCACTGCCCATTCTTCACAGGAAAAAGAGTATCTAGGGAAGCAAAACCTTTAATGTGTTCTCTATAAGCAGGCAGATCTGAAGAGAGAGGAAAGGGAAAGATCTAAAATACACATTCCTAGTTTCTGTTCATCATTTACCATTCAGATAATTCATTCTTCCTACTTTGGGGAATGATAGGTGAGCAGAGAAAGGGCATGATTGTTTTAGTACTGGATTTTATTTCACCTTGAGATAGAAGGAGTTGAGAGGAAATATTCTACCTCTCCTTTCAATGGATCATAGATAAAAGCACTTGGCAGCTAAAAGAGAGCTGATAAAACATGTACTCCTTTGGTTCACAATAGGTGATAGAATTACAAAAATCAACTGAGGAGTTTTACCACCATACTACTCCATCTCCGGTGATCTTGATTCAGAACCACTGATCTAGTAAGTCCTATTGATGATATTAATAAGAGTAGCTAACATTTGTCAAGTATTCATAATCATTTACACATTAACATATTTACATACACTTTCTCTCCTTTCTTATAACCAATTAGGAAACTAATGCTCGTTAGCAAGAGATGATTTAAAGAAGGCTGTATAACAAATACGTGGTTAAATGAGGATTAGAATACCAAAGCCTCACTCTGATCATTGTCTCTAATTGCCCAAACAGTATTTTTTTTAAATAAGCCAATTTGTTTCAATAATAATCTAGTACTGATAGTGTCCTTGTTTGGATTATTGAAACAATTATGAAAAAGAAAGGGGGGGGTATGAGGAGAACGTATAACACACTTGCTGCTGTACAGCAAAATGATGATAATAAAAAGAGATGAGACAAAGTATGATAACTTCAAAGTCTTAGCCCAAGATTTGGAGAAGACAATGGTGTTCCAAAAATAATTTAATAGTTTTTACATAGGACTCGGTCTGATACCAAACAAAATAGGCATTTGTTAAATCATCTCACATTTATAGAATTGTTGTATAAAAAGAATGAAATAAGAAGAATGAGCCAAACAGAAAAAAAAAAAGAGATTATAACATTTCAAGGAATAGATCTTTAATAGTTAAGAGCCAAAGAATGATCAAGAAATATTAGAATTAAAATTCTATGGCATTTTAAAGGGATAATATTTGTTATAACAGGTGATATATCAAAAGACTACAAGGGATTAAGAAGAGCCTGTGTGGAAAAGAATTAGCATTTTTTCTTTATCTCTTACAGTACGTGATGCACTCACAAGTAACAGTGGATATACTTTGTATTATTTTTCTGTTAGTGGCAATACATTTTATTGAGTCATGCATGTTTTTATCATGATGAGACTTTGTCTTTACTGATAGCATGTGTTTTGTGAGGTAATTCCATATGATTAGCATCAATCAGTAATCTAGCTTGTCCTGGAATTGATTTTATAATCACTTCGCTTGATTGTAACCAAAAGATCTGGCCCCTTTCCTTCCTTCTTTCCTTCCTCCCTTCCTTTCTTCCTCCCTCCTTCCCTCCCTTCCTCCCTTTCTTCCTTCCTTCCTTCCTTCCTTCCTTCCTTCCTTCCTTCCTTCCTTCCTTCCTTCCTTCCTTCCTTCCTCTTTCTTCTTTCTCTCTTTCTCATTCTGTCTCTTTCTTTCATCCTTTTTTTCTTTCTTCCTTCCTTCTTTCCTTCTTTCCTTTTTTCCTTCCTTCCTTCCTTCCTTCCTTCCTTCCTTCCTTCCTTCCTTCCTTCCTTCTTTCCTTCCTTCCTTTCTTTCTTTCTCTTTTTTTGCAATAGATAGTATATGGTTGACCCTTGAACAACACAGAGCATTAGGAGCACCAATCTCTGCACAGTCAAAAATCCACATCCAATATTAGACTCCCTAAAAACTTGAGTTGTCCCTGAATATCTGTGGGGTATTGATTCCAGAAACCCCCGCAGATACCAAAATCCATGGATGAGCAAGTCCACCATATAAAATGGGTTATATCAATAAATAGTTGGCCTTCCACATCTGCAAAGTCCCAACCACAGATCAAAAACAATACAGGTATTTATTGGCCAAACCCCATATAAGTGGACACATGCAGTTGACTCCCATGTTGTTCAAGGGATAACTATTTATAGAAAAAGACTCTTCTCATAAATAATCTTGTTAAGACTCTTTGGTTGTCACTTCCTGGAATGATCTGTGACAGTCGGTGTGACTAAGTTTTCAGCAAGAAAATTTTAGATGGAAATAAACAAGATGCACAATAGTAAATTTCATAAAAACCTAAAAATATGGTAACAGGATATATTAAAAAGCTTTTAATACCTATGTGCTCTCAAAAGATATCTGTATTGCAAATCTGGTACTCCACCCAGATCCTCTAAGATATACTTTTACTCTTTTGAGTGTGTTTCAGGGAAGGGACCCTTAGGATACTAAAGTCCACTTTCCTGACATTCTCTGAAAAATCAGACAGTGCCTGAGATTTCTTTTTCTCTCCAGAGTGCCCTTTAACCAATGACTAATAGGCATGTGACAGTTGTAAGAAAGAAGCAGCTCTTTTGCCTTAGGTCAGTTCAACTCAGTGGTGAAACTTACACTCCAGAGTTACCCTGCGGGATTAGACCTATGCTACCCTCTGCATAATTTAGCTTAAGGTCTCATCCTTGCTTGCCCGTCTCCTATTTTCTGTTCTGTTTCTTACATTTCCTTATTGGTTCCCTCTCAGAGCATTTCCTCAATATATCTTTTGTGAACTTATTCTCAACTTAGGAGTCTGCTTCTGGGAAACTCGCCTAAGAAAATGCTTCATGTGATTTCTGGACATTGGATGTATAGCATATAAAGCATCATATAATGAATTATCCCAAGGAATTACCTGTCCAATTTAAATATCTTTAAAAGATTAAAGGGCTAATCAGAATAATAATATGCATTAATTTTTAAAAAATGAGCACCTATGTGTATATGGCACTTTGTATGGAATTACAAAAGCAAATGTCATATTCCAAAGTAAGAAGCAAACCTATGGAAGAGTATTTTGAAAGGACGAGTATAAAGGGTTCTAATTTTTTTTAAAGCTTTCCCGTATTTACTCACATTGTAAAATCGAAAGTATCTGGAGTTGGAGGCTAGAATAGGATTCACTGACAAAGCTAAGGTCTACTCTAAGCTCCACTCCCTCCCAGAGAGGGGATGAGTGGACCTTTAAGGAAACTCAGTGAGCTGGATTAATGCCCTGTGAAGAATGCACTGGCATTTGACCCCTGTAGCAATATCTAAAGGGAGAGTGATGATATTGCTAGCAGCTTTGACATGCAAGTGATAGAAAAGTAGCTGCTTTGAGTGGCTCACCCTCCCAGAGCAAGTTGGGATAAAGCATCTGTTTTTACCAAGGACCAGGTGTGTGCCATGTCACAAAAGAGCATGGTTTTGTCTTGGACACTATCCTAGAAAACTGCCTGAGGTATGAAAAGACCTTAGCAGGGAGATATTAGAGCTATCACTACAGACTTAATGATTGAACAAAGACAAAACAACTAAAAGGGGTAGAGGTGTATTTGCTCTGATCAAGACATCTATAGATAGGTAAATAATTAACTGTCAGCTCCTAAGTGATGGACAACATTCATACAGTTTTCCGAAAGAGAAAACCCAATTAAAATACAGATTTTAAGGAGGCTGATGCTATATTAGCATAAGAATAAGTGTAGTTGTAATTTTCCTCTTACGCCTACGTTTTTCTTTCTTTGTATCACAACTCCAAAAAGCTAGCTAGCATAGTAAGAACTGCTTGCTATATGAAGAGGCCAATGTAGCAAGAAAGTGAGGGAAGCCTATTGTCAACAGGGAAGTAAATCCTGCCAATTGTGAATAGAATGAGCATGGGAATGTCTCCATCCCCAGTTAAGTCTACAGGTGAGACCACAGCCCTACCTAGCCAACTCTATGATGGTAGCTTTGTGAAAAACCAGTTTCAGAGCCTGGACTCAGCTAAGCTATGTTTGGATTCCTAACACACAGAAATCGGAAGATAATAAATGTCATTATTTTAAGCCAGTAAGTTTTTGGACAACTTGTTTCAAAGCAGTGGATAACTACATCTGAACCCTGCCTTAGATTTCAACTACAGGAATGGGACAATATAACCCTAACAACTAAATATAGGAAAGAGTGGAGATCAAATATGTGGTGATGGAAAGAGAACTGACTCTGGGTGGTGAACACACAATGTGATATATAGATGATGTATTACAGAATTGTACACCTGAAACCTATGTCACTTTACTAACCATTGTCACCCCAATGAATTTTAATTTTTTAAAAAATGGAGACAGATTGAAAAAAAAAAAGTCTTCTGTTTATAATTCAGAGCATCTGCTCTAATCAGTGTAACCATTACAAATCTAAGACAGGTTATCTGATTTTCAGCAGTTTACAACCTCACAAAGGAGATTTGCTCCTAAACAGGGTGTCCTGAGGAATAACTAGACATGTTTGTACTGTGGAATTTCAAAGCCCTATTTTTTTTTAATTTATAAAATTCTATAAGGCTGTAAGTTTTCTTCACCATCTCTAGGTCAGAACTCCTAACAAGGAATTGGCTCCATTTAATAATCGTCTCAGTATCCTACAGTTGTTATCTCTATTTTATATATGCTTTCACAAATATAAAATTCACACACACACACACACACACACACACACACACACACACACACACACACATCCTCCAGGAGGGATTTAAACATAGAATACTATATTGAAGATTGTAATGATAGTGGGAAAAACAGAAAAGATATTAAGTTGGTGCAAAAGTAATGCAATTTAAAAGGTTAAAAATAATCGCAAAAAAATGCAAATACTTTTGCAACAACCTAATAATTATATCTAAACAACATATATTAAATGATTGAAATAGATCTTTGAATAGCAATAATTACAATGATTTTCTTCCCATAAGAAATTTTAATAAGCCACTTCACTTTATGTGGTCCCCAATTCCATATCATCTCGGCATTTAGTTATTTAGCAGTACCCTCCCCTTAAAATTCATGGCCCCTATCTTCTTAAAAACAAAAATAAGTTTCTCTAATTTTGTACATAGCACACTTGGTTTCCCTCTTCACTTTCTGAGGCCCTTAGTTAATACTGATACTCTAAAGATCATCCTTATACGCGGGATACCTATTAAAATATTTTCTTATAAAAGCATGAAGATTTTTAATTAAAATAAATTATTATTTAGCTGCTACTTTTTACTTAGTACTGGAGTTTGACAGTGATCTAACTTTGAGAGGTGCTATGAGCACTGAGATACACGTGTGCTCCCATATATCCTCCTCTTTTTAGGAAAGAAGCATTCATTCCCCCTACCTGCCTAGGGTATATCAGCTTCACCTGACAGCTGAATGCCCTATATATAAGAGAGTTGCATTACCCAAATTGATGTCATCTCTTCCTAGTAACAGTCTGCACCAATGACTGGCCAATGTTGGGGTATAATGATCTAAACTTCTGACCACAATATTTTTAACTTTGCCTACTCCTGCTTATTTCACCACCTTATATATGTTGATCATTTTTAATAACTTCTGCACACAAACTCTGTGTGCAGAAATTGTGTGTTGATCACTGTCAATAAATCTTCTGCCTTAGATTTATTCCTGGAGAAACTAACCTGAAAATATTGGCAAGACAGAATAGCAGACTTGAGGAGGAAGTTTTTGAGATGGATTTTAGATATGTTGAATTCTGTGTACTCTTCGACTTCCAGTGTCAATTCTTTACTAGGTAGCAGAAAAATAAATTGGAAAGAAAACCACATTGAATGTGTAGAGGTTGGAGTAATCAATACACTAGATATATTTTAAATTACAGAAGTTAACTACTTTATTCTCACTGAAAAACACTTGTTTTTTGTGTTTATTTTATTTTATTTTTTTTGGTTTCCAGGACAGTCAAATTGGTTTTCCTCAGGAATTTTTTCCTCAAGTTCATTTGTTACTACTCACCTGCTTATTAGTATAATCAATTCATATGTTAAATAATTAATTAATTCAAGTAATATCAACACATTCCTCTAATGTACCAAGGAGGATCTAAGATACTGTTGTGAAAAACAGAAAAATTCTCAACTAATAGGTAGAAGGAGACAGACATCAATAAAGTGACAGAATAATAATCCAGACAGAGTCTGATGTGTGAATTTGTTTGGTGTGTTTAGCATCATAAATAAGACCAGTGTCATGCGGGGTGTCAGGTGGGGTCTCTGGTCCCGCTCCCCACATAAGAACGCAGGACATGATGAGGCCAAAAAGGAATACCCACGGAGCCATAGATAGGGGAGTCATACTACTATATTATCACTGGAGGCTGGGTTGGAGACATAGGAAGCAGGAGCCACAGTATCTGCAACCTGCCGTCCACTTGTGTCTGCCAACCAACCTCACTTGCTAGCTGCAATCGCCGCGCTAACTGCAATCCGCTCTTGCTAGCTCAGCCACCATCTTCTTGCTAGCACCCATTTGCTGCTAGCCTAGCCACGACAGTTATATTAGTGGTCAATGGCTCACTGGTTACAGCTGATGGCCAACTAGCCACAGTTGATGGCCATTTACTACCTGAGCCAGCACCTTTCCATGTGAGCCGAGAGCCTGGAAACTGCACTCCTCTCTCTGTCCCCACACTATCTCTAAACCGCCTATATTCAGTGAGCCATATTGGTGGAGTAAATGTAGGGTTTTTTCTGTAAGGTGTTAGCCTGGGAGAATGCCTCCTTCGGCTTTCTTGGGGCTAATTGTTACTTTTTATAAATGCTATATCCAACTCTTTCTTCGTGTTCTCTTTTACTTCTTACTAGTTACACTCTCATTACTTCAATTACCCATTTTAGTATATAATTCTTTAAGTTTTCACTGTGTAAATTATTGTGTGGATTCTCTTTCCGAATTTTAATTTGGCTGCTACACCTCCTTAAATTTATGTAAGAGGTGAAACTGAAATTCAAAACCAGATATTTAAACAAAAGATAATAATATTTATGAAAATATAGGATCAATATCTATATCTTCATTGAACAAGAAACCCAAATTTTTATTAGATTTCTTAGTGACCTTAGTGAAATGGAAAAATCAGTTACCCATGTGGATCTAATTTCTGTCGGGCAGTTTAGTTAATGATTAGAACAAACGTTCACTTAATAAATATTGGGTGAGTACTTGCTGTGTCTGTTGTATTATTCTAGGCCCTGGAAATACAGAAATAAAATAAACTGATAAAATCTCTAATTTCACTGACTACTTCTGAAAAAAATAGTGCTTCAAGTTCTACTACTGATATTTTTGATGTTTTAGCATTATTTTATAGAAGAAATTGATGCATATGCGATTTGTGGTTTTAGGATTATAAGCATCCATTGCGTGTAAAATTTATACATTTCTATAGACTGATTTATTATTTTACTCATCACATTCTATGTTATATCTACTTCGTTTACATACACATAATACTAGAAGAAAAAATATTTAAAAAGCAAATGAAAATGGAATTGTATGTTATTGTTTTATTGACAAAAGATAACAATATTTATGAAAATATATGACCTTTAAAAATTTTGATCTTTAAAAATATGTGATTTTTAAAAATATATTACTTTAAAAATTTTATGTTACACAGTATAAAAGATATTTGGCAACTTTTCTTTAAAGAAATTGAGAATAGAGTACATATAATGATGTATTTTATTCACTCAAAGAATATTCAAATTGTATGATTTCACACAAAGTCACCATCGTAAGTTCTACCTCTGAGAGATGAAATTTCCTGATGTGTTAATATCTCCTATGACCACTTCTGTCCCTTCTCATTCCCTTTTTGAATATTATTTCAATAGAAAACTTCTTTCTGCTCAGAACTAATGGCAATTTGAACTATATTTCGCAAAGGTTCCTTACTTTTATGGAAGTTATTTAAAAAGCCTTTATCTTTATGCCACTCACACAAAGCATTCCATATTTTTTTTTCTGTTAGGAATAGCTTATTCCTTTATTTCTTGATGCAATACATTAAAATCATGGCTCTATGAGTGCAAGTAAGATATTATTAATCTAAATATAAAATACTTTGTTAAAATTTACTATTCTTTAATGAAGTAGATGTCTTTATAAATTAGAAAGCTACAAAACACACACATATTAAAATGAAGCATTACTTAAAAATCTTCGATATGTTTACTTAATAATAAACACCTCCATCAATTTCTATTTAAAATATAAACACATCATCAAAAATGGTGTTTCTAATCATAATATTCAGATACTTTTAAAAGTTTGGAGAATATGCAAAGCAATGTGATAAGAGAGAATCTGTTGCAGCATAGACAACTTATGGAAACCCAGGAATGCCTTGCTTCTTTAAGATCATCACCACTATACATCATTAATTTCTAATACATTTTTCACAATTTCACAAAAGTAACTGAAAAAAATATATTCTCAAGCTTACAATGTTGGATAATTAAATTTGTGAACTTAATTGTTCGATCTCATGTATAGGATTCTTATAATTCCATCAAAATATTACTTCTTAAAATATATATTTCTAAATAGTTTCTTATCAATTAGCTTTGATAACTAAGATAAATGTTTACAAAAGAAACCACTTGCTATCTGAAAAACATGAATTGGAACAAGTTAAAACAATAAGATTTATACTAATATTTTAATTGTTATACATAAGTTCCGAGAAAAAATATGCACAAACATATTTAATATATAAATCATGATATCCAAATCTTGGTAGTGAAATATTAGTCTTAGATTGTAACATTGTACAAAATAGTTTAATATACCATGCTTTTTAGCAGGAATACCCATATTCCAAACAACAAAAATGTGTTTAATATGTTAGGAGGTGTGGGGACAGAGCCAGGAATGCAGTTTCCAGGCTCTTGGCCTCACGTGGAAAGGTGCTGGCTCAGGTAGTAAATGGCCATCAACTGTGATTGGATGGCCATCAGTTGTGGCTAGTTGACCATCAGCTGTAACCAGTGAGCCATTGGCCACTAATATAACTGCCGGGGCTATGCTAGCAGCAAATGGGGGCTAGCAAGAAGATGATGGCTGAGCCTGTAAGCACGGATTGCAATTAGCACAGCGGATTGCAGCTAGCAAGTGAGGTTGGTTGGCAGAAAGAAGTGGACGTCAGGTTGCGGATAGTGTGGTTTCTGCTTCCTCTGTCTCCAACCCAGCCACCAGTGAGAATATAGTGCTATGACTCCCCTACCTATGGCTCCGTGGGTGTTCGTTTTTAGCCTCACCATACCCTGCGTTCTTATGTGGGGAGTGGGACCAGAGACCCCGGGTGACATCCCACGTGACAGGAGGTGTTTGAAACATATTTAAATACTTAATATGCATTAGAGAAAATTGTATGGGTACCCTATTTTTCTACCATAGAAAAATTCATTTTCATAATTATTAAGAATTCCATATGTGTCAAGAAAAAAGGTATTTCCTGGACTCATTTATTTTATGTGAATATGTGACAGGGACTCGCCAAGTCACTGGAAATATAACTAACAGTAATCAGCTCTACTCTTGTCTTATTTTACCTCAGACAATCCTGGGAGGTATTCATATTCACTATACAACAGATCATAAAACTGAGAATAATAGAAGTAAGAAGTTGCAAAATTACTGTGACAACCCCTGCCTCTCTGAAGCAATGGACAACTTGAGGACACCAGTTTTCTATATTTATTAATGGAAAAAGATAATAAAGTCAGCCTTGTATACTTACTCCCATAATATCTGTGTAGGATAGAGTTAGTAAATGAAAATAGTATTATTCAAATCTTTTAAAAAAAGATTTTTATTAAAATTATAGCTAACAGACAGCATTATATCAGTTTGAGGTGTACAACCATAGCTGTTCAACATTTATATGCCTAAAGAAATGATCACCATAAGTCCAACAACCATCTGACACATGCTATGTTATCACAATATGTTTGACTATATTCCCTAAGCTGTACATTATATCTCCACAACTTATTTGTTTTATTCCTGGAGATTTGAACCTCTTATTCCCCTTCACCTTTTCCCCCTTCTTAATTTTTTTCAATTACAGTTGACATTCAATATTATTTTATATTAATTTCAGGTATATAGCTTAGTGGTTAGACATTTGTGTAATTTAAAAAGTGATTCTCCTGACTAGGCTAATGCTTCCCTGGCACTATACCTAGTAATTACCATATCGTTGACTGTATTCCCTTTGCCTTATATTATATCCCCACAATTATTTTGAAAGTGCTAACTTTTACTTTTTAATCCCTTCAACTTTTCCACCCTGCTCCCAACCCTCTTCCATCTATCGTGTGATAAGCCTAGTACCCATCTGACACTATATATAGTTATTACAATATTATTGACTGTATTCCTTGTGTTACACACTACATCCCCATGAGTACTTTGTAACAACAATTTGTACTTCTTAATTCCTTTGCCTCTTTCTCACTCCCTAAACCCTCCTCCCATCTGGCACTAATCATCGGAAAAATGCAAATTAAAACCACAATGAGCTTTCACCTCACACCTGTCATATGGCTATCATCAATAAATCAACAAACACGAAGTTTCAGTGAGGATATGGAGAAAAGAACCTTCGTACACCGTTGGTGGTATTGCAAATTGGTGCAGTTACTATGGAAAATGGTTTAGAAGTTCTTCAAAAAATTAAAAGTCAGTCGGAGGGATAGTGGATGGGGGGAGGGGGGTTCACAGTGTGAGGGATATAAATGATGAACGTCTAAGTAGTACCTTGTCTTGTACACCTGAAACTAATAAATTAAAATTAAAAAAAGACGAAAAAAATTTAAAAGTAAACCTACCTTATGACCCAGCAATTCTACTTCTGGGTATTTATTGAAAGAAATCCAAAACATTAATTTGAAAAGATTTATGCACCTCTATTTCTACTGAAGCACTATTTACAATAACAAAGACATTTGGAAGCAACCAAAATGCCTATCAATAAATGACTGGATAAAGAAGATGTGCTACATACACACCATGGAATATAACACAGCCATTAAAAAGAACAAAATCTTACTGTATGCAAGAAAATGGATGCACCAAGAGGGTATTATGCTAGGTAAAATAAGTCAGACTGAGGGAGACAAATACCATATGATCTCACTTATATGTAGAATCTAAAGAACAAAATAAACAAAACAGAAACAGGCTCATAGATACTGAGAACAAACCGATGATTGCCAGATGGAAGAGGGGCTGAGGAGCTGGGTGAAAAAGGTGAAGGGATTAAGAAATACTAATTGGTAGTTACAAAATAGTTACTGGGATGTAAAGTACAGCATAAGGAATGTAATCAGTAATGTTACAACAACTATGTATAGTGCCAGATGGGTGCTAGATTAATCTGGGGGATCACTGCATAAATTACATAAATGTCTAATTGCTATGCTATGTACCTAAAACTAATCTAAAATAATACTGGATGCCAACTGTAATAGAAAAAAAAAAGTAACTTTTAGAAAGAATGAACCAGTTTTAAATATTTATTTTCTTTGAGTAAGAAACTGATTTAGTTGTTCAAAGTAAAAACAATAAGAGCATGATTTAAAAGGGATGCTATTATACAGAGTTACATCAGGTAGGAAGTACTATAAAGATATTTGCTTCTGATTGATAAATCTGATAAGATTGAAGAAATAACAGTTATAACAAAAAATATATATGATTAAAACATATAGTCATAATCAGAGAACAAAGTTTTGCAATTTCATCTCATAATTTTTCATTGTTATTTTGGATATTATACACGTTTATTTGAAGGATGATTTACATTCAGTTTTGAAATTGCATATGTGGTGATTAAAAGAAATCTGTGGTAAATCAGGCTCAAAGATCAGCTCCCATTTTTTTATACCAAGTTCTCGAGTCTTTAATTTTTCTTGTTGAAGTCAATCTTATCCCTTACTATGAAAGTTTACTTCTTTCTCCGAGAGGTTACCCTCTTATATCATATAGAAGAGGCTAAACCATTATGTAACATTTTTTTTCTTGTCTTTGTAACACAATATTGTCAAAGTTCATTAAACAAAACTACCCAGCAAACCATTATTGGTGTAATGCTCCCATTAAATCAGAAAGCAATAGAATTATATCTAATAGTTACTATAGAAATGGTAAATAGTAGTGTCTACTACTACTTTCACTATAAATCTCTTTTTCCCCTCACACATCTGCTCATTAATAGCCACATTTGGACATTTGGTGTTAGTCTCCCATTCATCCAGGATTGAATTAATCTACAATTTCACTCTTTTTTATTTTCCACATCTGCTAAGACTTATATTCTACATCCATTTTTTTACTTTCCATCCCTACAATCATTGCGTATCCTTACATGATTCATGCAGAATCATTCACTTAGTATTTCCATGCAGGTATGTTCCTGGCCCCTATGGACCTAGAACTTAATAAAATCGTCTTATGTTATTTAGAAGTTTTGCTTCCTATATTATATCATGTTCTAACAGAAATCTATTCACTTTATTTATTTATTTTATTTCATATTTTTTGTCCAGGGGAAACATAATCAGATGTCATGCCTATCACATGGTAGAATTCATGGGTCATGGTTGTTTTGTTGTTTGTTTATTTGCTTTCAGTTTCATTCACTGTGTACTTGGGTAAGGTCGAAGTTCTCAGAAATATTCATGGAAAGCAGTGTAACATGCAGTGTAATTTTAAAGGTATTTGTTACACTAAATATGATTATGCCCTTTTCCTACTAGACAGAGTTTCAGGCAGTGAAAAGTAGACCAGGTGAATTTGTGCAATCCTGAGCATACCTCGCAATCCAGACTTTTCTTGCCTATTACCTTTCTATAGGAGTTATCATTAAATTGTGCATTTCCTAGGATGCAATGTGATATCACCAAAGACTTACTATTTCCCACCATATTATTTTATAGGAATTGCATTCTCTGAAAAGTCGTAAAAGTGTTATTGGGGAGTCAAGAATAAAAAACACTCACATCGAACAGATGTTTACTTTAAAAAAGTAGGAGCAAGAAAAAGGAGAAAGATGGCTTCCAAGTTTTCTGTTTGGCATAATCTTTTTCACTGAATTAGGGGAAAATAGTAGGAAAAAAAATCATGGCCTCATATGCTTTCAGTCATGGGCTGCAGTTGTTTCTTGAGGTGTTAAAAAGTTATGCCGCCGATGGTTTTCATAAGTGTAATTTATATTTAGTTAATATTTATCTCAGTTTCTGGCATTTTTTTTCTATTGGTCTTAAATTTAATACTTTTAACAAGTTTTTATGTATTTCCTGCTTTGGGAATAGTTTAAAGGAAAGTTGGGAGAAGCTGATCTCATTTTAATCCAGCAGTTACCCCCAGTTTCTTTAGTAGTGTAAATATTGAATGGGTTTATTTTCCTTTTCTTTTGAAGATTCCATTAAGTAGTTGATTCATTCATAGTGCCATCTGTTATTTTCCCCTTTACTTTTATGACACCAAAGAAGGAACATATTTTGAAACTTTAGTTGATTAAAGAGAGAAACACAGAAAGAGAAAAGGCAGATGAATTTACACATGAACATGTACAGCACCCAGCTCTGCTTGCTTTCTTTGTATCTTTAAACATCAGTTTAATATTATTTTTCTTTTTTACATTAATCGCTGCTGTGGATTGCCAATAAGGCATTTTTGGACCACTTTTAAAGCATAGTAGGAAAATATGCTCAAATTGGCAAACATTTTGCTTTTCTCTTCATCTGAGTTATTCCATTTGTGATCATATGTATTACAATAGAAATGTATACTTCAAAAAATATGATTTGTGCTTTTATGTAAGTATGCTCACAATTGTTTTCCTTCTGTAACATGGAAAGGAAAAAGTATTTTATAATAACAGCTTAGAAAATATAGGAATAATTTTTAATGTATATTATTTTAACTATTTATTATTAGTATCATGCATCATATCTGGATTTTAAAGATACTCTATTATAAAAATTAAAAAAAGGTATGTATATCTTCTGAAGGTCTAATGCAGAAATTAAACAAACAAATTAAAACAAACAAATGAACAAAATGGGGAACATCTTGTGACAGCTTGCCAGAATAAGTCTGAGAGTATGTCCTTAAATGAAAAAGTAAAGAAGTCACATCTCTAACAGAACTTGTGTTCTGGATATCATGGAATAAACAAGGGAACCAAATAGGCTATGATTAGAAAAGATGAATAAGTCAATTAATATGCGTAAAGCAACGTTTTAAGTGTTTACACCAACAAAATGAGCTAGGTATTATTTTCATCTCCATTTTCCAATAAGAAAATTGAGGCACAAATGGTAAAATATCTTGCCCAAGTTTACATAGCTATTAAATATTAGAAGCAGAAGTTATATTAGAAGTCTGACTTAACATCTATGCTTTCAATCTATGTTAATCTGATAGAGAAAATTAACCCAGATATGTAAAATTAAAATGAAGAAAATGTGAGAATAAAACATATTTACTTTTAATTCACTACTGTTTTGGAAGAAAACATATAGGTTCAGATCCGGTATTGCAGCTATGTTCCACAAAGTCCTAAGAAATATAACTTTGTATTGTTTTGCTCCCCTCTGCAGACCTCATATTCTCCAAATCCCCCCAAGGTCAAGCTGGATTCCACAGGCTTCACATCTACATTTTAGCCAATCAGAATGTAAAGGCACAAGATGTACCTGAAAGGAGCCATTCTGAATTTTATACACGTGCCATTCCCTATATCTCAATAACCAAATTATACTCAATTAGTCATAGCTTTTGCAAAGGAACTTAGAGTTTTATTAAGCTAACATTAAATGAGATCTTGTTCTAAATCAAGGGGAAAACAGATATTGGGTTAGAATTAATAGTCTCTGCCATAGGGAATTACATTGTATCACAACTAATACACACGTACAAAAAATATGAAAAAAAAAACATTTACAGTTTGCATAGTTAAGTGTTAGAGCTAGGATTTGAATTTAGCAACTTGAGTCAAGACAATAACACAGCATCAAGAAGAGATAATAATAAAAAATGTTAATTGAATTGGTTGAATGCAGACAGCCTTGGAACAAGATTATAATGAGTATTCATCTAAAATACTAAAAAGAATTTTAAAAATTAAGACAAGTGTAAAATAAGTGTTATCTTTTAGCTTTAGGCAAAATATTTTCTAAGATGAAGATATCTAATTTCCACTGGACAGAAAATTATGTATATCCAGCCCATTGAAGAATTTGTTGAAAATTCATTAAATATATTATTTTACAAAATATGAGAAAGCTCCCACAGATAAAGTCAGAAATTATCATAAGAATAAATAAATTACACTTCAGCCATGTTTTAAAATTGAATAAAAATAAAATATTTAATATTGAAGTGTTATATCACCTTTTTTTTATTTTTTAGTTTAAAAATTTGTAAAAGATTAATCCTAACTCCTCCTTTAGGGTATGCCACAAATTAATCTTATTGTAATTAAAACCCAATAAAAAGTAAATGACATGTATTATCATTAAATCCAGTGATCCTTAAATAACAATACAACTAAATAATTTACATTATAAGAAAGAGTACTTATGTGAGAAAATTTATTTTCACACTGAAAATGAGTTGTATATGATTCACTTATTCAACCGCCTTTTAAGGTGTTCATCTAGTTTTGATGTAAAATATTCTATAATGCTTAAGCACAGGAAGAACAGAAGACATCTGATCTTAACCTTATAGTAATATTTTATGCCCAATTAATCTACTCATATTTATTAGGATAAAAAAAGGAGAACTCTGGAGCTAAGTAGACAGACAGGAAGATGAAAATATAAGGATCAGTATAGGAAGAAGGAAGAAAAGCGTTCATCTCAAATTTCAAGTACATAATAAAGATAAATCTTAAGTACTCATAGATTATTTGACTTCTTCCCTGGAATTCAGGGAGTTTGGTACTTTATAACCAACAGTCAACTTATGAAATGAAGAAGCAACAAACATTCTTCAAATTCTTTACCAATGGAAGGAAGTTAAAATACCATTTCAGAGGAATCAGAGAGATTCGCTTTGTGGGGGAAAAGAACGTACTCATCATCTGTAATACATTTTGAGCAGTAGACACTCAGATCTGCTTTGGGGACCAACGACTTGAGCAACAGTCCCAGCTGCTGCTGCTGGTCTTCCAGATCCCGTCATCTCTGTGCCAAAGCCTTCCTTTTCTAGGATTGCTCCCAGCTAATTACTCAGAAGAGCGGGATACTGGTGCTGAATTGACCCTATGGAAAGTAGGATTCCACTGACTGGTGACTGACAAATGGGCTCAACATTACCCTGGCCAAATTTTTCTGAGAACCGCACTGTCATCTGAGACTCTTCCTACTGAATACTGCTTCCTTCCCCACTCTCCTTCATAAGCCAGATGTACATTATGGTGTGCACTTTCTCTTGCTTCTTTCCCTTATTCTTCATAATCATTTCTCTCAATAGATATTTTGCATATCTGATCTCATCTGGGCATCTGCTTCTTGGAAAGTAAAACTAATGTGCTGTGTATAGGAAGTTACATAAGGGAGAGAATACTAGCAGCCAAGATACAGGAAATTTTATAGTAATATATAAGTTCTCATGATAAATTTTATTCTGGTTTGGTGTTTATTATTATTTTATTTTAATGCTTTTCCTATTAGAGGGTTTGAGGAAGTAGCTTTGTCTGTTGTAATCATACATAACTAATCTATGATGTGTAGACTTTTCAGAGCAAATTCACTTAATTTTCAAGAGAAAAAAAACCTCCTACAATATTCCATTTTCATTGCGAATGTATATAATAACAATAGTAGAATGTTGAGATTTCCATCTCCTTTAGCAACAATTCAAATGACTTGGCTTTTCATCAAATGCCATATTACATAATCAGCTGAGTATTTCACTTAAAATTATTACCCAACAATCTGACTGAGTCAATTCATCTTTAGCTATAGAGATACAGTCTCTCCCTCCCTCTCTCCCTCCCTCTCTTTCTCTCTCTCTCTCTCTCTCTCTCTCTCTCTCTCTCTCTCTCTCTCTCTCTCTCTCTCTCTCTCTCATCTTTTTAGGATTGAGGATCTTCATTGTAAGTCCTTTCTTTTCATCACATTAAATATTTTCTGCCAGTCCCTTCTGGGCTGCAAGTTTCTTTTGAGAGATCAGCTGATAGTCTTATGGGAGATCTTTTGTAAAGTAACTAACTGATTTTATCTTTCTGTCTTTAACCTTTGGATTTTAAATTATGATGTTTCTTGGTGTGGGTCTCTTTGCGTTCATTTTGTTTAGGACTCCATGCATTTCTTGAGCTTCTATATTAATGACCTTCACCTAGTTAGCGAAGTTTTCTGTCATTATTTTTTCAAATAGGTTTTCAATTTCTTGCTTGCTCTCTTCTCATTCTGGTACCCCTATGGTGCAAATGTTGGTATGCTTGATGTTGTCCCAGCGGCCCCTTAAACTACCCTCATTTTTTTTTACTCCTTTTTCTTTTTCCTGTTCTGATTGGGTATTTTCGGCTATCTTATCTCCTAAATTGATGATTTGATCCTCTGCTTCATCTGTCTACTGTTGAATCTTACTTATGAAGGCTTTATTTCAGTTACTGTATTTTTTATTTGTGACTGGTTCTTTTATATGTTTTCTATCTCCAATTTTGTTACCTATCTCTTTGTTGAAGTTGTCACTGGGATCACTGAACATCCTTAAAACCAGAATTTGGAGTTCTGAATCTACTAAATTGCTTGTCTTCATTTTGCTTAGTTCTTTTTTCTGGAGTTTTGTTGTGTTCTTTATTTGGGACATGTTTTCTTGTCTCCCCATTTGGGCTGCCTTTCTGTGTTTGTTTCTTTGTATTTAGTAGGGCTGCTATGTTTCCTGGTCTTAGTAGGGTGGACTTATGTAGTAGATGGCCTATGTTGCCCAGTGGTGCAGTCCCCCTGGTCACCTAAGCCAGGTGCTCCAGGTATGTCCTTTGTGTGGGTTGTGTGTGCCCTCCTGTTGTACTTGAGCCTTGGAGGCTGTTTGCACATCAATGGAAGGGATTGACCCTAGGCTTGTTTGTTTTGAGGACTGATTGTGACAGCAGAGGAGCTCTTTCACAGAGTCTGATCTTACAGAGCAGGATTCAATTTAGCAGGGCTTTGGTGCTTGCCCAGTGTGTCTTTTGAATGTGTCATCCTTGGAGGTGGCTAGGTGATGCTTCATTTCAGTCCAAAGATGGCCATTGGATGTGCCAGCCCTGGGGCCTCGTGGGAGGCACTCCATCACAGGCCAATTTCAGCTGCAGCCTGTACCCTGCCTGGGACCACCTAGCATGAGCCACAAAGCAATTGAAAGTTGCCCATCACCCTCACTGGGCTTGGAGGTGCCCTTGGAGAGGTCATGTCATTAACTGAGGTTGACTGTCTCCAGTGCCAGGCTTAGGGCTGATTAGACAGTGGCATGGGACGTGTCAAAGTCAGATGCTGCTTGTTTGGGTTTTTTTGAACCTTTAAAAGATTTAGAGAAGACTGCAATATGAGCTAAGACAGGCCATTTGTATGGAAAAGCCATTGGAAAAGGCTTGGGTGTGCCTCAATATTGGGTGTGGTGGGGTCTTATGGAATCACCAGGGCAGTGTTGATGAATCTCATTAACCAGATTGATGGTACAGCAGTTATGGTGGCTGCCTTCCTCTGCATCCAAGATGGGGCAGGACTCAACAAAGAAACAAAGACTTCCTCCAGCCCCTTTTCCCGGGAGAATGCTTCCCCTCCAGCTCTCACCCTGATGTCAGACAATTCAGTTTATCTCCATATGTCCCTGGTACCTTCCAAGCCACTGCCCTAGTGCTGGAGCTCAGAGTGAGTGAGTCGGTGAGAGAGTAAGTCCTTGTGTTGTCCCCATAAGCTGAACACCTGGAACTGTAGCCACCCTCATCTCAGTCATAATCTCTGCTGGTTTTTATAGCCAGAAGTTATGGGAACTTCTCTCCCTGGCACTGAAACTCTGAGCTGGGAAGTGTGGTGTGAAGCTGGGACCCCTTGCTCCTCTGTAGGGAATCTCTGCAGCCAAGATATCCCTCTTGATTTTTAATAGTTACGCACAGGAATGGGACAAGCCCATTCTATATTTCTACCGCTCCTACCAGTCTCAAAGTAGCTTCTTCTGTATGTCCCCATTTGTAGATCTTTTGTTCAGCTAGATTTCAGGCAATGATGGTTTTTCTGTAATTTAGTTGTAATTTTGATGTGATCATGAGAGGAGATAAGCACAGCATTTACCTACTTCACCATCTTGACCAGAAATCCAAGATAATTTTTGTTGTTAAGATTTGTAAATCTCTTCATGAGAAAATAGCCTATTTTTTTCCAAGGTCTTTAGAAATAAACTTTAAAGATAGGAATAACATGAATATAGAATGATTTTGAATTTTCATTTTTTATTTTAATTTAATCAGAAATTTTGTTTAATATGGTACAGAATTATTTAAATAGAGACATATATCCTCAGATAATGTAAAGTTTCAGAGGTATTTCTTTCCTATTTAACATTTCTCTGGCAACTGCAAATCTAAGTTCTTAAAAGAAGTCAATGAAAATTCAATAAACTATATTGTTGAACAAATTTACAAGTATGAGATCTATGAGATCCTTTACATATTTATATCATGGACACATCATCTGTAATTGGATTCTGTGTTTATTCTCATCATATAATCCAATAAATTAAAGCAATCTCTATGGACATCTTAGCTCATGTTATGGCATTGCATCTATATACTTTTGCACTTAAAATGATAGTTTTATTAGACTAACATAGAAACATGAAAACATTTATAGGTCCCCTGGCGCAGACTATTAAAAAAAGTTAAATTGGACTACAATACTCACATGTTAGCTGAACTGAGATCAAGCAGTTTAAAAAGTTTGGAATTCATTATAAGAAAAACAAATCTCATAGAGTAAAAAAGTCTCTTGCATGATGTTCAATTATTAAAACTCAGTTAACACAAAATGATTTTTCACTGATAAACACAAACAGCTTTCAGTGTTCAGGTAAAAGACAAATTAAGGACCAGTTAAAAGTTACCCCTTCATCTCTGTATGCAGATTATTGTCCATCCTGTGCAGTTGATTTGAATTATTTATTATAAGGAAGATATTAGAAAACATATTGCTGTCAATTGAAAATGTGTACTATCTAGATCAGTGAGATGTCTGTGTTAATTAAGCAAGGTCCATCACCAGAAGGGTATACTGTTATGGGTTTAATAATGCACCCCCAAAAAAATTATATGCCCTGAAACCTTACAATGTAAACATTGCAGATGCAATCTTTGCAGATGCAATTAAGTAAGATGTGTTTGTAGGGGATTAGGATGAGACCTAAATCCAATGTCTAATGTCTTTGTAAGAAAAGGAAGAAAGAGATTCAGACACTGGCACAAAGGGAAGACCATTTGTCAACAGTGGCAGAGATTGAATCAATGTAATTATAAACCATGGGTTATGGGCAAAGACTAGAAGAGGCAAGGGAGTATTCTTCCCTAGAACCTTCATAGGAATAATTGCCTTGCAGACATCTTGATTTCAGACATCTAGCTGCTAGAACTGTGAAAGTATTTATATCTGTTGTTTAAAGCCACCCAATTTGTGATAATTTGTTATGACAGCATAAGGAAACTAATATGGATACCTTCCTATGATAAAAAAATATTTTAATCATAAACAAATGTTTTACCCTTAAATCCCTCATAGGTTATTTTACATTATTTACAAGGAGGTGGGTGATTTAAAAATATGTAACAGTTTTCATAATCTGCCACCAGTACACAAAAGAGAAATTTTTCTGATGATGATACAATAGTATTATCTTTGAATTAAACATGAACGTATGAAATATTGTCTGTAACCTGTCATCAACACTCGAAGTGAAACTTTTACTTATAATGGAACAACAGTATTATCTATGTATTAAACACACACACTTATATTAATACCACAATAAATGTAATTGAAACAAACAAAAGACTTTAAATCAACACACAAGAAATAGTATCAGCAGCCTTTAATATTCTAGTAGTATAAAACATATGATCTTTTTAAAAATAAAATTAATAAATATTTTTCATAGGGGTTTTAGGTTTACAGAAAAATAGAGCACAAATTAAAGGGAACTGTCATACAGCCTCTCTTTTCCCTCACATGATTTCCCCTAAAATTAGTATCTTGCATGAATGTGGTATATTTGTTATAATTGATGAACCAATACATTATCATTTAACTCAAGTCTATAGTCTAAAGTAGAATTCACTCTTTCTCTTACATAGTTCTATGGGTTTTGACAATTGCATAATGTCATGTATCCACCATTACAGTATTATATAGAATGACTTCTCTGCCCTAAAAATCCCCTATGCTCTATTTATTCATTCCTCCTCTCTCCCCTCAAACCTCTTGCAACCAGTGATATTTTCACTTTCTCTATGATTTTGACATTTCCTGAATGTCATATAGTTAGAATCATACAATATATTGCCTTTTCAAACTGGCTCTTTTCCCTAAGTCATACGCATTTAAAGTTTTGTCATGTTGTTTTGTGGCTTGATAGCTCATTTCTTACTATCACTGAATAATATTCCACTGGAAAAATGTACTGTTAGGGTCCAGAGTTAACCCCTCCTCAAGTGAACAGAAGTCACACGATAATGTAAGTCACACAGCGAGGTTTATTTCCAGCTAGCTGGGGTCCGAGTATCTGCCCGACGCAGCAGGTTTCAACAAGGACGTCAAACACTTAAAACCCAGGGTTTATACAGCATCTTCAAGGCACACAGTAATTAAACTACAGAACTTATATAGCTTTAAGGAGTATATGATAAACTGCAGGACTTACACAGCTTCAAAGAGTATAAGATAAGCTACAGGGCCGCTTGTCTCCTCGCTGTCACTGCCCACATCTTGGAATTTACAGTCAGGTTGTGTTTACACTTAGGTTGTGTTTCAAGCCAGGGGCCGTTAACCCTGACCTTAAGATAGCAGTTCTCACGCTAACAGTCTTTTACAATACAAGGGTTTATCCATTCACCTATTGAAAGATATCTTGGTTGCTTCCAAAATGAAGCAATTATGAATAAAGCTGCTATAAACATCTGTATACAGGTTTTTGTATAGACACAAGTTTTCAACTCATTCACATAAATACCTAGTGGCACAATTGCTGGATATGTGGTAAGCCTATCTTTAGCTTTATAAGAAATTCCCCAACTGTCTTCCAAAGTGGCTGTATTATTAGCATTCACACTAGCAATGAATGGGTTCCTGTTCCTCCACATTTTGGACAACAGTTTGTGTTGTCAATGTTTGGGGTTTACTCATTCTAATGGGCATTTAGTGGTAACTCGTTGTTTTAATTAATTCCCTAATAATACATGATGTTAAACATTCTTTCATATGGTTATTTACAATCTGTATGTCTTCTTTAGTGAGTTTTTTGTTTATATATTTTTGTCTGGTTTTAATCGGATTGTGTTTTCTCATTGTCCTTTAGAGCCCTCTGTTGGTGGAGTTTAATGGGAAGTTAGCTGATAATGGGAGAGATGGTGGCTCTTCTGCTGTTAAGCACAGGTGAAGTAAACTCAGCAAATGTGCAAAAAGAATCAATGATGTAAGAACTATAAAATTTATGATATTAGTTTATAAAATAATTTATATTCAGTGTAACGAAACGGATTGAATAATCAAAATGGGCAATTTGTTTTTCTGAAAATGCTTTAAGCTTTAAAAGAAATTTCTTCTTACTCAGTGAATTTCAGCGAATTTTTTGAACTACTAGTTATGATGTTAGAAATGTTTTTAAAGAAAAGATTCTGGAAGGAAACTAATTTCACAGTACGACCTAAACTTATATGTAATGGGTAAATTTTAATGTGGCTAAATTGCATGTGGAATTACATGTGCAATGAAAAGTTTCTGTGTTTTGAAGATGTATTTTTTTCCAATGTTTATGAAAGGCAAATTATTCTATTTGGATATACCTAGTGATGTTTAGTTATTTACAAGTGCTCTGT
The DNA here is from genome assembly GCF_964194185.1 of Rhinolophus hipposideros. NCBI lineage: Eukaryota > Metazoa > Chordata > Mammalia > Chiroptera > Rhinolophidae > Rhinolophus > Rhinolophus hipposideros. The sequence goes on from NC_138055.1 coordinate 77,888,011, forward strand.
GCTATATAACATTCAAAACCCATTTGTTTCAAAGCGTACCTGTTAGAAATATGTGTATGGCATTTATATTCCCTTAGGCTCCATATAATTATTATTAAAGTTTACAATTAGGTTTTTCTCAGATTGACACACAAAGAAACTATACAAATGTTAAAGCATTTATAAACTTTACACAAGTATTCCATATTTCCCTGTATAGGTCCAAATAGAGTGGCTGAAAATTGTTCAAGCGTATTCTGTTTCATTTTAAAAACTTGGGAGTATTTCAATAGTTTAATCCTCACAATATAATCTAGGTTAATATCTATTTAAAAATCTACTGTTTCATTAAGATTTTTTTGATAGTCACACAATTCAGGAAAATACTGCACAATGGTACCATAATTTTTGTTGCTGTAAGAGGGATCTAATATAAATCAACATACAAGGGGTGTGTGTGTGTGTGTGTGTGTGTGTGTGTGTGTGTGTGTGTGTATTTTCTTTTGTTCCTAATCTGTTAAGTGTTTTACTCAGGAATGATTGTATTATCAAATATTTTTAAATGTATCATATATTGAAATGATCTTTAATTTATGCTATTATATCACATTATTTAGATTATGTAGTGTGGTAAAACTATCACATGTAAAATTTAATAAAGGAAAGGTACCAAATAGACTTATGGCAAGATGTTTTCTAGGCAAAATGTTGAAAGTTTGAGCTTGTTGTTGCATATAAGCTATCAAAATAAATTGATAAGTTCAGAAAATAATTGCACAGAGTTCAGTCAGAATTTAGAGGTAATGTAGAGATCTCAGAACTTTGGAAGGGAAGTGAAAGTTGCCTTTTGTTCCCATCTCTCCAGTAAGTAAAACATTCCAAATATAAGATACAGCCTGGGGATACAGATAAAATCAAAAGCAAGATAAGACCTCTGAAAGAATTAAGATGACATTTAGTAGATCTTTTCATTTAGCAAATTGACTTTAAAAAGACATAAGAACATGGTTTTGCTGAAGAAAGATGTGCCTAAACTACTTGTAATTAAATCTAGAGGGAAATGGATTTTTCTAAAAGAATTATGGTTATAGTTTGTGACAAAGACAGTTAACTGGAATCAAATACATAGAAAATCAATGAAGATTTTTAAGATAAATATATTTTAAAAATTCAGCAAGCCTAGACTGAGATGATTCAAGCTAACAAAAGTTCTTGGTGCTTAACTCTCTATAGGCATGAAGAAGGATGGGAAATCTGCTCATCTCCCCCAAAAAAACACATTCTAGAATTCTCTCTAGAATTGGCCAAAGAAAATGATAAAAGGATATCCCTAGGACAGAAGCAAGCACCTCGGAGAATATTAGAATAGCAAAGTTGTCCCAGGAAGCAGACTCACAGCCTAAACAATATATTGCCTACCCTGCAGATAGGAAAATATGGCATCAATTAGTCAGCAGGATTTCAGAATGGTTAGGGACTAATGAACTAATGACTACTATGTGACTCCAATTTTCTAGTTTTAATTGAGGCTATTATTCCCCTGTTCTACCATTGTATGTTGGGGGATACATTATTTTGAGTTCATGAGACTTTGAATCATGGAACTAATCCAAAATTGATAGTCATATAGATCAAGCCTGATGGTGTGATTAGATTAGGGTTCTTGAGATGAGTGTGGACGTGTTTTACATCTAGTAACTTTGTGAGTAATTGTGACCAAGATAGCACCCTTCATTCAGTAAAATTTTTGGCTAACAGTCCCCATTCCTCTCTATATCATGCCCTTTGATATATAACTTTTCAGTTTCCTCCACAAAAAGGCCAAGTGCATGTCTCCCTTGGACTTTGGGATTGACTTTGGTCAGTAGTATATGGATGGAAGTGACAATGTGCTGCTGTTAAGTAGCTTCAAGTATTCACTGCTTGTTCACTTGTGCTCGACTAACATTATTAAAAACCATGTCTCAGCTGACCCACGGATCCATCAGAATAAACAACTGTTGCTTTGAATCACTGAGGTTATGAGTTTTTATTACACCATATCATGATAGCAATAGCTAACTGATATGGGAAAGAAGATAAAAGTGAATCAAATGATGAGATAATGCCATCAAAATTGTATAAGAACCTTTTAAATTGTTTTCAAGGTGACTGTAACAATTTGTCCTCCTCTTAACAGTATTGAAAATTTCATGTCTCTCACATCCTCACCAACAATAGATAGAGTTAATTTTTATTTCTTTTTTTACTTTTTACCAATCTAATGAGTGATTAATTAGGTCCTGTTAAAATACATTTCTAAATTGCTAGTAATTTTCAGCACCTACTATGAATTTTCTACTCATATTTTTACATTTTTTCTTTAACAGTTCGTCGTTTTTTATTAATAGGTAGGAGGAATTTTTTTCATAATCAAATTTCTATTACTTTCTTGGCAATGTGAGTTCTAAATGTTTTCCTAAGTATGAAGATTTTATTGTTATATGGTTAATGAATCATTTCCACATGTAGAAGTATCTAACTGCAATGTACTGCAACTTATTTGTACCTTTTGATTTTTCATTTAAAAAATTGATATATTATAATCAATAGTATTTCTTATTTTAATCCATGTTAATTTTTTTCATTTTTTCATTTTTTAAATTACAGTTGACATTCATTATATTAGTTTCAGGTGTACAGAATCATAGTTAGACATTTATATAACTTACAAAGTGATCCCCTCCCCCAAATAGTCTAGCTGCTATCAGAAGCAACAATAGTTATTACAATATATTGACTACATTCCCTATGCTGCACTTTACATCCCTGTGACTGTTTTATAACTGCCGATTTGTACTCCTTAACCCTCTCAGCTTTTTCACCCAGCCTCTTAACCTCACCTCTCATCTGGTAACCATCAGTTTGTTCTCTGTATCTATGAGTATGTGTCTGTTTTGTTTGTGCATTTATTGTGGTTTTTAGATTCTTCCTGTAAGTGAAATCATATGGTATTTGTTTTTATCCATTTGATTTATTTTGTTTAGCTTAATGTCGCTAAGTCCATTCATGTTGTCGCAAATGGTAATATTTCATTGTTTTCATGGCTGACTAATACGCCACTGTATACATGTACCCAAACTTTTTTTATTCAGTAGCCTATTTATGGATACTTGGGTTGCTTCCACATCTTGACTATTATAAATAATGCTGCAATGAACATAGGGATACATGTATCTCCGAGTTATTTTTAAAATATTGTTTTACAAATACATGTATTTGTTGTGGGTTGAGTTGTGTCTCCCTAAAAGATGTGTTGGTGTCCTAACTCCTGTCAGATCTAATTTTAAAATAGTGTTCTTACAAGTGGAATTATTTAAATTAAAATGGGTCATACTGGAATAGGATATACCCTTAATCCCATATGACTGGTGTACTTATATAAAGAGGGAAGTTTGAACCCAGAAACAGAGACATACAGGGAGAATGCCATGTAATAGTGCAGCTGACAAATGCCAGTGTTTTAAGGCCACCAGAAGTTAGGAAGAGGCAAGGAAGAATGCTACCCAGTATTTCAGAGGGAGTGTGGTATTGCTGACATTTTGATTTGGGACTTCTAGCCTCCAGAATTGTGAGAGAATAGATTTCTGTTTTAAGCCACTCAGTTGTGTTCATTTGTTATGGAATCCGTAGAAACTTAATGCTGACTATTTGTACTGAAAAGTGAACTGCTGCTGTAATTAATACCTAAAAATATGGAAGTGGCTTTGGAATTGGATAATGGGTAAAACATGGAGGGATTTTGCAGTACGCGATAGAAAAGTCAGAGATGGCCTCAAAGATGTTGTTGCTACAAATATGGACATTTCAGACGACGATTCAGATGAGGGCTCAGAAAAAAATGAGGAGAGGTGCAGAGAAAGCTTCTATTGTCTACTATATGAATGCATATACCATCATGAAAAGAATGTGACCAGAAATATAAACAGTAAAGGTCCTTCTGGTGAAGTCTCAGATGGAAATGAGGAACATGTTATTGGAAACTGAAGGAAAAGGAATCCTGCTCATAAACTGGCAGAAATTGGTGAATTACCAGTATATGCTACTTTTGTGGGGAAAATAGAATGTGTATGTGATAAACTTGAATATTCAACTGAAGAAATATCCAAGCAAAGAGTGGAAGGTGCATCTGGTTCTATATGCTGTTTTTAGTAAAATTCAAGAGAAATTGAGGAATGAACTTTTCAGCAAAGAGAAATCAGCACTTGATGATTTAGAAAATTGTCAGGTTATCATGGAAAAAAAACCAAAAGTATGGCTAGACAATCTTTGCTGAAGGAGTTAGGTGTCAGACTTATAAATCTACTCAACCATCTCAACAGATGCCAAGAATAGAAACAAGATTATCCTGAAAAGATCTGTAGAGGTCTCTCTTGTTTGGTGGCTCAGTTCCTGAGAATTGCATGGAAAGCCAACAAGGGTGTTGAGAATTTTATACCAATAGAAACATTGCCAGCATGGAGTGAATGAGAGAGAGATGAGAGGAAATGAAGAAAGAATAACTATGAAGGCAGAGCCAGGATAGCAGAGACCACAAGGCAACTGCTCCCACCATGAGGCAGAGTGCACAGGCCCAGAGGAGGGGAAGTGCACTGCCTCAGTTCCCCTACGCAGGGCCAATGCTTTGGGGTTGCCCCAGTGGGTGCTGGGGACAGAGTATAGAGCCACAGAGAGTTGTTTTCAGGCCTTGAAAGGTAATGAAATTTACCCACTGGATTTTGAACTTGTGAAGGACCTGAGGCCTCTTTAGTTCTTCCAATTTCTTTCTTTTGGAATGCAGATGTCTATCTTATGCTTTCCTACCATTGTATTTTGGAAGTTGATAACTTGTGTAGTAAGAGGTTCACAGATGGGAGAGGAATTTTGCCCTGAGATGAATAACATCCAGAGTCTCACATATAATTGAGTTAAATGATTTATGTGATGAGATTTGGGACTCTACCTTGCTGATATTTACAGGAAATTTTGGACTTACAATTGATGCTGGACTGCTTAAGACTTCAGGAGATGTTGAGATGGGGTGGATGTACTGTGCACATGGACAGAAAATGAATTTTGGGGGTGGCAGAAGGTGAATGGACTGTTATAGGTTGAATATGTTGAAGTCCTAACTGACCCACACTACCACAGAATGTGACCTTATAAAGAGATAGTTTCCTTGTAGATGTAATTAGTTAAAATGAGGCTACACTGGAGTAAGTTAGGCTCTTAATCCAACATGACTACTGTCTTTATACAAAGAGGGAAATTTAGATACAGAGAGAGACAGACAGACAGGTAGAATGCTATGTGATGAAAAGGACAGATACTGGAGTGATGCACTCACCAGCAAAGTTGATGCTAGGATGGATGGGAACTATGAGAAGCCAGAAGGATGCAAGGAAAGATTCTATTCAGGGTCTCAGAGGGAGCAGAGTCCTGCTAACATTTGAAGTTATTGTATGAGGTACAAATCTAAATATATTACTCCATTCTTTTTATGTGAATAGATACTTGTTCCAGTAGTTAGTATTTCTTACATAGGACATACACACACACACACACACACACACACACACACAGTCTTCTCACTCTAGTGGAGTCTTATAAAAATAACTCATTGTTTTACTTTGTGTAACTTTAATAATAATTTTATAGTTAGTATAATTTTATTATTGGTCTCAATATCCTGTCCATCCTCCTCCTTCTTCAATTTTTTTGGGGGGCCCTTTAGTTCTTTATATAAATTTTTGCCTTATCATGATTTGTTTCATGGTACAAAACTGGAATTTATTTAAGCAGCACATTACATTGGGGGAAATAAACATCTTTGCTACATTTAGTCTTTCCATCTATAAACCAGGTATATATTTGTATATGTGGAAAACCTCTTTCATTTTATATATATAAAGAAATTATGTATACATATATACATAATTTCTTTCTTTTGTCTCTTTTATCTAATAAAGTTTAATGAATTTCTTAATTGAATCACATGTATCTCTTAAAAGATTTATTTGCAGGTATTCTTTGCCTTAGCTCATACTGCTATCATAAATTACCTTGGACAGAGTGGTTTAGCAACAAACATTTATTTCTCACATTTCTGGAGGCTGGAAATTCAAGGTCAACATGTAAGCATGGTCAAGTTGTTAAGGGCCCTCTTTCTGGTTTACAGAAAGGGTCATCTTCTAGTTCACTCTTCACATGGCAGAAAGTGGACTAACTAGCTCTCTGGCTTCTTCTTATAAAGGCACTAATCTCATTTGTGAGGGCTCCACTCTCATGACCTAATTACTTCTCAAGGCCCCACCTCCAAATACCATTATATGGGGTTAGGGTTTCAACTTACAAATTTCTGGGAGAAACACTCTGTAAACACTGTTGTTCAGAATATTTATTTTATCATTTTAAAGCAATCTTTCTTAGCCTTAGCCCTATTACTACCTGTTTACTTAAAGTCTATAATATTATTATCACTTTGCCCAGTATCTTTTGGTTACTAAACACATGGTAAAACTATTTTATACTTTTTTAAACCTCTTACAATAATTATGTTTTATTTGTTTTTTTTTTCAAAGTAAATGCAGCTGGATATTTCTTTTTAATATCTAATTTTAGAGTCTACACATTGCACATTGATAAATTTACATTTATTATGAATACTGAGAGATTTGGATTCGATTATCTTTTTTTATCTGATTGAATTTAAAAATTTATTTTCTTTCTCCATATTTTCGACATTGATTTGAAAGTTACCTGCTATATTTTCTTTCTATTAATGATGGTATGCAAACTTCAAAATTAATGTGTGACTTACCAAAGTGTAAATTGATTTATTATTTCTATCACCTGGAGCCATAAAAGTAACTCAAATGCTTATATAAAACATTCTCCCTTCCACCCTTTATTATATTTTAGGCAATTCAATTTTCATTCTCCAAATTAGTCATTATTATTATTGTTTTACACTCAAAGTGTCTGTTTCGATTTACAAGTATGTGTATTAATTCACTTACTTTCCTTGTTTTATTGTGTCTCTACGTCTTTCTTTTATATTCAATTTCTTGTTTCCTGATGTATAATCTTTCCTAGTTATTTCAGCAAGGGTGTAAATGTGCCAGGACTTCTGAACTTTGTCTCAAATTATCTCTAGTTTACCTTTGGAACTAGAATGTAGAAAACAAATTGGAGATTTATACTTTTTTCTTCAAAACTTGAATTTATTGTTGCTTTTGTGAAATCTATCATTGTTCACTTAGAGATAAAATATGTTTTATTCATTTGCTTATATTTGCCTCTTTGTTGTGCATTTTCACCTTCACCATTACATAAATAGATTTAGTTGCATTTCCCTTTCTCAAAATTTATTTTGTTTATTTAATTTTGAATTAACATCTTTAAAATATTCTGGGAAATTTTCTAATATTTTATATTGCCCAAACTGTTCTTCCTGCTCTTACACTTTATAAAATCTATTAGGTTTATATTAAACTGTAAGATTCTGCTCTCCTTTTCTCTTAATCTCTTTCACATTTTTTTATTTCTTCATTTTTCTGTGCTTAATTTTGAGTAATTTCTTCAGGTTTATTGCCCAGTTGTATATCTTGTATACAATTTGTACACCATATACATGTTTATATACAAATTTAAATAATTTAAAAATATATGAAATCATATATGTGTGAAAGTTAAAAATCAACATTTCTTTATTGACTTTCATGTAACTATATTTTATGTGGGATCCAGTATGGAAATCCCAAAGCATCCATGAAAATATCCCATTAGAGAAAATCACTTGTAGAGAACAGGTCTGCAAACAAAATAAGAAGGCATCAGTTCAATTAAAAACTGTCTTATAGACTTATCTTTCAAATCTCTCCGATTGACCCTGTAGATTCCCAAAAAACCATTTTCCACATGCTAATCTTATCCCCACCATTCACACCCAATACAGTCTTCAAGTTGGAAGGAGGTTTGAGATTGAAAAGAAGATTTGATCCTAAACTAAGTTTGAGTAATTTATTACTATCTTTCTTTTCTTTAAATTAAAGTTTATTGAGGTGACAATTGTTAGTAAAGTTACACAGATTTTAGGTGTACAATTCTGTAATACATTTGCTATATCTCACATTGTGTGTTCACCACCCAGAGTCAGTTCTCTTTCCATCACCATGTATTAGACTCCGTTTACCCTCTTTTAGAGCCCCGCTCCCCTTGTTCCCATTACCCTCTGGTTACTCCTAAACTATTGTCTATGGCCATGATATTTTGTTCTTTCAGTTGTTTGTCTTGTTCTTTTGTTGTTTTCGGTTTATATACTACATATCAGTGAAATCATATGGTTCTCGACTTTTTCTTTCTGACTTATTTCACTTAGCATTATAATCTCAAGATCCATTCATGTTGTCACAAATGGTCCTATTTCATCTTTTTTTACCACCGAATAATATTCCATTGTGTATATATACCACAACTTTTTTATCCGTTCATCTATCGAAGGACTTTTTGGTTGTTTACATGTCTTGGTCACCATAAATAAAGCAGCAATGAACATTGGAGCACACTTGTCTTTATACATAAATGTTTTTAGATTTGTTTGGTAGATACCCAGGAGAGGGATTGCTGGGTCATATGGTAATTCTATTCGTAATTTTTTGAAGAACCTCTACACTGCCTTCTATAGTGCCTGCACCAGTCTGCATTCCCACCAACAGTGGATGAGGGTTCCTTTTTCTCCACAGCCTCTCCAACACTTGTTACTATTTGTCTTGTTGATGATAGCCATTCTAATTTATTACCATCTTGGAGTGGAATTTTGAATTTCAACTGAAACCATATTTTTTATTTACAATAATTATTGTGTTTCCTTTTGTGAATTTATTTTTATTTATTTATTAAATTTATTGGAGGTAATATTGGTTAGTAAAATTACATAGGTTTCAAATGTACAATTCTATCATAAATCTCCTATATATTGCATTGTGTGTTTACCATCCAAAGTCAATTCTCCTTCCATCGCCATGTATTTGACCCCTACTTTACTCTATTCTACCTCCCACTTTACCCTCTGGTAACCACTAAGCTGTTGTCTGTGTAAAAGAGTTTTTGTTTCTTTGTCTGGTTCTACCTCCCACTTTACCCTCTGGTAACCACTAAGCTGTTGTCTGTGTAAAAGAGTTTTTGTTTCTTTGTCTGGTTCATTTGTTGTTTTAAGTTTTATATCTCATATATGAGTGCAGTCATATGGTTCTCAATTTTTTCTGTCTGACTTATTTCGCTTAGCATATTAATTTCAAGATCCATTCATGTTGTCACAAATGGCAATATTTCATCTTTTCTTTTGGCTGAGTGATACTCCATTGTGCATATATATACATACATATAATATATAATATAATATTATATACATACATATAATATATATAATATATATACATACATATAATATTATATAATATTATATATTATATGTATGTATGTGTGTATATATATATATATATATATACATATATATATATATATATATATATATATATTATATGTATGTATATATATATATCATATCCTCTTTATCCAATCACCTGTCAAGGACATTTTGGTTGTTTCCGTGTCATGGCCACTGTAATGCTGCAATGAACATATATCTTTACAAATAAATGTTTTCAGATTTTGGGGGGATAGAAACTCAGAAGAGAGATTTCTAGTTCATATGGCAATCCTGTTCTTAATTTCTGTTAAGTAAGTGTGAGGAAAAAGCAGCTGAACTAACTGCCTTAGTTGTCAGCCACAGTCACAACACGATAGGGACAGTGAGAAAGAGAAACAAAATTTTAATTACAACACATATGTGAGGCTCATTTTAAGATACTGGTTAGTTACCTACAAATGCTGCCATTAAAACTGGTTCCTAAAATTTTAAGTAGATTTTACGCCATCTTTTCTAGAGTATTCTAGTTAGTAAATCTAAATCCATTTTACACTCTTATTTTTACTTTATAAGATAAGGCAACTTCAATATAACATAAGTGATTAATTGAAATGGACTTATTCAGTTACCATTACTTAAGTTTAGTAATTTTAGAGGCAGAAGGTAGAAGAAGTTAGATCATATGAAGTTTAAACATTGAGCTTTAAAGAGTGTACCCAAGCTTAGTGATTGGTGCCGCCTTAGTAACATCAAGGCACTGCCTGTTATTCTTAGATAATCAAAAATAAATTATCACATTAAAATGTGTGGAATTCTGATAAATTGCTTTATCCTAATGATGTAGCAGACAGAAGTAAATACTTAGACTGTGACATTTACTGAAAACAGTGCCTGTGTTAGCAAAGCAAAGAACAGTATTTATTATCTATGTTACCATATATTAACATTGAATAAAAACAATTCAGAAACAAATAAATCTCTATTCCATTTTTCTTTTACAATGATGTATTAATCTTTTAATTTAAGTAACAAAAATTGTTGAATGTGAAAACAAACAGAAAATTTAGCTCCCAATTTATTTAACTTCAAAATTGAATGCTTATTTTCAGAGTACCTTAGTAATATTATTATCAGGACTTCATCTAGAACCCAGAGATCTGAGGAGATCATTCTTAGATCTATGAGACCATGATGGCATCTCTGCAGGTAAAATATAAAATTCTGGACATCTTTGAGATTGCAGCCTCCAGGAGTTTCTCATTTTCAAGTCAGTCCATGTTCAACATCTAAAAATTCATCAAAATTACCATTTATGTTCTTTGAAAGGCCCTGGGAAAGTTAATGTTCAGTTTATTCAGTTTTTATTGTTGTAAAGAGGGGAGTGAGGATTTCCAATCTCTCAGTGTTTCAGAGACCAAACCAGAAGTTTACTAAAGTTCTTTTAAGAAAAATAATATATCTAATTTAAAAAGCGTGTGTAGATTTAATATGCATGCCTTTTTATCTAACTACATCCAATCTTCAGGCAACTTTATAATATATTCAAGTGTCCTCTGAGGGCTTGAAATATTATTTTTTTTCTCTTTAATTAAACAAATGGCTGATTTTTTTTTTTTTTATCTCGGTTAACTCATCTCTGAAGATGTTGACACATAAAGCATGTTATAGGAGCTTAATTTAAACAAGTTGTATGGAGTCAGAAGCCTAGAATGAAAGATGGCACAAATCTACTCCAATTCCCCAAAATTTGCAGAAATATTTAGGAATACTTAGATTTCCTTAAGAATTATAATAAAAGTTTGAGATGATTTTATCTAGGTCTCATGGAACACTCAATTATTCCAGATGGCACAAAATACAAGGTATTCTCTATTTTTCTACTGATATTCCTAAGAAAAATTAACAATGTTTGCAAGGGTAAATTGAACTTCAGGTTCTGGAGATTTTAAAAAATATGATCTGATATTTCAGTCCTCAAAGACTATACAGTTTTTTGAAGAGAGGCTTTGAAGCAAATATAAGCAAAACAGTGATATAATTTTATGTTTTTCAAAACTATATTCTTTTTAGTAAACTTTTCCATAAAGTAAAACATTTATTTTGAAAAGTATACAAATTTTAAGTATACAGATTGACACATTTTCAGTAAACAAGCTTTGTAACCAGCATTGGTGAACTGTTATAAATTATACACACATGTAAATAAGAGCCAGATCATCAAACAAACTGTTACCAGCACTCACAAACACCCAGTTCATGTACTTCATCAGCCTGGAACAATGTAAGCTTTTAGGATAGCAACCATATAGCAAGTTATAGGATACCGAAAAAGAGCTTGATTCACCTTTAGGAACAACCACTAGACAAACTACTGTAATTGTTATTTAAGTATGGATAAAGAGAGCAAAGCTCTTCTAGAATGGGCTTCCCTTAGTTTAAATAACCTAGGATATACTACAGCCAAAACAAACAAATAAAACTCATCAAAATCTGAATGGCACAAAAAAAGGAAATTGTTGTTTCTCCTACAAAGTATGTTTGAAGTCTGGGTGACTTTTCAGGGAAATAACTTCCCTGTTACTCCTCTGTGATCCACACTATGCCAATTTTGTTCTATTTCACAAAAAGGTTGATGTGGTTGTTCTGATATGGGAAAAGATCAGTGGAGTCTCACATTTTTTGCCTTTCTTCCTACAACACATGGGCCAGAATCAGTCAGTGGCTCTGCCTAAGTCAGGAGAAGAGAAACTGTGATGTGCCTGTGTGCCTAGAAGAAAGGAAATCTGGCTACTGGCTAGTAGTATTTGGGGTTTTATTTCCAATGTGCTAAATTATTCTGCTTAACAACAAAAACATTTATTGATGATTGGCAAGATTACATTTACATTGGAGAGTTGCTAAGTTTTCTCAAGCTTGGTTTACCCTGTTTTATTCCAGTATATTACTGGTTCTTATTTTTAAATTTATTTTTCAATTACAGTTGACATACATTATATTAGTTTCAGATATACAGCATAGTAATTAGACATTTACACACCTTATGAAATAATCACCCTGATAAGTCTAGTATCCATCTGACATCATATATAATTATTAAATTATCGACTATATTTCTTATACTGTACCTTAGATTCTTTGACTGTTTTTATAAAAGGCAACTTGTACTTCTTAATCCCTTCACTTTTTTCACCCAGTCCCCAACCCCCCTCCCATCTGGCAACCATCAATTCATTCTCTGTATCTATGAGTTTGTTGCTGTTTTGTTTTTTCATTTATTTTGTATTTTAGATTCCATATATAAGTGAAATCATATGCTATTTGTCTTTCTCAGTTTGACTTATTTCACTCAGCATAATACCCTCCAGGTCCATCCACATTGTTGCAATGAGAAGATTATCGGTTCTTATTGTCTGTTTACTTTCAAGGAATGGCTTGAAGATAAACTAGAGATGTAGATCTCCTTGTCATCTTGACCTTAAGGAAAATTTATAAAAAGTAACTAAACTGGGTTTGATTTACTTTTAATACGTTAGATGCTAAATGGTTGTGTTCTGTTTTTGCAGAGTGGAAAACAGTACCCACACATTTGAGGGTATTATGTGATTTTTCCATAAAGACAAAGAAAAATCTCACTGCAAATTTTCCTGTGAAAAAGTCATTCCTTAGACATGGGACATGACTCTGTAGGCAGGATTCATCATGAGTTGGAGAAAATATCACCCTCTTGCTTAGTAAGCAAGGCCTGCATTTCAGGACATTGAAATTCCTGGAGTGTTCCTAATAGTATAAATCTTAAGATTCTTTTCTTCCTTAATCTTGAAAAGGATGCAACTGGAAATATGAACCTATGGCCCAAAATGATTGCTAAAGGAGGAAGTATGGAGAAACTAAAATCCCAACCAACATAAGCAACATTGATTCATAACTGAGGAATGGAAGGTTTTTCTGCCTCTTCAGTTAGGTATACACAAACATCTCCCCACACATACATAAACATGCAATACGCAGACAGTCAAAAACTTAGAAATTTATTGTCCAGCTAAAAAATCCATAATTTTATAATAGTTTATAATTATGGCATTTAAGTATATGGTCCCATGGCACCTCTCAGTATATTAAGCCCTCACCATTCTATATAAAACAAACATATCAAATGAGTTAGAGAAACAAATCTAGGCCCAAAATTTCCAAAGATCTGAGTTCTAGACTCAGCCTAACCAGTAAGCAGCTATGATGCCTCATTCATGGTATTGAACCTGTCTCAATATATGTTCTCATTTCCTTATTGTTTTCTTCACTTCTTCTTCACTGATCCCAATGGATCAAAATCACTTAAAAGCATCTTTTAAAATAACATACATATTTCCAGGTCCCACTCTTAGTGACTCTGTATTGGAGAAACCAGGTGGAGAGAGGCTGTTTGAACAACCCAGCTCCAGGCCTTCACCCAGTGAAATGCTGCCAATAAGAAACCATAAGTGATACTAGCAGAGGGAAAAAAATCCTACCTGAACCTCAGCCAACCGACACAGTTACTCAATATAATAATTTGAAGTTATTTTAAGCCTCTGAATTTGGGGATGGTTTTTATGCAACAATACCAGGTAACAGAAAATGTAAATCTGCATCATGCACCCAGGATTTTTAAAACAAAAACTCCCTAAGTGATTCTAACACTCAGCCAAACTTGGAAATGGCAGAATTAGTTGATAGTTGATGTATTTTCCAGATTCAGCATTTAAAAAGTTTAGGATCGTAGTCTGGCCCAGAACTGAATCGGAGATTTAAACTGACTCTAATTGAATAAAATTCTCCACAGCACCTCCTTCCAATGATCTAGCATTTAGGTAGCCTCAGTAGGCACTGGCACAGAATCACTACCTGATATGACACTAAATAATAGAAATATCACAAATGCGGAGCATTTTGCAGCCCTCATTATATGGTTCAATTGGCAGCCTAGTGGTTGATTCTCAAGTATCATGGGAAATATTACATATCAGACTGCAACTCAGGGAAACTTATAGAATTCCAATTTTAACACTAATCTACATTTGAACATTTACTTCATCACTCAAAACTTAACAAAACATCAGTGCAAAATTGTTTTACCAGACTCAGCAGTGAATCTCAGCCAATGTGGCTAGTGTGTGAATACGCATCAGGGCCAATGGCTGGAGGTTTTAAAAGTCTTTCACAGCTAGTCCAGGGGTAAAGGACCAGGCCAAAGCACATAAGCTTATGATCACTAAGTAAAAACATTGGGGAGGAGACTTCTGGCCTCAAAGAAATAAGGGTTTCATTTTACTGTTTCTTAAAAATCAATGGTAGACCTTTGGCAACAATCAGTGCTATAAGCAATATTATTTAAGGAAGCAAGGAATCAGCCCTTTAATATTTTATAAACTAACTCATAAAACTTAAGCAAAAAAATGTTCTTCTTTACCTCTCTATATCAAGAAATTCTCATGTACTAAGCCAGAGCCTGATAAGAAAGGAGTTCTCTTTGTTGTAATGGCTTCCACGATAAACTTGTCATCTGGCTCATTTTTACTATTTATTCCTCTGGCCAGACGTTTAGCTTTTTGGATGGGAATTTTATCCACCTCCAACCTATGTTTACACAGCAGTTCAAGATCCAGTTCTATACAAAAGACTCTATTTCTTTCCTTTCATATTTCTTTTTTAAAAAATTAAAACAAAAATAAATAAATTGTTTCATAAATTATTTTAATTATTCCTTGAAACTTCATGAAACTCTGAGTAACCCACATGAATTTAAGTCGTGTGTTCTGAAATTGAGTTATGGGTCTATTTTCGACCATTTCACAAAATGTTCTGTTCTAACTTCTGTTTGTAATTAGTTACGTTGGAAAGAACTAAGCAGATGTGTTATAGTTTCTCTGAGTTATCAGCATATATTTAAGATGAACTGCATCTTCTGAAGAAATTATGTCCTCAAGGGAATTATTTGTCTTGTACTAACCGACTTTTATTTGAGATGTAAAGTTAGTTTTAGGTTTCAGGTGTGCTGGCTTGAAATTAAGAGAGCTAACAGTTATAGTATACATTTTTGAACATATGAGATCATCACACTTGGTTCTGATCATTTGGTTTCTAAGAAAGAATGTATTCCCAGTCATTAATAGCTGGAAATCATATCTGTACAAAGCTCTCCAGCAATTAGAATTGATGTAACAAAGTAGAAAAGGTAGCTGGGAGAAAATTTTAAAATAATTATAAAGCCTTATACAGCCTTTCCTATATTGCATTACAGGCTAATTCTATTATAGATATTGGTTTTCATAGGGAAAATTTTGATATATACATAATATGGATATATATTGGGGTATAATATGGGATATATAATTCCCATCAAAACAAACAAACAAGTCTCAACATGTAGCTTTCAGAGCAATAGCACTTTTCATTTTTTAGAGAAAATAAGTAGTATGGGAAAAATAAGTGGTTTAATCATATTATGTCATAGACATAATAATAAGAATAAGCTTCAAAGAAAAGAAGTACCCACTATTTATTTGAATATATATGTAATTCTCATCTATCAATCAGAAAATAATTTTATTCTTTCTGCTATTTTGCCAATTTGTCAGTTTTCTATTTCATTGTTTATTTAACTAACTAAAAACCTTCTGCACAAAAAAGAAACCATCAATAAAACAAAGAGGCAACCAACTGAATGAAAGAACATATATACAAAAAACAACTCAGATAAGGGGCTAGTATTCAAAACATATAAAGAACTCATACAACTCAACAACAACAAACATACAAAACAATCAAATTAAAAAAAAAATGGGTGGAGGACCTTAACAGGTACTACTCCCAAGAAGAAATACAAATGACCAATAGATATATGAAAAAATGCTCAAGTGCACTAGCTATTATGGAAATGCAAATCAAAACCACAATGAGATATCACTCACCCTGTTAGAATGGCTATTATATCAACAACACAAGTAATAACAGTGTTGGAGAATCTGGAGAAAAGGAACCATCATGCATTGCTGGTAGGAATGTAAATTGGTACAGCCACTATGAAAAACAGTGTGGAGGTTCCTCTAAAAATTAAGAATAGAATTACCAAATGACCCAGCAATTCCTCTCCTGGGTATCTACACAAAAAACTTTAAAAACGTTTATCCATAAAGAAATACGTACCCCTATGTTCATTGTAGCATTATTCACTGTGGCCAAGACATGGAAGCATCTGAAGTTCACTTCAATAGACGATTGGATAAAGAACATGTGGTATATATACACAACAGAATATTACTCAGGCATAAGTAAAGATGAACTACTGCCATTTGCAATAACATGGATGGATCGTGAAATTATCATGATAAGCAAAATAAGTCAGAAAAAGTTGAGAAGCATATGACTTCACTCATATGTGGAATATCACACTGAAAGTAACACACAAACAAGACAAGCAAACAAAAAAAACAGAAACTCACAGACACAAACAACAGTTTATTGGTTACTAGAGCGTAAGCGGGGAGAGGATGTGGTAGAAGAGGGAAAAGGGGGTCAAATATATGGTGATGGAGAGATAACTGACTCTGGGTGGTGAACACAACGCAACATATAGATGATTCACTATATAAATGTACACTTGAAACTTGCATAATTTTACTAAAACAATGTCCCCCCAAAAACAATTAATAAATTCCTATCAACTTCTCAATACCTTTACTTCTTTTAATTAAATTAATCCCCCAGAAGTAATGTTATGCCAATTTTATTTTACAAATGACTTTGTTCCTAACAATTAACTAAGCAAAGTATCTTTCATTTGACAAATGTACTTTGAGTTGCATAAGTAATAAGGTTACATATTGATTTGATATAAAATAGCGTTTTATGTTTTATTTTATGTAAACAGCTTTCTCCATATATTTCATTCTAAGATTACTTAAAATAATAATCTAAAGCAAATATTATCAAAGTTAAAAAGTATCACTAAAGTATATATTATTTTTTTTAAATGAAAATATCTTATATCAATATACCATGGCTTACATTTCCTCAGGACCTTTGCTTTCATAATTATATTAATAAGATTTTCATATTTGAAAGATTTTTCTCTAGCTTTTTATATTTTATATTTCTATATTTAGCCATCTTACTGTTGACAAAGATAATGACGCTCTTCCAAAAACTAATCTATATTTTGTTGAATCTCAAAAAGAACACTTGGAATATAGTTGGTGCTAGCTTCTGTAATTTGAAAAATGACAATAAATATATCTTAAGGAAAATGTAATGTAAATACTAATTCACTCAATAAAATGTATTAATTTAACTTAGTTTTATAGTCATTGGGTTAAAATTGGCTCTATGTTTAGTGTCCATTCTAAATAAAATGCCTACCTCAATAAGGCGACTAACTGCATTTGCAATATCTTCAGAAAATAAAAATGAGACTATCTTTTATGTAAGAAATAATCCTACCCAGGCTTTCTCCTTAGTCTTCATACATTGTATGCTGTTTCTTCTTAGTATATTAAACAACAAATGTGGGTTTAAGCTGTGGGGAAACAAGACAGGACCTTCATCTCACTTCTAACCTGTACACAGTAGAAATGGGTATCTTGTCTTTCTTATTTTTAAGACATTTATTGTAACTTGGGAGACCATCAAAACTGTGAAAATGAATAATGACTCTGATTTACTATCAATCTGCAACCTGTGCATTCACATAACTCCCACTGAAACTAATTACGTTTTTTCCTCAATTTATGTTAGTAGGAGTTGGGTATACAGAGGTTTCAATTAAATTGTCCGTATTGAAGTCAATGGGTGTTCATTGATATTTATGGGGGTTCTACGCATGAAAAATATATAGAAGAGGATGTTAAAAACTGTTCAGGTTAGATCCTTCAGCAAAGAAACATGTTTCCTAAAATTAAAAGTGTAATTACTTGTCTTCTAAATTAGGTTTTGATTGTTAGGTGTGCTAAATTTTCAAGCCTTATAAATGGCTTAAAAATACATATTTAAAAGACACATGCAAATATCTGAATTCTCCAAATTTATCATGTAAAATATATTTTTCTCCTCTTGGCGATAAACTTGTGTATTTTTCCTTTTGATTTTTGTATTAATGCACTGCTGCATTTCTGACTGACTGAATTTGAAGTGTTGGGAAAGGCAGTCTCATGTGCACAATGTACTGATCCTCATTTAGTCACATAACAACCGGGTGTTGGTCTGAGAACTGTCTTACCAAGTGATTAAAGAGTTCAGACAGCCTGGGCTGGGCTTGTTACTTTGTGTACTTCTCCTGTTTCACGCTCCATGTGTTTTCCTTTGTTCTACTCAAGTATGGATTTCAATGGACCTCAAGCAAGCCTCCATATTTCAGTATTTTAGACTCTACAGAAGATTGGTTGGTATCCTCCTGCTAGGGCAAGAGACGGGAACACATAGGCCAACTGCCCTGCATCAGCTGTCAGGGACACCACTGAATTTGGCTGGCTATGGATGCTATCCATCTTAGGAAGATATGGAATTATGAATGGAGCAAGCTCTGAAAATCTTAGTACAAGACATGGAGATGATAGACAGATAGATGATAGATGATTGATAGATAGATAGATGATAGGTAGATAGATGATAGATAGAGATAGATAGATAAATGATAGATAGATAGATAGATAGATAGATAGATAGATAGATAGATAGATAGATAGATAGATGATAGAAAACTCATAGAAATAACAAAAAAAAAATCAAGTTTTAACCCACAGAAGTTCCATGGTATATCATATCATTCAAAGAGAACTTCATATATGGTTTCCTTCACAATGAATCATGTATTATTTTAATGTATTTTACAAGTTAATGTTAAGAACAATTCTGTGGAATACGCATTAGTATCTCTGTTACATAAATGAGGAAACTGAAGCTTAGAGAATTAAAAAACAGAATCTGGATTTCAACTCTTGACCTGTGACTCTAGTTTCAATTTTCTTTACATCATGCCGTATTGGCTCATGAATCGTTTTCAAAATTATTATACATATGTAAATCTACTAATATATTATTTGATGAGCATATCATTCCTCATCTTATTGGACTTCAATAGATTCTAAATAGCTTAAATTCTCCCATTTTTTAAATCCCAATTCCCACTTTAAATGCTATGAAAACCTTAGCAAAGGGATATAACTCATAAATCTACAAAGAATTCATAAACTTTTTATACCAATGTTTTGCTAAGATGTATGTGAGTAATTATGACCATATGTTTTCAATTTTATTTAACAAGATAAAGAAATGAGAAATGTTGCTTGACAAAATATTTTTCCTAGACCAAAACATTCAAGATAATTTGAGAAGTTTTGTCAAATCAAAACCCTCAAGTCCATTCATCCATAGTTTTTTCCAAGTTTATTACTGTCACTTTCTTTTCCTCAGTAAAAAGTAGTAATAAGAACTGGATACGTGACAACCTCTGACATCCAAAACCAATGCTGTTCCCAGCACAGTAATGATTAATTGAAGGAAATCTAACTGTCTAGAGAATAAATATCTTTAGCACACTGAGGAACTCAAAATACTATTGTATAATGTACATCTACATAACATTAAGTGAAGGTGATACAATTTTAATAAATAAATATAACATTGAAATCAGTTTATTTAAAAATAGGATGATATCTATTCTTTCAACTCCAAATTAAATTAATACTTTTCTACAAAATTAGCAAACGTTATTTTCGGATCTTCCTTTTTCTTTCTCCCTTTTCTTGCTTTTTACGAGATGTCGAATATATTCTATATTTACTAAAATTTGATAGTTATGCTATAATGATAATCCTCTGTGCATGGCACTAGCTGAAAATGCAAAGAATAGATATACCATAGATATACACATCTATGTGTATAAACCATAGATATACACATCTGTCTGTGCTCCTCTGCCTTATGTTTTGCTCCATCAAGTTTTTTTGTTTTACTAATCCCCTCTTAAATTAATTGGGTTAGATCTCTTCCCACCTCTTACCTTTTTGATCACCTTTTACGTACCCTTTAGCAGAGCACTGAATTTTACTTGAAATTATGGATAACATCAAATCTCACTTATCTTTCTATCCTCTGACTCCAACGCAATGTCCTCCACTTAATAACATATAAGAAATACCATGTTTCCCCGAAAATAAGACCAAGTCTTATATTAATTTTTGCTCCAAAAGATGCATTAGGGCTTATGTTCAGGGGATGTCATCCTGAAAAATCATGCTAGGGCTTATTTTCTGGTTAGATCTTACTTTTGGGGAAACACGGTACTTCTTGAATTAAACTTCCCAATTTGCTATGTTGCATTATTAAATAATCTAAACTGTCATTCTTGGATTCACTATCTATTCTTTGATGAATTTGTGATGAAATATATTTATAATAATAATAATAATAGTCATTTTAGTATCTCTTAAGTGTTACCATTATGTTGCAATATATAAACTACTAGGTCATGTCTTTTTCCTAGGATGTCATATTTAATTTTTATAATCATTCTGTAAGGCAGCAAAAGATTAACACGCTTTTCAGAGATGGAAACTGTGGTTTAGAGAGGTTTTATACATTTCTTAAAGACACATACAGATAATAAAAAGGTATAAACATTGAAATTCGTAGTTTTTGTCCTTAGATATCATTTTTTTCAACACTCTAAAGCTACACTTCAAAGACAGTATGTTAATTCTAAATTCCTTGTTTCTTTTGTTTGTTTTAGAAAAATTTATTTTTTTAGTGAAAGTGGTAAAAGACATTGGTGCTGTTTCTTCTATGTATACAATTGAATTACAAGTACAGGTCCATTTCCAGTTAGGCGTGGCTAAGAGGCTTTCTTTGTACAAAATATTAGTGAGGTGACATGTGTTACATGTGTGCACAGTTGTCCATCAGACATGGCATTTGACAATGACACCAAGGGCGGAGTCCTGGCTACTGAGGAGGCAATGTGGAACAAACTTCCACAACCCACAGGTCAAAATCTTTGCTTTCTAAGCCATTGAGATTTCGGGATTTCTTTCTTATTGCAGCAAGATCTATCTACCTGGCAAGTTCAGAGTTGATACATAATAAAAACTCAGTTTTAGACAAGTTTTGGCTTTTGTTAATTAAGATTCCATTGGACTGCTCAGATATCAGTCAAGAAAATTCAGATGATCGGAATGTAATTCCTTTTGGCTTAACAGCTTACTGAAGTATAAATGATGTGCAAAGAACTGGACATATTTAATATGTGCATTTTGAATAGTTTACACACATGCAAACCCCTGTGAAACGATCACAATAATCAAGGTAACAGACATAACTAACACTTCCCAAAGTTTTCTATTGTCCCTTTGTTTTGTTTTTGCTTTTTGTGAGATAAGCATTTAACTTTAAATCTACCTTTTTAACAGACTTTGAAGTGTATGATACCCTATTGTTAACTGTAGACAGACACTACGCTGAACAGTGGATGTCTAGAGCTTACTCATCTAGCATAACTAAAAATGTATACCCATTGAGTAACGAAGGAAAAAAAACATAATTAGTTCAAGCGCAATTATTTTCTGGGCAAAGTTTATCACTGGTGGTAAAGATAAATCAAAATTGACCAGAAAATTTAATATTTTGAAAAATGAAAATATAATGACTAAAGCTCTATTAAAAACAGTTATTTCAAGCTATAAGATGAATAAGATCTGATGATGTAATATAAAATATGATGACTACAGTTAATCATACTATATTGTACAATTCACATTTTCTAAGAGAGAAGAATTTACTGTTCTTACCAAAAAGACAAAAAGTAAGGTGACAGATGTGTTAATTAACTAGATAGGAGAATACCTTTATAAATATCATTTGTAAAAAACAGCTGTTTTCAGAACATGTGATGGAAAGCAAAAGTCCTGTATTATTCTACAAAGAAAGAAGCCTTGTTTACTTTACTAAGTAAAATTTGTTTCGTGTGTGTGTGTGGGCACTCATACATGTGATTCACATTATAGTTTTGGGGGTCATTCTTGTAAGTGTCCTTTGATATCATAACAATTTAAAGAAATAGATGACACACAGACAAATTCGGTAGTTTGAGAGATTTAGAGCTCTATTTGATATTATACTCATATTTCATATAACAAAATATTGTTTTGAATATTATTTGTTCACCAATCCCCTAAAGGTTCAAATTAAATAGATTTAGAAATTGAAACAAAAATTAAACAAGGTAATTCAATGTATAAGTTAATGACTGAAATCTGACATGATCAAGTTCACAGAAATTAAAGTTAAATCAATGTAAAATTATACAAACACATACATCAAAATATTCATAAAAATCGAATTATTGAACATTTCAAGGCCTAACTACCACTATAACTACTCTGACTTAAGAAGTAACTTCTAGCCTTCATCCATATATATTAAAATAAAGCAAACCATTATATTACATCTGTGAATAATACCACTATATTTGACTGAAAATCTCATCATTTCACAATGTTATTGACTATACAACACAAATGTCAAGTTTTATAGTTTTATGATTGGTATTATCCTGTTAAGAATTAGTCTATAGTCATATTATACACAGTACATCTTTATATTTGAATTACTACTATATTTTATGAAAAAATTGGGCATATGTGGCCCTAGCTTTATAGAAGTTTCAATCAATATTGTTGTTAACTATATTTGCTTTTATCTCAAATGATTCCTTTTCATTCACTGTGTTCTTTTACAAAACGCTCTATACAGCCATCTCTAACCAATTAAAAACTTGAAAGAAGATCTAACACTATTGGCAATAACCTTAATTAAGAAGTCTTGCTACACTGTTATTAAAAACAAAGATAAGATTCAATCTTGCATAAGACCAGGGATATAAACAAAATAATGACAAACTATAATCCAGTTCATTCTCTTGAATGGCAGTAACTAGTTTTCTTTTTCTTTATTATGTTTCTATATTGGCAAAGATATTAAATATGCAAGTAACATATTAACAGAAGAAAATAATTAAGTTAAGCAAGTGATACATTACTTTTGTGAAAGGAACTAGAAATATGTATATAAACATTCCTTACTATGAAATGAACGTGGGAGTATACATTTATATGTTAAGCTGAGATGGTGTCAAAATTCATTCTTTTTATTATATTACTACACTGTTAGAATTACAAGGCACCTGTACAATGCATATCATTAGGTTTTTGCCATTGGTTTTTGGTTGTTTGTTTTTTTACTGGTTTCTAAAGCAGTGAAAAAAATCATTTTTAATTAAAAAGATCAGAATGTGGCTAAACTTTTTTTTTTAATTAAATTTATTGGGGTGACAATTGTTAGTAAATTTACATAGATTTCAGGTGTACAATTCTGTATTACATCGTCTATAAATCCCATTGTGTGTTCACCACCCAGAGTCAATTCTCCTTCCATCACCATATATTTGATCCCCTTTACCCTCATCACCCACCCCCCACCCCCTTACCCTCTGGTAACCACTAAATTATTGTCTGTGTCTATGAGTTTTTGTTTCTCATTTGTTTGTCTTGTTCTTTTTGGTTTATATACCACATATCAGTGAAATCATAGGGTTCTCTGCTTTTTCTGTCTGACTTATTTCACTTAGCATTATTCTCTCGAGATCCATCCATGTTGTCACAAATGCTCCTATATCATCTTTCCTTAACGCCGAATAGTATTACATTGTGTATATGTACCACAACTTCTTTATCCATTCATCTATCGAAGGACATTTTGGTTGTTTCCATGTCTTGGCCACCGTAAACAAAGCTGCAATGAACATTGGCGTACACGTGTCTCTATAGAGAAATGCTTTTATATTTTTGGGGTAGATACCCAGGAGAGCGATTGCTGGGTCATATGGTAATTCTATTCGTAATTTCTTGAAGAACCTCCACACTGCCTTCCATAGCGGCTGCACCAGTCTGCATTCCCACCAACAGTGTATGAGAGTTCCTTTTTCTCTCCAACACTTGTTACTATTTGTCTTGTTGATGAAAGCCATTGTGACTGGGGTGAGGTGATATCTCATTGTGGTTTTCATTTGCATTTCTCTGATGATTAGTGATGTTGAGCATTTTTTCATATGTCTATTTGCCATTTGTATATCCTCTTTGGAGAAATGTCTCTTCAGATCCTCTGTCCATTTTTCAATTGGGTTGTTTGTTTTTTTGTTGTTGAGTTTCATGAGTTCCTTGTATATTTTGGATATTAGCCCCTTATCAGAGGAACTGTTTGCGAAAATCTTCTCCCATTCAGTTGGTTGCCTCATTATTTTGTCAATAGTTTCTTTTGCTGTGCAGAAGCTTTTCAGTTTCATATAATCCCATTCGTTTATTTTAGTTTTTACTTCCATTGCCTTTGGAGTCAAATTCATAAAATGCTCTTTGAACCCAAGGTCCATAAGTTTAGTACCTATGTTTTCTTCAATGCAGTTTATTGTGTCAGGTCTTATGCTTAAGTCTTTGATCCATTTTGAATTAATTTTGGTACATGGTGACAGATAGCAGTCCAGTTTCATTCTTTTGCACGTAGCTATCCAATTCTGCCAGCACCATTTATTGAAGAGGCTGTCTTTCCTCCATTGTATGTTTTTAGCTTCTTTGTCAAAAATTATCTGTCCATATTTATGTGGTTTTATTTCTGGGTTCTCAATTCTATTCCATTGGTCTATGTGTCTGTTTTTCTGCCAATACCAAGCTGTTTTGATTATTGTAGCCCTGTAGTACAAGCAAAAATCAGGCAGTGTGATACCTCCAGTATTGTTCTTTTTTTCAAATATTGCTTTGGCTATTCGGGGTCTTGTGGTTCCAAACCAATCTGATGATTTTTTGTTCTATTTCTTTAAAAAATGCCATTGGGATTTTAATAGGGATTGCATTAAATCTGTATATGGCTTTGGGTAATATGGCCATTTTAACTATGTTGATTCTTCCAATCCATGAGCACGGAATGTCTTTCCATTTCTTTGTGTCTTCTTCAATTTCTTTCAAAAATGTCTTATAGTTTTCAGCATATAAATCCTTCACATCCTTGGTTAAGTTTATTCCTAGGTATTTTATTCTTTTTGCTGCAATTGCAAAAGGAATTGTTTTTTCTATCTCTTTTTCTGAGATTTCATTGTTGGTATATAGGAAAGCAATGGACTTTTGTACATTGATTTTGTAGCCAGCAACTTTACTGTATTCATTGATTGTTTCTAATAGCTTTTTGGTGGAGTCTTTAGGGTTTTCTATATATAGCATCATGTCATCTGCAAAGAGTGACAATTTAACTTCTTCATTCCCAATTTGGATGCCTTTTATTTCTTTCTCTTGCCTGATAGCTCTGGTGAGGACTTCCAACACTATGTTGAAAAGCAGAGGTGATAGGGGACGACCTTGTCGTGTTCCTGAACGTAGAGCAAAGGGCTTCTGCTTTTCACCATTAATAATGAGATTATGGCGAAACTTTTTAACTGTGTTATATCGCAAAGATAATCAGGTGTCAGATTTTTGGTTAAATCACTAAGAACACTGGTTTCAATGTCTTTATTTGTAAAATTGGATTGGAGATTAGATGAGCTTTCAAGATTTCTTTCAGTTCAAAGTTAGTTTATAAAACGTTAAAATTACAGGCTATTTATTACACATCAAATTTTAGTGTAATTCTTAAGTGTTCTAGAATAATATTTTTAGTAAATATAAATGAACATTAGTCATTGCAGTCATTAATTATATGATAGAGGCATTTAGAAGCTCTGAAAAATATTTATAAATCTCTTTATACTCAGTCTTTTCATACATTTGCCAGAGTAAAAGAAGTCAGAGACTATCAGCAGATTCTAAAATGCTTTAGCATTTGACACTTCAAATATTTGCTGGCATCGTCCCCAAGGTGATGTCAGCTTCTTGTACACAACAGAACATCTAATACTCCCCCAGAGCTACTCACATATAGAGTTGGTGTACTTTCAAATATCAAGTGTACTAATGGTTTTCTTCCAAATTGTGACTGAAAGCTTTAGAAAGTATGCTCTGATCTCAGCAATGAATGATATGACATAGAAACAATGTGAAGGAAATGTAAAATACATATTAAATGCCTGAGAAGCTTATGAAATGAAAAGATGCCTTTAAAAATTCTAGACAGAGCTTTAATACATGGTGTAATTAAAACTGAACTCAATTATAATACTACTTGAAAACATCCCCTTTAAATAAAATCATGTCTTTTAAATGAGTAACTCGAGTGTGGCTCTTCATCCTATTTCTTAACACCATAATTCCAAGAGGTCTTATTGTGATTAATATAGCAACATAATTTATTTAGCATTTCTAGGTAAATAAGCTGTTGCGTATAAGTCAATTTTATATATTAATACATGTTTTATTTACTAACGTGTGTTTTTTTAAAAAAGCAAATCTTTCTACTCTGAATGAAGTTTTTTCTTAGCAACTGCAGTACGCTCTTTTAGTCATCAACTATCATTCCCACATTGAATGACATCAATAACAATGACCTTTGACTTATCAGCTGTATGGACTATAACATAGTCCATAATCATAAACAAGACATTGGGTGTCATGGGAATGAATGAAGCTGATAAAAAGGCACTCATTCAACCTAAAGAACCTAAAGAATACAACCTAGAACCTAAAAAATATTAGTGCCTCCACAGTCACTTCTTTAAGATTCCAATTATATGAAAATTTTGGCTCATAGTGGAAAAGAGGTAAGCTAAATGTGGCATATAGTACAAAATGAAATCATGAGATGAAAACCATGCACTTATACCTCAGATTACTTTGGAACACAGAGAGATATTTGAGCTCCATAATAGATGTACATCTATTCCCTCAGAAACAAAAATGCAACATATTGCTTTAATTGCTCTCCTCTCATTAATATAAATAGGCATAACAATATAATAAATCTTGAAAGATAATTCCCCTTTCCAAACTGTTTTCCAGTTTTCTCTAAATGCCTATGCTGACAAAATTGATTTCACATGTGCATGAGCTGACAATTAAAATTTTCAATTTAAGTCAAAAACCATAATAGCAAATGAAATGTTATATCAGATACTGAGCTATTCAATATATAAATATAAACTAGTTTACGGTGGCTACATTAGGTAGCTCTTAAGAAGGATCCAGAATGCATAAATTTGACCTAAACCTCAATTCCAGCTCCTTACATTTTATGCCATTTCCTCAATTTCTGTAAATCACTTCAATATCTTCCCATAACCTCCTTGTCTAGTCTATTTTTTCACTCCTATCTGTACTTGCTGTCCTTTTTCTGCTCTAGGTATTTCCTTGGGTATGAAATCTAGTTATTTCATTGGCTCTCACAAGAACACCCTCAATTAAACATTTGTTAGTAATTTTGAAGAAACTGGGCACTCAGAGAGAGTCACATACTGTGTGTGTGTTTCCCCCAAAATAAGACCTAACTGGACAATCAACTCTAATGCGTCTTTTGGAGCAAAAATTAATATAAGACCCGGTATTATATTATATTATATTATATTAATTATATTATATTAATTATATTATATTAATTATATTAAATTTATTATCATATTATATCATATCATATTATTATATTATTATATTATATTATATTATATATTATATTATTATAAGACTGGGTCTTATATTATAGTAAAATAATACTGGGTCTTTCGTGAGGGGTGGTCTGCAGGGTCTCAGCTCCTGCTCCCCACACAAGAACACAGATATGGTGAAGCCAAAAAGGAACACCCATGGAGCCATAGGTAGGGGAGTCATACCGTTATAGTCTCACTGGAGGCTGGATTCACACGATGTGCAACCTGCTGTCCGCTTTTCTGCCAACCGACCAACTCCTCTCTTGCAGGCTGCAATCCACCTCTCTGCAATCCGCAATCCACACTCCGCCACTTGCTAGCTCAGCCACCATCTTCTTGCTAGCCCCCATTTGTCTGCTAGCGTAGCCACGGCAGTTATATTAGTGGCCAATGGCTCACTGGTTATAGCTGACGGCCAACTAGCCACAGCTGATGGCCATCCAATCACAGTTGATGGCCATTTACTACCTGAGCCAGCATCTTCCCGCATGAGGCCGAGAGTCTGGAAACTGCACTCCTGGCTCTGTCCCCACAGGGTCTTATATTAATGTTTGCTCCAAAAACTGCATTAGAGCTGATTGTCCGGCTAGGTCTTATTTGGGGGGAAACACGGTAGCAGTCAGGGTAGCTCTCTGCTCTCCTTTCACAGTCCCTCCATTCCCATTCCTCTCTCTCTCTCTCTCTCTCTCTCTCTCTCTCTCTCTCTCTCTCTCTCTCACACACACACACACAAACACAAACACACAATACACACAATGTGATCATCATTTTTAATGAAGATAAATGATTTAACTTGGGAATCTCAGGTCCTACTGCATACAGTTTGTCAAGGAATTCTTTCCTATAAATCCATTCTATTCCTCAAGGACACACTGGGTTATATGTAATATCGCTTATTTTGTTATGAAAATACGCTGTAGAACTCGATGCGATTGTAATATTTTTCTCTAGGCTTGAATCCAGTATGTGCCTATGTAGATAACTGCCCTCCTGGAAGATGCCACTAGTGCTATTATGCTGGATCATGTCTCCATTGGAAGTTGTGTTCATTTCTTACATGATGCTTGTATAAAGAAATAGAAGCTGTCAGTCATTAAAATGGAAGGCATTCAGCTTTCTGCCTGTCTGAGGATAAAATTGGATTTCTCTGTCTGGGTTCTGCTGATTCCTTTTTATTCCTCAAAGCAAATTGCTTTTCCAAGACATCAGTATTAACAGAAAAGGCTTCTGCTAGGACAGGTAGAACTAAAAGCTTATTAGGAGCAATATTTGTATTCTCTATTGAATATCATACAACTGGAGAATAGATTTACAAAATACAAAACTCATTTTCAAAGTTTTGTGCAATTTCATGTGATTTAGTACTTTTTTTTTCTTTCATTGCCATTTCCTTCTCTTCTTGTTTGTGTCTAACACATTACATTTATCACATTTATTGACAGTGTAAGCTTTCATTTAGGAAGCAATAGACAGTTTAGCAAATGGCTACATTTGTGATAAAAAAAAAAACAAGATAAAAACAGCTTCAAAAATAAGATATAATTTTATAGGCTTTGTTGAAAATTTTGAGATATTGTTTCAAGCATGCTAATTTTTTCTGTAGCATTTTTTTTTTTTGTAGAATTGATTGCTGTAAGGTCAAATCATCAGTATTTTCCTAGGGAATTGCTATATATTTGTACTATAATATTTATTCAAACAAGGGAAATTTACAGTGCAGCACATATGATTTAAATGTGTATAGTTAAGTCAAATTTGATTTTAACAAAATGTTTGAGTACATATTAAGTAACTTGATATCTTCATTATGCATGTTCACTAGCAGCACAGTAATTTCCAAAAGGTTCATGTAAATACAGTAACCACGTTGAAATTGAGGTACTTGGATTTTTTTCCCAACTTTTTAATTTATATGCAATACTAATTAGAGATAAACAAAGCTTTGTCATGGAGATGAATGAAAATCAAAGTTTACTATGATATTAATGAATACTACAAAGGTATAGCTCAACAAAAGTAATTCATAGTTCATTTATCCTTTCTGTGTGTCTGATTGGAGGTAATTGGGTAAAAAGCAAAAATTGGATAGCCGACTGGATTTTTAAGCTTTGTAACCCTTGGATTTTATTTGCAGTATCATAATATCTAGAGATAAGAAATCACATGCCCCTTTTTTGATGAATGAAAACAAAATTCCATTATAAGCATCAAAGCTTCTTTGTTTTAAATAATGTTTAAAAGTATTTTAAATATTAATCAGGATTTAGTAAAAACCAGTAAACTTTTCTCAAACATTTTTTGTATTATTATTTGAAAATATTAACAATGTATTAAATATACAAAATGAATATCTTAACCAAAGTTATTACTGGCTCATCTTTTCCTGCTCACCCCAATTGAAAAAAAAATATCAATAATGGCAATATCTTGGATAGCATCAGATATTTCAAAAGAATGTATCTGATGAGTTCAACACAACCATTATTGAAATGTCAAAATAATTACAAGTAGTTTGTTTGAAAATATGAAAGAATTCTCTGTGACACAGGGCATTTCCAGTTGTCATTGCAATATTAGTTTTTTTGCTTATCATACCCTTTTCATTTTTGTAGTACTACAGTTGAGTTAATTCATACATTCAATTTTTCTTGACTGTCTGCAACAGTCACATCCCAACCTGGAATTTTCCTTTCTATTATTTTAATTTCACAACTTTCACTATAATCATCTAAACCTAGTTATCTCCATTACATAACACGTCTGGAAAAACCTGAAAAATTCAACTGTCAAACATTCCCTCACATTTCCAACTTTCTGCTAGCATGTAGAGAGGTACTTTCTATATAGTACTAAATGTGTGTTTCTGTTCAGATATTAGCATCATGTATTATCTTAATTTTAATAGATATTTATGTGTATCTAATAATTTATTGATATATGTCCATGAAACCATAAACACAATAAAAATAATGAACATTATCTATCATCCACCAAAATTCTTCTGTGTCCCTCTATAATCATTCTATCCTTTCCCTTCTTGACCAACACCCATCCCAGTCCCTAAATGACCACCAAACAGCATTATCACTGTAGATCAAGTTCTAGAATTTTTATAAATGTAATAATACAATATGGATCTATTTTTGTCAAGCTTTTTTCACTCAGTGTAATTATTTTGATACTTGTCAAATTTTTTGTGTGTATCAATAGTTCAATTATTTTTATTACGAGGTGCAATTCCATTGTCTGAATATGCTACAATTTGTTTATTCTTTCATCTGTTATTTGACATCTCGGTTATTTATAGTTTTGGGCTTTTAAGAATAAAGGTGCTATTACCGTTTATAGGTAAGTATTTATATGGACGTATACTATCCATTTTCTTCACTAAATACCTAACAGTGGGATAACTGGTACATGTAGCACTTTATTAAAAACTGTTTTTAGAAATTTCCAAATTGATTTCTAAAATTACTGTACCATTTTACATTTGCAAAATCGATGTATGAGATTTCCCATTGTTCTATATCCTTGTAAAAGTGGTCAGGGTTTTTAAATTTCAGCCTAACAGTCGTGTCGTAGTATCTCATTGTTTTAATTTGCATTTTCCCTAATGTCTACTGATATTAAGCATTAACATCAACAAAAAAATGCTCCTGTAGTTATTTGCAATCTGTATATCCTGTTTGGTGAAGTTTGTATAACAATCTTTGTGCATTTTCATTTTTTCCTTATTATTGGGTTTTGAAAATTCTGTTTTGTAGCTATTAAGTCTTTAATAAAATATATGGTTAATTACCCTGTTTCCCCCAAAATAAGACCTAGCTGGACAATCAGCTCTAATGCATATTTTGGAGAAAAAAATTTATATAAGACCTGGTATTATATTATATCATATCATATATCATATCATATCATATCATATCATATCATATATTATATAAGACTAGGCCTTATACTATAGTAAAATAAGACCGGGTCTTATGTTAGTTTTTGCTCCAAAAGATGCAATAGAGCTGATTGTGCGGCTAGGTCTTATTTTGAGAGAAACATGATAATATTTTCATTTCATTTTTTTTTCCTGAATGTACTATGTAGCACCTCTACAACAATGTTGAATAGAAGTAGTGAGAGTGGATATCTTTGTACTTTTCCTGTGTTTGGGGGTGGGCAGTGAGTGGCATTTCGGCTTTCACCTTGAACTATAAAATTAGCCATGGGTGTTTTGAAGAATCTATTATCAGATAGAAACAGTTACCAGTTTTCCTACTTTGCTTATAGTTTTTATCATGAATGGATGTTGATTACTGTCATTTGCCTTTCTGTACATAATGAAAATATTATATGGTTTCTTTTTTTAGTTTGTTAATGTGGTAGATCACATGACTAGTTTGTAGAGGTTAAACCAATCTTATATTCCTGAGATTAACTCCACTTGCTCAAAATGCTTTATTTTTTAGATATTTTGTTTCATTTACTTTGTTAAAATTTCGTTTAGAATATTTTACATATATATCTATGAAGGGTAATCATCTGTAATTTACATTTCTTATTATATTATTCTTATTTTCGTATCATATTAATGCTGTCTTCATGGAATAATTTCTTTAAAGAATTTGTATAAAATTGGTATAATTATTTCTAAAATACTTTACAGAATTCACCAGAGGACACCTGGGCCTGAAGTTTTCTTAATGGTTTTCCATTTTAAATTAAAGTTACATTATTATATAAATACAGAATTATTTAGATTACCTCTTACTTCTTGAATTAAATTTGTATCTTTCAATATATCTGTACATTTTATGAATATTTATATATTTATTTATTACGAAATCTATTGGGGTGACAATAGTAAAATTACATAGGTTTCAAGTGTACATTTCTATAATACATCATCTATCAACATTCAAAAATTTTTCACAAAATTTTTTTAATACTCTCTCATTTTTCTTTTACTATTTGTAAAAGTAGTGATACCTTCTCTATCATTTCAAGTATGGGTTATTGCATTTTTTCTATTTTTCCCCATCATCCGTCTGTGTAGAGATTTATCAGTGTTATTGATTTTGTCAAAGAAATGTCTTTTGGTTTCATTAATTATCTCTATTGTTTTCTTTTTTATAAATTTCCACTCTGAACTTTATTTGCTTCATGTTCCTCTTTGCTTTTATTTTTTTAGTATCCTACGTTGGAAACTGAGATCATTGAATAGTGGCTGTTCTTTATAACACAAGCATTTAGTGCTATAATCTTTCCCTAAGAATTACTTTAGTGGCATCTGCAAATTTTGATTTTCTGTGCTTGTATCATTCAGTTCAACATAATTTTTATTTCTCATTTGATTATTCTTTAAGACCTAAGTTATTTAGAAGTGTATTACTTAGAATAAATATATAAGAATTTTCCAAAATCTCTCTATTGTTTTCTGCTTTAATTAAATTAACTCAAGAGAAAATTAATTTAGTGTGTCACAATCCCTTTTAAAATTTTTGAGACTTTTTTCTTTGGCCAATAATATAGAATTTCTAAGGAGATATTCTATGTATACTTGAAAACAATGTTTGGCTGGTTGTTGTTCGGTAGATTCCCATAAATGTCAATGTCGTCTTGTATATTTATATTATTTGATTTTTCTATATTTTTATTGGTTTTCTCTTTTCATGTTCTGTCAATTATTCACAGAGTCATATACAAAAGTTGACAAAAAATGTATACACATTTTAAGAAAGGAAAAATAAAACTGTATTAAAATTGTAATACTCAATATATACTGATAACAAAAGATGAACACAAGTCATGTGTATACATTGTTTTGGCACCCCCTCTATAAATCTCTGCCTATAAGGTATGCCCATTTCTCCTTACAGTTCTATCATGTTGAGGTTCATATATTATGGTGCTTTGTTTTTAGGTACATAACAGTTTAGGACTGTTATACTCTCTCAATAAATTGGCTTCTTTATCGTTATAAAATTATGTTTTAAAAAATGGTTGGTAATATTCTTTATTGTAAAATATACTTTGTCTGCTATATATAGCCATTTCATATTTCTTTGGGTTAGTATTATCATGGTATATATTTTTCTACTCCTTTATATTTAACATATTTGTGTCTTTATACTTGAAGTTCCTTTCTTACAAGGAGCATATATTTGAGTCTTCATTTCTTTCTTCAATCTGAAAATGGATCTTTCACAAAACCATTTATATTAAGTGTGTTGATTGGTATTAAGATTAAATAGATCATCTTGCTACTTGTTTTCTATTTGTTCCATGTATTTTTTATTCCCTTTTTGTCTTTTTTATTTGATAATTTTATTATTTTATTTAATCTCCTTTGAAGTCTTATTGAGCGTTATCCTTCATTTGTTATTTTAGTGATTATATTAGAGGTTATAGTATAAACTTTTAACTTATCACCGTCTAGCTTATATATAGTATAAGAGGTGTGTATCTAGTCATAATTTTTCATATAAAAAGTAATTGTTCCAGCTCTATGTTTCCCCACTGATTTTCCCTCACTTAAGATGTTTTATTGTTATGTTTAAAAGAAACACAAATATTCCCATCCTTTTGTTCCTAATCTGTCTTTGAGTATATATGTAAAGTGTGTTACATGTAAAGAGCATAGAGTTCAGTCCTGCTTTTTTATACAATCTGAGCATGTCTACCTTTTATTGTGCTCTTTATATTTAATATAATTATATATAGCAATTTATTTAAGTCTACCCTCCTTCTACTTATTTTCTATTTGCTTACATGTTCTTTATTCCTTTTGTTTCTCCTTTCTTTTCTTCTTTCATTTTAATATGTAGTATTTTTGTTATGACTCTTTATTTTTTTAGTAGTTTCTCTAGGAATTATAATATGGACTCTATCACTCCCTATCTTGAATTGATTATATACCACTTAACAGTTAATGAAAGATTCATACAACAGTATAATTTTATTTATCCTCTCTCATCATTGATTATATTTTGTCATATATTTTATTTACATGATATAAACTTCCCCTAATAAAATATAATTTTGTTCAAAAAATCAATATTTTAAACAATTCAGAACAAAAATTAAATTTACCCACATATTCATCAGTTCTGGTGTTCTTCATTTATGTACCTCCACAATTCCATAAGGATTTCTTTTCCGCTTAAAACTTCCTTTAACATTTTTTGAAAAGTAGACCTGTTGGTGACAAATTCTCTTAGATTTATTTTATGTGAAAATTTGTTTATTGCACTTTCAATTTTAAAATATATTTTCAGTGAATATGGAATTCTTGATTAACATTTATCCCCTGACAGTATATTGATTCATTGACTTCTGGCATACACTTCTAATGAGAAATCTGCTGTGGGTCCTATTTTTACTTATATAACATTTCTTTTGAGTTGCACTTTTTCCCTCAATATTGAGTTTACCCCTTTGACTGTGATGTGTGTTTTATTTCAAGTAATTCTTCTTAGATTTTATTGTTTTTCCTTTGTCGTTAAGTTTATGTTTTGATTCAAATTCAGAAAAATTCAGTCATTATTTCATGAACATCTGTTTCTTTTCCATTCCATTCCTCCTTTCCATTTGGATCTCCCATTATACAAATGTCAAATCACTTGATTATGCCACACATTTATGTGAGGCTCTTTTAAAATTAAAAAAAAAAAAAATGTTTCTTCTTTTTAAGTTTCAGCTTGCCAAAATTTTCATTTGGTTTCATATGTACTGACCCTTCTTTCTGTGATTTTTAATTTGTTGTTAACACTATCCAATGCATTTTTAATTTCAAGTGTTGTATTTTTAAGTTCTACAATTTCTTTTTTTTCTTCTTAGAATTTCCACGTCTTTATTGAATTATCTAAGTCTTCAGTTATCATGTCCATCTTTCCTTATTAATTCTTTACAATTTAAAATAACTATTTAAGAGTCTAACTCCAATATCTGGGTAATCTATGGGTCTGAACCTTTCTGTCCTTTTATTTATGGATTGTATGGCATGTGCTTTTATATCTTTTCATGGCTAGTAATTTTTTATTTAAACTGAACACCATGGATGACACATGAGGGAGACTGTCAATTCAGTAATTCCTCTAATGAATAGTGAATTTTGTTTTAGTTTCCAGTTAAAATATTGGCAATTCTTTTTGATTCAGTTCAGACCTGATGTTAGGCTATGAAGATAAATCTATTTCATTTCCTAGGATGTAGAATTTAAGGGTCACAATCCATTTCTTTGTAAACACTTAGATCTATTATTGGTCACAAGAGTTTCATGGTACTATTAAAGTCTCTTCTTTTAGCTTATCAGCATGTCCATTCAGTCCACGTTCTCAGAGTTGGCAAATTACTCAAAAGAAAAAAAATATATATATATTTTTTTCCAGAATATCAGACCCTTTCTGTATTGTTTTTCTTGGAGTTTCATTTTTTCCTCTCAAAGCATGCTTAGAGTGCCACAGATCCTAGACTGCAGCTCTTGATGCCAAGACAGTGAATGAGAAAATGCCCTGACAGAAAAAAATTCAAAAGTGGCCAATATAGGGATCGACTTCTTGCATTTTTTGTCTCAAGACTTTTTCCTCCTCAAATCTTATATCCCTTGGATGTTGTCCAATGTTGCAAACTGCTAAATTTGTATATCTTCTCAGTGGGAGGCTTAATCTGATACTAGCAACTCTGTCATTTTAGAATGGGGAAGTCCTCCTTTTTTCTTCTTTCTATTTTTTGTTTATTACTGAATTAATGTTTAGTGAAAATTTTTATGTATGCAATAACTCATTTATTTTTTGATCACCTATTCATTCAACTAGTATAGATTATGTGCCAGGCATTGTGTGAATTACTGAGAAAACTGTTTAAACTAGAACAGTAGTTCATAACAACTTCTTTTTGAACACAAACTTCTATGTTTATATTATCTATTATTTATTAATACCTAAGCACATAAACTAATTAGAGATACACACATGTGAAGACAGTATTGATCACTTTGTTGAACTTTTGAATAATATTATTATAGCTTGAATTATAAGTAAATTGATGCTTTATGATTACACATTTAATAATATGTGTTGAATTTTGGACCCAATTACATGTAACTTCACATAGCACGTACCTTTATTAGATTTTAAACATAGTAACACTAGTGAAAATAACTATACTTTCAGAGATTATTATGATACCTATTAAAATATGCATGCTGGAAATAATTTCTTAATTTACAAATGTTTGACTCTCTAGAACAAAATGTTCTGTTTATACAGTAACTGAATCTAAAATCTTGACATAATTTATACAACATTTTTACCAATTATACAACTGGCTACTTCATACTCATCTTTTAGCCTGAAAACCCTTTGTCCCCCTCCATGCCCAACACACACACCATATTTAAAACAGATACACAATAATTATTGGATATAAATTCAAACCATTAAAAAATATCCTATAATTGCTTATGAAAAGTGTTCCTCATTGGCATTTCATTTGCACCCTGTTGTACTTTTATGCTAAAATGTATGACCCAGTTCATGTGTATCTTTCTGTGATTAAACATAGAATTATGTAAACCCTATTCATATATTGTTTCAATCCTATATGAAACAATTAGAGATTGACTTTAACTGATACTGGAGTTATTAGGCTCTAAGAATATAGTCTTGAAAAAAAAAATCCTTGCTTTGTCTATAACAAAGCCTAGAAAAGGAGTCTATCTATAATTTTTGGATCAATCTTGATTAATTAGAAGCAAATATTTTGATTACTTTTGGTTTTCCTAACATTCATGAAACACTGATACAATCTATGGCATTAAAATTACTAATGTAAATATCCTATTATCAAAAGTTATATGAACACATCACCCTTTCTACACTTTTTATTAGATAATATAACTCACGATTTTACTACTATATCTTTCTACTGGGAGTTTTATCATTACATAAGTCCTTTGCCTCTTGAGACTGATGAATTACTTATTTGATTTTATCGGAGAGGAACTGCCAGTATCTAATCTTTAGTTATAAAACAGTCCCTTTGTATATTGTACAATTATATTTTTGTACTTTTATATTATAATAAAAGTGTTCTGACATAAACATCATTGATGCCGTTGATTAATATATTAAGTAGTGCAATTATTAATTTAAGATCTGAGACTTAAGAATAGAAGGGCAAATGGTAAAAGATAATGCCAATGAAAGTGGAGAAAAATAATCAAATAATTTAAAATTTATTCCCAGCAAGATGGCTTTAGACTTGTAGCCATTCAATTTTCACTGTATATTAAAGAATACCAATACCATAATAGCTTAAACAATTCAGCCATGTATTACATAAAGTAAGAAAAAGGCTAGAGGTGGGCCATTTCATTGTTAGTGCAATGATTTAATAATATCACTAAGGATCCAGATTTTTCTGATAATTTGTTCTGTCAGTGTCAGCATAAGAATAACATTCACATGGTAATTGCTCTGAATGTAAGCATCAATTATCATGGAACAGTATACCAATGAGAAGGAAAGATAGTTTTTTAAAAAAGCTGTGTCCTTCCTCTACTTTGTTTTCTGAAAGGGAATACGTTTTTCTCCTAAAAACACCTAGCAAACATCCCTTGGAGAATAAATGATCAGGGTACAATCACTGTCCATCAAGAGGCAAATCAATGACCATATGGACAGAGTTTCTATGGTTGGCTTATATCCATGGATTAAATAGTATTCCATGGTTTAAAGGTCACCTTTACATCAAAATGTTATGCATAATTAATATTTACAATAAAACATAAATTCCATGAAACTATACCATACACTGGGGGAAAAAAGCACTTTAATATTCCTATTGTGCAGACATTGAATTCTAATTTTTGAGCTATTTCATTTAAATGCCTGATTTCATATAAAGTAATATTTGTGTAATTATTGATTAAATGTATAAATACATTTTTATATCCTTGTAAGATGTTTAGGAGGAATCATGACTAAATTAAAAAATACAATATCAACCTTTATTTAAAAGTAATCTTCATATACTTCTACTTCTGTTAGGTACCATTTTGTAAAAATGTGTGTTTTATTTATTTATTTGTTTATTTATTTATTTATTGGACATTTCTTATGCAGTTATAGTCTTGTTTTTAATTATATTTTTGTCTCTCTTTTCTTAACTTTCTAGAGTTTTTTTTTTTTTTTTTTCAAAAAATCAAGGCTGAAAACTGTTAGGTCCAATATACTTTTTCTTTCAATTTTGTGAAAAGCAAAACATGTAGTGAAATGATGTAATTTTCAGTATTAAACAAAGAGGCATGCGCATTTTTAAAAAATTACTTTTTAATAAAAATGGAGAAATGAAGTTATTTCTAAAACACAGGAAGATATTTTTCTATGGCATATCCTAAAACTTGGTTCATATTTTTTCTAAAGAGAGATAAAAAGAAAGTAGTAATGGTTGACTATTTTGCTTATTTGGATTACAAAAATTTGCCAGTTCTAAAAATTTGTAGATGGCTCAATAATACTTTTAAATATAAAGGAGGCATAAAGAAGGACTTGGAGTAAGGTGATCGTATAATTTATTTCCCAAACTAGAAAACTTATTGAGAGTAAAAACAAATGCTATTAATAATTATGTAGTGACAACAAGTATAAAACATACAGTCCAGGACCAAAGAACCATAAAGTCACTCTAACTGTACGAAATGTTGCAGAAGCATTTCTCAAGATCTTTCTCCTAGAATGAAGTATTTTTATTCATTACAATACAAGTTCTTTATTATTGTTCTGGCATTACTACCTACTTAAAGTGTGTTCGTCCTTTTATAAAAATATTTTATATTAATCACTTCATTTTTCTTTTATAAAATCTGTGAAATAGACATTATTATTATATTTTGCTCATGGGAAAAAAATCAAAAAACTGAAATGAAGTTCAAACTCTTCATTATGATGGTCTAATGTCTTATACTGCTTTGAGCTGTATTACATACCTCCCTAACTAAGCCACTAAAGCAGCAACAGAAGTGAAAAATAGTTTTAAATCTCGCTTCCATGGTGGCTTTATAGAGCGCCTGCCTGACAACATCTGTGGGAACATTGTATCAAACAAACTACAAACCTGTTTTCAAGCAGAAATTATAAAAGGAATAAGACACTTTCGAGGATGTGGGCAAAACTCTCTCATCCTTACAAGAAAGAGTTTTTGTGTGACTATCAATTATGAGACACTGAAGTAAATAAAATGAAAGAAATCAAGTTCGTAGCTTCAAAGAACCAACTTATAGCATCAAGATAAGATAGATAATAATAGCTCTACCACATGGCATAATTAAATTAGGACCTCGACTGCTGTGTGTTTCCATGGATGGAGAAGGGCTTAACAAGTGACTAAACTGACCAAAGCAAGAAATGCCCCCACTTTGCAGAAAAAAGCAAGTTGCTTTTATTGAGAGGAAATACACTGACACATACACATGCACATGACTATGTGTATTTACTCGTACATTTACATGTATAAACTCATTTAGGTGTTCATACATACATACATATGCACGTATACCCATGCATACATATATCCTTAAGAGCTATAGAAAATAAAGACGAGAAAACAGGACAATGAGGTCTGCATGACTTTGTTTTAATTATAAAAATCTATATTTTAAATATAAAACTCTATATTCCTACTTCTAAAAGTCGTTTTGAATCTGAGATACAAGAACTTTGTTTTTGCGCTCAGTATACTTAATCATCAAACTTCCTTCACATAGAAATCATATGTATGTTATTTGTGTAAAAGGAAACATAAAATTCCCTTGATGTTTTCCCCAATATTTCTTAGGAAATTGTTACGATTGTTACTGCATTTTCAGAACATTGTGCAAAGAATAATAAAGCTGTAAATTGTGAGGCTCGAGCTAATATATTTGCCCTTTTGAAATCATAAAAAACTCATTCAGGAAGCTGGATCTATGGAAAATGTTTTTCACAAAATGATATATTTTACAGCTGAAACTCAAAAAGGGAGGTGGGACAAGGCAAGTAAATGTGTGTTACTTTATTTAAAATGACATTTAGAAACAGAGTAAGAAAAAAGAAACAGATCTGGTTTCAGATATATGCATTTTTGAAAAATAAAACAAACAATGTGCATCTTTTTTTCTTCAATTTGACATTTCTTGATAGAGTTAGCCTCACTGGAATAAAAGTTAGCCTCACTGGAATAAAAAAGACTAAAAAAAAAGTCATGTAAAGTCATGTTATTATTACATGACTTTATTTTTGTCTCTCTAGCCTTTCACATTCTGTTGACACCCCTTTGTTATAATCCTTAATGATTTTTAACAGTCCTTAATACATTGGAACTAAATTCTACTTTATTGATTATTCCATTAAAAATCCCACTATACACGCTTTATCTCTAACATGCAAAGCTAAATATCACATTTCTTCATTTCTTTTCAGGTTGTTTTATTTAAATGTCAAAAGCATTAAAATGTCATTCATTAATCAGTTAGTCTTTTGAGATTTGGAGGAATATTTGCTTGAGTACATCTTTTTTTCAGAGATACTGCAATAATGTGGCATAAAACTATTAGTAACCAGGATATTAAAATCAGGTACAAAGTGTGATAAATGTTTTGATAATACTTGGAAGCCAAAAGCGTAAAATGATCAGCATCTTGATTTCTTCATACCTCTTTCCTGTGTCGGTAGAATTCTTAATAAAAAAGAGTTATTCTAAGGCATAATAATTTGACATAAGACATTATTTTCTACCCCATGGCAATAACATCATCCCCTGTATCTTGCATAGTCTGTTTTTGTACTCAAAATATTTTAAGTTAATAGAAACCAACTTTCGGTATTTCCAAAATATGGTGAACATATTTCATACATATATTCACTATTTTCACAATTATGTACTTAACATATTTAATAATAATGTTCTCTAAACACAATATTATGATTAAAAAATTAAAATAAAATAATATGATGTAAAATATTTTATTACACATGGATTAAAATTATAGAAATATGGATTAATAAAAGTTTCAATGATCCATTTTAACTTTTTAAATATTAATGATAAGTTTAGAAAATATTTTTTTCTAGCCAAATGTATAAGATTTTTGAAATTCGTATTCCCTATTTTCTTCTTTGATTAACTTGTGGCATAATTATTAGATATTTCAGATATCATTTGTATATTTTTAGTGCACTGCTTAGAAATATCATTAAAATTATTAAGCCCAAAATATAACTACTTATGCTGGTTAACTAAATATATTGTATTAATTTATTTTATTATTAAAGATCAGAACAGTCAATTTTAGTGACACTAGATAACATGGTGTTGACTTTTGCATGCCTAAGTAGACTTATATAGACTTAAATATCTACACGTTATATAGATATTTATTTTAAAAAACATAAATGTGTCATGAAAATAGGAAATTCTATGAGGCAAATGCCAATCACTTACTAGTTTTATCTTTTTGTCTTAATTGCCATTCAAATCGTAGCACACACATACAGATGCATATTTGTATCTACAGATGATTTTAAGCTATTTTAGAATGAATTGCGATGTACATGTCACATTACTCCTAAATAGTCAGTGTACGTGTCCTAAGAACAAGAACATTTCACACGTAACCCTAATACAAGTATCAAAATCAGATTATTTACCCTAAATACAATTTCAAATATAAGTTTAAATATATCTATTAATTTATTAAAAAAAAAAACCTAATGTAATTATCTGTTCACAGATCATAGACACTTTGCCAATTCCCCCAATAATGGCCTTTATGAATAAGATAATTATCGGTCCTCGTCCACAGTCCAATCAGTATCACACATTGCATTTAGTCTTCATGTCTCCATAGCCTCCTTAAATCAGAAATAGCTGGTCAGTCATTGAATTTCGCGCATTTGGCATTTTAGAAGAGTGAAGACCAGT
Source organism: Rhinolophus hipposideros (assembly GCF_964194185.1). Taxonomy (NCBI): domain Eukaryota; kingdom Metazoa; phylum Chordata; class Mammalia; order Chiroptera; family Rhinolophidae; genus Rhinolophus; species Rhinolophus hipposideros. Next base: position 77,931,030 of record NC_138055.1, read on the forward strand.
GTTTCTGTAGCATGTTTCCCACTTTGGGTTTGTGTGATATTTTCTTATGATTAGCAATACTTTAGAAATGACATTGTGCTCCTCTCGCTCCCAGACAAAGCCCTAGCTCTCACATAAAAGACAGGGCAAGTCTGTGTTAATCTGGCGACTCACATGCTCCGAGAGAAGAATAAGGTCAGTCACAGGAGCTCCCTCAGGTTTTTGACCATGACCTGGATATTTATTTATTTATTTATTTATTTATTTATTTATTCATTCATTCATTCATTCATTCATTCATTCATTTTTTATTATTATCTTTAAGTCCTTCCACACACTCAGAATTTGTCAGATTATTGTAATATCTTTATATTTCTTATTTTTGCCATGAGAGTCTACTGTAGCACAACCTCAGTCTTTCAAAAACATGTCTTCAATAGGTATTTAATTTCAGCACCTCAGGCTAAAGTAACTGTTTCGCCATGATGTGCTATAAAAATATGAGTCTCCGTTCTAATGTTTCTGAGGACATCGGTGACTTCAAACTCAGCCAGAAAAATAATCCATCTCAGCTGCCGTGTCCCTACGCGTCTGTTGCCTGTGACCACTCCTGGTATCACATGTTATAGCAGGATAAAGAGAGCAGAAGGAGCTAACTCTTAAATTAGCTTTTAGGACTGTCTCCCAAAGCCATCAATCATAGAAGCAGGACACCAAATTGTCACTCCCTTGTCTATAATGCAGAGAGTGTTGGCATTGTTGTGGCATCAATCAGGATTCACAATATCATATTTAGGAAGCTGTGCATGTTCCAGAAATGTGACATCAGCAAAATGGATGCTCCATGCCCTCTCTTTTGACATCTTTAAGTTACCGATTGATACTTCCCTAATATTAACACAGAGAAAAAATGGCTTCTGCAATTGTGCATGTCGGACAAAACCACAGAAACAGCCACAGAAACAGGGTAGGTTTGAACTCCACCCTACTTCTGCCTTCACTATCCACACAAATACATCTGGTTAGCCAAATCTAAATTTTAAAATGCAATGAAGTGGCAAGGGAGTCTGGGAAATTGAGATGTTAGTTGTTCATCCTCTGTTGTACCAGGAGGCACACTGTCCAAACAGTGCTGGCCCATCATGTCCACTTCAGGTTCTGCTGCAAAGTCTTCAGAGCTTCACCTCTTGGCATCTTCTACCGCACTTTGCTTGACACAGGCTGTGAGCTCCACTTTTCCTGCCAGTAACTTTTTGAATCCTCTGTATTCAAATCCTCTGTCTGGCTTCTTCTGGGTTATCTCTTTGTTGAAGTCATGATTTCACTCCAGAGTATCCTTTTCAGAAGTTGCTTTTTAACAGACAACTTTCAGCTGGTTCCCTTTTCTGGAACAGAAAACAACTATTGTTGCTCTAATTTAGGGGAGATACAGCCAACTACCAGAGTAGCCTTTAGTCTTGTTGCTCTGCCACTAGGAAGGCATTATTAGTAGACCAAATGGATGTATCTTTCTCTTTTTATAAAATTATATAATCTATCTTATTAGGGTCCTTATGCAACTACACTTGGGGGGGCAGCTACCCAATAATACTGCAGAGCAAACATCCTAGTTATATTAATATAGTTCAAGATATTGTTCCCAGTACACATTGTGTTGTCTATATTGTATTATCTCTTTAATATTCAAAAGACTTAGATGTAGATATTTTCCTTATTTACACTAAAGAAGAAAGCAATTGATCAAGAGAGGAAGCAATTCAACACAGGTCAGAGCTGCCCTATTCCAAATTCTGAATCTTTTTGTTACTCCACTGTCCGAAATATTCAATAATTATTCTCTAGATTCAATACATTCTCAATTAGTTGATATTAATTTACAAAATCTGTGATTCATTATGATTTTTATATTTTCATTTTATATTACTCATCTTTTTGGTTTGAAATCTAAGTAGACACTAGCATCATTTTTTTTTTCTCCAAGTTGTGTGAATTTTCAATTATTTTGCTAAAGAATATTTAACATATGTTGGCAGCCTTAATGGTGGAAAATATTTTTGTGAGTACTTTGAAAAATGAAAAATAATGAAAAAGGTCTCTCTATCATTTATGTATTTAAAATAATGTCTGTAAATTATTTTTCCTGTAGAATATTTTCAAAAACTCTTATTCAATGTATTTGTTTTCCACAGTAGTTATTATTGTTTGTTTTCCTTCACTAATCTGATGACTATCTTTACATTATTTTTCCATTTCAATTGAAGGCATTTCCTTACACCTATTCCCTGGGCTAATTTAACTGCCCATTTCTATCCATCACATTTACTGTGCTGAACATTATATAAAATCCTGACAGAATTAGTAGTTTCACTAAAATAAAGGAAAGATATTTTTAGGATTTAGAGATTTTTTCAGGCTTTGCCTTTTCTTTACCTGACAATTATGTGTACTAAAACTTCCACAATTTACCTCAGCTCACTTTGCTGGTCCCCGATACACTGAGCATTGCAGAATGGTACTTTAGTAGTTACTTTCTGATTTGTGTAAGATGGAATTTGAAATTAGACTTTTCATTCCACTTTTAGGTATCTGGTGGGATTCAATGAGAAATGAGTTAAATTCACTTTCCCCAGCTCCCAGCACTAAGTTCCAGCTTCCCTATCTCTTGGGTGCAAACAATCTGTTGAGAAAACTACTAACACAAAATCTCTCTCCAGTTTCCTGCTAGGATTTCACTCAGCTGTATATCCTGGCATGTTAGCTGAGAGCTCTGATCTCACGTATCTCTCTGCCAGTACTTCTCCTCAGGGTCAAACTCTGCTTCTGGTATCCTCTGTATCAAACACATGTTGTGCAACACAATATCTTTCATAAATAATATAGGTCTTTCACTACATTTCCTAAGCAAATTATTTATTCTAGGTTTCATATTAAAAATTGTCTCAGTCTACATTGATATTTTTTCTTTTCTGTCTACTCATTGTTTTCCCTTGACTTCTCTATCAAAAAGTATGGACAAATTGGATTTTATTCTCGAGTTTTCTCTTAGTGTGTTTTTCATGGCTGTCCATTCCTCAGTCCTTTTCTTTCCTTTCTACTCCTCCCCTAGTGACCAAATATTTTTTTTAAATTCTCTTCGCAAAAATTACTATGAAAAAGGATCAAATAAATGTATTTATACAACAAAACTTTAACAGGCTTGCATTCAAAGACAACAAAACTGGGGCCAAAGGAAGAAAATGTAAAAATGTAATATGAATTAAGTCGTGATTGATGGAACTGTCATACAAACCACACAAAGTGATTTCTATATTTTTTAAAGTTTATGATCATCATTGAGGAGAAATAATGATGCTTTCAAGGAATAATTAGTTTTTCATTCCTAGAGAATAATCTTATTTTATGAATCATTAAAGGAAGAAGGGATATCAATAACCATGGCCCTAAAAAATTCCATTGGTGGGCTTTTACCCTCTGTGATGAAGTGAGAAGTCTGTTTTCTTGTTTCTCTCTATATATTCTGAAAGAATATATAGAATTTTATACAAGTTCAGAATTTTAGATTTAAATAGCTCTTTTGGGGACTAAGATACTTTATTGGTCTCCAATTCCTAGTTGTTCAGACCTCAGATTAAATCAGTTCTCTATTTTGGTCCATTGTGATATCCACCAGTTTTTCCTATAAAGAACTTGTAGGTGATAAAACTAATAACTCACGAAAAGGACAACTGTGACATTTAACAAGGACAAAATAAATGGTTCAATTTAAGGCCAATATTGCTTTGCAGAATATGAAATGCCATACTCTTAGAACTCCCAAAGGCCAACATTTTTCAAAATCTCTCTGAAATGCTAAGGAATATTTGATAAGAGAGTACAACTTTTATAAAATATATCTTTATAGTAAATAGGCTACGGTCTCCCATTCAGCACATATCTTTCAAAGCCTAGAGTTGAAGAATATTGAAATCTTCTTCTGCATTTTACTTACTTATATTTTAAAGGTGTACTCCTTTTTCAAAACATAAAAATAAACATGTATTTCCCTTCTCTCTAAGATTGCATTATACTCCATGAAGTTTAAACCAATTAATCATCTCACTTCATTTGATGGCTCTAAGTGTTCTCATTTTAACCAGTAAAGCATCCTTAATAATTTTATTCACATTAAAAAATAATAAATTATTATTTACCCCAATATTTTTTTAATTTGTCTTTTTATAGGAAAAAAATATTTCAGCAAGACAACTTTAAAATAAATTTAAATTTCCTATGAGTCCACTGTGTTAATGGAAAAATAGAAGGCTATTACTATTCAATATTTTCCAGAGTATAGTAGAAAACACAGGGCATCAGAGATAGTTTGAACTAAGTTTGAAATTTAATTATACTGTTATTAAGGAAGAAGCATAACCTCTATGACTCAGTTTAGGCATCTCTTAATGGGTATCCCCTCAACTTGTAAGGTTTGTAAAAATAGATACCAGGAAGGGCTTTGGTCTGGTCTATAGTGGTATAATAGACCTATGTTTCACCAGTTCTTGTAACTATCACACAGGCTAATAGAGTGCCTAGCAGCTACTGGAAGACAGTCATGTAGCAAAAGCTTGAGAGCATAGAAGAGGGTATTAAAACTTCAAAGGCCCCTTGAAACAGGCAAACATAGCTACCCTAAGCGTCTCTTATCCAAATCAAGGCATTTCTATTGGCATCTGGGAACCACTGGGAACCTGCTCTGTCTCCTCCTATTCCATGCATCTATCTTCACGATGTACATCTTTTTCCATCAATGTTTATTATCCTCCTGCCTGTATCTGTTGTTCCATTTATCAATCATTCTTGATACAACTGTGTGTAGTATTCTGGTGATATTGTTAAAAAATGTATGTAAAATCTCTGATACATGATAAATAAACACTTAATCAGTATTATATTAGTTTACCCTTTTTGTATTAAATTTCATAAAACTGTTCTTTTTTTAAAATTTTGTATTGAATGTATTGGGGTCACATTGGTTAGTAAAATTATATAGGTTTCAAGGGTACATTTCTAGAACGCATCATCTATATAATGCCTTCTTTTTAAAATCTCCTATTTACCAGGAACCATCTCTATCATTTACATATGTATTTCTTTTACATTTCTCATAACAACTGAGTGTTGCATATAACTCTTGTGATTTTGCTGACAGGAAAATTAAATCCAGTGTAAAGAAATGTATCGGCATATCTAGTAATTGACTGAATTGTTTCTGAGCCCCAAACTGGACTCAAAACCTACATTCTTTCCACTGTCCTCTAGCCTTCATTGTCAGCAAAGCATATGAATGCAAAAAGAAGAGATCTGTTCTTTATACTTAAGGAGGCAGTACATAGCGAAGCGGGTAAAAAAAGCACCTAGATTACTCTCAAATTGATGTGCAGAGTAAAAGACAAAATTAACATATATGACCGGAGGAGTCCCATATTATTGGTATAGATAATGATTAATGATGATAAAGCCAAAATGTTGGTGATTGGTTATTTTACTTAAGTAAATAAGGGAGAGAAATAGAGATAACATGAACAAGGTGGGAGGGAGGGGGATAAAACTGTATATATAAAGTATGAGGAATTCTATGCAATGAGATCCATTCTTTTTTGGTGGAGCAAAATGGAAAAGTACACTGGACTAGGAATCCAAAAATATTCGCCTAAAGATCTAACACCTTTATTTGCTATATGTATGATTTATGGCATCTCTTAACAATTGTAGTCAACTGATTTGACAAAAGAGCAAAGGGAATTTAACGGAGAAAAGATAATCTTTTCAACAAACAATGCTGGAATAATTGAATACCCATGTTAACAAAAATGAACTTAGATGCAAATCTTAAAGCTTTCACAAAAATTAACTCAAAGTGTAATATATATATTCTGGAATAAAACTTACGTGAAAAATCTAGGTGTCCATGTTTTGGTGATGAGTTTTAAATTCATTCTTAATTGAGGTATAATTGACATTATCATTATATTAATTTCAGATGTCCAGCTGTCCCACCATATCTGCGGTTCACTTTCTGCAGTATCAGTTACCTACAGGAAATCATAGTCCAAAACAATTAAAAGTAAATTTCATAAATAAACAATTTATAAGTTTTAAATTGTGCACCATTCTGAGTAGAGTGGTAAAATCTCTTTCTGACTCTCTCTGTCCTGTACGGGACATGAATCATCCTTTAGTCCAGCGTATCTCCACTGTATACACTATTTAGCTATCAGTCACTTAGTACCTATCTCAATTATAAGATTGACTGCAGCAATATCATAGAGCTTGTGTTCAAGTAACCCTTATAGTTACATCGTGTCATAATGCCTGCATTATTCATCTCTCTTCATCTCATCACAGTCATTTATTATCTAACATCATTGCATAAAAAAAGGTGAATGCAATACAATAAAGTATTTTGAGAGAGAGAAAACATTCACATAACTTTTGTTACAGTATACTGTTTTTTTTTCTTTTTTAATTAATTTTATTGGGGTGACAATTGTTAGTAAATTTACATAGATTTCAGGTGTACAATTCTGTATTACATCGTCTATAAATCCCATTGTGTGTTCACCACCCAGAGTCAGTTCTCCTTCCATCACCATATATTTGATCCCCTTTACCCTCATCACCCACCCCCCACCCCCTTACCCTCTGGTAACCACTAAATTATTGTCTTTGTCTATGAGTTTTTGTTTCTCATTTGTTTGTCTTGTTCTTTTTGGTTTATATACCACATATCAGTGAAATCATAGGGTTCTCTGCTTTTTCTGTCTGACTTATTTCACTTAGCATTATTCTCTCGAGATCCATCCATGTTGTCACAAATGCTCCTATATCATCTTTCCTTAACGCCGAATAGTATTCCATTGTGTATATATACCACAACTTCTTTATCCATTCATCTATCGAAGGACATTTTGGTTGTTTCCATGTCTTGGCCACCGTAAACAAAGCTGCAATGAACATTGGCGTACACGTGTCTCTATAGAGAAATGCTTTTATATTTTTGGGGTAGATACCCAGGAGAGCGATTGCTGGGTCATATGGTAATTCTATTCGTAATTTCTTGAAGAACCTACACACTGCCTTCCATAGCGGCTGCACCAGTCTGCATTCCCACCAACAGTGTATGAGAGTTCCTTTTTCTCTCCAACACTTGTTACTATTTGTCTTGTTGATGATAGCCATTCTGACTGGGGTGAGGTGATATCTCATTGTGGTTTTCATTTGCATTTCTCTGATGATTAGCGATGTTGAGCATTTTTTCATATGTCTATTTGCCATTTGTATATCCTCTTTGGAGAAATGTCTCTTCAGGTCCTCTGTCCATTTTTCAATTGGGTTGTTTGTTTTTTTGTTGTTGAGTTTCATGAGTTCCTTGTATATTTTGGATATTAGCCCCTTATCAGAGGAACTGTTGCGAAAATCTCCCATTCAGTTGGTTGCCTCATTATTTTGTCAATAGTTTCTTTTGCTGTGCAGAAGCTTTTCAGTTTCATATAATCCCATTTGTTTATTTTAGTTTTTACTTCCATTGCCTTTGGAGTCAAATTCATAAAATGCTCTTTGAACCCAAGGTCCATAAGTTTAGTACCTATGTTTTTTTCAATGCAGTTTATTGTGTCAGGTCTTATGCTTAAGTCTTTGATCCATTTTGAATTAATTTTGGTACATGGTGACAGATAGCAGTCCAGTTTCATTCTTTTGCACGTAGCTATCCAATTCTGCCAGCACCATTTATTGAAGAGGCTGTCTTTCCTCCATTGTATGTTTTTAGCTTCTTTGTCAAAAATTATCTGTCCATATTTATGTGGTTTTATTTCTGGGTTCTCAATTCTATTCCATTGGTCTATGTGTCTGTTTTTCTGCCAATACCAAGCTGTTTTGATTATTGTAGCCCTGTAGTACAAGGAAAAATCAGGGAGTGTGATACCTCCAGTATTGTTCTTTTTTTTTAATATTGCTTTGGCTATTCGGGGTCTTTTGTGGTTCCAAACAAATCTGATGATTTTTTGTTCTATTTCTTTAAAAAATGCCATTGGGATTTTAATGGGGATTGCATTAAATCTGTATATGGCTTTGGGTAATATGGCCATTTTAACTATGTTGATTCTTCCAATCCATGAGCACGGAATGTCTTTCCATTTCTTTGTGTCTTCTTTAATTTCTTTCAAAAATGTCTTATAGTTTTCAGCATATAAATCCTTCACATCCTTGGTTAAGTTTATTCCTAGGTATTTTATTCTTTTTGCTGCAATTGCAAAAGGAATTGTTTTTTCTATCTTTTTTTCTGTGATTTCATTGTTGGTATATAGGAAAGCAATGGACTTTTGTATGTTGATTTTGTAGCCAGCAACTTTACTGTATTCATTGATTGTTTCTAATAGCTTTTTGGTGGAGTCTTTAGGGTTTTCTATATATAGCATCATGTCATCTGCAAAGAGTGACAATTTAACTTCTTCATTCCCAATTTGGATGCCTTTTATTTCTTTCTCTTGCCTGATAGCTCTGGCGAGGACTTCCAACACTATGTTGAAAAGCAGAGGTGATAGGGGACAACCTTGTCGTGTTCCTGAACGTAGAGCAAAGGGCTTCAGCTTTTCACCATTAATTATGAGATTAGCTGAGGGCTTGTCGTATATGGCCTTTATTATGTTGAGGTATTTTCCTTCTATACCAGTTTTAGTAAGTCTTTTAATCATAAATGGATGTTGTATCTTATCAAATGCTTTTTCGGCATCAATTGATAGAATCATATGATTTTTGTCCTTTATTTTGTTTATGTGATGTATCACATTGATGGATTTGCGAATGTTGAACCATCCTTGTGCCCCGGGGATGAACCCCACTTGGTCGTGATGAATAATCTTTTTAATGCATTGTTGTATTCGATTTGCTAGAATTTTGTTTAGGATTTTAGCATCTGTATTCATCAGAGATATAGGTCTGTAGTTTTCTTTTTTTGTGTTGTCCTTACCAGGTTTTGGTATCAGGGTAATGTTGGCCTCATAAAATGAGTTAGGGAGTACTGACTCTTCTTCAATTTTTTGGAAGAATTTTGAGCAGGATTGGTATTAGATCCTGTTTGAAGGTTTGGTAGAATTCACTGGTGAAGCCATCTGGTCCAGGACTTTTGATTTTGGGAAGGTTTTTGATGACTGATTCAATTTCGTTACTGGTGATCGGCCTGTTAAGATTTTCCAGTTCTTCATGATTCAGCCTTGGAAGGCTATATGTTTCTAAGAACTTGTCCATTTCTTCTAAGTTATTAAATTTGGTGGCATATAGTCCTTCATAGTATTCTTGGATAATCCTTTGTATTTCTGTGGTGTCCGTGATAACTTCCCCTTTTTCATTTCTGATTTTGTTAATTAGTGTCTTCTCTCTTTTTATCTTAGTGAGTCTAGCCAAGGGTTTGTCGATTTTGTTAATCTTTTCAAAGAACCAGCTTTTTGTCACATTAATTTTTTCTATTGTCTTTTTGTTCTCTATTTCATTTAGTTCTGCTCTGATTTTTGTTATTTCCTTTCTTCTGCTGACCTTGGGTTTCGCTTGTTCTTCTTTTTCTAGTTTTTTAAGGTGTAACATGAGGTTATTTATTTGGGATTTTTCTTGTTTCTTGAGATAGGCCTGTAATGATATAAATTTCCCTCTTAAAACTGCTTTCGCGGCATCCCAAAAATTTTGGTAGGATGTATTTTCATTGTCATTTGTTTCTATGTATCTTTTGAGCTCTCCTCTAATTTCTTCTTTAACCCAGTCGTTCTTTAAAAGTATGTTGTTTAATCTCCATGTATTTGTGTTTTTTCCTGCTTTCTTTTTGCAGTTGATATCCAATTTCAAAGCTTTGTGATCAGAGAATATGCTTGGTATGATTTCAATCTTCTTAAATTTGCTGAGGCTGATTTTGTGTCCCAATATATGGTCTATCCTTGAGAATGTTCCATGTACACTAGAAAAGAATGTATAGTCTGATGTTTTAGGATGAAGTGCTCTATATATGTCAATTATGTCCAATTCATCTAATGTGTCATTTAGGGCTGCGATTTTGTTATTTATCTTCTGTTTGGATGATCTATCCATAGCTGTCAATGATGTATTTAAGTCCCCTAGTATAATTGTGTTTTGGTCAATTTCTCCCTTTAGTTCTGTTAGTAGTTGCTTGGTATGTATCGGTGCTCCCTGATTGGGGGCATAAATATTGATGACTGTTATGTCTTCTTGTTGTATAGTCCCCTTTACCATTATGAAATGTCCATCTTTGTTTCTTGTTATCTTTTTCACCCTGAAGTCTGTTTCATCGGAAATCATTATGGCTACACCTGATTTTCTCTGGGTACCATTTGCTTGGAGTGTCAATTTCCACCCTTTCACTTTGAGTCTATGCTTGTCCTTGTAGCTGAGATGTGTCTCTTGTAGGCAGCATATGGTTGGGTTTAGTTTTTTGATCCAATCTGCTACTCTGTGTCTCTTTATTGGTGAGTTCAGTCCATTTACATTTAGGGAGATTATTGATATGTGAGGATTTCCTGTCATTCTGTCTTTAGTTTTCTGGTAAGGCTGTGTCTCCATTGTTTCTTTGCCTTTTTGTTGTTGTCTGTTATTTCTGTGTGGTGGTATTCTATGATGTTTCCCTCTGTTTCTTCTTTTATTACAGTATATATTTCAGATTTGGATGTTTTTTGAGTGGTTACCCTTGAGTTTATGTAAAAGAAAGTTTGATATTTAGAGTATTCCAGTTTCTTCAGTACGCTTACTTTCTCTATTCCCATATTCCAGTTCAGGCCTTTACGCTCCCCCTTTTTATGTTTCGGTTGCCACAAGTTGTCCCTGTTGATGGTGGTCTAATAGCCTCCTTTAGTATTTCTTGTAGTGCAGGTCGTGTATTAGAAAATTCCCTCAGCTTCTGGATGTCTGGAAAGGTCTTTATTCCTCCTTCATATCTAAAAGAGATCTTTGCTGGATATATTATTCTTAGCTCATGATTTCTCTCTTTCAATAGTTTGAATATTTGGTTCCATTCCCTCCTAGGTTGTAGAGTTTCTGCTGAAAAATCTGATGATAATCTAATGGGCTTTCCTTTGTAAGTTACCGTCTTCTTTTCCCTGGCTGCCTTGAGGATTCTTTCTTTGTCATTGATTTTAGACAGCTTCAATACAATGTGCCTTGGTGAAGGCCTGTTGGGATTGAGGTAATTAGGTGTTCTATTTGCTTCTTGGATTCGAGGATCCAGTTCTGTCCACAAGTTTGGGAAGTTCTCATCGACGATTTGTTTGAATATATTCTCTGTTCCCTTCCCTCTTTCTTCTCCTTCTGGTATGCCCATTATTCTTATATTGCTCTTTCTGATGGAGTCAGAAAGTTCTTGTAGAGTTCTTTCATTTCTTTTAAGTCTCAAGTCTCTTTCTTCTTCCCTCTGTGTAAATTCCAGGTTCCTATCTTCGATGTCACTGATTCTTTCCTCCATCTGGTCAACTCTACTACCTAAGCTGGATATTTTATTGTTAATTTCTTCTATTGAGTTCTTAATCTCCAGAAATTCTATTTGGTTCTTTTTCAAGATTTCAATCTCTTTTGTAAAATGCTCATGGTGTTCTTTGATTGTGTTTCTGAGTTCATTAAACTGCCTTTCTGTGTTTTCTTGCATCTCGTTCAGTTTTTTCAGAATTGCAATCTTGAATTCTCTGTCATTTAAATCACAAAGGTCCATATCTCTAAGTTCCTTTTTTGGAGACTTTTCACTTTCTTTCTGAGCTATCTTGTTGCCTTGGTTATTCATGGCAATCACTAATTTACTATTTCTCTTCCTAGACATCTACAGGAGTGTCTTCTGCAACAGGTTGATAGGTATGCGAAGAGCTTTTGGAGTTCCAAAGCTCTTTCTGCACCAGATTCAGAGCCCATTTGTTTCAGCAGTTCTGTTTACTCCTGCAGGGATCCGCCCAGATAGGTGGGGCCAGGGGCGGGGTGAGTTGTGAGAGGTGGCCCAGAGCAATGGCGGCGACCACCACCACAACCAGTCCTGCTTCCACAGCTCCCTCCCCTTTGCGGGAACTAGTTGAGCTGCGAATCTGTGTCTGCGGTCCACAGTTCTCAGAGCAGCAAATATTCTGTCCTTTGATCCGACACTGCTACTTTATCGCTTCTAGCACCGGGCAGGTGGGGGCGGGGCGAGCTCTGGGAGGGTAGGGAGGGGGCGGCTAGTCTCCGTGCCTAAGGCTTCCGTTCTCCGCTGGGCAGTGAGGGCTTAAACCACCGATTTCAGCCCTCTTCCCTCAGTCTTTGCTCCGAGGTCTGCCGTGAGCGAGCGTTGTGTTCAGCGGTTTTGTATGCTGCTCCCTCAGCCCTGTTGGCCGTAAGCGGAGCCCTAGCAGTCCGAGTCCTTCCCTCTCCCGCAACTGCGGAAGATCCGGGAGCAGCGCGCTCCGAGCACTGAGCTAGATCTGTGTCCTGCGCCCGCGCGGCTCCGTCTCCGCACTTCTCCTCTCCCTCCTCCCCCGCTCGCGCGATTCACCCACCTGTAGGTGAATTCAGTAGTCGGCCTCTTCGTCTTGCCTGTCTGCTGTTCAAGGAGTCCTTTGTGGAGTTATTGTTGTCCGATTCGTTGTAAATTCCAGGGGAGCGTTACAGAGGCTCACCTCACGCCGCCATTTTTTTTTCTACAGTATACTGTTATAATTGTTCTATTTTGTTATTGTTGTTGATCTCTTACTGTGCCTAAATTATAAATTAAATTTTATCATAAGTTGTACACATATGTATACAAAAATAGTATATATAGGATTTGGAACCATCCGTGGTTTCAGACATCTGCTGGGGGTCTTGGAACATATCTCCTGTGGATAAGGGGGGATAACTGCACACTATAATGATTCAATATTTGTATATAATGCACAATGATCACAATATTAATCCAAGTTACCATCTGCCACCACACATAGTTACATGTTTTTTTCTTTTGATGAAACCTTTTAAGAGGAGTTTTAGAGATGAGGGTTTAGACACAATGCATAAAGCACAATCCATGAAAAAAAAACTTAATAAGTTGTACTTTATCGAATTCAAAACATTAGTTCCAAGCAGGACACCCTTAAGAGCATCAAAAGACAGGCTACTGACTTGTATTAACATATTTTCAAAAAAAAAAATACACGAGCATGATAAAGAACTCATATTAAAATATACAAAAAACTCATAAAATTCAACAATAAGTAAAAAACAACCCCATTTTTAAAAAATGAGCAAAGGATCTAAGCAGAGTTTTCATCAAAGAAGATATGTGGATAGCAAGAAATAAGCATAAAAAAGATGCTCAATATCATTTATTATTAGGCAATTGAAAATCAAAACAATAATATACTCATACTACTACAAACTTATGAGAATAGCTGAAGTTCAGAAAACTGAAAATATCAATTGCTGTCTAGCATTCAGAACAACAAGAATTCTTATTAATTGCTTTGAGGGAAGGCAAAATGGTACAAGTATTTTGGAAGACAATTTGGGATTTTCTTACAAAGCTAAACATAGTCATCTTGCAAAATATAGCAATCATGTTTCTATTTATTTCCCCCATAGATTTGAAAATGTATTTCCACATAAAATCTTGAACACAGATGTTTGAAGAGATTTTTTAAATATTCACCAAACACTGGAAGCAACCAAGATGTCCTTTACAGGTAAATGATAAACAAATTCTGGTACATAAATATATTAGAAATTTTTTTCAGTATAAAAAATAAGCTGTGAAGCCAGTAAAAACATGCATGCATATTGTTAACTGAAAGAAGTCAATCTTAAAATGCTACATATTGTTTGATTCCAATTATATGACATTCTGAAAAAGGGAAACTGTAGACACAGTAAAAAGATTAATGGTGATCAAAAGTTTGGGGAAATGAGGAAGAATAAAGCACAGAGGGATTTTTCAGAGCAGTGACAATATTCTATATTGATATTGTAATGGTGGCTGCATAGCACTGTGCATTTGTCTAAACTCATTACTTTATAGCACAAAGAGTGAAATTTAATGTATGTAATTAACAAGAAATATTTAGGAGGTCAGGGGATATCGGTGTGGATGCAGAAGATGACAAAACAATCTAACTGTATTATGAATGTGTGAAACAATTACACTAAAGGGGTGGGGAACATAGGTACTGACCGAAGTAACTTTGGAAGGAGAGGAGTCTATGAGTAAAGGCAAAAGAAACTATGCATAAGCACTATTTATTAAATTTGTTCCTAACATGGTGGAGGATAATTCTGATATCACTATATGAGTCTACTAGAATTGAATAATTAAGTAAATAGATGGTGGTGGTTGACAAATGTTTCCACTATTAGAATGGGAGTTTATGCATTATTCTAGCAAGAGGAGGCTAGAATAATTTATTTCATAATGGATTAAGGTCATAGACATCAAAATATGCTCACATTTACCTTAATATAGATATAGATGGTTAAATATAGAAATACTTACTTGTAATGTATATAAACAAATTAGTATATATAGTCATATATAAGTATATAGGTATAGGTATAAATATATACATTCTTACATATGTATATTAGTATTTTATAAACATATAAAATGTATTCCTTTTTATTTTTGTATTCTAAGAGCTGACGAGGTCTAGAAAAAATGGCACTCCAGTAACAAGGAGTACATTTAGCACTTAGATTTTAATTTTTAATAAAAAGGATAAAAGATCCTTGAAACTCTAAGATTGAGGAAGGAAATACTAGGGGTCCCCAAAAAAGTATACACATTTTAAGAGATGTTATCTGTGCTGAAGCATTAATTCGCTGTAATCAGAAGTGTCTGGATGCTGAATGTAACCACTCTGAACACCTGTTGTAATTGCAGAAGTCAAACATGACTTGTGCTCATCTTTTGTTATTGGTATATATTGCGTATTACAATTTTAATACAGTGTTTCTTTCTTAAAATTTGTATAGACTTTTTTTGGCACCCTCTGTGTATAAGATGCACCTCGAACAACTTTTAGTGTCAGAAAGTAAGGAAGCGCTCAATTTTTAAAAAGCCCATAATAATCAGGGTTTGTTGAAGGGATGAAACAGCCAACTGAATTAGCTTTCAATGGCCAAAGCTACACAATTTGAACAATAAAATAAATAAGTTATTATTGGATTATAACGTAAAGCATAAATATTCATGAGTCTATACTGATGTAAATGAAACAACTAGATCAATTAATATATAGAGGAGAAGAGGCAAAAATCCTGTGCATAAGAATCCCAAATAATTTAGGTAGATACTCTGCCCTTAAGTAGGTGAAGCATAACGGCCCTCTTCTTAAGTATGGGCTACGTATAGCGACTTCCTTCTAAAGTGTAGACTATTTCAAACCAGGTGGTCAATCAATAGCGATAGTGATAAGTCATGTTTATAGCACAGTTGTCCCTTGGCATCTATCTGCAAAAGATTTGTTCCAGGATCCTGCAGATGGCAAAATCTGTGGATGATCAAGTCTTTATACAAAATGGCGTAGTATTTGTATATAACCTATGCACATTCCACCCACAAATAATCTCTCGATTGCTTATAATACTTAACACAATGTAAATGCTATGTAAATAGTCATTTTCATCTACTCCTTAGGGAGTAATGACACAAAAAAAATAGCCTTTATATGTTCAGTACAGATGCAAACATCGCAGACCTAACTACATGGTACATGTCAGCAACAAGGTGACTTTTTTCCCCCTGAATAGTTTCTTTCCATGGTTGGTTGAGTCTGTGGATATGGAGGGCAGAATGTGTGTACTTTTAAATATGAAGTGATGAAAATAACTTTATTTTGTGTTTTTTCTTTCTCCTAAAAACCTATAACCCTAGCTGTCATGCAGGGTGTCAAGTGGGGTCTCTGGTCCCGCTCCTCGCACAATAATGCAGGATGCGGTGAGGCCAAAAAGAAACCCCAACAGAGCCATGCATAGGGGAGTCATACCACTAAAGTCTCGCTGGTGGCTGGGTTGGAGACACAGGAAGCAGGAGCCACATGATCTGCAACTGCTTTCCCCTACTCTGCCAACCAACCAACCCCTCTTGCTAGCTGCAATCGCCGCGCTAACTGCAATCTGCGCTTGCTAGCTCAGCCACCATTCTCTTGCTAGCCCCCATTTGCTGCTAGTGTAGCCATGGCAGTTATATTAGTGGCCAATGGCTCACTGGTTACAGCTGATGGCCAACTAGCCACAGCTGATGGTCATCCAATCACAGTTGATGGCCATTTACTACCTGAGCCAGCACCTTTCCACGTGAGGCCTGGAAATTGCACTCCTCGCTCTGTCCCCACACTAGCCTAATTATAAAAAAACATATCAGGCATATCCCTGTTGAGGGACATGCTAAAAACACATGATCAGTACTCCTTAAAACAATCAGGGAAAACAAAGAATGTCTGAGAAACTGTCAAAGTCAAGGGGAGCCTAAGGAAACATAATGATAAAATGTAGCATGTTAATCAGGATATGCTTTTCAAACAGCAAAAAGAAATTAGTTCAATACAAAGGACATCTGAATAAAATACGGACTTTAGTTAATAGCAATGTAGCAATATTGGTTTATTTATTATAACAAGTATACCATACTAATATAAGATGCTAATTAGAGGAAACTAAGTGCAGAGTATATGTGGACTTACCATATCATCTTCGCAAATTTTCTGTAAGTCTAAAACTATTCTTGAAATAAAAAAAAATATTTAAAAACAAAGTTATATAAGTTGTTTTAAATGGTGCATCTCGAATGTAGCAGAGTCAGGATTTGAACTAAAGCATTCTGACTCCCAAGGTCCACTTTACTGTCAAATAATACTAACTGTGAAGACAGTGATATTTAGAAAATAATGTAAAGAAAAATAAGTTTGAGAAAACTGGATTAAAAAAGCTAAATATGTATCTTTATCAAATCAAAAGATTTATAGGTTTCTTTAGTGGGCTAATGTAACTGTTCAACTATTCAAGGAAAGAAAAATATAGTGGTTAACAGAGGATAAGGGGGACAGGGGTGGTAGATGAGGGTAAAAGTCACCAAATATATGGTGATGGAAAGAAAATTGACTCTGGGTGATGAGCACACAATGTGAGATAGAGATGATGTATTATAGGTGTACAGAATGGTACACCTAAAACCTATGTAACTTTGCTAACCATTGTCACCCCAATAAACTTTAATTAAAAAAAAGTGGAAAAAATCCCAAACATTAAAAAAAAAGATAGAGAGAAACAAATTGCATTCAACCATAGAATAATTAATTTTTCCCCCAGTCTTCTTGGTCCTGAATTACACATTGGGACTTACGTTCCATTAAATATACACTTTTGGGAACAATGACATGCCACGTTCACACATCTGGGAGGTGAATAAAAGATTACTCTGAACTAAACCCCAAGCATTATAGATAACATATTAGTTTTAGTTTGTATACTTGTTTGTATCATTCTTTAAAAAAAAATAGAAGACATACTAGGACTAGAGCAGCTTACTTATATCATCGGTCTCCAGTTTACTAAAAAATAACAAAAAACCGAGGAGTGGACAAACACAAAATGAAACATTACCTATTGTTCACAGTTGTTATTTTCTCTGTCTATTTAATTGAACTAATTTTAGAATGATGATGTGTGTTTTTCTATAATTAATCTTATTTTGTCATTCTATTTTCCTTGGCACCAGCTTTTTCTTCTTACTGTGTTGCAATGATCACAGTCTAAATATGCTGTGAATCCTAGAAGAGGGAAATAAAGGACTTATATCTCTTCCACTTCCATATTTTAAAAGTGGAAAATGATTAAGCCACTTTTGTGGCTTATGAAACATTTAACTGAGCATTTATTCTGGTTATTCTTCAGGACCTTTTTCTCCTCTGGTTCCGACTACTCGGTGCTGGGACAAGACAGAAAATAGTTCATTAGACTTCTCTGAACATATGAGATGAAATGGTCTATAAGAATGTAAAAAACACTATGAGTCAATGCCAGCGTATAAGATTAACACAAGACATGAAGCTAATCTTGTCCCTGAATGATGAATATTCCATAGGCAAAAGTGACCTAGCTTCATATAATTAAAAATTTTTATGCTTATTCAAATTAATAGTATGTAGGACTTTATCAGATATGGACTTTTTTATACCTATAGAATAATAGATATTCTATCATATAAAAGACAAGAAATGAGAAACTCATTCAGCATGCCATCCTGAAGCCAGAGACTGAAAGAAAACTATTGCTGTTTTCTCTAAATCTCACATGCATACATTATAACTATAGGAGTAATTTTTGCATAAAAGTCAAAGAGAACTCATATTGCTAAATACTAAATATGTATATTTTCAAACGTATTTTATGTGATCCAACTAAATTCTAAATTCCTTATACTTATATATCCATATAAACTGTAAGTACTCTAACTTTTAAAGCTATGTTATCTAGCACAACTTATTAAAGCATTGAAAATAATGTTACAATGATTGATATGTATATTAATTGTAATTATTTTAAAAATGTGTATTTAAATATATACAACATAATAAGGCTATCATGATATTTAATATACATTAAAACATGTTATTGGTCTCCAGGCTAATTAGTACAGAAGATATAAAAATACCAATTAAAATGCATTGACTTTATTAAAAACAAAACAACAACAACAAAAAACCCTAATCTCCACTGACTAGAGGGAAAAGAAACTAGAGAAAACAAATGTATATGCACGATTTAAATATAGCTCATTAGTTTATTAACTTTTATTTTATATTTACTTTAAATTTTTAACTTTTGATAGTATTCTAATTATTTTATGATAATTTTATTAAATAATAAAGCTAAGACGTAATGATCTGTATAATAACAATAATAATATTGACTATTCCTTAGTGTCTGTTATGCTTTAAAGATCATTGTGAGTAATTGTCACAAATTTCTCACCGAATAATCATCAGTCATATGAACTAGGCATTGTTATCCTAACACACAAATCTGAAGATATAGTTTTTAAAAAGTTCAATACAATTCTCAAAGTCTCAGTATTATTAAACCATAGTGCTAGTATTAAAGCACATGTCTGACTCTTTTGCTATGTTTCTAATTTTTATTTAATTTTAAGTAAAATTAAGTTAATTAATTTTTCAATGAATTATTTTTTTAAATTTTAATTTGTAACTTATGAAGAGCTTTATGCATATTTTGTCCCTTTTAGCCTATCAAAAACACAGCGAAATTGTATTCTTTTTATTCTTGTCTTATGATTAAAGAAACTCCAGTTTTGCAAAATTACTAAATTTACCTAGGTTCACAAAAATGAATCAAGTATTCCCTGCTTCTTTCTGGCATCACTGCCATCCATGCCTTTACACTGATGCCTCCCACTCTTAAGATGAAAATAAAAAATAATTAATTTCTGCGTTAATATATCAAAGACACTTTGAAACACGTGGTTGTATTTGTTGTATCTTGTTTGGAAAAGTTGATGTGGTTTAAAAAGCATTTTGGCATTTCATAGAATTATTATTTCAATGTTTTACAACTCTGGGTAGGATTGATGGGTATGTAATAATTTAAACACAGTTAAGTACTTTTAAGATTTAAAATATAGAAGTTTACATAACATTTTTGAAAAATATAAACTGTTGAGATACTCTAAATGGAACCCAAAATAGCCTATCTACTATTGTTTAATTCCTTTAATCTGAATATGGAGTATCATTAGTGTATGGATGGGGTATCATGTTTGAAGTTTTCTTTAAAATTTTGAAATCACTTTACAGAGAAAAGATGTACATTGGCAAAGTGATTATTATAACTAATATTTATTCTGAAGTGTTGAAATACAATGAGAATGGTGAAAAACACTATAGCTATGTCTTATTAATAAAACATATAATGATTTACTTATGTGTTATATGTCAAAGACTATGCTGATCAGTTCATTTATTGCTCACAATGAGATTATGATATATTTAACATGCCCAACAGAGATGAAAACTAAGGTTGGGAAAGTTAAAATGGAAGGAAAAAAAATGTTGAAGTAAAGAAAAACATGAATAGAAAAAATTACAGACCTGCTTATTACCTCTTACCATCATAGAAGTAGATAGTAAAACTGAAAAATAAACTGTCAGATTAATAAATCTAAGCATTATTTGTTAATAAACAAGGGCTATGAGGCTCTCTTCCTCTAGCAGACTAACAGGGGCTCTTCACATGGTGATGATTTCAAGGTTCCCAAGAGCCACAAGAGCTAGAAAATTGTAATGAGCAAGCATTTTCAAAGTCTCCCCTTGAATTTTGTTGGTTTTGCCCTATTAGCCCAATGAAGTCACAATCATGTTAGTTATTGTCCTGTGGCCAAGAACATAGTATGGGAAGAAATAACCAAGTGTGTGGATATGAGGCAGTAAATGATTACAACAATTTTGTAAACAATCTGAAGTTTGAATTGACATTTTTCTTGTTTCAAGCTTGCACTCTCTTCACCACTGGCCTATATCTGTAAAGCAGAAGAAAAAGTAACAACAGTTACCTATCAGACCTCAAGTGAAATCAAATGATCCTTCTATATTACTGGCATTTTTATACTGCTCGGTGAATGCCTCTCTTTTTTCTCCCTATGTCATTTTCTGACACACCTCTAAAATTCCTGTTGAGGTCAGTATCTTTTGTCTTCCCACTGCCACTTCTTCTACTTTTTTGATACTCAAACAATTCACTTTTAACATTGAGTTATATGTGTTCTGGCATCAAAATTCATGAGTTCAAATCCTATGTAACTTTCAGCAAGTTACTTCATCACTCCACTCTACAGTTTGATTCCTTCATGTATAAAATAAAAAGTATCAATTTCCTACCTGATAGGAATAAACTGAATCAATTAACATAATGTATGTAAATAAAATAGTATTTGCTTAATAGGTTATATGTTCAATAACAAGTAACTCTCAATATTTTATTTGCTGCTTGCTATATGTTATATGCAAATGTCCCTAATTCTTTGAAGACTTGACATTGACTCACTTGTTTTTGTTAGACTCCAATTTCTACCACCAAACTGGGAGATATGAATAACATTATGGACGACTCACCTAACATTACTGAGACCTGAACGTTATTATTTCAAAATTTTTTTCTTTCCAGTCAATCTTGATAACGAATCTTCTCATCCATATGTTGAACCCCGTCAATCTCACAGACTTTCCTTACCTAGAAACATAATTTCACACCTTCCACTCTTATCCATCCTTCTCGATTACTAAATCCCCTGTTTTACGACTTCATCATGACCTGCTAGCCTTTGATTCCTCCTTTCCTTCTCTGTCCTCCAACAGCTTCCTAACTTTCCCTACCTCCCTGTATAGATTCTTTGGTCCAGTAGGTCAAGTTTTCCTTCGTAAGTATCTTTCACTTCTTTTCAACCACTACCTCTCAGCGAGACTGGGATTTTAACTCATTTAAAGCCGGTCTTTACTTTCTGGCACAGAGTCTTTGCCATACTTACTTGGCTCAAGCACCAACTCATCACCTCCCCCCCACCCCATTCACCTAACCTTACTTCTCAGATCCTCTGGTGGCGGCTTGAATACCATGTTTCAGGTAAGTTTTCCATGTGTTTTCACTACATAATTTAACCCTCCTAGAACTCTTCAAAATCATTCTTAACTAAGTCATCAACACACTACTTACCTATTTATCAGAATCACTTATTGTTTTTTGCTCCAATAAGCCACTCGAGTGCAGGGACCACATCTGACTTGCTTGTCATTTTAAACAGTAATCTGCTTTATAAATATTATTGTTATTGATGTCCAAATGTCAGTGCAGACACGAATACTCTTTCAGCTCTCTTTCTTTCCACATACCACCATCTCCAAACTATTTTCCATTTTCTATGCAAAACAGAACTCCTTTTCTTAGAAATTCTGAGTTTTAAAGCTAATAATAAAAACCGGGTTCTGCTAGGTCACTGTATCCAAGTCATCTGTTTTCTATTGGTTAATATTATTTCTTGCAGATGACAGGAAATGCGATTCAAACTGGCTTAAACAACAACACAAAAAATTTTATTGCCTCATGTAACTGAAATGTCCAGCTGTAAGTTTTCAGGTGCAGCTTGATCCACAGCCTCAAATGCTGTAACAGGACTTATTTTCTCTACATGACTTGGCTCTAAATACAATACACCGGCTTTGTTCTCAACCCTCCAGCCTTTCAGGTTTAAGTCCCACAGGGAAGAAGAGTCTCTACCTCTTTTTCAGTGGCCGCACAAAGCATCACATTCTATCTTGATGGCTTTGTTTGGGTACTTATCACTTAGCCATAACCATGTGCAAGAAAATGTTCTATTTCATTTGGTTAGGCTGACATCTCCCACCTGCCTGACCTATCCCTGACATTAGGGATGAAATCCTATGTAAAGCATCTGGACAGAGTTTTTCTCCAAAGGAAGTTGAATACCATACAATATAGTTACCAGATTAAGAATACGTGAAACACACACACACACACACACACACACACACACACACACACTCTTGTACACACATACTCACTGTGAATCACATAACAGAAAGGCATTGATGAAATTGTATATGATCATACTTATACCACTGCCCTTACCATTTTGGTCACATAAACAAGAAAAAAATGTTATACAATGAAACTCCACAAGATTTATTTCTCTAATTGAAGGACATTTTATCATCTTTATTAGACATGTTCTTCTTTCTCCAAAGATTTGGAGATAAAATCTAAATATGGAGCTGCTGATATTTGTACTTATACAGTCACATAGGTATGTTAAAGTTCACTGTATATGTTTCATGTTGTTCCTTAATTGAAACATATTTCATATTCAAATTTTCTCACTTCCCAAATTAGCAAAGTAAATAAATAATTAATCTAATTTTCCGTGAAATATCAAATATTTATTTTTACAATAAAATAGCTAATTACAAGAAATGTGCAGTGGGACCATGTGAGTATAAGTCTATCTCCATGACAGAATATAGTCATTAAGTCTACAAGATAAAGATGGGGTATGGGGACAGGTTGGGAAGAGGACACTGTGTACATTAAAAGTGATGTGACAGAAATTCAAACCCCTAAGGTCAATTCTTATACTAATTGGAAAACTAAGGTAACTGGCAGAAGTGAAAACCTGTAGTTGGAGGTTTACAGGGGTGTGGTGAGGGGAGCATGTGATTTGGTTCTGATTCTTCCACTTGCTATCTGACTTTGGTAAGTTATTGAAATTCTCCAGGCCTCTCTTTTCTTATCTGTGAAATGGGCATGATAAGACCTCCCTCTCAATAGTGATAACAATAATATTGAAGGTAATTATTACTCCACCTTAAATATAGGTTAATTTATAAGGTACAGGGGGGGAAAGGATAATCATATAGAGGAGGAAGCTAAAACAAAGGCACCTAGGCACAAAAGTAAGTGCACCATAAAACTATAAAGTTTATTGTCTTATGCAACTTTCTCCAAATCTTAGGTTTGAAAACTCAAGAAATTAAATCTCAAATCATTTTCATAGATGTCATTCTTCCTACTTTACTTATTCTGTGAAAACATTCTTTCTTTCTTTCTTTCTTTTTTTTTTTTCCCTAAATTGAAATCTCAAGTGTGCCTGCCAACAGGATATTGATAACTTTCCCACCTGGATTTGTGGAAGAATACCCAAATTACTCAAATACTTATCTAATGTTTTCAGTGTTCCAGTTTTAAAACCATGTGTAAGTGTGTTGACTATATTTGGACAGTCAAAAGGATAAATCAAAGCAACAATGAACTATATTTGACCATCCCCGTAGCACAGAAGAGAATGTCAGCTTTCATTTCTCTATGTTTATTATAAATTACTTTATGATTGCATGATCACCTTATCAATTATGAATTGGTTAACATATTAGTAAAAGTTTACTGAAGGTACAATTCTCTAAGCTTTCTGAAAAATCAGATTCAAAATTCATGGTGAGCCTTTCCTGGCAGATACACAGATTATTTACTAGGTCAAAAGGTGTTTGTTATCAATGAACATTATGATTATTAAAGCACTGAGAACATAATTTGCCACTCGTGCCCTTTACATAAGGATATCTAATGTTCTCTTTGGGATAGAGTCTCTTTGCTGCATAACCACAAAGGCTGTGAACGATTCCTGTTTTTATTCCCAACTCTCACACGAGATTTGTTTTTACGGATGTGTTTTTTAAAACTGCACATGTATTTAACTTGTGCTTTTACATCACAATCCAACAATTTTAACAATAACTGATAATAATCACATAAAATAATATAGTATGATTCCGTCCAGGTTTTGCATACAGAAAATACAAGGAATCTCTGGAGTTAACGGAAATCACACTCTCACACATTCACTTAATCCCTCCATGTATTCTTATACAATGTTCTATGTTTCACTCACCTCAGAGCTTTTCCTCTTCATAAGTAAGGAAAAGAAGCTCAAAATCCTCTGCATTGTTTTCTCTTTCTACTTCCGTTAATCAAAATATTCTCTTCCTATCCCATCAGACAATATTTTCCTTTTCTGTTTTCAATTATTCTCAGTAGTTTTATATGTGAGATTTCTAAATTCCTTAACGTTGACTTTTATAAATGGTACCATAATAAGTATATTGATGTTACACATTTGGTAATTGACACTTGCAAACTTTGTTTTATAAAAATGAATGAATTAACAATTGGAATAAAGACATGACTAATGATTTTGTCAGAAGTTCCAAAAAGCATGACTGCAATGAATCATGAGATATTTAATATTGAGGTTTTTCATAAGTTTCCAATGAGAAAGTGATGAAAATATTGCCTTATAATCCCATGTATTTTTGAACCTCTTTTATAACACTCCCTCAACTTATATTATTTAATTTCTGGGTTTTTTTGGACTTTTTTATGGGCTTTTCAAGGGCTAGAATCATCTCTACCTTTTTCACTGTGGCATAGTAGTGTCTGATGTATATTAAGTTCTTAATAAATATTGGTTGATTACTAAGTTTTTAAAATTTGCAAATAAAGAGAACTTGTGACTTTAACATCTCATCTCTCTCTAAGATTCATTGCTTGGTGACAAAAGTTCTTCCAAACGCACAGGTTGGGTTATTTCATACTTCTAGTTATAAATAATGACTTATTCCTTTATTCTATCTTTCAGAATAATTTCCAGATCATTTTAAATCTTCCCATATACCAGCCTTCATCCTCTACAATATTCTTCTTCACATTTCTTTGCCTTACTATTTCTGCTGTCATTACCTTGGCTTACATTATCCTCCTTCTTCTATAACTTACAGAACTTTAATTCACAATACAGCTTATATCACTGCTGAGCTCAAAATGGCATCCTTGGGTTGGGATTAAGACAACACCAATATGAGAGGTTCTAACCATGGTATTATCCAGAGACTAACTGAAGAGGAAATGAACTTGAGAAAACCCCTCTATTCAGTTGTCTAAATTCTTTTTTTTTCAAGATTTTTTTTTTTTTTTTATTGGGGAAGGGGAATAGGACTTAATTGGGGAACAGTGTGTACTTCTAGGACTTTACCAAGTCAAGTTGTTATCCTGTCAATCTTAGTTGTAGAGGGTGCCTTTCAGCTCCAGGTCCAGTTGCCATTGTTAGTTGCAGGGGGCAGAGCCCACCGTCCCTTATGGGAGTAGAGGAGTCAAACCAGCAACTTTGTGGTTGAGAGCCCATTGGCCCACTAACGGTGGAGAAAACCGGCAGCCTCGGTGTTATGAGCACCGAGCTCCAACCGCCTGAGCCACCGAGTCAGCCCCAGTTGTCTAAATTTTAAAGAAGACATTTACAGTGACTTTTGTTCAAGCATAGATGGCTCGGAAATACTATGTTATATCTCTGTGAAATGAAGTGCCTTGTTAATAGGGGGAGCCAATGATCATGGCTGAGGTTGAATTTTGACATGTAGTTATACTACTGCATAGATTATCTGAATGAAGATCCAATTCTTAATACATAATGGATAAAATTATTCAAAAACATAAGCTTTCATATCTGGGTCCATGAATCTGGATTTGCAGAGATGACACTTAAGTCACCCTGTTATCACCTTATATGATTTGCTTATTTCTGTGTTATTTACTACTCTACTTTTATCTATTTACTTCACTTATCGTACCCTCTCTTTTTTTTTATTCTTTCCAGCTTCTTTAAATCTTATGCTTTTTTTAAAAAAAAATGTTTTCTATTACTTTAAAATATATTGAGCCCTCCTTTACAGAAATCCTACCACATCAATGTTTAGTATGTAAAAAAAGAAACAACGTGACAAAATAGCTTGAATAACAACATTAGGTAGTTAAGAGAATGTGTTTTATAGTCATACAGACCTTGCCATAAAAATCAGCATTGGCCCCAAGAAATTTAATTAAAAACAAACAAAAAAAAAAAAACAGAATTCTAGTTTTGGAAATTAAAAAAAAAATCAGCATTGGCATTTACCTGTTGTGTGATCATGGATGAATTGCTTAATCTCTCTGAGTCCCAGTTTCTGTAACAGAAAATAGACAATCGTTACTATTCATACCTTACAGTTTTATTGGCAAAATATAACAACTTTTGGTACATAGTAGGAACTCATTGATTGTACACCATCAGGATACAAGTCAGGTACCTTGGGCCTGAACATGTCTAGGCCACTAGCAACATGACTTTAAAAGATCACTTATCCTCTTGGATAATCAACAACATCATTTCTAAATTGGAAACTTCATTACACATTTTTAGTCTGATTAATTCAGTTGTGAAGATTAGTAAAGATCAAAAAACAGTCATTTAATCCCAACATTACTATGACTGCAAGTTCATATTGTTTTAATTACAATAATTTGTTAGTTCAAGTGATATTATATATTGAATGCGTATGTCCTCCTCAAATCTATATGTTGAAACCCTAAACCCCAGTGAGATGGTATTTGGAGATTAAGACTTTGGGAGGTGAATAGGTCATGAGGCTGGAGCCCTCATGGTGGATTAGGGCTCTTCTGAGAGGAGACAAGTGCTTCCGCTTTCTCTGACATGACAGGACACAGCCATCTGTGAACCAGGAAGAAAGCTCTCACCAGAATGTGACCAGGCCGGCTGCCCGATCATCAATTTCTGAGCCTCAAGAATCAGGAGGAGTACATGTATGCTATTAAGCTACCTAGCCTTTGCTAATTTGTGACAGCAGCCCAGAAGGACGAAGAGATATGTTAGAGCAGTGCACAAGATGAAAAAGTGAGATCTGTATATAGAGAGTTTTCCCATGCCATTGTATCAAACACAGCACGGGAATACAAAATGGGTATTTAGCATATAGGTCATAATCAGGAAATAATAAATCAAAAGCAGAAATGTGCTTACCTCCAGGGGTACCTCATGAGATAAGAAACAAGCTAAGTGATAGGGACAACATTATCTTGGAACAACTAGAGGATGTTAGGTAGTCAGTCCTCAGAAATTCATTTTATTATTCCACTTCATAATTGACATATATGGTACATGCTTTCTCTTTTAAGTTTCAGATAATATATGACATTCTAAAAACCATAACTAGTTCCTGACTAAATATTATTTCCTAATTACTATGTGTATGTGAAAGATATGAGGTAATTTATGATTGAAGAAAATAGAAGAAACACAAATCTTGATCTCAAAGAACATTTCTCTTTGAAAGACCTTACCTGCAAACACATGTTTACGGGAGATTTTAAAAACGAATATGAGTAATATCACTACTATGATAAAATCCATGTCACCATCACACTGCTCTTCTTTTCAACTTACATCTCAAACTGAATTTTCTAACTGCTCTCAACTTTATTTACTACTATCTCTGGGTTTTACCCAGATTTTTATTTGCTTGCTGATTCCCAGGGACAGAATGACACTTTTTTTTTAATTTTTATTTTTTCATTTTAACATTCAGTAACATAACAAAGGATTACCTGAGAAGCAAGGTAACTTTATGAATGTCAAGACTATTTTTTCTCCTTAACATGTTATACATTGCTTTTGGTTTAAATCTGGAACTTGGCATACACAGGCAAACAAAGAACAAAGGAGCATGTTGTTAGTTTCAGTTCTGCATTGGCCTCTGAGGATGGACCTGGAGCTGGAAGCTTATAGAAATTTTTTCTGGCTAGAAGTCATACGCATCCCCTCCTGCCGTTTTATCCCCTGTACTTGCTTATACATGGGGATCGTTGTGTGGCTCTATTCACAGAAATTCAGTGGGCTATTAGCTCAAACCATGACTCTTTCATATGTGAAATGTTGCATTTTTTCACAGTAAGCTACTTATATCGAAATCTATAAAATACAAGTATTTTAAAGGTTTTAAGTGACTCAATGTAATAGGAATTCTGAACCTCATTAAACTGTGACAACTTGATCAAATGTACATTTGCCTCCTCATCTCAGTGACTTGCTTCTGCATAGCGTGTCTCTGAAGAACAGAAAGACACCAAATAAACAGATGTGAGAAAGTGTGAGTTTGGCCAGAATGAAGACATATCATAAGAAATATGGGCAAGATGCCCAGCATTCTTCAGACACACCTGAATTCTGTTTTCTTTGCAATATGGAGAGTTCCCATGTTCAGTCGGTTCCCTTATGATTTAAACTTAATTAAGTAGAATAGACGATATATTACAGTAGGTTTGATGGCTTTCCTTTTGTGTTTATATACTTCATGTGGTTAGAAACTATATTAGTCAGATTTTCCTCGTTTTTTTATAACAAATAACCCTATAACTTCACTGGCTTAAAGAAACAAAAGTTAATATTTGTTCACATTATACAAGGTCTGACAATTAAGTTGGTGAACTCATTGCAATGATGTTGCTAACCCGTTTTTGATATCAGAGGGATTATTCATTATGAATGTGTACCAACTGGACAATTAACCAACTCTACTATTTGGAAGTCATGAAATCGCTGTGTGAAAAAGTTAGATGACCTGAACTTTTCGCCAACAATTCATGGTTCTTGCATCACAACAATGCACCAGCTCACATGCCACTGTCTGTGAGGGAGTTTTAGCCAGTAAACAAATAACTCTATTGGAACACCCTCCCTACTCACCTGATCTGGTGCCTGCCTAATGACTTCTTTCTTTACCCAGAGATAAAAGAAATATTGAAAGGCAGACATTTTGATGACATTCAGCACATCAAGGGTAATAGGACAACAGATCTGATGGCCAGTCCAGAAAAAGAGTTCCAAAATTGCTTTGAAGCATGGACTAGGTGCTGGTGTCAGTGCACAGCTTCCCAAGGGGAGTACTTCGAAGGTGACCATATTGATAGTCAGCAATGACGTTTGTAGCACTTTTTCTAGGATGAGTTCACAAATTTAATTGTCAAATCTCATATGTCAATTGTGTCCACTAAGGCTCTGCTCTACATGTATTCATTCTGGAATCCAGACTATGGAAGCTGCCACTCTCTGAGACATGTCATTCTCATGGCACAGAGAAAAGAATAATGGTAGAAAACTGTATGTGCTCTTAAAATCTCTTCTTGGCATTGGCGTCACTTTTGCTTTTATGCCATTGGTCATAGCCAGTAGCATGGCCAACCTTGAAGTCACTTGAATAGGAAATGGCATCTCCCTGCTTGGATGACAATGAGTGAGGATTATATTCCTCTTAGAGGGAGTGCATAAAATAACTGGGAACAACAGAACAATCTACCACAAGAACTCAGTCTGACGTTGACTACTACATGACTTGTACCTTGGATGGTTTTGGCCATTTAGCAGTACTTCATTCATGGTTATTCAAACATTCATCTGTTAATTTACTACTGTATGCATGAAATACTAGATTCTTAGGACACTGTAGTAAACAAACAAACAATAATTTATGGAATCATAGAGCTCGTATTCTAATGATAGGGAAGAGACAATAAACAAAATGAGTTAAATGTACAGGAGTTAGATGTTGATGATTTCAATGAGAACAATTAGACAGAGTTGGGAGCTGCAGTTTTAAATAGAGTGATCAAGAAAGGTATCACTGGGAAGGTTATAAAAAAGACAAACAAAACATGGGATAACAATATGGAGATCTGGTTGCAAGAACATTAGAAGTAGAGAGAATATAGGGGAAAATTCTCTGAAAGCAGATGAGCCAAGTGAGTTTGAGCAGCATAACAAGGAGACTAGTGTAGCTAGCGCTTATCAGATAGAGGGGATACAATAGCAGATGACATAAAAATAGATGTCAGTACACCAAAAAGTGCAGGGCATGTGGACCGTTTCACATAGTCAGCTTTTCTCTGAGCAGGTAATCATTGGAGGGCTTTGAGGAGTGACATGATCTGATTCACATTTTAAAGGATCATTCTGGCTGCAATGTTAAAAACAGATTGACCAGGAGATGGGTGGAAGAAAGAAGACTAATTTTGAGCCTACAGCAAATGAGACAAGGGACAACAATGATTTACACTATGGGGTAGCAGAACTGGTGGTAAGAAATGATTGGGTTCTGGATACATTTTAAAGGTAAAACCTGTAAAATTGTCTTCGGTATTATATGTGGGGTGTAAGACAAAGAGGCACCAAAGATGACCCGAAGGTTTTGCCTGGCTTAGTAAAGGATTGACAATGTAGATTAACTGCAACAGTGGATCCAATTTGTTTTCACCTTTATCCACAGGGTTTGAATACAAACGTTTTAAATACTACTGCTATGCTGAATCTGTGCTTGGCCATTTGACTCACTTTAGCCAATATAAAGGCAATATGTGAGACTTAAAAAGTGCTTGCATATTTGGGGCTTTCCCTCTTGCTCACTCGGAGCCCTAAGCCTCCATGGAAACAAGTCCAAACAGGAGTCCAGATGATGAGAATCATGCAGCCAAATTGCCCTTGTGGTCTCCGATAATATTCAGTTGATTCCTCAAAGCAGAACCAATCTAACTGATGGGTAGCTAACTTCAAATGCATCAGTGAGCCCCACTGAGAGCAGTACAATAATTACCTGGATGATTCCAGCCCAAACTGCCAACTCACATAAATGTTAGTTAAATAATTGAGTTTTGTTTTTAGCCACTACACTGGGGGGAGGGCTGTTACACAGTGAGCTATATGATAAAACTATGTTACGACTAACTTTGATGGAGAAGCTAAAATGACTTAGGTACCCAATTTCAAACTACCAATATGAGACAACCAATTTGCGAAATTCATTGATGAGAATGATTTTGTAAGCATCAGTTTTAAAGATGTAGAATAGCTTATTTTTGGACATGCTAAATATGCTATGTCTTTATGTATCCAAGTAGAAGGAATTAACAATGGAAATATAATACAATAGGCAGGCAGCCTCAAGTGTTCCATTAAGTTTAGTGACCACTTGGCATCTCTGTGTTTTTCTCCACTTGGGTGGATATAGGATAGAAGGAGGGAGAGAACTGGTGTAATGCAGGGTTTCAGCTCCCACTCCCCGCACAAGAATGCAGGATATGGTGAGACCAAAAAGGAACAAGAACGGAGCCATAGATAGAGGAGTCATACCACTATATTCTCGCTGGAGGCTGGTTGAGACAGAAAAACAAACATCCGCCAGTACCACAACAAGGGGTCTTTCTGCACCCCAGTCTCGCTGGCAGCCAGGCGAGACACAGGAAGTAGGACCCACACAATCCGCAATCCACCATCTGCTTGCTAACCCCATTTACTAGTCGCAATCCACTGTCTGCCTCTCTGCCAACCAACCAACTTCCTAGCATGGCCACGGCAGTTATGTTAGTGGCTACTGGCTAACCGGTTACAGCTGATGGCCACCCAGCCACAGTGGATGACCATCTGATTACAGCTGATGGCCATTTAATAACTGAGCCAGAATCTTTCCACATGAGGCCGAAGACCTGGAAATTGCTCTCTGGGACTCTTTCCCCACAACTGGACTTACTGAGATTAAAGTAAATATACCAAAACTCTTCAGTTTCTTTTGTGTATCGCCTACATTTCAAATTTCTTAGTCAAGCACTAATTATGACTTAAAACCTCATGCTTGGAGCTGTGAGATATACAAAATAAAAGTAAATACGAGATAATTTCCATGTATTTGAAGAAGAGATTAAGATACATGAAACTAAGTGAAATGGATTAAGTGAGAAACTGCATGATACAAATCATAAGATTAGAAAAAATAACAAAGTGAAAATCATGAATTACAGCAGTTGGGGAAATTTTCAGACAAATGATAAGTAGGCTTTTTGTTGCTAGAGAAGTAGAAAAGCGTATGTGGGGACAGAGCCACGAGTGCAGTTTTCAGGCTCTCAGCCTCACCTGGAAAGGTGCTGGCTCGGGTAGTAAATGGCCATCAACTGTGATCAGATGGCCATCAGCTGTGGCTAGTTGGCCGTCAGCTGTAACCAGTGAGCCATTGGCCACTAATATAACTGCCATGGCTACGCTAGCAGCAAATGGGGACTAGCAAGAAGATGGTAGCTGAGCTAGCAAGAGCAGATTGCAGTTAGCAGGGTGATTGCAGTTAGCAGGGTGATTGCAGCTAGCAAGTGAGGTTGGTTCGCAAAGAGAAGCAGACGGCAGGTTGCGGATAGTGTGCCTCCTGTTTCCTGTGTCTCCAACCCAGCCGCCGGCGAGAATATAGTGGTATGACTTCCCTACATCTGACTTCGTGGATGTTCCTTTTTGGCCTCACCCTATCCTGCATTCTTATGTGGGGAGCAGGACTAGATACCCCGCGTGACACCCGGCATGACAGATGGGTTCTTGATCTAACTCTGGTGACCAACCTAATGTGGCCCAAAGTTCCATAGGGAGGACCTCATGTTGACCCCTCATGTTCTATGCCTAACCTTGTGGAATTCAGTGTCCTAGGAGGGAGGTCATGTAGAGGGGAAAAAATAGACTTTGGAGTCAGATTGGAGTTTGCTTGTGAGTTCCTCCATTTATCACCTCTGAAAACTTGTTTAAACTTAACTCACTACTTCCTCTACTCACAACATTTTGACACAAGATATGTGGGTTTTCCCCACCCAACAATATTTCAGTTCTCAGTGGATACTGACTGGGTGTCCTATAATTTAACTCAGTTCTGATACTAACTGCCAAAAGTTAGCACAGACCCCATAGGTTAAGGGTTTAATCCCACAAGACTGATCCTCCCTTCTCCCCAGATGCTGATTGCTAGCAGAGGGTCCCCAGATTACCCACGACTTCTATCCAACTTGGTTACAAATCAAAGGTTCCAATGAACCTCAGGTTGATAATTTGCTATAACATCTCATAGAACCCAGAGAAACAGATTTATAGGTTTAATACAAAGGATACTTTAAAAGATAAAAATGAAAAGGCAGATGAAGAGGCAAGGTTATAAGGCAAGGTTTGAAGTTCTCCTGAGTGCAGATGCTTCTGTCCCAGGGAGTTAGGGTTTGTCACCCTTCAAGAACATAGATGTGTTTTCATCAACCCGGAAGCTCTCTGAACCCCTTTTGTTAAGATTTTTATAGAGGCTTCATTATGTAGGCATAATTAATTTAAGCTCTGCCTATTGGTTAATGCAACCATCTCCATCATTCCCTGGAGGTCAGAGGATCTACCAGAAACACCAAATCCTCTAATCACATGGTTGGTTCCCCTGGCAACCAGCTCTCCATCTTTAGGGGCTTTCCAAAGTGACCTTATTAACATAAAGGCAGATACAGTTAAAAGAGTCTTATTATGAATAACAAAAGACACTCATTTAAACTGTATTGCATTGGAGTTATTTCAGGAACTAGGGAAACAGAAACATATATAACAAAAAAATGTTCCTATTGCTCTTATCACTTTGGAAATTATAAGGGTTTTAGCAGCTCTGGCAATGAGCTGGGGATTAACACCAAAATAGATATTTCTTTCTATATCATAATATCACACCTTAGAATATTACTTAATCGCTCTGAGTTTTCTGTCAAACAGGGTAATAATAATGCTTATCATGTTGGGTAGATTATGTTATAATTATCAGCTGACATTTAGTTGTCATTGTTTACTTAAATTTTAATCAAATGAATGATGTCTCTTTATAATTCTGTTTTTGGGTGACTTCAGATGAGTTAATTAATGTCTAAGATTTAATTTATATTTAAATATTTAATGAGACATTCAATATAAATGGTCCCTCAAGCCTCTTTCATTCTACGAATACATCTGTGGGGTCATTTGTTTCTCTACCATGTTTTCTGTTCTTTGCTTAGAAGCAGCCTTCATATACAGAAACTTAACACAAAGAATTTTGTTTGAGGTTAGTCAACTCAAAATTTCCTGCCATCTTCCCTACTATGCCTTGTATTTTCTACCCACAAATAAGCCCCATCAAAGCTGAAGTGTCTAATGTGATAAACACTAGCCACAGGTTGCTATTTAAATTAATTAGATTAAATAAAATAGAAAATTAATTTCTCAGTTGCACAAGCCACATTTCCAGTGCTCAATAGCCACATCGGAGTGTATAGAAGATTTCCATCATTGTGGCAAGTTTTATTTGACAGTGCTACTTTCAAGTTATTCATGAGATACCACAGCTCTTTTAAGCACAGTACATAAAGTCAGAAGTCTGATCTGGGTGAATGGAGAATGGGACTTTTGACCAAAATGGCAGCCTCTAATTATTTACATCTTCTCAACTCAATATCTATGTTCTCAGGTTACAATGTGAGAAAATTCCATCTTCCTTCCTCTTTTGTCTCTAGCCTCAGATATCAATGACAATAAAACAGCCATCATAATTTACAACTTGTAGCATAAATGACTTTAAGTGCTTCATGCATTTATGATTTGCGGAAAGGAAACTATGAGTCACACTTGTCACACTCTTTTTAGAGAAATAGCTAGGAACTAAAGAAAACCTATTGCATGAGCAATTCTTTATTTGTATCCTATTGCCACACCACCTCACATTCTTAGGATATACGAAGTATCTTAGTAGTGATTTTCCTACAGATCACACTACTTTCTCCTTCTATAACCATGATGGATAGTTTGTAAATTAAGATCAGAAAAAATCCAGGTTTATGGTTGGAATACACCATGAATATCAAGCTAATGAATGAAATGTTAATGAATGTTGTTAATGAAATATACTTTGCCCACTTTAATAAAATCAGAACTTTTTCAGTTCTGTTTTCAAATCTTCAACCTAATATCTAATATATGTTATATAGTAGAACAGATTAAGGATGTAGCCATATTGTTCTTACTCAGGAATTTATATTTTTGGTATATTTGCCTTTTATTGGTAATGAAAACCAATCAAATAAATTTTCCTTGAAAAAATTTCTGCCTGCCTAATGCATTAAAGTCACTCATGAAAGAAATTGCATGGAAGCATGAAAGCATAATGTGCACTAGATTCATAGGTTACCCCAGTTGATGCAATTTATTTTCTCGTGCAACAGAACAATGCAGGTAGAGAAAGGAGATAAAAATATTTCTGTTGCATAAAGAATAATGTTAAAACAAACAAAAACAAATAATCAGCTACTTCTTACAAAAGATTAAACTGTTATTTTGTTGTGTTTGTTCTTGCTCACTCAGTGTGCTGTTGTCTACAGCGATGAGTGTTTGGCTCATGTTCCTCCTATGTCCAGATACAGACTACTTTTCGTGTTATCTCTTGGATGAGGAGCAGCATATAGGAGTGATTTTGAGCATCCTTTCATAGGAGCCAGCCTGCCTAGCGTTGTCTCCTAACTCCAACAATCGACCTGGCCATGGGTGAGTAACCTCTCTATGCTACCATTTCTTATTTGTAGGATGGGAATAACAATAGTAATCCTACCTCAGAAGAGTAACTAAATTATAAATTAATTTATAATTGAAGGGTTTACAACTGTGCCTAGAGTAGTGAACCTTCCATGTGATAATTAACCATTTAGAGATGCTTATAAAAATAGTATAAAATATCATTGTATGACTGTATACATGTATCCATTTTTAGTAGCTAGAGATTAATAAGAATCATAATTTGTTTTTTAATAAGATGAAAACTGAATAATGCCTATGTAATTTCCTATTTTAGTTTCCTTTACATTTACATAGCAATTAGTAAATGAGCTACATAATTTAAATGTGCTCTAGAGAATTGATCATTTTTATAGTTAAAGAGTATAAAACTTGTATATTTTCTAAAAAATAAGAAAAATGCATTTATATTAGTCAGATAAAAGGATTTTCAGAAATTTATTTTTGTTCCTTATACTAGTTCCTGATGAAATTTAAAGTGCTATAACTATTCTTTCCTAAATTAGGAGTTCATTTTTAGTTAGTTATTTGTTAGAAAATCATAATCATATTTGGAAGAAACCTGATATAGTCAACAATCATAGCTAAAAGTTAATTGACTGTAAGCTTTTAAATTTATTTTTGGTTTTAGGACCTATCTAATAATTTTTTTATAGGAGTTTTTCTTTTTAAATTAATACTTGCATCTGTCATGATTTGGGCAGAGGAATGGAATTTACACTACAAAAAGTTTAATATAGTAACGTGGTTCCACATTTGGAGGAGTAAAAAAGCAACAAGGAACACTGAGGTAATATAAAGGTCATAACAATAGGAAGTATAATAGCTACCAGCCATAGAAAGCAGGATTATCAGAATCTAGAAGCTTGGGGGAGGGGCCAGGCAGAACTGACCTTTGAAGAGGGGTGCTGCCTGTCTGATGCTAGTAACTCAAGAGCTCAGTAGAAGGCCACTATAGATTTGGAGGTAAAGGTGCTAAAGAGGTACATTGTCCATTTATGTGGATACTTTTGAGAAAGCCTAGTGAGGCTCTTCTGCTAAGAGTATCAAAAAACCTCATTGCCCAGGTGAAATGCCATTGCTTGGGCTTTGTTGACAGGAACAGCCATAGATAGGAAAGAGAAAGTCCCTTCTGTCTTCTTCCTGTTTCCGAAATCTCTCTCAGATCTCTCAGATCTCCCTAATAACAGGGGAAGTTAAGGGATAAAGGAGAAATGTAAGTTTGGAGAGTTTCAGGCTCATTGTCACAATAGAGCAGTAAAGAATAGAGCAGTAAACAAAGGTTTTATAACTGAAATAAATTTTTAAAATTAGGTTATTATAAATGTAAATGTCCCCAGTTCTAAAGACTTCTATTTATCTCACGGACATCCCTCTCTCTTCCCGCCACCCCACCCCCCTTCCTGGAATAAGATAACCAACTCTTCCCACTTTCTCTAGAGCTTTCTTGGTTTTAGCACTGAAATTCTATATCTAAGAAAACCCTCAGTCCTGGGCAAACTAGTATGGTTGATCACTTTACCCTAGAAATGAACATTTAACTGTCTACTTTCTGTATGTAAGAGTGAGGGAAAATTGCCATATTGTAAGGAGAAAGGAAAGCATGTTTTATTGTAAACAGATCCATACATTTGTAAGTTAGGCATATCCCATGCCCTGCTTGTTCCTTTTTTTATTATGATTATTTGCAGAGGACCATAAAAACTGGTGGTGTAGGAGACATAAGAGGAACAGTTTTAACTGCTTTTACTTGAGTGAAACCGTGCAAATTGTCACTACCTGACTGATAGTTGCAACTGATTTTTCCACTCACTAAAAAGCCATACGCTGACATGTTACCTAGTGCTAAAACTCAAGAGAGTTTTCTGAAACTGAATGTCACAGGTTCTGTCAGATTAATATTGGAAGTATTAGTGCAGGCAAATAATATACTAGTTACCACATTATCCATGGATGGCTTGTCCCTTTCACTATATTGAAAAATATTTGACTTATAAGTTCAGCTAGCATCTGTCAACTTAAATATTAATGTTTTCTATGGGAATGGGTTAGATGGAATGTTCTGGCCTGTCTGGGTCATGTTGAATACTTCATATTGCTGTTATCCTGTTAAGTATCTGATCTATCACTTGTTCTCCCTAATGGACATCTTTATGGCATTTGAAGCAAATTGCTATCAAACAAAAACAACAACATAGTTTTATTTCACAGTCAAATTGTATTTTGTGTTTGATCTTGTTTCCTTTCAGAATATTTTTAATGAAATTTAAGCCTCTTAAAGATCTGATTTCTTACTAACTTCTCGACTTCAATTCTAACAACTCTGCTCCTCATCCTCAGCTGTTTGGTAATAGGAGACCTAGTTCAAGTATTGTATCAATGTAGGTGAAGGTTAAGTTAGGGTAATTATAGCAAAGAGACAGAAATAAGTGCATTTCTTCTTATGTAACAGCCACTAGTTTGTATTCGTGGGGCAGCTGTGTCCATAAAGTCATTCAGGGATTCAGGCTCCTGGCTTCATTCACTCTGCCATTCAGTAGACATAGGGCTGTTCTGCATGGTTCTGAGATGCAAATGATATGCATTCCAGGCTACAGGAAGAGGAAAATGAGATAAAATTCAAGGCAACAGTTACTCTTTGCTCAAGTGAAGAAGCTACACAAATAACTCTTGCTAACCTGGCAACTCACAGCTACAAGGGAGACTGGTACCTGTAACAGGCAACTGAGAGGCCATATCCTCAGAAAGAAAGGAAAATGGATATTGGGGTACAATCAACACTCTTGTCAAAAAAGCCCTCTTTTTATGGAAACTTCAAATTACCTAAATGAACAGAATCAACTACTTTCTATACTTCAACTATTTTCTATACCTTAAATATAAGAATGTTATTGAACTTCTTATATCATATTATGTATTTCATGTCTGCCTCAAATAAGAGACTGAAAAATCCTTAAAATAAGGACAGAACTTTCTTTGTTTTGTGTAGCTCTTAAACCTTGCACATGTAGCTAACACTTCATGTCACTGAGTTGATTAGAATAGATTGCAATGCTGTGACAACACATTAGGTACAGAGATGATAACAACCTCCATTTTATAGATGGGAATCCTGAGGCTCTCACACAATCAAATGACTTCCAAACTCTAGTTCATGATGAAACTAGGATTAGAGCAACCTTTTTGATTTCTGGTTCAATTATATTAAAGTAAGCTCTGCAATGCTGTGGGTCTGCTCTGGCATGGAAATCATTAATTTAAAAACTAAACACTATCCATTTGAATGATACTGTATTTATTGTGTATTTCTTTAAATGTCAACATTCAAAGACAATCTTCTGCATCCTTATGCATCTTGAAAATAAGCATTACCTAATCCTTTCCTTAATTGAGGATTATCTCACAATATCCAATTGGTATCTTTCCAGTGAATATTGCCATCCTCAAATATCATACTCATTCTGCCTAGTCTTAAAATTGAGATTGTTCCTGTATTATCATATGAGAAGAGCTACAAAAATAAACACTATCTGGTTTTTAATTAACAAGATAAATTTATTAGAAAAACTCAAATATACATGCTGATAGTGAGGGGAGCATTGTGGAGGTGATGCTGAAATGTATCAGAAAAATAATAAAACTTGGCAACTCAGTAGTGATTGACTAAATTATAAATATAAGTTCAGGCACAGTTTGGTGACATCCTGGTTCTACTAGGAGCTCCACAATTTTTTGAAAATCACTCTTTGTGCACCTCAGCTGCCAGTTTCCTAAAATAACTATGATTCCTTAAGACCAGCTTTCTAGGATAATTGATTTAACACTCTTCCTGGAATAGATTTAGCAAATAATAAATAATAGCTTTGATTACTGGCTAGATTTAAATGCCTTCTAAGACACTACTGTAACTAACATAAGATATTGAAATAACTGTTTAAATTAGATAATTTTGAAACGATTGATCAAAATAATTGTTTATTCCTCTAAATTCTGGGTATTAGTATTCCTATTAAGTTTTCTATTCTTTGCTAACATATAAAGAAAAGTGACATAGTTTTTGAATTAGTCTACATTATTCTTATGTCAGAGAGCAAAAGCATGAATATCCAGCACATTCCAGCAGAAAAACAAGCAATTGTCAGAAGGGGTAATCACAAAGAAATGCAGATTGGCAAATGCCTTAAAAGTGCTGAAAAACAAATACATATGAGATGGCTATTTTTAAAAAAAGGAAAAATGAAAACATTTTCATAGCCAAGAATTAAAAAATAAGATAAATTAAAAATACTAGAGAGAAAGAGAAATAGGTTTCACTTGTATCCCCAAAAGTAAAGCATTTTTATCATCCACTGTTTTCATTACCAAACTAACATCAATCCTTAAGCATCAGATTCTTTACCAAAATAACGGCCTGGAAGAGATTCGGAATTAAACAAAGGACATGTTTCTCCAGTGAGCTTTGAAACTTATTACTGATTGATTTTTTGGGTGTAATAATGCTATTTTTGCAATCATAGTTGAGCAAAATGAAAAGCATGCGTCTATTTGTGCAACCGTAAAATTATAGGCGTTAACATTGATTAACTCCGTCATCAGTTTATGGTTTATGGTTTAAAGGAAGCACCTTCAGTGGGTTCATTGTGAATACTTGAATGAAATAATATTAGAATACAGTTTACAATTACAGATTTACTGTGACATTGAGAAGGCTGGATCCAAAGTTAAAGACACGTGTAGATAGGAAACCCTCACACTTTTTGGTTCATAAATGTCTAATTCCATTTTTATGTCATTTTAGTCTGTCATTTGAATGTCTTTGTGATTACATATTTATCCTTTTTATATTTGATAAAGTTCAGTGCATTTAATTCATTTTCATGTTAGTTGCTCTTGTGATTTTTCAAGGAAACCTGAAATGGTAGGAATACCAGAACCAGGTTTCCCCTAACTAAAAGAATTCTTATTAAAACATACTTGAATCTTTTAAGATTCAATTATATCTAGAATGGGAAAATATTTTAGTAAAAGTAAATGTCAGTTAGGGATTGTTCCGGGTTTGACTGAAGCCATTTATTTCATTCGAACAAAGGGGATTGTGGCTATAGAAACATCTTCTGTAAGTTTTATAGATTTTTTTTATTTATTTTTCTCATATCACTAATTCATTTCACTCTTTACTAATGAGTTACTGATAAGTTGTTCAAGTGCAAATGTCTGAGATATTATGAAAAGGAAACTAAAAATATGATCCAAGCCATTAGAATTCAGAAACTAAAAGATCTATTATGTGAACACTTTATAATTAATTTGTTCACATTTTAACCCTCAAACAATGTAAGGTAGATCTTGAATATATTTTAAATGGCTCTTTTGTCAATCATCTAAGGCAACAATAGTCATGTATAACAAAGGCCACAAAGCAGAATGGCTCCTGCGGAATACTAGAGTTAAGGGTATATTGCTCACTGTTCTTCATTCATGGGCTGGACAGTGCTGTTGACCTCAGATGGGTCTGCTCATGCTTTTGCATGTTGGATAGCTGCTGAAATATGCTGGGTGATTGGGGTGCATCAGCTGTGCTTTTCTTGTCTCTCATTCTTCAGTAGGCTAGGCTGGCCATGTTCTTATGGTGGCAATGGTAGAGACAAAAAAGAAAACAAAAACACACACAACATTTGAGGTATCGAGTGGGAGTCTACTTCACGGCCTCCCTTTCCACAGCAGTCTCTTAGCCAGACAAGTTACAAGGTCAGGTCAATTTTACACTGCGGGAAAAGCTCTGCCTTTATAGATACACAGACTGCAAAGTCGTACTACAAAAGCGTGGAGATACAAAGAGGTAAAGGATTGTGACCACTTTCAGTATCTATAATTTTGTTTTTGTATTTTATAATAAATTTATTTTACACTCAGCCAAGCAAATCATCGATATGCAGGAATTATGCTATAACAACTAACCAGTGTATTTATCTACTTTGTATTTTGAACTATGAAACAACTTTATGTGTTATTTCCCAACTACAAAAGAGCAACTCTATTTTGATGACATTTCACCAGTACTGGGACAATGAGTTGAGCATTAACAAAGTAAACTTCAATAACATATTGGATCCTATATAGTTCTTATTGTTTCAAACAATATAGAAGGGTTACCTGGTAAACTAGTAAAGATTCTCCTGTTTAGACAGCCACCTTTCCAAGGCAAGTCAAGGCACAGACCTAACTGGGTGATAATACGCATTTGCCTCCATGGGTATTCATAAAAACTTATGAAAACAAGAAGGTGAAGTGCAAGTAGATAATTAAAATCTACATCTCTTCAATGCAGTTCTGTAGAACATAATTATGAATCCTTTAAAAAAAATGTAGGGAATAAAATTTACCTTAATCTCAAATCTAGAAAGAAGTATAATTCTACAACATAAGCAAGACAATTAAGTTATGATATTAATATTTCAATTGATTACTATTATTTCCTATTTAGGATTTCAAATTGGCTTAATAAAGATCTGTGTTTTCAGAATAAAGCCTGTATTAATTCACAAACCTTGAATTGGACAATTTCTGCCCTAAACCTATTTGTTGAACATGATTAAAGCCAAGGCTTCTTCTCAAACATATTACTTAATAAATAACTTAAAGTTCCAAAAGTAATCATTGGTCTTTAATAGATATAATTTTAGACTATGTCTTCAAAACACCAATCATTTAAATGAAAAATTAAAAGAAAAATGTTTTCTGTTAGGTTGCAAAAGTAATTGCGATTTTTGCATTTTTTTCAACCTTTTAAACTACAATTACTTTTGCACCACCTACTTGGAATTTACATTACTGTTTCAATACTGAGTTGGTAAAATAGTTGTCAGTTTGGTTTGTCAATGCTTCACTGTGCAGAAAATTTGACTTATTCTCTGCTAGACTGCCAGAGCCTGGAATCAAGCCTGGTACACAGCATGGATTCAATAAATAATTTTTGAATAAAATATTTGTTGACTAAATGAATGATGTTATTATGTAATTTAATAACATTGTTCCTTGATGACTTGGGAATAATCAACAAAGGATTTTCCACAATCCACATAACTGGGAAATAATAAAGCCATGCTCTAAAAGCTATCTGGTCTTTCATAAATTTCTTCAGAGTGACATGAATAATCCTAAAATGGAAATCAGAGTTAAAGAGACTCCAAATCATAGTCAACTTTTACATGTTTTGCAGATTTCTTTTTAATTCATGGCTCTTTGAACTCTTCACTGTCAAATCAGAATGTTTCCTTAGAGTTACTTTGGCAGCCAAAAGAAAACATATTGCTATATTAAAAATCTAAGCACACGTTTAGCTTCAATGAGTTTATACACTCATGAATTTATAAAATTTGGGAGGAAATGTTATTTCTAAACTAGGAACTATATGCATATTAAATTTGCCAAAGAAGATCCATAAGAAACATAACATAGAAAAGTATTATAATACATTTTCAATAGTTTAGATTTGCTATTTCTGAGATTTCCCAAAGTCAAGAAGAAATCATTATTTTGTTATCTATTATAAACCCAGAGTTGGATTCAGTGTGTTCAAAACATGGACCCCAGATTTCCTATTATTTATAAAAGTTGTGTTCTGGTAAATAAAGATTATTCTGGTGTATTTTAATTAAAAGTAAATTCACTGCATTTTGTCTGCTTCATACGTACAATAGTTTGCTCTAAGAAATGCTGTAACAAAAATTATAATTTTTACTGTTTTCATCGGCAAAATCAATTTGGAAAATCATTTACATATCTGGGAAAGAGGAGGTAGAGGAATAAACTAAGAGAAGGAATGATCAGCAGACTCAAATTACTGTAAATTTTCTAATTCTTAGTTTGAGTAGATAGTTCATGAGTAATAGTTATATTACTATGTTTAATAATAGTATGCTTATAAGTTATATGTATATTACATATCTTTCATGCAAGTAACAAACATTAATAAATGAAGCCA
This sequence comes from Rhinolophus hipposideros, assembly GCF_964194185.1. Taxonomy (NCBI): domain Eukaryota; kingdom Metazoa; phylum Chordata; class Mammalia; order Chiroptera; family Rhinolophidae; genus Rhinolophus; species Rhinolophus hipposideros. The sequence goes on from NC_138055.1 coordinate 77,974,835, forward strand.
TTTTTAGAGACAAAATGCGGTCAAAACTGCTTATAAAGTCTAATTATGTTGAACTGTTTTCAACTCTAAAAGTATCTTTCTGAAAGCACATTAGAAGAAACATTTTTCAGATTTGCTTGCTAAGGAGAAATGAAATCTTAATTTTTGTATATGAGATTTCTTCATATTATCTAATCCGTATGTGAATAACATTGTTTCCGGACAATCTGGGAGAAATCAATGGAGGATTTTCTATAATCTTCATTATGGTAAATGATAAAGATATGCTGTTAATTTATTTTGACTGAAAGAAAATGCCCATCACTTATATGTGGAATCTAAAGAACAAAATAAATGAACAAACCAAACAGATAGACTCATAGATACAGAGAACAAACTGATGGCTGCCAGATGGGAGTGGGGTTGGCGGGCTGAGTGGAAAAGGTGAAGGGATTAAGAAGTACAAATTGGTAGTTTGGTAGTTACAAAACAGTCACAGTGATGTAAAGTGCAGCATAGAGAATATAGTCAATAATACTGTAATAACTATGCATAGTGCCAGGTGGGTACTAGACAGGTGGGTAGAGTTATGTACATTACATAACTGTCTAACCATTATGCTGTACACATGAAACTAATGTGAAATATTATTAAAAGTCAACTGTAATTGAAAAGTGAAAGTAATTGAAAAATTCAAAAGAAACATTAAAAAAAAACAAATATTTTGTTAAATTTAAAGGGAGCTTAAAAATAAGAAGAATGTGCTTATTTAAGAAACAGCTTATTTATTATTTATGACAATCCTCGTCTCTAAATATGGGGTTTAGAAATTGTATGCATATACACTTTTTATTGGATAGGTACATCATACCAAGAGGAAAACAAAGTAACAAGCAGTGTTCAATTTAGGTGATTAAATAACTCAACAATTTACATAGATTATCGAGAAATTAGTACTATAAAGTACAACATACAATTTAATGAAATTGTTAAGATATAATAAAGTTATGTATATGTGTAATAAAGAGTTAATGTTGAAACAAAATGACATTGAATTGATAAAAATATAATTGGGTGAAACAATGATGGGGATAATTAATTTTCAGATAGCTATGAATTTCAACTTTCTAAGCAACAAGGTAACATGAATTGTTAAAATGCAATGTATTTTAATAATAAAATTAATTTTGATAACTAAGTAGTATAACTAAGTAGTGATAAGTTTTGTAAGTAAGTTTTGTAAGTAAGTTTAATAAGTAAGTTTTGATAAGTAAATAGTATACTAAAATTACATTGCATTGTGCTAGAAATAACATTGCAAAATATAAATAATGCATGGGTTCTTCAAAATAGTTCTGTAGCTTCATTTATGTTTTCCTTCTTATTTTAGAAAATAAATTGGCATTTCTCATCCCTCTCCACCTCTTACTCACCTAGACAGATGTTTACTGGTTGCAAGTGAGAAAAAAAAATCAACTCACATTATTTAAAGAAAAATAAGAAAGACAAAATAAGAAAGAAAAGGGCATTTACTACTTCATGTAACAAGTCAAGAGGGCATATTCGTTTTTAGAATTTGCTGGGTCCTGAATTAAACAATGCCAGAAGGGCATCAGGCCTCTCTGTAACCTTGATTCAGCTTTACCTTATTTGGGGAAATACCATTAGGCCGTCTCTACCACAGAGTGAGGATGATGGCAACAGGCAGATGAGTAGATCTAAATTTACATTATCTCAGCTTGGTGAATTTGATAACAAGGGAAGGCATTTTTCCCAATAATTCTGGAGAAGTTCCCAGAGATGATTCCCATTGGCCTTTAGTCACCCTGCGTGTATATCCCTGAAAAAAATGGAATCTCAAAGGAAAACCAAGTATAACAACCAAAATAAAGATAAATGGATTCTGGGCACAAAAGCAACAGATAAAAATGCCTATATTGTCGTTAGCCCCGACTACTCAAACACACGCCTTGTCCACATGTGTAGCTTTACAAATGGTTCTGTTTTAATATACTGCACTTACCCCTTGTTTTATGTTTTTGTGAACTCAAGTCTTTTCTTATTTTTTTGCACCAACAAAAGTTATTCTTCCATAATACTTTCATAATACAAATCTGTACTTATCACTCTATTTCAAAAGCTAATTTTGTTATTATGTATAGAAAACAAAAAAGGTTTTCATTAAAAAATATGTGTTCAGGACCTAAGTGTTAGATAACTGAATGCACATAAGGGCTACCATAATGGATACACTGGATTAGGTCTCTGTCCTCAGGAATTTTTCAGTTGAGGGAAGGACACATTTTACCACGCAATTATAGCAAAATTGTAGAAATTTCCAGGAATTTAAACTAGCTCAGGGCCATGGTATGTATATAAGACAGAAAGGGAGAAGGAATATTGGGAGTCTCCCCAGAGGAAGCGGCATATAAATTGAGCCTAATGTGATGACAAGGAATTATATTGGTGTCTGTGGGAAGAAAGTGTCCCAGGTAAAGGAAACAGCAGTTCTAAACAGCCAGAACTAAGAGTAAAAATGGTCATTTGAAGAATTGGAAGACATTCAAATATAGTAGCATCACAGACTAAAATATAAGGAGATACATGGGGTATGACGTTAGAGAATTAAAGAAGATGTGTTATAAAAGGATATTTAAATGCTCAATAACCTGACTTTTTGGTACTCATCCCTCATTACACCTCACAACATTTTTTCTTCCCTCCAGCATCATAAACATCAGAAATCTGATTCACTGGAAATAATTCTGAAGAGCTCAATTTTCTTACATATGAAACTATTATAATGAGAGTGTTTACTTCTCAGAGTTGATGTAGATAAACTGGATTATCACATAGAGGTAGATAATCGAAGGTAGAGTCATCAAGAGGTAGAGTCATCGAAGGGCAGCACGTGATTTATATTTGATTAGTTATCACTGGTGTTATTATACTAGAAGTCTATCTTAGAGTTCTCCATTTCTTTACTTTTGACACAATTGGTTTGTTTGTCAGGAATTCCTTTCTTCCCTGTATCTAAAGTTTACCTCAACATCATTACCTCTAAGAATACTTCTCATATCTTGATATCCTCCAGATTGGTTTTGGCCTCTATGAAATATTGTCATTATTTATGACAATCCTTGTCTCTAAATATGGGTTTAGAAATTGGATGCATATACACTTTTTATTGGATACCAAGAGATTGGACACATACATACCAAGAGGAAAACATACCAAGAGGAAAACAAGGTAACAAGCAGTGGATATTTGTTACACTTAATGCATATTTTCCTGAGTTAAAATAATATGCATGTATGTCTTTCTACCTATGTGTCCTGTAACCTCCTGAAAATCTTTTTTTACTTATGTTCTCTATGGCATCTAGGCTGGTATTGTGTTGCATGCATGATTTTGGTTTTTTTTTGCATGATTTTATTTTTTTGCTAATTTGAACTGAATCCAGACATCAGAGGTAAAATAAATAAGAAATTCAAAGTCATCACACACACACACACACACACACACACACACACACACACAATACTGAAAATTGATATTAAAAAAAAGCATCTCACTCATGTGAACCTCTGATTATAAATGTCTGGAGTTCATAGAATACATAGATAGAAATATATATATATATATATATATATATATATATATATATATATAAAATATTTGTTCATTATAAATTTTATATATATAGTATTATATATCTATAATACATATTATACATAATATATGATATATAATTTATATATATATTATATGATATATAATTTATATATATATCATATTATATATAATTTATATATTATATATATAATTTATATATTATATATAATTTATATATGAATTATATATAAATTATGTACATATAATTTAAAATGCACATATATAATTTACAATGCATATATATATATATATATATATATATAATTTACAATGCACAAATAGTTTCAACTAAAGGCAGCCTATGTTAAGTGCTATATAAAATAGAGGCCAATGATGAGGACTGACAGATTTGAGAAGCATTCTTATATTCTGATAGTGTGGACTGAAATTTATACTTTTTTCGTGTATAACCAAATGATTAACTGTTAAAATCCATAGTGTAAACTCGATGTAAAGAGAGAACATTAAGAATGATTAAAAAAAATCAAGGCTTTTAAGCATTTTTGGAAATACACTTGCAGTCAAATAGATAAACAGAGCCAAGTGATGCTTACAATCTTGCTTATTTCATTAGCTGCCATCCAGTTAATAAACGGTATTTCAGCTCAAGAAAGTATGTAAAATTGAAAAATAGCAATTGTCATATCTCTATATAACTTTAAATAACTCTTCAGGCTATTACTTCAGATTGTCCTACTCCTTGAATATGTCATACACACTTGTATACTGATGCTCAGGGACTGATCTAAACTCCTTAGGTGAATTGTTTCATTTCATTCTCCAAACACCCTTTCTGCTATTATTGCCATTTTACAGGTGAGGAAATTAGGCCACAGGGAAGTAAAGCAGCTCACTGAAGCTCTTCCCACCAGTGAAAGGCAGAGCCAAGCTTCACCTAGACACATAGCTCCAGAGTACAAACCCTAAAACACCCCAATGTGCTCCTTCTGACATTTAAAATATGCCTAACATAGCAAGTCAGATAAAAAACTAGGGAAATAAAAAACAAATATCCAAATTAAAAAATTTAATTCAACCAGAATATGTCATTACTACGTAGACATTTACATCATTTGGGACTAGAACTGCTGTCCCCCTATATGTCAGATCTGCCATTTGATTTTATTTGACAAGTTGTGTATTGCTTTGACATCCACTTTTCAGATTATAATCTATTTTGTCTTATCTTTACATATATAGATGGTTCATTTAAATGTTACCACCAACCACAGATGGTTACTAGATGATCTTCTTATAAGTGGTGATTATATATTATGTATTAAATGTATTAAAGGCAATACATAGCAAAAGCTCTTTCTCATGGGCATACGTGTTTATATCGATTGGTGTATTCATGGGTTTATTTTTCTCTGTCACTGAAAACAACAGATGCATTCAGATGTGTATACGTATTGTATATTTCAAGACAAATTACCTGAACATTTTCTTCCAGATAAGACTAATCTCTCCTACTCACAATTTCCAAAACCAAGTACATTTACATTTACTTCAAAATGATAAATTATAGAATCAATACTTTCATCCTTTTTTTCTCTATCATCCTTTTCTGTTATCTTTCTCCTTGTTTGCTTTTAAATTTATTTTTAAGTTCTGCACCTTTAACACTTTCACAGGCACATTTCCAAGATGGGCATGAAAAGTAATAGCTCCTAAATTGAGACAGAGTTGAAAATGGCTTCTAATATATAGCACACAAAGTCCTTGTTGCCTTTTCTTATTATTTTTTGATTCTCATTACTGAAAGGAAAGGGAAAAATATTTTGCATGTGTTTCTATGTGATTCATGTGAAAAAGTAAACTGAAGCATAATAAACATTTTAAAATATTATTTGACCAAAAATCTATTTGAGTTGGGTAGCATTCATTCTAGCAGATAGATAGAAAGGAGCTCCAAGGAGCTGTTCAAAATGAAAGTCTGTTATAGGTAGAAGAGAGCAGACATAAGGTAGTCATACTAGGCAAAAAAAAAAAAAAAGTGATGACTGTGGTGTATCTGTCAGATTACCTAGCTAACACTGATCAGGCCATTTTTGATTGACTGATTTAAGATTCCATTTCTGGGAGAGACAAAACTGTAATTAAATGAAGTCTTGGTTTGGTGACATGGGGCTTAGCATAAGTGACTACATTTTATGCTTGTCTTCTTATTAACGCTCATAAGAAGATACTTAAGAGTGAATATTAAAGTGCTCAGAAAAAGAAGTGCAATGGATGAAGAAGAAAAAGACTACAAAAAGAAAGAGATAAGGGGAAAAAACTTAATTAAAAACATATGATTGGCTGTTTGAAAAATCCTTGTATTTAGGTACATTTCCAAAACTATAAAATGAAAACATGTATATGCTGGCTCTGAATATTATCCATCTAGCTAATAAATGGCCAGTTTTCTCAGCCCTAAAAATGGTAAATTGTTGAACATCCAGTGAAATTATAATACATTGATGTGATTATATCAAGATGCTTGGAAAAGTTACTATTATGGATCAATGGAAAAATCTATTGAAATCTGTTTGGCAATTGCAACTTTAAAAATGAGAAGACTAGTTATAAGGGGGTTTGTGAGGTTCGTATAAAACATTCTGGGACACTGATGTTCAGAGATACATTACTTACTAGGGAACTCTGATGCAAATGTCACTTTAAAACATAATATTGCATATCATTCTCAACTTTTTCTGTCTGACTTATTTTGCTTAGCATTATAATCTCAAAATCCATCCATGTTTTAACAAATGACACTATTTCATCTTTCTTATGGCAGAATAGTATTCCATTGTGTATATTCACCACATCTTCATTATCCAATCATCTATCCAAGGACACTTTGGTTGTTTCCATGTCTTGGTCACCATAAATAAAGCTGCAATGCACATCAGAGGACATCAGAGGACAGTTAAATTCTTTCAGATTTTTTGAATAGATACCCAGGAGAGGGATTGTTTGGTCGTATGGTAACTCTATTCTTAATTTTTTGAGGAACTTCCACACTGCCTTCCATAAGGGCTGCACCAGTCTGCATTCCCACCAACAGTATATGAGGAACCATGTGATTTCACTGATTTGTGGTATATAAAACTGACAACAACAAAGGAACAAGACAAACAAATGAAGAAACAAAAACTCATAGACACAGACAATAGTTTAGTTGTTACCAGAGAATAAGGGGGGAGGGAGGTGGTAGATGAGTGTAAAAGGGATCAAATATATGGTGACAGAAGGAGAACTGACTGGGTGGCGAACACACAATGTGACGTATAGATGATGTATTACAGAATTGTACACCTGAACCTATATATCTTTACTAAAAAGTGTCACCCAAGTAAACTTTAATTAAAAAAAACTTAAATAAAAGAACTTGTTATGGCAAAGACAAAATATGTGTGTGTGTGTGTGTGTGTGTGTGTGTGTGTGTATATATATATATATATATATTTATATGGCAATCTTAATTTTCCAAAGCTAATATTTACAATGATGTATTAATCCTATTATTTTTCTTCATTTCTTTTAAAGATTTTAAAAATTATAATCCCTCAAAAGTCATCTAAGGTAATATAGCAAGTACAATTTATCTTAGGATATTTTAGTGCCCTCTAGTGTTCAGAAATTAAGAATAGATTCGTTTTCTAAATTATATACTTTTTTAAAAAATGTAAGATTTTAAAAATGGCAACTTTAGACCAGTATGAAGTGGGTAAAAGAAAAAAGAAAAAGAAAATAAAAAATGAAAATCAGTTTGGAAAACAAATTAGAACTAGATGTCAGTTCTACCTAAATGTAAAAGCTGACAAAATGCAACTTTTTTTCAACTTTTATTCAACTCAGATTAAACAGTTCCTCCTCCCCTTCTCTTTGACTACCAGACAGCACATCTCATTTGCATAAATCTATCTCTAGATTTCAGATGTTCAAGCAAGTTAGATTGTTGCCTGCCTTTTCTAATACTGTGAGTTGGATGTTTTCTCCTGAGTGCATGTGAAACGTCATATGCTTGTTGCTAAAATGGGTACGTTCTCTGAATCTACTAGTCTCTGATATACTGACACATTTGATTTGTGATTAGGAAAATAGATTTGTGAAAAGGAAAAGGAGCCTAATCTAAAGCCTCCTGTTACTTCAACTGACAGATTTTGTTTTTGTTTTTGTTTTTTTGTGTTTTTTTTTTTTTTCAAATAAGGATGGACTATTAAGGAGCTGCAAGCATTTAAAAAGAATTCAGACTCTGTGGAAAAACAAAAAAAGGGATTTGAGCCAAAGGAAAAGTTTAAACTAAGTTTGGACAATCATTTTGGAGGAGGCTTTTTGAAATTTAAATTCAATGATAGGTTCATCCATGAAATCAAGGATAACTATTCTTTGTCTACCAATGGCCAATATCGACCAACAGGCATTATGCATTGAAAATATTTGATGGAGGATATCTCACCACATTGTTTTAATTTTCTAGAGTGAACCCATGACTTTTAATTAGAATGAATTCAGATAGAGACCATAGCCCAGTTCATAACTATTAGAAAAATCTGTGAATGTCTGTCAAAACTGACTTGCTTCACCTTTTTTATCATGTTTTTTACCGAAAAGTGAATGACAGCAAAATTGAGTGATTACAAATAGCTTTGTGGTTTTCAGTATCAAAAAAGGAACGCTAAAGATCAAGAATCATTCTTGAATACCAAATGCCAGATAATAATATTTTATTTGGCAATGGTATATTCTTAATATAATCCAAATTGTATAAACAATCATCTCTGTCTAAGAATTATTTTGTCTTTATGTTTTTGGCAAGTCTCCTGTATGTTTCCTATGTGTAGTTTTGGGATGAAATCATAAAGTTTAGGGGATTGTAGCATCGGAGGAAAAGTATACATTTTCATACATTTTAGAATGTAAATAAAATTCTAATTGATATTTTTAATATTTTAAGGTAAAATATTAATAAGCATATATTCAGTCTATTTTCTAATTGTTCTCAGTCAATCTAAAACACTTTAGGGGTGGCTGGTTAGCTCAGTTGGTTGGAGCGTGGTGCTGGTAGCACTAAGGTTGCCGATTCGATCCCTGCATGAGCCACTGTGAGCTGCGCCCTCCTTAAAACCAATCAACCAACCAAACAAACAACACTCTACCTGTTAGCATACATTTTATAATACCTTGGGCAGAACAAATTCCCTAATTTCTACAAAAATTCATACAAATCATTGAAGGGTTACTCAGTGACTTAAACATCCTAGCTATTTCACTCAGCTTGAACTAATGAGGAATTACAAAATACCCACTGTTATAATTATTAATAATAGCAGTAAAGATAATGTCAGTATTCACTTCCATGAATTCCCTGGGGCATTTCGTTTTCTCTTATATTAGTTTATATATACCATTTCCCCTACTCCCAGACAACTGGACATAGGAGAAATTGGAACAGCTTTGAATGCAACCACCTTTTTTATACCCTAAGCATACGAGAGTGAGATTCATATTAGTTAAGTGTGTACCGTGCACCAGGTACCCTCTATGTGCTTTTGTGGTCTTCATCTCTTTTATTCTTCATGATAGTCATTTGATGTGGACAACATTACCTTTATTTTAAAGATTGAAAAACTAAGGTTCAGGGAACAAGTTAACTGTCATATTTCATGGATTGAGCTCTTTCTAGTTGCCATATACTATTCTAAAAGCTATCTGAAAATGATTATTTTCAATCCTGAAAGCAACACAAAGACAAAAGTTTCATGTTTCCAATGCTGCAGATGAAACAACTCAACTTTAGAGAAATGAATAGCTTGACCTTTTTTACACAGCTTTCAAGTAGTAAAACTGAGACTTGATCTCACATCAGTCTAATTCTAAACTTTGTACTCCTACTGGTGTTAACAGATTGAATTAACAAGAACAATTAAAGGGTGTCAGCATCACTGCCTGCACCCTCATCCCCAGGAAAAGGACAGTATTTCTTTTCTTTGTTTACCTAAAGGCAGACTGAGGGTAGATACAAAACTAACAATCCAGGTTTGTAGCAGCCAGACTTTAGACAGGAACCTTTGTATAATGCTGAACACTAGGGCCAGGGCTTCTAGACTTGGCAAAGACCGTGTACCCAAATTTGGCATGAAATTGTAATGTTATCCAATTTAAAAGGAACAATGGGTTGACGAGGAGATGCTAAGAGAGCGTCTTAAGGAAAAGTCAGATTAATATAAACAGAAGACTAAAGATGAATGGTTAGGAGAAAGGAGGGCAGGCTGCAGAATCCTAGCTTCTTGGAGGAACGATCAGACTTTGTCCACTGCTGTCCTGCCCACTTACAAACCACTATTCTACGTTCCGTACATGTGCAGTTATTTTCACTTTCTGGAAATATCAAAGTTGTCTCCTGCCTCTGACACTTTAGTTACAGTGCACCGCTACATGGAATTAATTTCCTCACATTTTCTCCCCACTTTACCTTGCGAATGCCTACGTATTTTCCAGGTTTTAATTTTGAATAATTTTTCCCAGGAAGCTGTCGCTAAGTCCACCTTAGGTCCGACACCTTAAATTTCCTAAAATACCTGAACTTCCCCTCTCTTAACTCTAATTATTGACTTCCCTAATAATGTCCTCTTTACAAAGATGCCTCTTAATCATACTGGACACTCCATGAAGACAGGTTCTATGCATGTCTGATTCATCAGCATTTCACTGCATTTGGCACATTGTTGAATAAATGAATGAAAGTTAATGTTCTCCCACTTTCACAGTGGATCATAATTACAATTTCCATATGAATCGAAGTACTAATGAATTTATGAACTTCTCAGGATACAGAAGGGAGAGGAGCTAAAGGGCTTTTTCTTTAAATATTCAGAAATAAAATTAATATCTATAAAATATTATAGAATGACAGTGAGTGAACAACAATTTTAGTCCAGACTGTATATAAGTGATGGATTGTTCCTAGGTCACTCTTTTTTAAGAACAGAAAACACTTCTACTGTGTCTTTATTGGTTCCAAAATATTTTAAAAATAAAAACAATTTTCCTACCTTTTATTTTCTCCAAGTGGTCAAAAATATTATAGTCCTAACCTCATTCCAATATATAATATCCACATTTACATGCAAAGAAGTTAGAACAAACTAAAGGTTGACATTGAACATTTGAAAGGTGTGTACATATATAATTGTTCTAGACTAACCTCTTGATAAAATTTGCATATTGTCTTCAAAGATGTTCTAAGCTATACATGATGGAATACGTCAGACTAAAAAAGTAATAACCATGTACTCCCCATGATAAATGAGTAAACTGCCATCTAAGAAACACTGGACAAGTTTAATTGAATGTTTTTTTAGTAACTACATATTTATTCAAATAGTTTAGTAAGAAAAATAATCCAAAAGATATATTTGTTTGACTTTGGAGCTTTCAAAATACTTTAATATCTATGATGTTCAAACAGAAGAAGAATTTGTGCCTATATTAACCTGCTATAGGGAAATGATCCAATCTAATTTATTTTTCTTGAAATGATTTTGAAAAATGTATTCACTATGTATTTACATTTATAAATCAGCCATGAAAGGAATAAAATTGATTGTATTATTTTACATTTTAAACTTATTTTTTATATTTTGTTCTCCCTCGTGAACCAAGTCATTCAGATAAAGTCAATTAGGCTTCTGCTCACCATTTGATGCATATAGATAATATTGTTGAGACTCTGAGCCAAAATAAATCCTCATTTTAACTGACAGTGAATGATGTATCAAATCTTAAAATTTGAAGCACCGATATTCAACAGACTAACTAGATAGGTAGAGACATTCAGTAATAGAAAAACTATTATAGAACTTAAACAGATAAAAGTTTATTTTTACATGTAACAAGAACTCCATATGTAAGCAGTTCAGTGATTGTTTAAACAGCTGTTTAAGGAAGTAAAAAAATAAAAAATAAAAAACCCTCCCCCAAATCTTCTTTTTTGACCAAAAAGTGCTCGTTCTATTTCTCTGCTATACAATCTCTATTTTCTGGCTTTTGTCCTCAAGTTTGCAATCTGGCTGCATGCCTAGAGGCATTGTTGCTGTATTCCTCAAGAAGAAGAGGGAAGGGCAATGTGCAAAAATGAAAGACTTGCTCCCAATCTGGTGTTTCCTTTTTCTATATATAAGGTTGACCTCCCATGAATTTTCACTTATATATCATTAGTTTAATGTATGTAACATCCCATCACTAGGTGCAAAAAAAGCTTAGTTAGGTGTTTTGTTTGGTTTTTAACATTTGTAGTCTTACAGTCTCTGGCAGAATTGGTCAATGAAGAAAAGATCTTGAACATCAAGGTCTCTTTGGACAACTTCTGTGTTGGCCACGTATCTCTCTCTCTCTCTCTCTCTCTCTCTCTCTCTCTCTCTCTCTCTCTCTCTCTCTCTCTCTCTGTCTCTCTCTCTCTCTCCTGTCTCTGTCTCTGTCTCTGTCTCTGTCTTTGTTTCTCCTCACGTACACATACTTTTAGGTTCTGAGGATTGAGTTAATCACTGCTATCAAACACTACAACAGTCCTCTTTTATTCTTTCCAGTTATTTCCTATTAGACTCTTACCTCCCTGTTCTATTCTCCCACAGTCAATCATTCTAACCTGTTTAATATATACACCTTTCTCTTTGTAGGTGTTCCTATAAAAATGCTTATTTTTGTTTTTATATATATAAAAATAGTTATTGGACATGATATTTCATTCCCTGTCTGACTGTTACATAAAACATTATGTTTTTAGGTGAACATTGTACAAAATAAAATGTAAGCGTCAAATTCTTAACAAATATTTGAAAATACATCATTAAAGTTTACTTATTTATTCAATATATATTTATGGAATGCCCACTCTGTGTAGGGAACTATTCTAGCTACTAAGGATACAATGTTGAACAATGTTACAGAGCTTACATTCTAGTAAAGAAGGTATAGAAAAAAGTATATAGTTAAATTATGTAGCATGTTATACAGTAATACACACTGAGGAAAGCAAATTAAAGCCAGAATTAGGGATAGCAAGAGGTGCAGGCAGCGATAGGATAAAGGAAGAAAGAGAAAAATGTCATTTTAACCAAGGGTGAAGGCAGCCAAGGAAGATGCACTGAGAAGGCACCATGTGATTAAAGACCTGAAATGTAGATACAACTTGTGTTGATATCTGGGGGGAGAGGATTCCAGCAAGAAGGGCCACTAAGAATACAGGCATTCAGAAAGGAGCACGACTAGTCTATTCAAAGAACAGCAAGTCAACCAGTGTTGCTGATGCAAATGGAGGGAAGAGGAGAGGAAAGGAGATGAAGTGAGAGAATAGAAGGGAACGAGTTTTGTAAGAACTGGGAGGACATCACGAGCACGTTGACATTCACTATGTATGTGTCAGCAAGCTCTTGGAGAGTTTGAGCTAAGGAATAAAAATGATCTGGATAATTTTGCTACCAGATTAAAAACGGGCCAAAGGTGGGCAGCACCAGAAACATTGGGATACATGGAAAAGCTATTAAAATAATGCAGGTAAGGCATGATGACGCTACTCAAGAGAAATGGTGGCAGAAAACCAGTGAAAATTTATTAAATTCTAGATATACAGAGGGTGCCAAAAATATACATATTTTAAGAAAGGAAAACTGTATTAAAATTGTAATAATGTATACCAATAATAAAAGATGAATGCAAGTCATGTTTGACTTCTGCAATGACAAGGTGCTTAAAATGGTTACCATCACGTCCAGACACTTCTGATTAGGGCAAAAAACTGCTTGAGCAACATTGACCAAAGTGTCCACTTGTATACATTTTTTGGTTAGTGAATTACATGTGCATTATGAGAATAAAGAGGTGTCAAAATGATTTCAAGCATTTTGGCGTGAGCCAAAAAGAATGGAATCACCCTTTAGAGAGATGGGAAAGTATGTGAGAAAATAGAAATAGGGAATAATATCTGGGGGTTATTTTGGACTTGTTAGATTTGATATTCCTATAAGAAATCCAAGTGGACATGTCGACTGGTCAGGTGTATAAACAAGTTAGGTTACTTTTAACTGTGTAATACAAAGTCTGATTAAAAAACATGGTGAATATTTAAATTAAAAATATATATATTACAGTAAAAGACACATTGCCATTAACCCCCCCTCACTTTGAACACACTTATCCCATCGTTCTTACCACTTTCTGAAGCAGTTCTGGAAGTCCTCTCTCATGAGTGTCTTTAGTCGCATTGTTATGACTACCTCGATGTCCTGAATCATTTTGACTTTGGGGAAGAGCGAGAATTCGCAAGGTGCGAGATCCAGAAAATAAGGTGCATGAGGACGCACTGTAATGTTTTTATTTGACAGAAATTGCCATATACCAGAAGTGATGTGTGACATGGACCATTGTCATGAGGGAGGATGATTTGCAGCACACTTTAAGACACATCTCTCAACCGTACCTCACACCCGACTGACTGCACCGAACAAGTTGAAACTTGTCACACACCGTTCCTAAGGTTCAACACTCCACTTCCTGTATTGAAGATCCCTGCCTTTCCATTGGATGACACTCGGCAGCAGCAGAATTCACCGAATTTTTTGGTCAGACCTCTTATGTGGCTACGATCCAGATACCTAACTCTGTCAGTGTCTGTTCATCAATTACTGTGCAGTAAGTCCCAAAGTGGGCATTTTAGGGCAATGGGCTGGAGCAATTCGTTTCACCATAAACCCTCATAGGTATGTCACAAGATCACGATTAATGTGTATGACGTACTGAGATGGGTTACATATGGTTCTATCGCTAAGGTAGACAATGGATCTGGAGGACAGGGCTACATGATGTTGAATAAATTTAACTTGTGCAACAATATAGTAAAGTTTAAAGATAATCCTGGTAGCACAAGAGATGAAGAGCTTATTGGAACATGTGTGAGTAAAATTTACATCATTCCTGCCTTACAGGTTAGGGGTAGTTTTTGTCCCTTTGCCCTGGATAATTCTTTCTTCATCTGGAAAAATAATTACAGATTTGATCAACTATTACTAGAAAGTATGGTTTGGACCATTTCTCTCACAAGATATAATGTTTATGTTACATTAAGAGGAAAGGGTCAACTACAGGGCACACTCTAAGTCTTTCCACTTTGCATCTTGCTACTTACTAAGTTGTAATGTTTCTAGTTGAAAATAGAGTGCCCAAATAAAAAGGAAATGCTGTGAAATAATGTCATTGTTGTCAATCTTCTTCATTACAAAAGAGCAAGGCAAATTACCTTGCTAGGGAGAGGATTGACAGGGTTGGGTTGACAAAGACTGTGGATAAAACCTCTTGTTTGTCTGCCCTTCTTAACACAAACAAGAAGAGGAAACTCTTAAGTTTTGTACAGGTTTTGAAACAATTCAAGGAAAGATTCTCACTAGTTAAGTGCTAAGATACCAATGTGGGTAATTATCCGATTACAAAAGGACAGCTTCCCTTCTAAGGGAGTGAGATGGGCAACTTTTGGAAAAAATGCTTTTAATGCTTATGTGTTGTAGAGGATGCCCAACAATTTAAAACACCACCACCACCACCGCCAATAATAATAATAATCCGTAAAAAGCCACCAATTCACTATGATCTCCACTCTTCAGAAGAGTTATTTTTGTGCTTCAGCTACCATGTCTCTAGTGAGGAGCAAAGAATAACAGAACCATTTTAATGAGTGCATGTTGGACAAAATTCCGTTCACAAATTATTTAGTGACTTGTTACATCTCATCCATTTCTCAGCCCATATGAGGTCAGACAATTAAGTTCGTGAACTCATACTAGAAAAAGTACTACATACCTCAGTGCTGAATATCACTGTAGTAACCTTTGAAGTACTCCCCTTGGGAAGCTATGCACCAATGCCAGCACCTAGTCCACCCTCCAGAACTCTTTTTTTCTGGAATGGCCATCAGAGCTGTCGTCATATTACCCTTGATGTCCTGAATGTCATCAAAATGTCTTTTTTCAATATTTCCTTTATCTTCAGGTAAAGAAAGAAGTCATTGGGGGCCACATCAGGTGAGTAGGAAGGGTGTTCCAATACAGTTATTTGTTTACTGGCTAAAAATTCCCTCACAGACACTGCCATGTAAGCTGGTGCATTGTGATGCAAGAGACATGAATTGTTGTCTTAACTTTTTCATGCAGCTTTTTCAGCACTTCCGAATGGTAAACTTGGTTAACTGTTTGTCCAGTTGGCACAAATCCGTAACGAATAATCCCTCTGGTATGATAAAAGGTTAGCAACATCATTGCATCAAGTTCAAAAACTTAATTGTCCGATCTTGTACATGCAAATATGTACAAATTGTTCCACAACTCACATTCAGGTCAGCTCGCAAAATGTTGAAACTGCACACCAAAGCCTTGCTAATCACAGGGTCCCTAGTGGCATTTCCATTAAAAGCAAGGACAGTATGATATCAATAAAATGGGAAGCTGGCATTGCTCAGGGCTGGAAATGCAAAGCAGATTAAGATAGAGCCACAACCATAGGACAAACATTTATAACATTTTAAATGAAATCCAGATGCACTGTTTTTAAAATATTACCTACATCAAAAACTGAAATAGAGAAAGATTTTTTTAATTAAAGTTTATTGGGGTGACAATTGTTAGTAAATTTACATAGATTTGAGGTGTATAATTCTGTATTACATCATCTATATATCACATTGTGTGTTCATCACCCAGAGTCAGTTCTCCTTCCATTACCATATATTTCATCCCCTTTACCCTCATGTATAGAGAAAGACTTTAACTTCGGTTAGGGCACTCACTGTCTTTTAACATCTAGACCTAAGGTGGCCTTATCTTCTGTCATCCCTTTCATGCATGCCCCCTGGGGACAATCTGGCTGATATAGCCAGTGACTCCCTAAACTCACGCACGCACGTTACAGCTCTCATCTGAAATATCTTTTCGTCTCTATTTGAAAATGATTCACTTATATTTTATATCTCTGTGCAATGTTTTATCCTTTTAGAAACAAGTACCTGTTTTCAAAAAGAAAGCTAATGATACTGTTAACAATGTACACTGTATTCTAATATCTGTTTACTTGTCTGTCTTATTTGTTCTGGAAATTGATACCTATTTTTAAGTGTCCTTTTCTTCTAAAATTTGGTTCATTTAACACAGTGCAAATTGTGGACTTTCTCGTTACTTCTATTTAAGTGTGTGAAGAGGGAAAAGGATATGCCTTGGGTTTATTTAGTATACAGACTGATCTGTAAGGGCTAGCACTCTAATTCTGGCAATTTAAGTAATGTAGAGAGGACCTACTGTTTTATTTGCTGAAGGCATCAAAAGCTCCTGAAAATATAGTAAAATGGAAAAGACATATATGGAATTATTCACCACTTAGTGCTTCAACAAAATAATATGATTCTGAGTAATGAGAGACCCTGGGAAGAAAGAAAGAAAAAAGAAATCTGTTCAAACAGCCGCCTGCTTCTCTCAGTAGGTAAAGCCAAGATGATAATGGCCTTCAGAACTTTAAATAATGTACTTTATTTTACTCTGCTGGAATGCTCTCAAAATATAGTTTAAAGTCTTTCCTAATGGTCCCCAGGAGCAAGAATATGACTAAAAAATTTAAGATGTTTTCTGTGTGCTTTAAGAGCAGGGCTACTATAACTGAACTTGGTTTAACTAAACAAATGGTCTACCAGATACTCTTCTTATTTCCTATTTGTTTTCTTCTTCTTTCTTTTTTCCACTAACTTCACATTTCCCCATGATTTAATTAGATTTTTATGCACTCTTTTGGAAAGAGTTTACATTTTGATTGCTTAAATTAAACCACAGACATAACTGAGGAAATCACTTACTGGAAATATGCACATAATAAAAAATTTTCAACTTGGTTTTAATATAAACTGAGTCAGAAATAGAGTTTGTATATTTAAAAATCAAATAACACTTTAGTTATGCTAAGGATTAGGCAATCTAAATATGTTCTCAGTATTTAAAAAAAAGATTAAAAGAATCAGGAAGAAAGAGTGAAAGTGCTGCAGTGTTGGATTCTTTTTTGACTTATCAACTAAGAGATAAACCCAACTATCTATTCTCAAAAGTATGAAACATCTCAACAAATTGGAATAGGCAATTGTCTACACTTGCTAATTTATATTAATTGAGAAAGCACTCCTCTATCCAGAGTTTTAATACCCTGCAGATTCTTATAGTATGATTTGTGGTTCCATTTAATTAATTAATTTATTTTAATTATCACCACCACCACTACCAGCTGCTTATTCTGATGGTCAAACAATGTAGAAATTGCAGTGCTTCTGTTCATTAAAACAAACAAACCAAAAAAACAACAACAACAAAAAAACTGTTGTGATAACTTAAACTTCTTTTAATGTATCTCCCTTTTCCCAACTGAGTTTTCCGTAGGTGGGAAGATTGAGTTGGGAAAGCTCTGAGTCATTGATTTCCTGTCTCTTTCCCAGCTTGACCTCTACTCCTCTTCCCCTACTCACGAGGGCCTCTGGTCCCTCCAGGTTGAAGAATGGAAAAAGACAGAAAAATAATTTTCCTTGTGTTTTGACATTGCTTATCTCAGCTCCTGGGTGATGTTTGAAGTGGACTTGCTCTCAACCAAGCTCATGCTCTTATAGATGCATTTTCAAAGCTTGGAAGCCACACTAGAATCATTTCCATGCATTCCCATTAAAAAAATGATGCATATTTCTTTGGTGGATCATTTATAGCTCTTCCTCAGCTCTTGGTATTTTCATTGTTCATTCTTTTGTTGGGACCATACTCTCTCTGGATAGCTCCTCAGGAAGGATTTGAATTAGCTCCTGGATGGCTTTATTTCTTGTGGATCACACTTGATCCTCAAGAAAACACAAATACCCCTGCACTTACTATTAAATAGAAAAGAGACTTCTAAAAACTCTGATTTTTTTCTTCTTGCTGCCACAGATCAATATCCACTGCCTCTCACCGTTACTTTCCTCCTTTCCAATACCACATCAGTCCACTGTGCCCCTCAAACAACATGTGAGCTTCTTAAAATATTTCTCATCTGGCTTGAGCTACAGAGGAAGCAGCACCTCTTTGTGGGTGATGTAGAGCACATTTTCTCCAAAGAAATTCTCACTCCTATAGATGTAAGTTTTTAACTCCTTTTGAAAAATACTGGGGAGAATGATTGCTAGATCATATGGTAAGATTATATTTAGTTTTGAAGAAACCACAAAACTGTCTTCCAAAGTGCTGTACCATTTTACATTCCCAACAGCAATGAATGAGAGTTCTTGATGCTCCACATCCTCTCAAGCATTTAGTGTTATCAGTGTTTTAGATTTTGGTCATTCTAATAGGTGTGTCGTGGTATCTCATATGTTTTAATTTCATGGGGTTATTTGCCCTCTGTATATCTTCTTTGGTAAATTGTCTAAAAAGGTCATTGGTCTATGGTTTAATAGGGTTGTTTGTTCCTTGTGGTTGTGTTTTAAGGGCTCTTTATATATTTTCAAAAATGCCCTTTACCAGATATGACTTTTGTAAATATTTTTCCCAGTCTGTGGCTTCTCTTCTAATTTAATTGTTTTAGAAATTTCTGGCATTTATTGTAGAAAAATAATATGCAAAGCAAAGCTTAAATGGATAACCTAAGACTGTAAAAGTGGATTGTCTGGAAATGCACAACTTTGTACACATATATCTATATGGAGAGAGAAAAAAAAAATATTGAGAGAGCAAAGCCAGTAGCTGAGCCCTGATGAAACTGTTGGGCAACTGAGGAGAAAACACTTATACTATGTCCAGTAAAGCATAGATGGAGTATGAAGTTCAGATACTTAACTTTGCGAACTCATCCTACAAAAAGTGCTGCATACCTCATTTCTGAATATCACTGTGCTCACCTTCTAAGTACACCCCTTGGGAAGCTATGCACCAATGCCAGCACCAAGTCCACCCTTCAAAGCAATTTTGGAACTTTTTCCAGAATGCCCATCAGAGAAGTCATCGTATTACCCTTGATGTCCTGAATGTCATCAAAATGTCTTCCTTTTAATATTTCCCATATCTTCAAGTAAAGAAAAAAGTCATTGGGGGCTAAATCAGTGAGTGGGGGGTGTATGTGTTCCAATACAGTTATTTATTTACTGGCTAAAGCCTCCCTCACAGACAGTGCCCTGTGAGCTGGTGCGTTGTAGTGATGCAAGAGCCATGAATTATTGGCTAAAAGTTCAGGTCGTTTAACTTTTTCACGCAGCCTTTTCAGCACTTCCAAATAGTAAACTTAATTAACTGTTTGTCCAGTTGATACAAATTCACAATGAAAAATCTCTCTGATGTCAAAAAAGTTTAGAAACATCGTTGCAATAAGTTTGCGAACTTAATTGTAAGACCTTGTAGATACACCATATAGGACTCCAGGAAATAAATTCCTCCCCCTAATGTTCTACATTTTTTAATAAGGACAAGATACAGAGATGACCTAGGACACTATGTTGTAATGGGAAGTGTCTGATCTATGGCCTTGTACAATGGGATACCTCTAGATTTAAGTGGCAGGTGTTATTATTATCTGATGGTCAGTAACTCAGTCTTGGTAGGCCAGCTCTTTCTAAATGACATAAAGGAGAATAGAATGATTGTATAGGGACATCTGGACATTGAGTTTAATTTTACCTAAATAACCAAAATAGTTTGAAAGTGATCTTGATGAACCCAGAGGTTACATCAAGTAATATATTAAAAGAAAATATCAAGCTTATTTCTAATACTAAATTTTACAAGGCTGAAGACACGGTAGAATATGAGGACCCTAGAGGTGTCTCCCGATGGGCTTCTTCATATAAAATTGAACTCACCTAAGGAGTAAAGAAAAAGATATATAAGTAAAATTAGCCCAAACATCATTCTTTGACATAACTGTAAAATAATTGCCAAAAAGAAGTATGTGTATTAGAGATGCGCAGGATTGCTAAGAAAAATAATATTGCATTTAATGAACACTGTTTTTATATAAGATACAATAGAGAAAATGCAAAAACATCTAGCACTCTACGAAAAAAGATTCTAACATTTTTCACTAAGCAATTTGGAAGTTTGTTTTAAATATATTACATAAACATTGTTTAATAAGCCAAATCATTCTCTACATTTAATTTTTTCAAAATGTCCAAAATTTTCATCACATATTTAGCTACAATCATATAAATTATAACTGAAAATAGAAAAAGTTTAAAGAAGGGCAAAATAAGTTTCTTTAATTTAATATGGAACCTGTTTATAATTAGAAGAATACATATTCAATTTTAGATTTAGATGAATATTATTTATCCTCCTTTAATGTCTATGACCAAAAACAAATCCATCAGCTACATTTATACTAGACTCACAAGTAACTTGGAATCCAATATTCATTCCTCATCAAATACTTATGGAGTCAGGGGCTATTCTGGGCGCTCAGGAGATAGCACCAAGCAAAACACATAAAAGTTTCTGGCTTCATGAAGCTTACATTTTTGAGGGCAAGAGACAGAAAATAAAATTAAACATACAGCATATTCATAAAACATAACAGTTAATGAGAAAAAAAATCAATCTGAAAAAAGACATAGTAGGAAGTACAGAATGGGGGAGTTTGCAATTGTAGATAAGGAAGCCACTTCAATACAAAGAGGACTTTTAAGCAAAAACCAGAGGGAAGTGACAGAATCTGCCTATAGATTTCTGGAAGAAGAGTAAGCTTTCTAAGCAGATGGAATAGCACATGCAAAGTTTTTGCTATTAGTATTCCAATAATAGGAAGAAAGCCAGTGTGGTTGGTTGAGAGTGACCCAAGGGGAAGACAAGTATTAAATAAGTTTAGAGGAAAAGTGAGGTAATTTATAATCCTAGAAAATAGTTTGACTCTACTTTGAAACAGATGGAAAGACATTGAAGGTTTGAGCAAAAGAGTGACATGATCTGACTTACATTTTTAAACGATTGCTTTGTTTTCTTAGAGGGAAGTGTGGCAGAAGTGGGGAGTCAAGTTAGGAGGCTATTGAAATAACCTAGGTGGGAGAAGACAATAGCTTGGACAATGTCGAAAGATGGTGAGACATGGTTGGGAGGTGGAATCAGAATCATTTGCTGATGGACTAGAGTGTTAAATAAAGAAAGGGGAAAAAAGGACACTACAATTTTTTTTTTTTTTTTGACTTGAGCAAATGAAAGAATGGAGTTGTCATTGACCAAAATATTATCTCAGTACATTGCTTGGAATAGACTCAGAACTCAATATTAAGTGAAGGAGGGTGGGGGTGAATGTTATAACAAAAAACACAGAGATACAACAGAGATAGTGGGTACAGTAAATCCCTATAAATAGTTCCAGGTGATAATGTGGGAGGCAGAGCATGTGTGCAGATGAAATTCATAGAAATCAGTTTACAGTTTCTATAGGACTTTGTAAGCCTTGACTGTTTTCTGTTAACTGGGAAAGAGGGGGAGAGCCAATAATTGGTAATATGTACATGTAATACATATGCATGTTACATGTAGATATTATATGTATTACATAGAAATTCTCAGCTCCCCTCCCACCAACACTTCTCTTTCCCAAATAACACAAATATGTATATATTCAAAGAGAGAGAAAACTAAAATAGTGAAAGAGAGAAAATAGATAATGGAGAAATTTGATTATGTGTGAGCTCCTCATTCAAGAACCCTTAAAGTCAGCTCCCCCCCCTTCTTCCCACATTTTAATTACAGAAGCCAAAAGTTCCCCCATTTTACATAAAATGGACTTGATTTTTATCATTTGCTACAGAAAAATTATGACTAAATATATCAACTTAAATGCATATGAATAGTAATATTCTTATACTGATAGGGAGTTTTCAGTACTAAATCAAACCCTTCTTTAGTATACAATTAACAAAATGCTTCACATCTCTGCCCTAACACCAGTCTAAGTATTCTTCTGTCATTATCCTGGCTCTGTTTTGTTGGATGATCTTTGTCACATGCTGATCTGTATTCTGTACTCTTCCTTACCAGTCTCTGTCTATTGTTTGATTCAACCGCTGACCAACTTCTTCAGTTTCTGCAGTTGTTCAAATTTAGACTTTATATTACAGTATTTTATATTCAATAACTTCAGCTATATGTATTCTTACAACTTACCATAAAAAGTTAGGGAATTTTCTAAGGAAGTTTGTTCTTCCTCATTATATACTCAGAAAAGTCTCCTTTTGCGCTTTGGGAATACCTTATTGCCGCTGTGCTGTAGAGTGTGTGTGTACCTGCTTTTACTTACATACAGAACTAAAGCTACATATAAACATGTATGTACAGTATAAAGAATAATTATAAACACTCATATAATTACCATCCAGGTTGAGAAATGGAACATGCTCCTACTTTAGAAGTCTCTCTCTTTGTCGGGGCATCACATCTCCCTTTTTCTCCCCCATAGATGACCATCGTTCTGACTTTTGTGATAATAATTTCACTTTTGAACATTTATTGTCAATTCAATAATTCATTTCATTTATTGTCTATTGTCTATTTCAAATAATATAATTGCTAGTTTTGCCTGTTTCAACTTTTTATAAACTTATACTGTATATGAATATTTTGTGACATAGAAAGATAAGTTTGCTTGTAAGCTATAGTCATATAAGTGTATATAGCTATAATTTATTTTCACAGGCGTATAACATTCAATTGTAAAACTATTTCATTTATGTATGCACTCTCTTGCATTGGGGTCTTAAATAGTGGAAATATTGACATCTTCCAATTAAAGATCCCCTCAAAGGAGAACTCATTATTATGTAAATATTCTATGGGGTCCCAAAATATTTTCTCAGTATTAGGACTGACAGTGTTAGGAATAAAATGTTTAACATTTTTTTACTCTAGAACTTCTCAAAGACTTACATGTTCTAAAGATATTTTGACTCAACAAGAGAAATATATTATGCAGTGTGTTTACCAAACACATTTCACTAAAGAAAACCCTGCTTAAAGGATATCTCTCAGGATATGTGTTTCAAAGTAAATACTTTGGCAAGTGCTACTCAGCAGTTATCTTGTGTCAAAGTCTCCTTTCCTTCCTATCTCTCTCTTAATTCTATCAGCTTGCAGTTTTACCCCATGCATGTATGTTCCACGAAGTACCATGTTTTGTTTTGTTTTGTTTTCCGTTCCTCCCTTTCTTCCACCTTTCCTTCATTTTTTTTTTCTTTTTTTTTCCTTTCAAGATGGATAGCTCTCTCTAGGGACCCATATGCACTCTTGATTCCACTCATGCCATTTTACCTTCTTTTAGAAAGCAATCAGTTTGATGCCTCTCTTAATTATGCCCCCTGGCAATTCCATCTTGCCAAGATGGAAATAATTGTATTTTCATTGACTCCCAGATTCACAGCTGAAATTTAAACTGCAGTAGTAAAATATCCAGTCAGTAATCTGGATTGCATATGTAAAGAACCAATTCAAGACTTTTCAAGGCCTATTATAAAACTCATAATCTTCCAGCGTCAGACGCTATTGTAATTTAAATAAATCAGTGAAAATTACTTTCAAGCCAACTCTGTGTTTCCCCTATGGTGACTGTCTTATCATTTTATGCACTAAATTAGGAATTGTATGCAATATGTTGTATAGATAGTCCCTGATAGAAGCCCAGTAAAATTAAATTGGGTTTTGAGTTAAGACAGCTTTGGGTAACTCGATTCTAATTGATTTTTAGGCCATTTGAAGGGCTGATGATGTATAGTCTTGTGGATATAGTTCTATGTGTTCTTAACTTTAAGCACTGAGCTAAATTTCTGTCAGATATGCCAGAACCCTCTGCATTTACATATATATGGTGATGTTTGCCCACATGCATCCGTTTTCCTCTGCGAGATCCTATTTCCCAAATCTGTTTGTGGCTTCCACCCTGACAGTTTCAACAGTGTCTCCTCTGAGGACGTGGCTACTCTTCTTTAAGCTCCCTTGACACACATTACGATACACATACTCTCCCACTCTTAGAGCGGTGGACACTGTCGACTCTGATAACTGTAAACAAAAATTACATCATATTTTGTTGGCCAACAAGAACTTTGGCTGGCTCTTTAGATGAGTTTTTGAATATGGGGCACAAATACATAAATGCTTTCATGAAAGCTTATACATCAAGATCACTGCTTGGAGTCCAAAATAAATTTCTCAACATTTCCCCATAAGTCAGTTTAGAGGAGAGTGATACAGGAGGAATTGTAGAAAGGCATGTCATGGGGGGTTCTTAAACAATGGGATTTGCTTGCATTTTAAGCCAAAATTCTGTGTAAACATATTCTGTACAAAAAATATTTCGTAGGCCCGTACAAAAGCCCTGTTACTTCATTGAGTGTAATCCAATTATATTCAAATCTGATAGAAGGGTTTAGACCAATATTTTTATGATGGTTAACTCCAAAAATTTTTCTTTTCATCTTATAATCATTGATTAAAAAGTAGCCATAATAAGGAGATTCTTACATGACAAGAAGATTGGATGAAGCTCATTAATTTGAACCATGAATAACAAATACAAAGCTAGTGTGAAAATACTAAAAAATAATGCCCTTGCTCAGTGCCTGGCTAGTATGACAGTGATATTAGCTACAATGGTAGCGATGGTGGTGCTTTTAATTGTACTTAAAGTCAAATATGTAAAAAGAAATGGAAAAATACATTATCGCCTACTTTGGAAATATAGGTTTAATAAGGAAGAAGAAATAACATCAACTGGTTTGATCATCTTTCAGTAAGTGGAGTTACAAAAAATAATAATGCAATTGTTTGAATGACGGTTTCAGTGTGCATGGATAAATATCATCCTACTCTGATTTTTGGTTTCCCTGGCATTTTCATACTAAGACTTGAACTATGTCAGTAAAAATCATAATAGTCTAAAAAGATACTGCATTCAGAGGTGAATATAAATAAACAGAGCTTAATTAAGGAACATCAGATTGATTTACTTACAAACTCTGTTCTAGAGAATAAAGAAACAATATTTTAAATATCAAAAGTAAAAAACTAACCAGATAACAAGAAAAAATAATTATGATAAAAGAGTAGCAATAGAAATTTTGGAAAAGTATGAAGAAAAATAGTAATATAGTCACAAGATTAAATAAATGAAGCACAGAAGAGCAAACATGGCCATTCTTACTTATGTTATTTTTACAACTTACACTTATTCCAGCTTTACTGAAGTAAAATTTATTTAATATAAAATATACCCATGATAAATACACAATTTGATCAAATTTAATAATAATATTCACCTATGTATTGACCATTATAATCATGACATAGTTACTTTCACACCAAAAATTCCCCTGTGACTCCCTTATTGTCAACTAACCACCCTACTATTCCCAAAAAAACACTGATCTGCTTTATGGAATTAGTTGTTAATTTTGCCTTCCCTAGAACTGCATATAAACAGAATCATACAATAAATACTATTTGTGACTGGATTCTTTTGTTCAGCATAATATTTTTCAAATTCAGGTTGTTATTGAATGAATCATTCTTTTTTATTGCTGAGTAGTATTCCAATGTATGGGTATACCATAATTTCTTTATTCACTGGTGGTAGATAATTGTATTGTTTCCAGTTGGAGGAACATGAATCAAGCTGCTATTAATGTTAGTGTCATGAGGAGTTCATTAATGTCACAAAGGGTTCAATTATAAGGCATACATTTATATTTTCCTTAAGTAAGCAGATAAGTTGAATTCTCTTTCTGGGCTCACCATCAAGTTCAGTTAGTCCATTCATCTACTCTATGTTACAGCACACTTTTGTTCTAATATAAAGTAATGTAAGTCCTCCAACTTTGTTCCTTTTTGAAATTGTTTTGGCTATTCTAAGCCTCTGCAAAGTTTAAATTTGCCAATCAGTTTATCAGTGCCCCAACACCTTCCCTACCAAAAAAAAAAAAAAAGACAGAAAGAACACATGCCTGATGAGATTTTGAATGGAAATGCATCAGATCTATAGATGAATTTGGGCAGAATTCATATTTCAACAATGTTGAGCCTTTGGGACATAAATATATCTCTCCATCCATTTAAGTCTTTATCTTTTGCAACTTTCTGTATACATCTTTGTTAAATTTATACATCATGTTCCTAAGTACATCATGTTTTTAAATGTTATTGTAAATGATCAATTTTATTTTTGTTGTTGTTTTTTTTGATTGCTAGTGTGCAGACATAAAATTGTGTTTTATATTTTGACCTTGTGTCCTGCCAACTTATCAGTGCTAGTAGCTATTTGAGAGATGCTTTAGGATTTTCTACATATACAATCATCTTGTCTGCTTATTTATCTGTCTTTTTACTATTTATCTTGCCAAATAGTACTGATTGGCCTTCAAATTAAATGCTAAATAGAAGTAGTGAGACTGAAATCCATGTTTTGTTGTTGTTTTTCCTGATCTTAGGCGGACATCATGATAGCTATAGGTTTATCATAATGGCTTTTAAAGTCTGAGAATGTTTTCTTTTATCCTTATTTTGCTGATATTTTTCATCATTACTTGTGTTGAATTTTACAAATTTCTTTTTGGGCATCTATTGTTTTCTGCTTTGTTTTGGTATTATAATGAATTATATGACTAATGTTTAAATTTTAAACCTACTTTGAATTTCTGGGATAAATTACACCTGCTTATAATGTTTTATTTTTGGTTACAGCTGGGTTCTATATTCTAATATATCAGGGGAATTTTGCTTCTACATTCCTGGAGGATATTGGTCTGTAGTTTTTTGTTGTTGTTGTTGTTGTTTTTTAATTTAGTGAATTTAAAAGATTTTAATATCAAGTAATACTAGTCTCAGAAAGTGAGTTGGGAAATGTTCCTAACATCTTATATTTTATGCACAATATTGTGTAATATTAAGTGTTTGATGAACTCCACCAATGAAGACATCCGTGCCTGGATTTTTTCCTTGTAAAATAAACTTTCAATTAATATTTCCATTTCTTTTGGCCTTTGGATTTTTTTATTTATTTTTGTTGATTTTAATAGATAAATTATTATCCACACTTAAAACAGATCCAAGTTTTATTGTTTTGAATGTAAATTATAGGCACTACTGTATTTCAAAGCATAAAAAAATTGATTAAAAATTTTCAAAGTGAAGCTGGTCTTTAGTATAGAACAAAAATCACTAGTTATTGATAACTACAAATACTTATTCTTTGGAATTCTGTATTTTCTCATTTTTTTAATTTAAATTTATTTATTGGGGTGACAATTGTTAATGAAATTACATAATTTCAGGTGTACAATTCTGTATTACATCAACTATAAATCCTATTGGATTTATACTCTGGGTTCACCACCCAGAGTCAGTTCTCCTTCCATCACCATATATTTGATGTATTTTCTCATTGTTAAAATAGGAAAATTTGCTTTCTGTCTCACAGAAACGTAACTGCCTCAAAAATAGAAACCTCATATACTCAAAATTTTTAAGAAGTTTAATAATTCATCTTCAGGGTTTGCACAAATAATATATGTTTTTCTGCAATTATTTTATTACTCATGTTGCTATTTAATGTGTATTTATATATAACTCATCTCCCTGTGAAGATTACAATTTCAGGTACAAAATAGAAAGAATAAAAGTCAGTTATGAAGTACTGGTAACACTGTTTAGTAGAGTTTTGTGCCCATGAACAACTCATTCAATCTCTTAGCTCGACTTTCCTCATAAGTAATGTGAACATAATAATTATGCTTTCTTCCTGACATAATACATGTAAATCAAACTCTGGCCCATAATGAATACTAAATCAATTTTAAATGATAATGATGATAATAATAATAATAATAATAATAATAACAATAATAATAATAATAGACTGTAAGAAAAACAAACGAACAAAAAAAAACAAACAAAAAAGAAAATACAGCAGCAATCTTATGTACTGCAAAGCATGAAATACTTACTCTCCAGTCTTGGCAGAAAAGGTTGCTGACCCCTTATTAAGTTATATTCAGCTAATGCATGTATTTATTTGTATATTAAATCAATGCTTAGATCACTTTGTCTACCTGAAAAATAAAGAAAATAATTCAAAAATCAGATAATAACATCGGGTTTGATTAATTAATAGCTTACTCAAATTAAATACATGAAAAAGAGAAGAAGAGAAACAATTTAGATCCATGTTTTGAATAACATGTATGAAATTTCTATTTAAATATAATAAACCCTGCTTTAAGACAGTTTTATGAGTTTTTGCAACTCAATCTTGTAAAATATAATATATATTAGAATATTTCACAAATATTATGAATGATCATCTCAAATAAACAAAACTTGAGCAAAACCGAAAAAAAAAATTGGAATCCATTTTGTCAATTAATTGAAGTAACTGATTTGACAATTAATTGATGGCAACTATAATAATATGTCTCCATTTCTGTTATTTTGGAGGTTTTGTTGTTCCTTTTTAGAAAATAATAAAGTTAAAAAGCTGAATTAAATATATAAGAATATTATTTAAACTTTGTGGTAGGCAGAATTCTAAGATGACACCCAAGATTCCCAAACTGGTACACACATACCTCTACAGGATTACTCAATCAAAAACTAATATAGATACCACTGTGAAGAGATTTTGCAGATGTAATTATGGTAAATCAATTGATTATGAAATATGGAGATTATCCAGTGGGTCTGATGAAGTAACCTAAGGTCAGAGACAGAAGTCAGTAATTCAAAAATGAGAGGGATTCTACACATGAGCAATTCTCTGCTGGCTCTGAATATGGTAGGGATCACATGACAAGGAATCCAGGTGGCAACTGGAAGCTAAGACTGGCTCCTAATGACAGCTTATAAGGAAACAAGAGCCTTCATTTTACAACCACAAGAAACTAAGTTCTGCTAAAAAAATGAAGGAAGTTGGAAGCAGATTCTTCTCCAGAACCTCTAGCCGAAAACTCAGCCCTTATGACAATCTGATTTTAGCCTGTGAGACACAGGCAGACAATCCACCCAGTCTTCTGACCTATAGAACTGTGAGGTAATTGATGGTTCTTTAAGCCTCTAAAGTTAAGGTAATTGTTACTTAGCAATAGAAAACTAATGCAAACTGACATTTTTTAGATGTTAAGTTTCTTGTGTTTGGGCATTTTTATTTAGAAGTTTTTAAGATTGTCAATTTTGTTCACATTATACTAGGTCAACTGAGACATTTCAATTGTCTAAAGAGAGATCATATTACACTTAAAATAAAGTAGATTGTTCTTAACAGAGTTCAAAGTTTCCAAGCAGAGAAAAAACAGACACACCTATGATTCCATAACTTTTTCTTCTGTAGATTTTCATCTTTTCAATTTTGTAGTAATGATAGCCAAACATAAAGCTTCAAAAATAAGTCTATAGGTAAGGTCAATCAAAAGTCTTCCAAAAACGTTTATCTTATTTTATGAGATCACATCATAGTCAAAAGTTTTCATCACAAAAAAACACTGTAAACAACATTGACCATTTTTAATACTTTCAGTTTTGAACTTTTGACCGAGAAATAGATGACTCAGTCTCACAAAACCAAACAAAGAATGAAAAAATAATAATTTTTGAGTTACTTTTTCTATCAACTGGACCATGTTGAGTACTATAGTATTTTAGTTCTGCTATGGATTCATAAACACATCTTTTCCTAAAGACAAACATTAAAAATGAGATGAAAGAAATTCTACAGTTCTGTTGTGAAAAATATTTGCCCCAAGACATATCTCCTGAGTTCCAAAACATTCTGTGGATTTGGAGAGACGCAATAACAGGAAAATACTATGTATCAGATGCACTTCAATAAATTTTCTGGAAATATTTTTTCTGTTATGTTGAAAGCGCTTTATCAGCATTATCTTTTTAATCCTTAAGCCAGATTATGATGTGAGTACCTTTATTAGACCCATATTACAGATGAGCAATTTGAAATTTGGCAACGAGAGGCTTGAGTACCTGTCTAAGATCACACAGTCAGCCAGAAGCTGAGTCAGGACGTCAAGTAGGCATACTGATCTCTTTTTCTTAGCCACCTCCAAGTCTGAACATGAGGATCTGAATGCCTTCAAGTTAAATCAAGTTGCTTCTAAATGCTGGCATTTAAAAATATTTAGAAAATGTAAAATATAGCAGGTTTTTAGTTTTAAATTTGATCTGAAATCTACTAGAAAATAAAACAATAAATTTTAAATTATATATGATAGAGTCAATGTCTTTAAATTAGTTATTCTTTTGCTTTTTTAGTTATCTTTTACTTATTGATTAGTAGCTTCATTTAAAATAGAAGGCAATTCTATGAAATTTGATGAGGCTTGCTCACAATGTCAATAAATGCTGTGAGGTGTGATCAAACACTATGGTGAATGTTTAAATTAAAAAAATATTACAGTAAAAGACACATTGCCATTAATCCCCCTCAAAATACTCCCCCTCACCTTGAACACACTTATTCCATCATACTTGCCACTTTCTGAAGCAGTTCTGGAAGTCAGTCCTCTTTGGTGAGTGTCTTTACTTCATCCTCTATCATGACAGCGTTCAATATCACATGTCGCTTCTGGTATAGCAATATCTGTCAAGTAAAAAAAAACTTTATGGTATGTCCTCATCCACCTTATTCACCGGATCTGGCACCATGTGACTTCTGGCTCTTCCCCAAAGTCAAAATGACTATGAAAGGAAAATGTTTTGAATCAATCCAGGACATTGAGGCAGCTAGAACAGTGCAACTAACAACATTCACAAACCAGGACTTCCAGAACTGCTTCAGAAAGTGGCAAGAACGAGGGGATAAGTGTGTTCAAAGTGAGAGGGAGTATTTTGAGGGGGATTAATGTCAATGTGTCTTTATTGTAATATTTTTTTTAAATTTAAACACTGTATGTTTTAATCACACATTGTATATGTGCAATGTTCCATGATGATGCTCCATGAAATACCTCATGGAAAGAATCTGTACTCTGTCATTGTTGGGTCCAGATTTGCATGG
Organism: Rhinolophus hipposideros; assembly: GCF_964194185.1. NCBI lineage: Eukaryota > Metazoa > Chordata > Mammalia > Chiroptera > Rhinolophidae > Rhinolophus > Rhinolophus hipposideros. The sequence continues at coordinate 78,006,560 of NC_138055.1, forward strand.
TAAATATTGTCAAATAGGTCAAGTTTTTTAATTGGGATGTCATACTCTTTAAATCCTGACTGATGGTTTTTTGCTTGTTTTATCAGATATTGAGAGTATTCTACTATGATTGAGGGTTTATCTATTTTTTCTTCTAGTTTTGTCAGTTTTTATATATGTAAATACATATATACATAGTTTTGAAGCTATGTAGTTGGATGCATTTAGATTTAGACTTGTGATATCTTCTTGCAAGCTTATTTCATCATTATGAAATGTCCCTCATTTTTCTGAAAAACTGTCTTACTCTAAGTCCACTTAGTCTCATATTAGTATAGCTACACCACCTTTAATTGACTAGGTTGATGTTTATCTTTTCCCATACTTTAATATTTCTCTGTTTTTAAGTGTAAAGTGTGTCTCTTGTAAACAGCATATATTTGGGATTTATGTTTTACCCAGTCTTACAATCTTACAGCTTTAAATAGACTATTTGGCTAACTTAGGCTTAAAGTAATTGCTGAAACTAAAGGCTATAACTATCAGTTTTCTGTCTGTGTTCTATTTGATCTACATAATATTAATCACTTTTTGTTGAAGGAACAAATAACTTACTTTTTTTCTCTTGACTTCTTTTGAAGACAACATTTTTTCTTATCCTGTTTTCCCTTTACTAATTTGTCAGTTTTTTAAACGTAATGACTGCCAAATTTATTAAAATTTAATATAAACTTTGTTTATCTCCTCCCTCAATAATGCTATATACTAGAAGTCTTTCCTTACATTTACATCATGATCACATTAATTTTTATAGTTTTGTGCATTTTGATTATACATGTATTTTAAATAGCACAAGACACCATTATTATTTTATTGACACTTATTTATTTTATTATTATTTATTTTATCATTTACATTTATCTACTATTTTCTCTTTCTGCTGTCCCTCATTTCTTGTTACATTTCTGTGTTTCTCTCTGGGATTTTATTTCTTTTATCTGATAAATTCTACTTTCTTATATTTTTATTAAAGTTCGTTTTGCTACCCCATTAATTTTTTAGTTTGTGTTTGCTGAAAATGTCTTTATTTTATCTTGATTTTTTAAAGTTTCACTTTGTAGACAAAATTTTATGTTGGCAGTTATTTTCTTTCTGTGTTTGAAAATAGTATTTAATTATCTTCTTGGTCCCATCATTGCTGTTAAAAAGTGAGCAGTAGCTCTACTGTGCATTTGAAGCTAGTATGCCTTTTTCCACCTTACGGTTATTGTGTAGGATTTTCTAATTGTTTTTGTTTTTAGTTTATGATAATAGATATCATTAATATATTATGGAAGACATATTATGTGCCATATTGTAAATTAGAACTTGTAATTATGTTGCATAGTTGTGGAAATAGCTAGAATATATGTAATTTTCAATATCAGTTGATTGATGTTTTTACTTAGTGTTATAATTCTTATAATTTAAATTTTAAATATTGTATTAAAGTATTTGATTTTTTAAATTTAAATCCTTAAAATTAAAATGCATATTAAAACAATTCATTTTAGTATGAATATCTGATGGCCAGTTATATTAGAACTATTTCTCAAATATACCTAATATATAACCGATTCCCAACTTCCTTAAGTGTTCCATAAGCTGATATAATAAAATATTACCTTTATAGGATATTACTTAGTATCTATGTTTGTTTTAACTTTGCTACCAAGGACATTGTATTCCAAAAGAATAATTACAGTTTTATGTTCCCAAACCATTATTATTCAGTAGCAGGATAAATTGTCTTTTTTATGTGCATGTTATATGGTGTTTTTTTTTATTTTGTTCTCTTTTTTACACTAACATTTTATACTGAGATCCTAAGATAACACTGTCCATTTCTGCACCTGTTGTTTGTTGATACAAATAGCTATCTGTTGTAAATTTCATGCTTCCCTCAGTGTGCCTTGAATATAGTATGACAAATTAATATATGATTAGATGAATGAACGAATGCCTTTGAATCTAGATTTTCTGACTTATCGACGCTTTCAAATGATTTCCAAGTGTATTGTCCTTATTTGGCGGCAGTATAATTTTACACATCTTAACAACCAGTTCCTTTACTATGCTTTGCCCCAAGTATAATGAATTTATGAGGTACAGCTTATATGAGGTTCTGATTGACATACGGTCCTGTCTGCAGAGCTAGCCAGAGACTGCAGGATATGGTGGAAACAGTGAGCATACTATTGAGATCAAAGTTACTAAATTTTCCAAGGCCACATTTTTAAAAGTCCTGTTCCTTATTTTAATATGACTCTTCTGACTCTGGTTATTAGATAGGTGAAAATGTTCATATAGATTTACCATGAAAAATTGAAGAAAAGCAAAGTTAGTTGACATTCTACAATACTTAATGGCTGAAGATGTGTCAAGAGTCATAGACTTGAGGAGGTAGTGGAAATCAGTGAGGCTGCTCACCTCCTCCTCTCCACCTAAGAAATGAACACCAGATGATAGTTATTGTAACCCAACATGAATACAAATTACAAAATTAGACTGAGATGCCATTAAGAGTGTCACCAACTGCTAGGAAGGGAGAGAAACAACAGAACAAAGTCAATAGCAGTTACTGAAATATTAAGCCTTTCCACCTTTATAGTTGGGTTTCACTCTTCTTACTAAACTTTCATTTGCATGGTTCTTTTTCTTGCATTGCACTGAGCAACAGATCAATTCCATACCTTAAACTCTCCCTTTTTCTTTAATCAGTCCAGTTATCACAGTAAATATGTAGTTTTCTAAGCACAAATTTGGCTATACTGTAAGAGATTTTGACATAGGAAAAGCGTGTATCAATCCCCATGGAAAGCAGTGAAAAGGTGAATGGGTTTTCTCTTATATAAGGAGATATTGAGTACTAGTAAAATAATTCAAATATTGTGTTAAGCTACACGAATTTTTTTTAGTATAATTATTCAAACAATAATTAATTCTGACATGGTAATTTTCTAGCCTTGTTTTATTTTTCTATTTTTTGAACAAAAAAGTCAAAATATTTCTGTGGAGTTACATTTTTATTTAATGGAACACAGCCTTTCGTATTGATTTTTGTGTAGATTGCACTAAATTAGCTAGCCTTTTATTTTGCTTACACTCTCAAATATACCCAATCTATTTGTTTTTAAGTCCTTGTCCTAGATTTGGACTGAAAATAATCTTTAAGTACATGTTTAGCTAAAACAATTTGTGCCTTGAAGGAAAATGCCAATATAAAAAGAACAGTACTGAAGAATAAATAATTCTAATCTTTTGTAATCCCTAACCCCCACCCAGTTTCTAACAGATTAGGAGTTTAAGATAATAAACCCAAAGGGATTTGTGTGAGAGAACTCTGTTGAAGAAAATGTATTAACCCATTAATTTGTGCATATAAGAAGCGTATTTGTGATGCTTGTTTATGTCCTGTAACCACATTAATAAGTTAATTTAGCATTGCATTTAAATGAAATAAACAGTTTGACCCTATTCAAGATTAATTATATTCATGAAATAAATATCAATCTCTGTGTATTGGCAACATGTCAGCATTGAAACAAAACAACAGGAGAATTACTGGAGTTTTTCAAACATGGGAGCATTTCACCAAAGCAAGAGGTTGTTGTAGTTAGTAGAATCGAATTAAATATTAAATTGTCTCTTTTAAGTGTACTTTCTGACCTGAGCTTACTGAGATTGGGAAATTACAAATAACACATAATAAAAAGACTAAAGCCCAATTTTAAGTTTATTGTTCAAAGAAATGTAAACAAAGGCAACAATTAAAGGAAAGGGACAATAATTATAGAAAATTGTAAATTACGGAAGTCAAAATTTTCTAGTTTCCCAAAGACAGTGTTTCTTGTTTTTTTGTTTTTTATGCACCCTATAACAGCCACAATGTCTTACTCTCAGGACATTGGAAATTAATTTTCTTTGTATAGTTTCCTGTACATTATGGACTGATATACAATAAAATGACCTAAGACCAAATCTGAAGCACTGCTACACTTTTGGGAGAAGACAGTGTTTGTAATGGTACAGGATTTTCCAAAATATTGGGAAACAGAAGCAAAGCAGTTCTTCTTTCTTTATAATACTATCAACTAAATCATAAGCAAAAGAAACAAAGCAAAATTTTAAATTAAAAAATAGCACATGGCATGCATTTAACCTTCCTAATATTCAAGTAGAATATGCACAGGTATACCTGAGCTTATCCTTCATAGAGTGTCCTCTTAGAATATCAACATGGAAATTATTTCTGTATCCAAGCACCCACCACTCTAGTTTTGCCCCTCAAGGTAGAGAAAGATGGTGGAAATTGCTATATAAGGACATAATTAAAAGACATCTGTCTTGGCAGCTAGGAAAAATGAGTATAGAGGGAGTAAGGGTGAAACTTTTAGCAGAATATTTTTGTTTTCTTTCATGTCTCCTCATCCTTCTAATTAGGTTTCTGTTTGGTTACCACCTTCACTCTCCCACTCTCACCCCCACTGTTGAGACTGACTCAAAAGTATATAAATTACATATCATCTTTTCCATTGTTTATTCAGTGTTAACTATTGCTGATGGATAAGTTTCACAGAAATAGTTAATGTTTTTAACATAGATCAATTAGGAAAAATAACAGACTTCAGGAAGTACAACTCATGCAGCCACCAACAATTATGTGGTATTTTCAAAGCCATAGATTTCACACAAAACAATTCCCAATCTAGCTAGTTTTATATTCCATATGAGCATATTTGATGATTTTAAGAGGAAATGTAAAATCCTCTAGTTAGATGTGAATTCAAACTAGAGAGAACATCAGGCTATTCATGGAACAAAATGCAATAAACAATGTACATAATAGGACAGACTATATAACACATTGGTAAGTTATTTACATTGAGATAAGCCACCCTACACATCATCAAATAAGTGAAAGTTCTGTTCTTGACATATCTCCTTTTTTTTTTTTTCCCATAGAAGGCATGTGTGCCTTATAAACGATTAGCTTTACACTGACAATTCACAATGACATTTGGAAGGTCAGAGCTTCCTCTCTGCTTGAATATGCACTATCTACCCAAATAAAAGGAAACCTACCAAGTTATTCCTTCCTATTCCAGGAAATGAACAGATATGTAAGTCTCTCACTGGATTTCTTATGCTCTACAAATGTCTAACAAGCACTTCCCTCCAACCACCCTACCCTCAGTCACTTCTCATGAATTTCTGGTAATAATTTGACTTTCTGATTTACTTAAGGAAATGTCTCAAGCATCTAATTGCGTTTAAGTTTTATTGGAAGACAGTCTTTCTACATTCACTTGTATTATCGCCTGATCCAGACTTATTCATTTAGATTCTAAGTAAATTTCAGTCAATATATCTGATTCAGCTACTTTCCTGACAGTGATGACAATTCACATTTCACTTTGGATGTCTAATCTGTAGAGTAGTCCTTACTTGAATTTAAAAATCTAATAACATATAGCCTAATGCAAAAATATTAACAAGAGCACAAACATTGTCTAGAAAAAAGATTTCTATAAGGAAGCTAAGTGCACAACATGGCTGACAGGACACCTACTAAGAGAGGAAGGTTGTATACAAATAGTGTAATTTAGAGAACCGATGCAGATGTTTTATCAATCCTGATTCTGAGGTGCATAATTAAAAATTATATTCACTTTGACCCAAAGAGTCACCTTTCATTATAGAATTAATTTATTTAACTTATAGTCTGCTCTGACTCCTCATTCCAAAAAAGACATGGCTAAAGAAGGGACATGCTCAGTTTTGTTTTTCAGTCAAATACAGTCAGGAAATAATACACTCATTTTCTAAAATGTGTTACATGAGCTATAACTTTATTAGAAAACAAACTTCTTTGTCATTTCCATAGGTAATCTTAACAAAACCGTGACTCCAAAAAAGCATAAATCTGGTTACATCATAAAATACTGCAAATAATATATCTAAAGTATGTTAGTGAATTGTGATAACTAAAATACACATTTTGTGAGATTTTTCCATATCCAGAAATAAAAGTGAATATAGACGTTTTTAAATGTGTCTTTGGACTACACTTTAGCATTGAGGATGGGAACTTTAGAAGTTATTGCCAAACATGTCATAGATGCGTATTAGCTATTTTTGTAATGCTATGATAACAGTTTTATATTCACAACAATAACAAAAATAAGTATGAACACTTATTAAATAGTTACAATGTATCAGGCATGGTATTCAGCATTTTACATGAATTATACCAGGGGTGCCAAAAAATTTATACAAGTGGACACTTTGGTGAATGTTGCTCAAGCAGTAGTTTGCTGTAATTAGGAGTGTCCAAACACTGATGGTAACCACTTTGAACACCTCTTGTAATTGCAGAAGTCAAATGTGACTTGTATTCATCTTTTGTTATCAGTATATATTATTAAAATTGTAATACAGTTTTTTTCCTTTCTTAAAATATGTATACATTTTTTTGGTACCCTCTGTATAATTTAATCTCCCAATAACTCAACAGAGCTGTTACTAATGCTTTCATTTTACACATGAGAAAAATCATTCTTGCTTATGAAAATGATAGACATTAGTATCTTTCGTTTTGAAAAAGTTATTAAAAAGTTTTCCTAAGACAGTGTTTAAAAATCCATTTTCTACCTATTTTTGAGATCAATAAAATATCCAGTTATTATATGGTATGACATATACGATTTGGGATTTTTACATTAGCGGAAATAGTTTTCCCTTACAGAATCCTAAGATATTTAGCAATTCAAAATAACTTTAGTTGTATAATTTACACTTGAAAATATTCCATATTTTCCAGAGGAATGCCTTATGTGTTCCATGATGATGACTGAGGTTTTTTTCATGACCCTCAAAAACTTTTTTTAAAACTTCCTGCAATCCTAGAGTCTTCTATAATCCTGAGCCCTTAAATTCTACACAGTTTGATAGAGTGGGAAAAAGAAATGTCTTGAATACACAAATACCTAGTTTATTTATACATATTGTGGAAATTTTATTCTATATTTTTAGTATAGTAACTGTGAAAATATTTAGCAGACACGCTAACCCTCTATGGCAATAAAATATAGATGTATATATTTGTTATAAAAATATTTTTAAAAACAAGGTTTTTTGTTTCTATTTTTTTTAAAGAAGCATAGCAGATTTTTTCTTTTTAGTGAAGCAGTTCTGATCAGAAGCACAAGGACTCTTTATGTTTGCAGAACCAAGTATAAAGGATGGATGCATAATTTTCAGATATACACTGTGAGGGACCATCCAGGTTCCCTTCAGAAAGTAAGGACTGCCAGCTCTAAACACTGCCTGAGCTCAGGAGTATGGCCTTACACAAGGTCACACCCTCGTGAAAGCAATGCCTGTTCAAATGAGGGTATCAAAACCAGACCCCTTGTCCCACTGGGGGAAGTTCTCAAGGAATGCCCCAGCCTCAGCCTCCCTGAGACCTTGTCAAATTTCATCTTCTCCCTCTGTCCACCTGTGTTTCATGTCTTCTCTTCAACAGGATCTTTAAAGCTCCTTAGTAAACCTCACACATTCTGATCTTCAACTCCAATTTGATTTTCTGTGAAACCTAGCCTGAGAAAGCATTATTTGTTTTGTTTCCTTTCTTCTACTTGAATAGCTCCACCCCTAGAAGCAATTCACAGTCATGACAGTAATTGTAATAACCACTGGAAGGGAACAGTTGAACTGATAACAAACTTCAAAATTAAGTGGCCATCTTGGGAGCTAATTTTGACAGCATACGCCTCACACAACAGCAAGGCCCAGTCAGTGCTGCTCTGCAGGAACTGGTTGTGATGAAACAGACTATGACAACAAGGAAAGTTTTAAAGGCCTGTGTCCTGGAAGAGGCTTGGCCAGTTTTTAAAATAGGGATATTTCTTTTTTTTATGTTAGATATTTGAATAATGAAAATAACTTTTGATAAGTTTGGAATCTGCTAATGTGGAAATCAAATTATTCTTTCCTTCCTAATACATGACTTCACTGGTTTAAATATTTTGTGCTGTTGTTTTTTTTTAAATTTCTAATTTTGAAGAAAAACTACCAAAATCTTACAAACTAATTTAGTCATTGAAAGTGGTACCAATTCCACACAATATAAGAATAAATTTGTCTAAAATGAAATTTATCTTAGATTCAAAGATTCAAATTTTTTATTAAAGGAGTAATTTCTGAATAATCCGAGGTGTCAGGGTTTTTTTTTTTTTTTCTAATATAAATATATATACACATGAAAAGAGATACGATCTCTGTGAGGTAGAAGTGGAGGAATTTGTGGGTAGCTCCACCCAATTTAGCCCAGATGCAGGTGGCATTTTAGTAATTCCAATAATAAATCTTTATTGTAAGTTAAGATTAAAAGTCTAGTCTTAATTTTTTTTAAAAGGCATTAAAAGCCTGATCACTCTATTGAAAATGGCCGAAATCACTTGCCTCATAGAATCAAGGTTTCTGAAACATTGCTTAAGTGAAAGCACACATAAAACATATCACAAGGTAATTAAATGTAATTACTTTGGCTTCACTTTTGCTAACAAAGCAAAATTTCCTACCCTGCCTTATCCTACTGTGGATTGGAAGAGTAAAACCTTTCATAACTATTCTCTATATTGTTAAATCAATGATGAGTTGTTTTTAAAGTCAAATCCATTTGATATTCCTCATAGTTTTCATAATGGTTCCCCAAAGGTCAGAGATAGTAATAATTTCTTTACGGAATGTGCTCAGGCACTGATTTTTTTGTTCTTATTTGATTCCAATGACTCTACCTTTTTTCATGCTCTGTTTCATCCAGCTGTAAATCCTCCTCATGCAGGGTAATACACTAACAAATCAGTTTAAGGAGGTTGGCCCCAAATCCTGATTAGTCTTCAGGGTAAATTCTCTATGGTCCTTATGAAATGGTATGTAATACTAAATAATTATTGGAAAACCATTTTAATGTAACCATTTCCTACAAGGGAAGGAAAATACTTTTTTATAAATTTCAAATGGAGAAATCTTTTAAATGGTTTCAGAAAATATTATGTTAGCTAATTAATATGTTAGCTAATGAAAAATGTAGCAATTATAAAATTTTCTCAGAAATGTGCAAAACTACCCAATATCACACTTTGTTTGTAAAAAGAGATGTTGTTAAAGAAAAAATATTTTTAAATACTATTTAGTGCTAAATACTTAGTGTGGAAAAAAAGCAGACCTAGACATTGGATCTTGGGCAACAAATCTGATACTTACAGCATGTTACTACACATTTATCTGATGTTTAAAATTAAGTCATGCCATGCTCCCATTAAACGTAATCTCACAGAACATTCACGTTAGACAAAGTCACTGAGCAAACCTACAAAGTATCAAACACTTCTATCTCTCTTATAAATGAGCGACTGCTACTTCTTTACCTACTGTATTTTCGTCCTTATTCTAGTCTGTTCTCCCTATAAATAAGATTGTTTGGTATGCTCAATCACAAAAGTGTCCCCACTTTCTGATAATACCCAACTGAAAGCAAACCTCCTTCACCTCATTAGACCTCTTATCAAATTGCTCAACCAATGCTCCAATTGTACAAGTTCTTTCTAACACCCTCCTACTGAGATGTACCCTGGTTCCCATGGTGAGAGTTCTCCCTTGCTGTAATTAGTTATAAGCTTGACTTCACTAACTACTAGTGTGTCCTGCTGATTTCCTGATGTTCATGAAAGACTAGAGTCTGTTCTAAAGGTAAGCTCTTACAAGCAAACTTTCAGACAACCAGATCTTTAAATTAATCTTTAAATATCTCAGTAGAATAAGTGTAAAGTGTAGTAAGAATCTTTAAAATCCCAAAATTAGAGATTTATTATTTGGTTGTTTGTTTGTTTTTGGTCTAGGATAGCTAAGCTCTGCTCTAATACATACACTTTTTTTTTCATCAGAGGAAAAGGATGATTCACTGTCCTGCATCACTTCTTGTTTGAAGGCCTGTATTAAAGCGTCTCTGTCTTCTTTACTGTAGGCTTAACAAAACCAATTACTAAAGTTTTTCTTTAATAATCACTACCCAATACTTTAATCATTTTCACAGATTTCCTTTGATAAATTTCAGTTACCCCATAGGTATCGCAAGACTGCCTAATCTAACCACAAATATTAAAGCAAAAGCTTGTGTAATAATTTAGTTTATTTTTTGAATGAGCTTAATTTATGCATAGATATAGTATTTATATTAATATAATAGTGTTAAGAATGGGGGCAATCTTCTGTTTTTAAATATACTATTTCATCAAACGTAGATCTACTGACTTGGATACAGTGAAATTAAGGCTTTTAATTTATTTATATATATATATATATATATATATATATATATATATATATATATATGAATTCTCAGTCCCTCTTTCATCTACATCTGTTTGGAGAATGCCTTCTGACCAAATTTTGTTGATTATATACTAACTGACAGTCTTAAGTGACATTCAAACTCTATGTTTAAGACTTCTTGGCAATAGGAAATTATTAGTTATTGTTCATAGTAAAGTGGCCTTGAGCTTCTCTGAAAAAAACAATCTTCAATCCACCCTTTAAGAGCAGATAGATATAAGTGTACATATTTTGTTATTGTCTCCCTGGCGTATTACAACATTAACACCTCAAAATAATAGAACATAATACAAGTAAAACCCACCACTAAGGGTTCTTCAAGAAATTTAAAAAGATTGTATGCTTTTGCTTACAATTTCCCCTATTGGAAATGTGCTATAGAAAAGCAATCTAAAATTACATCACCATTTATAGTATTCTATGCAAAAATTGGGGGATTACAATAGTAAATAATCACTGTAAATGTTAAGGAAAGACTTGTTATACAATTGTTAGGTGTGAAAAGTACAAGATATTCTTTAATCATAATAAATATGTCAAAATAAAGAATAATGTGCATTGGAAAAAGTGAAAGAAAAAACAAACACATTAACAAGTGTTATGTTTTTCTAAAAAATCAATGGTGTTTGTAATATTTTTCTTAATAGTTTTCCATATTTTAATAAATATCAGTACTTACTGCATTTTATTTTTTTTTTATTTTTTTTTTTACTGCATTTTATTTTTATAAGTAATGTATTATGTAGTAAAGCTTTAATATTGAAATATGGCACTATAAAATGATTTGTGAATTTAAAATGTAAATTAATTTGAGAGTCTAAATTAATCTTTTTTGAGTTTGGACTTTAGAAAATGATTGGATGTATCTAATCCAATTAAATGCATTTTTAAAAGCTGTGAAAAAATACTTTTTGCTTTTTGATTATTAAAAAAATACAAATGTGGACATATAATCTAGAAATATTTAAATGTAGTCTAAAATATGATTAATTCACAAAGAATAATTCAGGGTTCAAGATGAACCCAAGTAAAATACACATATACAATTAGAAACTACAATACCTGGCTTTGTTATTATTCCTGTGCAGTTTATTCAATAATGGATGTTAAATTCTTTGTAAATTGTTTTTATTATTTTTATAAAGCATTGCTACAATTGAGCAATGAAAAAGGTACATTACATGAGGATCTTGCATGGAAATAACAGAAGCTGATTCTGGTTTAATTAAGAAAAAAATTGTTTATGCAACAGAGTTTGGACATATGATAGAATCAATAGGAAGCTTGGAAGAAAGGCATGGGAAATTGCCAGAATTTTGGAGACTAGGCAGCAGGAAGCACTGTTGGGAGCACATGATAGTCCCTTGAGTACACTGCTGCTATCACTACTGGCTTTGTTAAGATGCCACACTCCAACTTTAATCACCGCTGACTGGGAGTGGGGAGAACAATCCGACTCTTTATCCACCACGGTCGGTTACAGGAGACTTATGCCTTCATGGGTTTCCCTCAATGAGTATTCAGATATTTCATGCTGCTTGGGTCATGTCTGCCACGTGACTTATCCCTGGTATTTTCAGTTATATAAATCAATTGATCTTTTTTCACCACTAAATTGTAACTGAGTTGGTTTGCACATTATAAGGACAAAATGTGTGAGTGTGTGTGTGTGTTTGCTGTGTAAGATTTAGACTTTGAAAAAACACTGTGTTTGTTTGTTTTACAATTGACAGGTTGTTACCATCTATAAAGTTCTTCCTCCTCTTTAGCACAACTTAAAACTCTTGTTCTTCACATCAAATTAAAATACTCAGCAGTTTTGCTTCCCTAACCTGTGGTTTTGTGCCCTGAACCATAAAATAAGTTTAGATATGAATACATAGACACTTATTCAATGCATTATTAAAGATTGAGATAATTGGCTCTATAATTATGTTTTTTTTTAGAAAAATGGAATCAGAGCACTAATATTGCAATTGTACATTGATCCCTTTATATCATTCTGTCAGACTTCTAACCTTCAAAGGTTTCCTGAGTCTATTATAATATAGCATAATTCATTCATTTTCTATCTGCACCATTTGCAAGAATGTTCTCATTAATTACTTTCAATTTCAACCATTATGCCCTAATCCAAAACCATGTCGTTTACTTCAACACTTTTGCCATGATATTTTAAACTCTTTCTCAGGGAAAAAATAATAACCCCAGTCTTTGTGACGACATGATGAACTATTTCCATGAAGGCTCATTTACAAAAAACAACAAAGTGCTCTTATTAGAAACAAGGGAACAATCTGTTCAAATGAAAAAAGAAGTGACCTATGCCTACTCAAACCCAAATGAACCTTTTCTATGGTTCAAAATTTGGTTAGCTTATTTCTATTTGTTTTCTTTTTCATTTTCATGCTTCTATGCATTTCCAGCTGGATTGACTCTGGAGGGAACAATTTTTATAAGAAAGCTAATTCTCATATTTTTAATCTGATTTCAACCTCCATGAGAAAGGTTAGGGTAACCACAAGAATGTTGAGTTTCTTATCTGGACCTCATCTTTAAACTTTGAAAAGCTTACCCATCAAGAGTTCTTAATTTCCAGTGTTCCCTTCTGGGCTAGAATATTTGTTATGATTAATGTATCACTGATCTTTTCCTCTGTCTCTGTCTCATTCTCTTTCTTCCTCTGTCTTCCAAAGATTAAAATCTTTCCGGTTTTCCTCTCATATTGATTCGTTTATTTTCAATGCTTTCATCTTTGAAAGGTTAACTTTGGAATCATGACTAGAGAAACATTGGAAAGTCCACTAGGAAAATATATCACATAGAGATTGTTAGTTAATTTTATAATTTTTCTCTTCTTAAAAAAAAAAAAAATCAGCCCAACATTCAGTTATTTGCATAGATATTACAATTAAGGCAGTATTGAATGCATAATATTTGTCACTATTAAGTATAGTCATTAACTTTATGGTGTCATGGATATAATTAAGAAGTTTTAAACTGGCTAATTCTCTTATATAAACATTCTTTAATCTAAAATGAAATAACTGAAAACATTATTTTCATAACACAGCATTTTATTAGAGCAAGGAAATGGTGTCATTATTTTTGTGTAAACAGAGAAACAAAAAAGAAAACTAGGGACATTCAAGTACTATGAATTTAATTTACCATCTTACCAAAAAGTCTGAGATTTGGAGGAAAGGTCTTCATGGTTGTTAGATCGAATTGAAAGCCAGCAAAGAGGATATTACAGAAATAAAAGAAACTCCTGGTTATTCTCCATAATACTTTTAGTCTCATCACATAGTGATACTCAAAATTGCATTGAATGGATTCTAGTCTAGGCCACTTATTATTAGAGATATTTTGGAATGCATAACAAAACATGGGAAAATATTAGATAGGAGTTTATTTAGATAATTTGAATCTTAAGACTTGTTTTTGTTGTAGGAGCAATATCTAGAGCATATTCATATTTAAACGGCTGGATACAGAAGTGGCTCTGTTTATGAAATACAAATTAGACACTAAAGAGATTCAGATTTATAATTCTTATTCATCATTTATATTTAGGCAAATAAATAAATTTCTAAACCATAATTTTCCGATAAGTGTACTGGGGAAAAATAGTATCTATCTTATATAATTATTGTAAGAATTTACCCTAATATGAGTAGATCACTACTGAAGAGAGTGCCTAAAAATGTATTCAATAATATTAGCCATTATTGAATATTAATAGTATTAAATTATCATTTTCCTTGCCTTAAATTGAATATTAAGCTATTACCCTGAAATTATTGATCTCTAAGGTATTTATTCAGCCATAACCTAAAATTAAATTTATAAATTATAATGGGCTTTCAAAGGAGAGCTTTTTAGAATACATTATATTTAAATATGTATGTTCCCATTATAATTATATATACATATTATTGAAAGCAATAGAATAAAGTGAGAAATTACAAGAAAACAATGAAACTCTAGTAGATTAGGCTTTGAAGTCAGACACATCTGAGTCCAGATTAGAACATTTCTGCTTTTAAACTGATGTCTTTATGCAAATTCCAACTCCTTACAGCTCCAGTTTACTCACTATAAAATAAGCATAATGATACCTAACTCATTGAGCAGTTTTGAAAATTAAACAAGATGTTTAACGGAGCTCTTCAAAGAGTAGCTAACCATCAGTGGGACTAACAATAATTAGTATCGCCATCATTATTAATAAGATGGTGCTTTCTGAGTATTTTTAAGTGACAAGATTGAGTCAGTAAGAAACTGTAGACTGTTGAAAGTGAGGTGAATCTTTTAAAAATCTGGAGATCTTTTTATGCTAAAGGTGCTTTGCTACCATTTTGTTACCTGCCTACTGGAAAACGTACATGCATTTTTTATATATACAGAGGTTTCCAAAAAATGTATACACATTTTAAGAAAGGAAAACTGTATTAAAATTTTAATTATATATACCAACAACAAAAGATGAACACAAGTCACATTTTCCTTCTGCAATTATAGGAGGTCTCAAAGTGGTCACCATCAGGGTCCAGACATTTCTGATTATGCAAACTCCTGCTTGAGCAACATTGACCAAAGTGTCCACTTGTATACATTTTTTGGCACCCCCAGTATTAAATGGTGGAGGAACTAATTTTAAACCCATGAATCATTTTCATGCAACACTTCCCCCCCCACACCCTCAGAATTCCGAGTGGACTTTTTTCATTTTTAACTCCTTTAAGGGTATTGCCAATATAATACTTTTTCCCCCCAAACCTACAGAGCTGCTCGGTCTCCTTGTTCCTCCCCTGGCCACATTTAACCAGCTTTAACTGGTGTCAACCCTTCGTAACCACTAGTGAGGCAAATGGCTGAAACATCTGGCAGGTTTATTTGCACAGTAATAAGTTCTGTCTACTAGTCTGCTAGAGACTGATGGGAAGAAGGAGATTACCTTCTACCACTGCTTATTAAATGTGATTGACATGACTGTATGATATCTGTCTTCCTTAACAGTCCTCTCTCCTCCCCTAAACAGTTCATGAGCATGAAAAATTGTACTTCAATGAGGTTTGAAGCATTGCTATCCTACTTTCACATATTTTTGTTTCAATTGTTGTGGCGCAAAATGACAGAATACTCTTTAAAAAGGAAAAATGATATGACATTGTGTATAACTGGTATGAGAAGAAAACTTTTTATTATTTATTTATTTATTTTTAATTTTTTTTTTTTTAATACCATGTCTGCTAGAGCAAAAGAACTGTAGGAGGGAAAGTAGAAAATATTTCCTTAACTTATTACAACTTTTTCTTAGTATCTTTAATTGTGTTATTCTTTTGGTATTTCAAACACTGGCATTTATTGTAGCTTCTGCATCTACATTGTTTTCCCAATTCATTTTATTTTTTTCATTCAGTTCATATTCTCTATTTTAATATAACTTTTGCTTTATGGTGCAATTGCTATAAACTTTTTTAAAAAGTCTCTTAACAGCTCAATAACACATAAAATTGCAACCACTCACATAATAATTCTAGTTTTATACCTCTAGAAGAATGCATTTAGCAGAGAACATTCAGAAAACCTCAACATTAAAGTATATTTTAATTCTTGTAAAATATATATATTTTCCTATTACACCTTACTTGCAACATTTTAGGCAATCAAATCATATACATTTTATTTAAGGTCCTATTACAAGAGTCCAATTTTGAACAAAATGGAAGGTAAAATACTATTTAATTGCAAGAAACTATTGGTTAGTCATAATGAAATTCTTTCCAATAAAATGTGACAAGTATTTTCCATTTTTAGATATTTTAATTCATTCTTGCTTATGTTTTATAATCTATGTTTCATGCCAAACATCAGCATGTTTTAATTTTTAAATGTACCCTATCGTAACATTATTAATGTGAAAGTCTGACGAGTTAATAGCTTAAATAGTAGCCCACTAACTTTGAACTACATGCATTAGATCCCTGCATAATGATCTTTCTCTATAATGCAACGAGGATATACCTACATAGTTATCATGAAACTGTGTCTGTTGGTTTAAGTTTTGGGTATAGCTCCAGTTGGAACTACTTGAGGCATGAAATCCACTTCACTATAACCTGGAAGTTCTGAATGTACTGGTTTAAATTAACTGCTTGACTAGAGCAATGTATCCATGAAAGTAAGAAAAGAGCAGAAATGTATTTACGTACATTCTACATTCATTTTTATTGAATGAGAGAACAAGGGGCAAGCAGCTGCTAAAATAAAAAAATAAACAAATGCCACTGTTTGGAGTCACTAAACAGTTGTACCACATTAACTGTTTAATTATTCTCCAGTTTTGCTGTTGCAGAACAGCAAACATTAAAGAATTGTCGATGTCTTCTGTGAGCTCCAGCAAAACAGTTGTTCTCTATATTCTATATATGAAAAATAAAACTCTGCTTCTGCATTGATGATTGCTTTATTAAAGTAGGGAAAAGAGCTATTGGGGAACCCATCTGGTATTAGTATTATATTTAATTTAACTCAAGGCACAGTAGGAAATTGATTAATACTACAAAATGCACATGTGCTTTAAAAGCATGAAGAGCAATCACTTCACCAATTACAGAAAGTCCAAAACAGTTGTGATTGACAGAGCACAAGATATACATTAGAGTTGAACAAGGTAAATTTGGAAAGAAAAAAGGAAGACATATAATATCATGATTTTATTTTTAAAGACATACACTTTATTTTGTAACCTATTAAAATGAAATAATAAAGATTCGTGAATATTTAGAATCCTTAAATGATTCTAGATTTGTGATGTTTTGGTGATCTGAGTTACCATATTAAAGTCAGAATGTATTTGTCACTACCTAAAAATTATTTTAATAAAATGGATTCAACATACAATATAAAAAAATGCACAAAGACACATTTAAGAAAAGCTTTTAGTATCAGAAATAAGGGGGAAAAATCATTTTTAAATTTAATCTTTGCAAAAGGTTCAGGTATTATTTAATTTGATAAATGGAAATGTAACATCCTTATCTGATAGCTCAAAAGGCCATACATAAGACCAATTTCTTCACTTTATTTCTTCACTTACTGTATTTTTGAGGGCCATATGCTTATCACTGAGCATTACATATAGTCAATCAGCAAATATACGTTGAAAAATTATTGGACTTTGAATATTTCTAATCTGCATGGTAATTTATGTGAAACAGAAATTTAGATCAGGCAGTATAGTTAATAATTTCAAATATTTTGTCTCCTAGTAACAGATCACACCTTTTTACAAACAGATGTATATAACATTTCAAATAATTTTTCTGCAATCTATACTAAAACTTTCAGAATCTTTGAATCCTATCATTCTCCTTATTCTGAGTCCATTCTCAAAAAATTAAGTAATTAAATAAACTTTTGATTTTTCTGTAAGTACTACCTGTGGAAAAACTCTTCATGTTTATTTACTTCTGGGATTTTTTTTGTCCATTTGACAATGATTTCTGATTATGCTTCGCTTCCCCCGAGATAAATAAATTCTGAATTCAATAATATGAATACAAATTATTAAGTATACCTTTTGAGCCAGGTAAGGTCAATATTTGAACAAAAAAGGCTGACTTCACAGCCAGCCCTCCTATCCACTTTGATATAATGTTTTTAGATTTACACACCAATACTGTTGTTTGTTTGCCCTCCATAAATCCATGAATTGTCCTACAAGATGTTTGTCTCATTAACAGCACCCTTCAGAATTCACAGATAACACATTATCTGAAAAAAAAAATGTCTTTCCTTAAGGATAATATACTTAGTTATTTGAAGTGGTGAATATCCAAATCAAAATCAACCACAGTAACTAATTAAAACACATATTAATTCATTTGGAAACAAGATAGATATGGCATATGGACAACTAATCTTAAAGGTATACATCCAACTATGAATGGCTAAAACTGGAACTAATTCTTAAAATAATCTTTTGTAAATACAATCTTGATTCATAGATTATATCTATTTTCCCTTTAGAAATGAAATTATATATATGTATATATATATATATATATATATATATATATATATATATATATATTACATAAACATGAAATTAGCATTTAGATTTTATGTTTAATGTAAAATTTACCTATTTTATCCTAAAGACATTTATAACAATTGCCCATTATTTTATTCACTATGTGTCCCTTAATAAAAAATGTATTTTCCCTTTTCTGATTTCTGGAAATAACCGGAATGTTTACCCCTCCTATTATTCATTCAAATTCTGCTTCTTTACTGAGGGAAAAAGATATATATTTATGAATCATTTAGTATTTCAACCACATGTGGATTCCACAATGCTGCAAGCATATGTAATTTGTATCCTGCTTTCTGATTTTCTGATTGACAACTTAAGTTTAAGGGAGACTAGGCTTATTTTCTGCATTTTAGGATTGATAGAGGTTTAGCAAAGCGTATTCACCGATATGTAATATTTCCTTCCTGATGACAGTGGAAATGAAAATTGACATGCAAACTCTTTGAACTTCAGAAAGATAAAAACTTTAGCAGATTGTCGGTTTATGCAAATTGTGACATGAATTAGTTTTGAAAATATCGAGACTACAACAGGAAGAAAGAAATTCGAAAGTGAACCAATCATGTCAGAAAATTATAGAATCTTTTCAATCACTTTTCGTTTTCTGAATTGTAAATCTGAACATTATTCTTTTTTATAAGGTAAGTCTTACAAGTTTTCTTACTTTGCATCCAGAAAAAGATATCCAATTATATAATACAAAATTAAATATAATTCTAGTAAAACTATTGAAAGAAATATATCACAATCTTGATTTGATGTGATATTACAATGCAAAATGTTGATATAAAACAGTGAAAACTACTGAGAATATGTCATCAGTGCTGAAGCTGATATTGTCACAGAAGTTTCAGAAGAGAATGGAATAGAAGTTTTGATTTACATTTAAAAGCAGTTCATATCGCTTTGATTTGCAAACTGATCAAGATAAACTAATGATAGAATCTATTTCTATAGTTTTTTGTTACTCAAGGTTTCAGAATTGAAGGTAAAGTTTCTATTTTGTAGTCTAGCTAATCGTTTTTTAGTCCTCAAACGGACAGTGCTCTCAGGTGTCATTTATCTTCTGATGTCTGAAACTCTGCAAGTGTTTCTCCAAAATTTCTACCTATGCTTTGGCTCTCAGCTTAAATGTGACTTCCTCAGGAAAAGATTATCAGATATGAGTTAGTTGCACCCTTCAAATGTCCCACGGACACTTCGATTTTTCTAAGATCTTATCATACACTCTATATTTGTCAGTTTACTTGTCTATACTCTTAATAAAATGTCCATGAGTACATGAACCACCACTACAGGTACAATGTCTGATATCAAGAATGTCAGCAATAAATAGTTATTATATAAAACACATTAGATGTGGGATGTGAGCTTATCTGTCTCCAGATGCAGTTATCTCTTTATAGACAAGAGTGGTCTTATTAAACTTTTTATTTACAATCCCCAAAACTTGTTTTCCCTAAATAAGAAATCCTTTCCTGTCAGAAAATGAGAGCATTGGTTCCTGACCAGGACGAGCTGTATGTTACTTAGCAGAGTATAGTGTTTTTTTGTTTGTTTGTTTTTTTACTTACAATAAGTCCTGTTTTCATAGCCTACTGTGAGACCTCCTTTCTGCTTATCACCCCAAGATATAACCTGCATTCCTCCTTTTCCCTTCAAACAGGTAAAGTGGTTTAAAAAAAAAAAAAGTCAATGTACTGTGTAACTTGGAGATGCAAAGAGGCATATTCTCAGAAAACAACATCTAAAAAAAAAAATTGTGTCAATAGATTTCTACAATGGATACCAACCATGGGTGGCATTCACTGTCCATATATGTATAGACCTGAGTTTCACGCATTAAGTTGTAGCAAGGTTAGTGTTCGATGGTGACAAAAACATGGGCTGAAGAATCAGTGAAACCTAGATTTCCCTGAATCCTGTTTTAACTTAAAAAAAAAAAAAAAGTTAAAGGCAACAAGTGCGCTTATTTGGGATCAAAAAGAATTGCAATTGGAGGAGCACAAATTCAGGCAGAAACTCAACTAGCATCCAGTTACAGGGTGATGGCAAGAGGTTTTTAAGAGAAAAGGAACGGAAATAATTACATAAATAAAAGAAAGAAATTTCATTTGTGCTAACAGCTGAGTTACTCTTTAGCTATACATGTCTGGTTTCTGACTGTGTTTTCAGAAAGCGACTCCATAATCAACAGCCCTCATGGTAGGATGTCTGCTTTCCTGCTATTTTTGCAAACAGTTGTTTTTAAGACAGTGTTGGCTGCACCTAATCCATAGGTTATGTTGCTCAGTTCAAAAATTCTAAGGTTCAGGAGTAAGACATGCAAAGCAGTTCCTCTGGAATGGCTACTCCGATTT
Source organism: Rhinolophus hipposideros (assembly GCF_964194185.1). Lineage (NCBI taxonomy): Eukaryota > Metazoa > Chordata > Mammalia > Chiroptera > Rhinolophidae > Rhinolophus > Rhinolophus hipposideros. Next base: position 78,027,440 of record NC_138055.1, read on the forward strand.
GATTTTAAAATGGCTCCACTTACTCATTTTTCACACCTGGTTCTGTCGCAGACTGTGTGGAACCATTGGAAATTTACTTATGTACTTTAAAATTCAATTTCTTCAATTATAGATGAAAAAATAGTATCTACATTCACAGAGCTTGTTGTAAGAATTAAGTGTGCAACCCTGTGAAAGTCTGTTTTTTACTTCCTCAAAAAATAGCTCTATAGCTTGCTTCTGCAAGGACTAGAAATCTGTAATACAAAAACTGACATTTTTCCAGATGCACTGATATCCTGACTATTTCAAAGACCTCCAAAACAGTGTCCATGATGCTTGGCAGTAACCACTTACAACTGGATTGTTTTTTTCCTCATCCAGATATCTTTCATGAGTAACTTTACCATGTCCAAATCCTCAGGAATGTTTAAGAGTTCTTAAGGCTGTTTCAAAATTCAAACCATAGAGTGAGGAGGTGGGAAAATTATAACACTTTTCTCTAGTCAGGTCACCTTATGTGACTTTCCCTTATCTGATTTGTGATATTAATTAAAATTCCATACTGTGGATTCACTAAGGTTCTTCCTTCCTTTGAGGTTCAACACACATTTCTCTTTCAAAAAGTCTAATTCTACAATTACAATTCTGTCATTCAGGATTGTTGCTTATACTAAGGATTTTAGGAGAAGTGTAATTTTGAAATACAAAACTGAACAATAATGTCTGTTTCTGGATATATTTCCTATACCAAAGCAAATGGAAATTTCTCACAGCAGCCTAATTATTGCCAAAAAGACATGTTAACAGAAATCTCTAGAGGTTAAATTCTTAATAATTATCTAAAACATTATCTGTCACAAAATTTGCACAAAATTACAATCTAAGGTTATATTTGAAAAATCCTTTGCTATTAAATTTAACTATGTGAATGAAAAAGAGGACACATATTAAACTTGAGAAGCTCTGGGAGTGGTAGTGGGGCTGGGAGGCAGGCTGTGGCGGGGAGGTTGGTGCCCAAATGGCAGGCCTTACAAACTCGGTGACCAAAAGCAACTTCGCAAGATGATCTGAATATAAAAATTCCCAGCTAAATTGGATCAGGATGGGAAGTTGTATTAGTAGACCTGTAGCTTCCTTGACAAAGGTCAATCTTTATCTTAAGTGAGCCTGTCTACTTTCTTTGTGTGCCTAGCATAACATACCTTTAAAATGACAAAGTAATTTTCTTTTCCTACACTCAAAGACACAACCACTGGCACCAGAGCACAAGAACACGGGACCCCTCATTTTTATCTTGTTGCCCACATAGCATTGCTATGCACTGTAGACATAATTATTAAATACCCTGTATTCACCAATATAACAGAAGCATGTGTCTCTCCATTTTGCTTTTTATCCAGTCCTAAAGGTTTTCCCACTTTGCTTTCTCCCACCCCTTTAAACCACCATGAATGGGTTTCATGTAATACTCATGTCTTCTCCTTTGATTCTAATGTATAAAATAAGCTGCAAAACTACCATTCTCCAAAACACTTTCTCAATCTATTAAGATTTTGTTTCTAGGCATATCTTCAAAAATTGGCTCAAATAAACTCTTAGAAAACTTGTATAAACTAGATATTCTTTCATCAATACTACAAATGATGCCATACTCCGTCATCTTCCAAAACTCCTGGATTTCCCCTCAGATTTATAGTTTACTACTAACAACAAAATGCATGTTTCCCATTTATAACAAGGTTGACATATGGTAGATTCTAAATAAATGATAGCTAACATTTTATCTCAATAGGATGACATTTTATAGAAAAAAATGATAGTATTTTTCTTCATTCTATTACTTTGGATTATGCTTGGACACAAGAATATTTTCCACAAATTACATTAAATTTCCTTACTTTAGGCTCTGTGTTCTAATGAGTTATTCTTTTCACAGTTGATACCATCTTCTACAGTGTCTCTCTATAAAATTGGTAAACAATTTGAATTTATTTTGAATAACCTCCTATGTTTTTCATGTATTAACTTTATATCTTGTTTGCTAACTTCTAAAATTTTCTGCCAATGGACAGAGAATGAGAATTAACTAAGAAGACCCCTACATTTTTAAAACTATTTGAATTCATTTTTGGTCAATTACTAAACCACTGTAGAAAATGGTTTAATTGTTATGTTTAGAAAGTGAAGGGGAACAGAATATGACACTCCAAAATATATGTCTTTGGCATGAGATTATCTTTTGCTGAATTATTTTAAGAAATAATAGAGCAGATACTGGAGAAGCTCCTAAGGCCAATAGAAGTTACTCTTTTGTAGGAGACATTTACATTTATAAGGGATATCTCCATTTATAAGGGCATCTCCCTCTCTGTACCAGGAAGAGAGAGATGACTAAATCTCTAGAAATTTATCAATGGAGAATACATGGAAATTAATATGTGTAATGACCATGCCATTTTTTACTGTGCTTTCCCTAGTAACCTCCCATTACTGGCTTCACCCCGTCCCCCGCCCCACCTCCAATATCTTCTTTTGTCTTTAGCTGGAGATAGTATTTAAGGTGATGGCTTGGGCTATTTCTGGGGAGTCACTCAGTTTTCCTGGACATCTCCCATGTAATCAGAAGGTATACATGTTATTAAACTTCTGTTTGTTTAACTCCTGTTAATCTATTTTTTTATTACAAGGGGTCTCAGCGAAGAACCTAGAAGGGTAAAGAAAAAATTATTCTTCCTTCTCAAAATATATTAAGAGTAAACAACACACCATAATAAAATATTAAGCATTTATAACTTATTGGAACTACAAGTGATCTGAAATAATAGTAAATTAACACAGATTAATAATTCTTAACTTTCATAGAGATGGAAATTCTAGCACTATAGAAGCCCATTGTGGGAGGAAAAAAATCAGCAAAAATGTTTCTATTATCTCACTGGTGATTTGGAGGGACATTTTGGACTGGTTCCAAATTTGCAAACTTGATTTGAAGCAGCATGTAACACCCCTCACTGTCTGCTATAACCTACCTATAAGTAATAAAATCAAAGTTCATAACTCTCGTTCACAAATGGCTGATATAACCTTGTACTCTTTCATTTTGTTAAAACAATTTTAATTATTGCAACTTTTTAAATTTTATTTTACTGTTATGATTTCTAGGAGAACATCTCCAACTACTTTTCATTTCAAAGGAAGGTTAGAAAAGCTTTAACTGGTGGTGGGCAGGTAGGAATTCACAGGGATTTGAAGTACAATGCACACTTCTGACATGGCTCAGCTAGGTCGTAAAACAGGTGTAAGATTTACAAGGATCTTAGCACAAATGACAGCAGAAGGAGCTGGACTAAGCTCAGCAGGCCACAAGCAAGCATACTCACAAGAGAAGATTTTTGCTTCTCTTTTTCTGCCAGAGCACACAGACACATTTGATAACCAGTTGTCCTGGGCATTGTTAGAAAAAAACATATTTCACATCATTGTTGATCTTATACTTTTGTCTTTTCCCCTGAGTTCAGCCTTCCCCTGGGGGCTTCTATGACTCTTCAGAATTAAAAACTAAATGATGGTTTGAAACACTGACGATAAGGGTCTTGGGTGCAACTGTATCAGTTCAACCTAATAAACTAACTAGAAAGACTATGCCAGCCATATTTGCTAAACACTGTTAAAGAAACAATAAATAGAAGCCATTGGTGTTTCCAGTTCATCACATTTTTATATTTTTAATAAGCCTAGTTATTTGATAACATATAACGATAACACTAATGGCACATATGGATTAAAACAAATGTGTCTGGGTAGACAACTTTATGTGAACACATAAAGTAGAGAGAGGTAATGGTCACCTTCAAGGAAAAGTAGAGATCTGTTGGCAAAAAAAGCAAATATCCAATTTCTTTTTTTTTTCACGAGAAATATTCGGAGCCTATTAAACCCCAAACACAATATGAAGTCCTATAGAGAAATGTTATGTGTACGTATATATTATAAATGCATATATACATGTTTATATGTGTACCTGCATGCATATGTGTCTGTGTGTGTGTGTATGTATATATATATATATATATATATATATATATATATATATATGGCAGTAGTTTCATTTCCCCTATATGTAATTAAAAGTATCATGGGGCGAAAGGCACAGAGAACATTGAATCAACACTTCTGAACCCAACATATTTAAGTCAAAAAAGTCAATGTAACTCCATGAAGCCCTATTTAGGAATATAGTAGTTTGCTTTCCCAGGCATATCTCATCTACACTGTCCCATTCATTTCTTGATTTATTATTTTATTCACTACAAGTTATTTATCTTAACTATACACATAGCATAGAAAAGGGCAACTTATAATACACTGAGGATAAAATCAGAGTCTTGGTAAGGCGCAAAAAGGAAAAGTGCAGTATGGTGTTTTAACAGAGCAAAACGAGGGCAGGCAGATATAGCCAGCAATATATGAAATCTATGTAAGTAAAGAAATCTTTCCAAAGCTAACAAGGCCCCGGGGATGAGGTTGGTTTCCCACAGTATCTCCAGCTTCAACAGGAGGAAATCATTTGCAAAAGCAAGATAGAAAGCAAGATTAGCTGACGTGAACCAGATAATTAACTACTATTCTTTTTTCATTATATTATTCATTGTTTTCAAAGAATACATTGGGTAGTTTCCGTTTTTAAAGTATTACTTTAGGTTGAACAAATAACAAGATTAATAAAACAGAATACCTACCTTCAAAAACTTAACTGTGCAATATACAAAAACTTATTTGAAGAGGTTGAATTTGTAATGTATTTATAATATAACAAGTGTCATATAAGGTATTTCACAAATAAACCACAAAATAAGAAATATTTGCAATAATAGCCTTTGGTATAAAAAAACTCAAAGTGATACAAAAACATGGGTTTATTTAATTGCGTTGGTCTCCTCCTTGGAATGAATAGACAGACCTCTTCCTCTATTCAAGTAGCTGAACCAGAGCATAAGTAAATCCAAAAGCTGTTCTTGGCCATAGTTTGACATGCAGACTAATAAGCAACAAAAAGGGGTTGATAACTAGACAAAAAAAAAAGAAAGCAGATATACAGAGGAAAGGAAAAGGAAGTGAATCCAAGAGGCAGGGGTAGTGGAGAAGGGTAAACTGAAAAATAGAGAGAGGCAGGGAGGAAGGCAGAGGGTGTGAGAGCAAGAGCAACTTCCTCGGTTTCCCCAGTACTCTGCTTGTTTCTATCTGTTTTTGACATGCATTTCAGACTTGGAATTCCCAAAGATACCATAGCACTTTCTGATGAATACCCTTTTATTTTTTAATATTGTTTTACTCTAGCCAAACAATGAAAAAAACCCAACTCCTGAGGGGAAAAGAAAAAATCTCGGGTCCAGAATTAGAATTGGTAAAAGGCCGACTGGATAAAGTGGCTTCTGTTTGGTAATTTTTTTGCCTGTATCTAGTTTCCCTTTATTTTTATCTGTCTATCTATCTGTCTGTCTGTCTGTCTGTCTGTCTGTCTGTCTGTCTATCTATCTAGCTATCTCTTTCATCTATTTATCTATTGGAAGCCTCTGCTCCAAAGCCTGGTGCTTTTTTATCACATAAAAATCTGGACTATGTAGTTGTAGTTGGAATCTTTTGTTGAAATGTTGTAGTCAAAATTCTTCTGGCTGTAAGAAACATAACCTCGCACTAGCTCATATAAAGCTAGCAGGAATCATGACAGGAAATAATGCACAGTTAGGCCTTCAGAATTTAGAATAAGGAACCAGGAAGGTGCCAGTTTCTGAAGAAGCTGCTCTCTCTGTATTTCTTTACTTCTGAGGTTCCCATAGTTGTTCCTCCGTGCAAATTAACTAAATTTCTCTCTTTGAAACTCTCATTTTCAACTCAATATTTCTGCACACAATATAACCTAACAGAGTATGACCTGAGCAGGCCGTGTTTTAGTTAACTCTGATCCATAGTCTTTGTCAGTCTCCACCTGTGAATTTACTGTCTTTCAGAGATAAAGATAAGGGAAAATAATCTATTGAGTTGCTGCTGGGTGGTTTATAGCTGGTAGATTGGATCTGGTTGATTCAAATAATCATTTTCAGGATGTCATAAGATTAAAAAAAAAGACGTCCCTAACACATCTGATAAAGATTGTTAACCAAAATACACAAAGAACTATTTAAACTAAATGATAAAAAAAACAAACAAACAAAACAAATCAGGATTAAAAAAAATGGCCCAAAGGCAGTAATAGAGCATATGAAAAAATGTTCCACCTCATATTGATGTAGGTGATGTTGGATCTGCCCGTAGTTTCTGAGTGTGGGCTGGTATCATGCTGGTGAAGCTGAAGAAACATGGACCAGGGAGAGGCAAAACGTTTTAAAAAGAGGATAGTTTATTAGAGGCAGGAGAAGAGGTTGCAGCTCCTGAGCAGGAAAGGGTCCCGAATGGGGGTGCCCATGACTGAGGCAAAAGCTCTTACTTTTATGCCTTCCCTTGCCTGCGTGGGGAAGGGGAGATATTCGAAGAAGGGAACTGTTTGAAGAAGGGAACTGGCGCTTTCTAATGAAATTTGTCTACCAGGTATGTTCTGCTTGCCCATCCTAAAGGAATTAACAAAGTAACCCACTCTTATCTATCAGATCTGCTCCATTTGTCAGGCCAAAAGGAATTTTATGATTAACTTCAGGGCTTTGTTACATTATATTCTGGAGCAAAGGAGTGATTTCAAAACCTGAAGTTTTAGGATATGTCTGTTTTTTGTTTATTCCACCAGGGACCACCCCCCACCCCATCTACCTACCAATCATACTAACTAAACTGTCTCAATATTCATCAGGAAAATGAGAATTAAAACAACAAAGAGATATCACTACACTCCTATTGGAATGATCAAAATTTAAAACACTGACAATGCCAATTGTTGTGAGGATGTGAAGCAACAGAAATTCTCATTTATTGCTGGTGGGAACGAAAAATGGTACACTTTGGAAGACAGTTTGGAAGTTTCTTATAAAACTAAACATACTCTTACCATAAGACCAAGACCCAGCAATCACGTTCCTTGGTATTTACTCAAAGGAGTTGAAGACTTCTGTTTACAAAAATCCTGCCCATGGATATTTATAGCAGCTTATTCATAACTGCAAAACTTGAAAGCAACCAAGATGTCCTTCAGTAGCTGTATGGATAAATAAACTGTGATACATCCAGAAAATGGAATATTATTTAGGGCTAAAAATAAGCTAATGAATCTTGAAAAGACATGGAGAAACTTAAATGCCTATTACTAAGTGACAGAAGCAAATTTGAAAAGGCTACACGCTATAAAATTCCAACTATGTGACATTCTGGAAAAGGCAAAACTATGGAGGTAGCAAGAAGCTCTAGTGGTTGCCAGGTATTAGGGTGGAAGGAGGGATAAACAGGCAGAGCACAACAGGTTTTTAGGCCAGTGAAACTATTCAGTATGATACCATAATGATGGGTATGTATGCCCTAATACATTTGTCTAAACTCTTAGAATGTGCGGCACCAAGCATGTAAATCCTTAATACAAACTATGGACTGGGTGATTATGATTAAAAAAAAAAATTTTAAAGGATGTCCCATTTCAGATCTTATGGGAAGGACAGATTTTTTTACGATGGCTCATTGACAGACAAGTTTGAAACAAGAGGCATTTGTGCACTCATTTAAAAAATACTTTTGTAAATGAAATCAATTTGTAGTTGAATGTGAAATTCACAATTTTTTTGAATTCACATTTACTACTTCTAGGCAAGAGACTTTGGTTTAACTAATCAATTAAATTAATAATGAACAACAATTATTAAAATGATCTAAAAGATTTTCCCTGTTTCAGATTCATTTTTCAACTCTAATATATGTAGAAATTAGAACAATCTTAAGACAAAGTATCAATGATATACTCCTGGAATTGCAAGTTAACTGAAAAGATGATTTGTTAAAATAATTTTATTGTCCTTTATTGTTTACAAGCAATCACTCAGTTATGTCTTTCCACTTCTCTTGGTTGGAGGAAATAAGATCCAATTTTTAAATCTCATTCGAAACAGCATCTCCTTAATCCTCTAGGAGCCTCTCTTGGCTCACCAGTTTAAAGTATTTTCTTTTCATTTTGATTACCGTGGCAATAATTTCAGCATTATTCAATTGTCTTTTATGACAATACCTTTCAAAGGGAGATATATATTTCATGTGTTGTTATTACATTCTCCATTAGCATATGTATCCCATATTGGCAAAGATCATTTTATATTTTGCTATATTCCTCAAATGTATTCAAACAAAATTTATTCAAAGTACTATTGTTGATTTTAAACAGCCAAAAACCAAATAAATAAATAATAAACACCCCAAAAAATTTCCAGTAACTGTTTTCTAAATCCAATCAAATCTGCTTCTGTCCAGTCCTCTACCCAGATCCGTCTTACCAAATAGTCAGATAGTTTTTTTAAAATATCAAATCAAAACAAAAAAAAAATCCATCTCTGTTGTTGACACTCCCTCTTTTTATCAGCTGAGAAAGTCTTCAAGTTTCTTTCCGTGATAATACATGTAAAGCTACGTCCCCCAGTTTGATCAATTCATTATATAAGTTCATATGGTCCCCAGATGATGGACAACTCCATTGCTTAAGCATCCACTGGGAACTCTTGCCATGACAAAAAGGCTGTGTTATACAGCCAACCTTCCCAGGTACATCATGGTTCATGAACCTACTCCCTTCTGAAGTCACACTACCTACCACTCCACAGTGAAGCTAGCTTCCACTTCTTCCCTACAAGCCCTTTCCTCCATATGCTCTCCGTTGGTGATGAAATTCTGGATCTCCCATAATTTCCCTTCAAAGAACCTTTAGAAATCCAATTTTGGTCTCTCTTTCCTATTGTGTGAAAGCAGCTTAAAAAATGATGATGTTTTTTCTTACTAGGCCCCATTAACATAGCATACACAGATAAATACTAACAATTTTTAATAGGTAATTTGATTTGTTAATATTTCACTTTGTGGGAATGTCAGTGGAGAGAGATAGCCTTGGAACTTAGAAATTTCACCAAGCCTGTTAACCTGAGACTACTATCTTACTGACTTATAGCAGACAGCATTAATTGCATGCGTTGCACATTACTGAACACGAGCAAAGATAGAAGAAATCTAATAAATTATCTTACTTCCCTTCTTGTTAAATTCCAAATTGGCCTATTTCATATGAATAACATTTACTCTAGATGAAAGGCAGTACTGTTCATTATTTATAATAAGTGTCTGACTTCATGGATCAAATAATTAAATCACAAAATTGGAAATGCTGATCTGACGTTCAGGAATAATACAGAACATAGAAATTGATATTTAAAAATAATAGCCTTTTCCAAATTACTTGCAAAGAAAATTCTTACTCAAATGAATTGTGAAATAGAACTGAGTTATTTTTTAGCTTAGAAATTTGTGCTGGAAATAACAAAAGCAATATTTAGAGCACTCACACATCAACTTGAAATAGATGGGAAAACATTAATAAGAATGCATATTACATATGATTAAAACATCAATAAATGGGAAATATCCTCATTATAAGATATCATGTTAAGCTTTGTAAACAATGTGGAAGTTTTCATCCTCTGGAAACCCTGTCACTACTGAGGGCAGTATAGAAAAACACAGACATTCTTAAACATTTATTGCTACTGCCACAGATGAGTTATGTTCATTTTAAGAGTCCTGTAAAATGGGTAGACCAACCATTGCATTTTATGCTTGAAAATTTACAGAGTTCCATGAACCTGATAAATGTCTGTCAAGATCAATTCCAAACAATGTGCAGGAAGTTATGTAAAATAAGGGACTAGGCAAAAAGATGTAATGATGAGCGTCTCAACATTTACGAAGACATTCGGACAACAAGCTTTAGGATTAATCAAAATCAGATGTGTCTTAAAAAGAAGTAATGTAGCATTTTTAAAGAAAATTAAAACAATTTATGCTTTGAAGTTTGTAGTCCCTGACAGCTACCATTATGCCTCCTCTCCAGCGTCCCTACCTAGTTCCATCCCCTTCTATAAAGAGTTGTATAATTAAAGAATATACTTTCCCAATTATTTATTTTCATTCAGATTTCATGCTCTATATAGGACATATACTCCCTTGTCCATGTTACATATCAGCTTCCAAAATCAGCTTCCTAAATTCACTCCTGGGGAGGACTAACTTTAAGTAAAACATTTATTTTATTTAATTATTATTATTTTTTAATTTTATTTTAAAATTACAGTTGACATTCAATATTATTTTATATTGGTTTCAGGTGTACAGCACAGTGGTTAGAAAGTTACATAATTTACAAAGAAATCACCCCAATTAGTCTAGTACCCACCTGGTCCTAGGCATAGTTATTACAATATTATTGATTATATTCTCTATGCTGCATTTTACAGCCCCATGACTATTTTGTAGCTACGAAATTGGTATTCTTAATCCCTTCACCTTTTTCACCAATCTCCCTAGCCTCCCTCCATCTGGCAACCATCAGTTTTGTTCTCTGTATCTATGAATTTGTTTCTGTTTTATTTGTTCATTTATTTTTATTTTATTTTATTTTATATTTTATTTTATTTTTAGATTCCATATATAAGTGAAATCCTACAATATTTATATTTTTCTGCCTAACTTACTTCACTTAACATAATACCCTCTAGCTCCATCCATGTTGTCACAAATAGTAAAATTTAATTCCATTTTATGGCCGAGTAATATTCCATTGTATATATACCACACTTCTTTATCTAATCATTTATTGATGGGCACTTAGGTTGCTTTTAAATCTTGGTAATTGTAAATAATGCTGCAATGAAAATAAGGGTGTGTATACATTTTCGAATTAGTGTTTTGGACTTTTTCTGATAAATACTTATTCTTTTAAAACACTAATATCTATTTCCTATTAAATTTTAGATTTTTAAGGGAAGCAAGAAAACCTCAGATTTATTTTGTAATCTCACTATATTGCAAAATATGCAGACTGCAATAGATATCTCTTCATCAGTGGTTCTCATTTTTTAATTGGATTTTTTTGGTGTTTCTGTATGAGTTCTTTATAAGTTTGGGTATTAACTCCTTATCATGTGTATCATTGTTCAATATCTCCTCCCAACTGGACTAAAATTTATTTGCATAGCAAAGGAAAACATCAACAAAATGAAAAGAAAACCTATTTTACATTTATTTTAGATTCAATATGTTTAAATCAGGGGTGTCCAAATTTTTTCAATGTTTTTCACCAAGGGCCATATGCGGCAAAATACACAAACAGCCGGGCCACTCATTCAAGGTGAAGTACATATTGCCTCACCTGGTTTATTTAAGTAAACTAAATATATCTTTGGAATTTGCTGTGGGCCAATTAACAATGGATCATGGGCCACAGTTGGCCCGCGGGCCACAGTTTGGACACCCTTGCTCTAAATGCTAGCATGTTCACATTATGTTTATGCATGATATAATATATAATTCTGCGTTAGACAGACTTGCAATATAGCATCAAAAGAGCCCAGCTTCCTAGTGTTCATGGCTTTGTGTAACCTCTTTCCCTGAGTAATTTGATCTAACTTTGAAAATATGGAAACCAAGAAAAAGAATTACTTCCATGGTAGGTTGCAAGAGATTATGATCTTTGTCTTGCTACAGATTATCTCTGTATTGACTTTGAGGAAATAAGATGCCATGTGAAAAGGTCTTTGGGACTAGGAACTGAGGGAAAACTTCAGCCAACACTCAGTAATGAACCAGAGGCCACAATTCAACACCCCACAAAGAACTGAATTCTTTCAACAGCCACTGAATGAGATAAGACCCCAGCCCAGGCCTGTTTCCAACCTTGTGAGAGATTCTGGATCAGAAGTCCCAACGAAGCTATGCCTAGTCTCCTGACCAATAGGAACTATTAAAAAGTATATATGCATAGTTTTAAACCCCTGAATTAGTGGTAATTTGTTAGGTCATCACAGATGATGAATATATAGAATAATATAGCAATGGAAAGAAATCAAAAGAACACAATTTTAAATATCATAAATTGTCAATATGAAAAGTTCTCTGTACTTAAAGGTGTATTTTTATCTTTTGAGATATTCTCTGTATTAGTTTGGGTGTGTGGACCTAGCATTAATAACAAAATACCACATCTCCTTAGGTGCTTACATCATGGACTTTTATCCTGTCCCCTAACATGTATTTAATCACTAAGCCCAGTTGATTCACACTAAATAAGCTCCTCATTTGTATCCACTTCACCAATACTTTCACCGTTACCTGGAATCTGATACATTACTTTTTGCCCCCTCTGTTCACCTTATAGGCCATTTTAGTCCCTCTGATCCATTTTATACAGATAATCCAGAATGAATTTTTAAAATCCATGTCTGATCATGTTCCTAACCTTTTATTGCTTTTATAGAATAAAAGTCCCAAACTTTTAATGGAATGCACCTGTGTAAATATAATGTGGCAACTGCTGACCCCTCCAGTTTTCATGTGATGGATTGCCATCTGCACTTTAGATAAACTAGCATTTTGTTTTCACTCTTCATATGGGCCATACTTTGTTCTACACTCTGCTTCCTCTTTGTGGAGTGCTCTATTCTTCTATACTTACAGCCTCATTCTCAATCTCCTTTAATTAGCCTATTCTTTTAGAACACTAATATCTCAGTTTACAATCACTTCCTGGAGGTAAGCTTTTCCCAACTCCTAGTTTATGATAAATTATGATAAATTTTCCTGTTACATATTAGTTCAATATATCTATTCTCTATTAAATGTTAGCTTTTTAAAGGTAGCAAGAAAGCCTCCTATTTGTTTTGTAATCTCAGCATATAGCAAAATAGGTAGGTTGCAACAGATATCTCTTTATTGGTGGTTCTGGGTTATTTTTCCCTCTCAGGGCACACTTGCCAATGTTTGGAGACATTTTTGGTTGTTACAACTGGGTAGGGAGTAGAGAAAAGATATGGTGTATTAACATCTAGAGGATAAAGAACAAGCACGCTGCTATACATCCTGCGATTCGTTGGACCTCCCCCACAAGAAAGAACTATGTAATAATTAACAGCACTGAGATTGAGAACTCTGCTCTACGTGTTACTATTTATTGAATGACTAAGTCAAATAACTCATGAATACCGTAATTTTATTTTAAGTAAATGAAAGATTCAATAACATGAATATACAAAAGCTTTTGTTTCTATTAGTATATGATTTTTCTTTACAATTCCTTTAATAAAGATAGATTAATGTATTCAATCAGCTATTAAGTATTTATTCACTGTTAGGCATTGTGCTTGGTGGTGGCGGGGATTCTATCATAAACTAGGACCCAGTAATCAAGACCTTCTATATCTCAAGAAAAGAAAGATAGTAAACTAAGAAATAATAAGATTGTGATGATAAGTATTAGAAAGTAAATAAAAAGAATAATAGTATAGAAACTGGCATAGGAGATAAAAGTCAGCAGCACTTTAACAAGAATATACAAGGAATCAATCATGTGAAGGGCTGGAGTGTGGGGGTGTAGGGGGAGAGTATTCCCCGGTGTAGAAATAGTGGATGCAAACTCCATTAGACAGGAAAGATGGTGTATTCAGGAAACTTAAAAGATTTGAGTAGAGTTGGACCATACAGATTTGAAATTATATCTAAGGGCAAAGAGAATTTATTGAATAGTTTACAGTAGAAGAATAGCATAGTTTGACTTATAGTTTTAAAATGTCATTCCAGCTGCTATGCAGAGACTGCATGGGGAAGGAAAGAGATAAGTTAGGGAGGAAAATAAGGCATTCTGGACAATAGCCAGAAAAAATAATGGTGATCTGGAGATGCAAAGAAATGGTTGGATATGAAGTATATTTTGGAGATGTAATTTGCATGACTTGTTGAGAAATTGGATGTTGATGGTGAGAGAGATGTATAAAAATGAATGCTACTTTTAAATTTTTGCTTGAGTAAATGAATTAAAAGTGATATCATTTAATGAGTTTATAAAGACTAAAGAAAATGACAGGGAAAAGCAAGAGTTCTATCTTAAATATGATTTATTTGAAATACCCATGGGCAATTTAACAAGAGATGTTATAGACCATGGTCACTTGACTATGGTCCATGGGCCAAAAATTGTCCCCTGCTTTTGTAAGTAAAGTTTTATTAGAACACAGGCACTGCTATTTGTTCATGTATTGTCTTTGGCTGCTTTTATGCTACAACAACAGAATTGCAATAGGGAACATATGGTCTGAAAAGCCTAAAATATTTTCTGTCTGGCCCTTTACAGAAAATGTTTATTAAGCCTGTCATAAATTTTTTCTTCCAGTGACTTATCGCAAGCACCAAAAAGAGTGCTTGATATTTTATAGATGCTTAATAAACACGTGTAGCAGGAATAAATGTCAAGTGGACAGTTAGGCTTATGAATCTGGAGGTCAGAGTTGAAGTCTTAGATTGAAATATACATTTTGAGAGCATCAACTTTGTCATTATTTGAAATCATAAGAGTAAATAAAATTGCCTAAAAAGACCATGATAATGAAAAGGAAAAAAAAAATGGAGTGAAGAGATATAAGAGAAAAAACAGTAAAAGAATGGCATAGGACTATAATTGAATCTCAGAAATGTGTTAAAATGTGGTAACAAAATACAGTAACAAAGAGAAGCTTGTAAAGTAGAGGAAGAAAAATGTGAGAATAGTACTTTATGCTGAAACAGTGGATTGAGAAAAGAGAGGAGGAAGATTTGTGTTGATTTGGAAAATCGTTCTTCTAAAGTGGTAGAGTTGAGAGCCAGAATAGAATGTTCTGAAAAGAGAAGTGATTTGTAACAGTGTAGACAATACCTCCATTCTTTGCTAAAACACAAGCAGAACAATTTAATGGCATTTGGGGGATGATGTAAGAACAAGAGAAGATTTCGTTTTAGGTGATTCATCTTGAAACTGGGAGATACTAGAATATTATTAGTGAGAGTAATTATAGAAAAGGAAAAAAAATAATATTGTAACAGAGTGAGGGAATAACAGAAGAGCTTCTTGCAAAATTGAAAGGTATTTGATGCAGAGAACAAATGTAGGGTTTGTTGTTTGATAGGAGGAAGCACATTTATTCCTTTATAATAGAGTTTGAGATGGAGCAAATAGAAGCAGATTTTTTAAAAATGAAGATTTTGGTAACTGGAATACACTATTTTCTATTGCAAATAACAGAAAATACAATTCAATGTGTTTAAAATAATGGAATTTACGATCTCATATAAGCTAAAAATCCAGGAGAAGAAGTAGCTTCAAGAGTCTTTGAATCAGTTATTCACATGATGTAATTATACCTGGTTGCTTAATCTTGGTTCTGCCTCTATGTGTATATTAACCATCTGTATTAGCCTGTGACATTAGATTAATAATAGCAGCTTTAACTTTTATACGTGCACCACCTAGCTTCTTTTTGCCTATAGCATAAGAAAGAAAAATCTTCCATTTCACTGTCTTTAGTTGGTTACATATTCCTCATTAAATAATTTTTATTTAAGGATATAGATTAAACTAATTGGTTTAAGCTAATTATGCTCTTCCCCTCCACTGGGTTGGGGTTAATTCCATCCAATCCAATCACATGGCAGAGTATGGAGATGATGGTTAGGAACTCCAGTGGAAATATAGAGTACAGTAACCAAGAGAAAGGTTACTAATGACTAAATACAACATAAAGTGAATTCTATATATATGTGAATTATATGAATTTTAAATTATACAACAAAACATTAATAAATCTCACTTTGTGTGCACATTCTTTAATTATAAAAATTCCCATTTTTTAAACAGTGTCCAGAATTTGAGTAATTTTAAAGACCAGAGACCAAGAGAACTGTAAGCTATGGATATTATATTTTCAGATTGGGGAATCACTTTTAGAAGAGAAGAGAACTACAGATTCTACTCTCTTGTTGTTTATGTGAATCAGTACTTTTATAAGGGATTTGTTTATTTTTTGCCATTATTTCTATATAATTATATAATTTAATATGTTGTTGTATAATAAAATTATTTGAATGCTGATTAATTTATGAGCTTGATACTGAAAATGTGCTTAATACCCAATAACTTAGAGAAGTTAAATGCCATAAGAGCTAATGAAGAGGACAAATAACATCATGATACATTATGTAGTTTACTTCAGAGAGCACGCACTGCAGAATATAAGAGACAATGCTGCACAAATGAAAAATCAACATCAAAAGGAAATATATGTTAATGCTTTTATATTTATTTGCTCCTAGCATAAGCACATGAACACACATGCACATGTTCATTCTTTGCATTCAAATGGAAAACAACTTAATCTTGAATTATGTAGATACAAAATGTGGATAAAATGCCACAACATTGTGTATTTAGTACAGAAGATTTTAAAAATTCTCCTTTAAAAGAATCAGATTCCAAAGAAAGAATGCAATACAATCATGAAGTAAAAATGAGAACAACAAAGAATAATAAGGTAGTTTCTCTCAAAGAAAAGTCACTTAATACTATAGAAAATATAAATCATAGGCCACAAACTCACTTTTGAATGAAGTTGATTCTCGGTTTCTGGTCAAGATGGCAGAATAGGTAAACACTGTGCTTACCTCTTCTCAAGACCACATCAAAATCACAACTAAACTAGGGAACAACCATCATTGAGAATCACCTGAAGTCTAGCTGAACCGAAGCCCTACTACTAAGTACATACAGAAGAAGCCATCTTGAGACTGGTAGGAAGGGCAGAGATACAGATGGGCTGGTCCCACACCTGCGTGTGACCATTAAAACTCTGGAGGGATATCTCAGCTGTGGAAGTTCTCCCAGTGGAGCAATGGGTCCCAACCCCACACCAGGCTCTCCAGCCCAGGGTTCCAGTGCCGGGAGATTAGTCCCTACAACTTCTGGCTGTGAAAATCAGCAGAGATTGTGTTTGAGTCAGACAAGGGTGCCTGGGTCCCAGGCCTTCCTCTTAAAGGGCCTGTGCACAGACTTACTTACTGATGGATTCACTGGATCTGAGCACCAGCGCTGGAGCAGCAACTTGAAAGGAACCAGGAACACACAGGGAGACGTTGAGTTGTCTGGCTTTAGAACAAGAGCTGGACAGAGGAGATGGCAGAAGTCTTTGTTGAGCCCTCCCCCATTCTGGCTTGCTTAGGCAGGTGACCACCATATTTGAGTCTCCATCAATCTGCCTAACACAATTCATCTATCTGCCCTTGTAATTCCCTGAGACCCTGCCCCATACAATGTGCTAAACCACCCAAGCCACTTCTAGTAGCTTTTCTGTACAAATGACCTGTATTGGCTGATGCTACAGACTTTCCTAAAATCTCTCAAAGGTTCACTAAACCCAAACAAGAAGCATCTGACTTCAGCATGTCCATTACCTCTGGCTGAGCCCCCTAAGCCAAACACAAGTGCAGCTGGTCTCAGTTGGCAGCTTGGCCTCTTGAGGTACCTCCCAGTCCAGTCCTGGTGCTGGTAGCATCCATTTGCAGATTGCTTTGTGGCAGGGCACAGCCTGCAGCTGAACTTGAGCTGCAGTGGGCTGCCTCCCAGGAGCTTTAGGTGTTGGCACACCCTGTGGCCAGCTTTTGACCTAACCAGAGCATCAGCCAGCTACACCTAAGGATGACGCACCCAAGGGGCAGATTGGAAAAGAACCAAAGCCTTACTAAAGCAAATCCTGCTCTGTAGGGTCAGCCTCTGCACAACAGTTCCTCAACTGTAGTCACAGCCAGTCCTCACAACCAGTCAGCCCAAGGGTCAATCCCTGTCACTGACATTCAAACAGCAACCAAGGCTTAATTACAACAAGAGGGCACACCCAACTTACACAAGTGACACACCTGGAACACACAGCTCTAAAGACCAGGGAGACTGTATCACTGGGCCACAAAGGACATGGACTACACAAGGCCACTCTACCAAGACTCGGAGGCATAGCAGCCCTACTTAATACATAGAAACAAACACAGGGAGGCAGCCAAAATGGGGAGACAAAGAAACATGTCCTAAATAAAAGAACAGAACAAAGCTCCAGAAAAAGAACTAAACAAAATGGAGACAAGCCAATCTGCCAAATGCAGAATTCAAAACACTGGGTATAAGGACGATCAATGATCATCCTTATGAAGGGAGAACTTCATCAAAGAGATAGGAAACATAAAAAAGAACTAGTCAGAAATCAAGAATACAATGATTGAAATGAGGAATACATTAGATAGAATCACTAGTAGATTAGATGCAGCAGAGGATCGAATCAGCAATTTAGAAGATAAGGTAACATAAAACATCCAATCAGAATAGAAAAAATAAAAAATAATCCATAAAATGAAACTAGTTTAAGGGAACTCTGGGACAACATCAAGCATACAAACATTCACATCATAGCCATAGGGATACAAGAAGTAGGAGAGAGAGAGAGAGAGAGAGAGAGAGAGAGAAAGAGAGAGAGAGAGAGAGAGAGAGAGAGAGACAGCGTGCGCGCAAGGAATTGGAAACCTATTTGAAGAAATAATGATGGAAAACATCCCTAACCTGCTGAAGGAAATAGACATGCAAGCCCAGGAATCTCAGAGTTCCAAACAAGATAAACTCAAAGAGGCCCACACAAAGATACATCATAATTAAAATGCCAAAGATTAAAGATAAAGAGAGAATCTTAAAGGTAGCAAGAGAAAAGCAGTTAGTTACTTTCAAGGGAGAGTACCCATAAGATTGTCAGCTGATTTCTCAACAGAAACTTTACAGACCAGAAGGGAGTGACATAAATATTCAACGTGACGTAAAGCAGGACTTCCAGATGAGATTACTCTACTCAGCAAAGCTATCATTTAGAATCAAAGGACTAAGACAAAGAGCTTCTCAGAGAAGAAAAAGCTAAAGGAATCCGTTAGTACCAGAAATGTTAAAAGACTTGTTTCAGAAGAAGAAGAAAAAATAAATAAATATGAATAATAAAATGACTAAACTACATACCTATTAATAATCACTTTAAAAGTAAATAGATTAAATGCCACTATCAAAAGACATAGGATTGTTTAATGGACAAGAAAACAAGACCTGTACATATGCTGTTTACAAGAGACTCACTTCAGATTGAAAGACACACACAGACTGAAAGTAAAAGGATAAAAGAAGATATTTCATGAAAATGGAAACAAACAAACAAACAAATCTGGGGTAGTAATATTTATACCAGACAAAATAGACTTTAAAACAAAGACGATAACAATGGACAAACAAGGACCTACTAATTCTACTTCAATGTAGTTATCAGAAAAAGCCCAAAATGCTACTTCGAAGGGACATGCGCATCCATATGTTCATTGCAGCATAGCTTACAATAGCCCAGATGTGGAGGCAGCCTTGGTGTCCATCAATGTATGAAAGGATAAAGAGTAGGTGGTACACATATACAATGGAATATTGCTCAGCAATGGAAAGGAACGATTTCCATCTGCAGCAACATGGATGGCCCTGGAGGGTATTGTGCTGAGTGGAGTATGTCAGACAGAGAAACACAGATGCAATGTGATTTTGCTACTATGTAGACTCTAAAGAAAAAAATAAACAAACAAAATAGGAAAAAAAAAGAAAGAAAGAAGTTGCGTCCCTTTATTTTCTATTATTCAGTGCAATTTCTGACTAAAATTCCCTAATCCTGGCTGATGACAAACTTAAACTTGGAGCTTAGTGGTGGTTTGATTCCTTTCAGTAGAGAAAGAGCTTCAAGCATAAAGAGAAGAGTAATATCTATTATCTAAACACACTATGGAAATGTAGTATAATTTTAAAGTATTTTGAGTACTCAGCTGAAGTTTGTGGTGATTTGTTTAAAGTGTAAGAGTAAGCCCAGATGTATGGTTTCTCTAACAACTTTCTGCTGCGTGATAGCAGGTGCAAACACGGTGACTATATGGATGAAACCAGGAGAAGGGTGTTGTCCAATCAGTGCAGTGGAAGGAGGATGCCTCAAGGGAGTTGAAGTCATTTAAAAGGGGTTAGTTATATACTGCCATTATCAGGTATCCAGTATAGTTTGATAGTTGTGTGATGATATGGAGATCATTTATACAGTAAGCAGTTTAACTTTGTCATTGTCATAGCGTGATGGAAGAAGAATGGGTACCAGTCTCCAACAGAATTGAATATTCAAACTAAAACAATAGCCTACAATCCTTCAGAGTCAATGTATGTATCCGCTAACATATAAAAAGATGGCTTAAATAAGGTCATCTCACACCAGGGATCGAAACTCGTCTATTTTAGGATGTAGTAGCTTTCTGTTTTTATCATATGTGCGTATGTGAGATACACGTATATATATATCATGCACATATAATATAAAAACATACTTGTATAGGTATACGCATTTATATGTAACATGTTATCTATGTAAGCTAAACTATAGAAGGCAATTAGAGATATATTTATCACATAACCAAAACAGTTATTTTGACAATGATTAAGAAGAAATTGAGGTAAATATAAGAAACTAAATGACCCTTGGGAATTTATCCTAACATCACAACTATATGATTATTTCCTAAATTTTATGCCTGCAGCTCAGTAAAGTCCACACTACAACCACACACACATACACACACACACACACACACACACACACACACACTTTGAGCAAGAGGCCAGTTTTTAAAAAGTCATCCTTTTGGAGTAGTTTGTTTCTTATTCTAAATAAATAATCTACATTATCTGCTTCAGGGAACCAAAGATAAACTGCTTTTACTCCTGTCATTTCATTTCACACTAAGAAAATATTGAACGCTGAAGAGACTCTCAAAATATGTTGATGGATGAATCAAATATTGCATGGCCAAATTCTAAAGTCAATATTTACCTTGAACAACAATATATCTTAATACTTCCTCAAGCAAGAAACCAATGTGTTATATATAATATATATATAATCTCATAGGTTTGATAGCATTAAAGAATTTTGAAAGTTTCTATGACAGTTTCTTTCCATCTGGAAACTTCTTGACTATGGACATAATATGGAACATTTTAGTTTGTGTTATTTTTAGAAGTTATCACAACAAGAGTTCTGACTTAAACTGCTTAGAGTCTGTTTTTATAATTGACTACTGATTAATACACCAAAATGATTAAGTGGTTTTACTCTCTCTTTAGATATAATGTTATGAATTTTATATGATTTTACTCTCTTACTGAATCATAAAAATTAAATTTCTACAATACTACTTCAGGGTTTTAGGCATAAAAAATGCTTTCTGTACATAGAGTAAGTGACAACTATGTACATCCACAGATGCAAATAAAACTTAAGATGAATGCATTAGAAAATACCAGGGGGTCCCATGGTTAATATGTTTTAGTTTCCTAGGGCTGGCTATTACACCAAATTACCAGAAACTTGGTGACTTAAAACAATCGAAATTTATTCCCTCACAGTTCTGGAGGCTGGAAGTCTGAAATCAAGTTTCCCGCCATACTGGTTTTTTCTGGAGGTTCTGAGGGAGAATCTATTTCCACACATCTCCCCTCTCTCCTAACTTCTGCTTGTTGCCTGCAGTCCTTGGTGTTCTTTGTCTTGTAGTTGTATCACTCCAATCTCTGCTTCTGGTGTCACATGGAATGCTCCCTGTGTGTGTCTGTTTTTGTGTTTCTTCTCCTTTTTTTATAAAGACACCAGTCATACTGACGTAGGGCCTCCCTTAACCTAATACAACCTCACTTTAACTTGATTATACTGCAAAGAACTTACTTCCAAATACGGTCACATTCACAAGTTCCAGGTGGACATGAATTTTGGATGGACATTATTCGGCTCAGTATAATATACAATTAGGCTCGTAAAATGGATGGTCCCCATGCAGTTGCTGTAGAAGTAGGTTCATTTACCTGTCCATATGAAATATATGAGTATAGAATTCATCCAGGCTCTTTTATTTCTGGAAATAGGATAGACTAGATAACTGAAGAAATCCATTCAAAACTGGAAAATTAAAAATGTCGACTACAATATTTATTAATGAACCTTAAATTTAGGGCTGTACTAGCAATAAAGGGAGGGTAATTCTCAGAGAACAAAATTACAAAAAAAACACACATGATTTTGAAGAGGACATCAAGCACTAAAACCAACAGCTGTCCTTAAAACATCTGCTGTTCCTTGTCTACAGCTTTCCATTTTAAAAGTGCACACAAGTGTAGGATGGAAAGCAAAGTATAGGGCCTCTGTGAGAAGGAAGTTAGATGGAAGATGGAAGTTGACGTTTACATTATGCAATAACCCAAGAGGAGGCATTATGGAAGAATGTCTCAGCCTTGGTTCTGGATAGGTGGAGGGAAAAAAAAATCTACCCCTAAGAATTTCTGATTGCAAACCAGAATAGAATTTAAAATAGTTCCAGATTGGTAGTATCCCAGATTCTTGGCAGAAGGAAATATAAATTTTTCCTGGAAGAAATCACCTTTAGCACAGAGCTAAAGGTCTTACCATAGGTAAAGTCCCATGGAAATTGAGCTCACAGTAAAAGTCATAAAATAAACAATAAAATAAGCCAGCATGAGAGTAAGAAATAATAACAAACAGAAACAGATCCATAAAGACTGCAGATTTTAGCATTATATAAAATAGAATATAAAATAAGAATTATTTAGTAGGTTTCAAAGTAAAAAATAAGGTATTTAAAATATGACAAAAGAACAAGAGAATATTAAAAACACCCAGCAAAATTTTAAAAAGAAACAAATAGATCTTTCAGAAATGAAAAAATTATATAAGAATTAAAATTAAATGTTATTTCATGAACTAAATAGTACATTGGAAGCAGCTGAAGTGAGAACTTTGTGAACAATAAAATATCTCCGAAGATTCTCCCATAAAGCAAAGTAACAAAAAGAGGTTAAGCATGAGAAGAATAGAATGAAGAGATTAAGAAAGGGAAAATAGAGTATGAGTGAGAAATGAAATTCGAAGAGCTATTGGATGAGATGTCCAGAACTGACCAAAAATGCAATCAGTTTAGGGAAGCAAAAATTCCTTATGATAAATAAAAGGAAATTTGAATTAAGATACATTATAATGAAACCAGATTAATGAAGACAAAGAGAATATCTTAAAAAGAAGCCGTTGGAGGAAAACAAAACAAAAACCTATTTCCCCCACCCCTACAAAAATAAAGACAAATTAAAATTAATCTGACAACTGATATTTTCAACTGTCACAATGGAAATCAAATTATATCCTGAAATAATTGAGAAAAAACAATTAACAATGTAAAATCATGCACCTAGAGAAAATATTATTCAGTGAAAATACTTTTTCATTGAATATTAAATGTGAATATGAATATTTTCCTAAAATACTTTTAGGAAAGCTAATGCTTGAGACGGTATAATGAATAGAGCCTCACTAAAGGATTTTTTAGAGTATACATCAGAAATTAACAAATGAACGCAACAAAATAAAAGCTTAAAATGAAAAATCCAATGGTGTGTAAAGAAAGTCAAAAAAGATAAATCTGAACAAACATTAACTATTCAAAATAATAATATTCATTTTGTGAGATTATAAAACAAGATACAATTACAATACTGTAAAACTTTATGAGACATGAGGTTTCTAGCTGGAATTAATAGCTTCAAAGATCCATGCATTATTTATGTGAAAGATGTAAATATATCTCCCAGTCAAAATGGAGTGGGTGGAGGAGTGGGGAATGTAAAAACCAGGACAGAGACAAAATCCAACATAAAATCATGGAACCAATCCAAATTTTATTAGTAAACACATAAAAAAAAAAAACACAACAACAGC
This sequence comes from Rhinolophus hipposideros, assembly GCF_964194185.1. NCBI lineage: Eukaryota > Metazoa > Chordata > Mammalia > Chiroptera > Rhinolophidae > Rhinolophus > Rhinolophus hipposideros. The sequence goes on from NC_138055.1 coordinate 78,051,319, forward strand.
AACAAAAGAAAGTATCCCAGCTATGTGATATATACAAAGACATATCAAACATAAGGACAGATTTTAGAAAGTAAAATAATCTTGGAAAAATATGCAGATACATGCAAATCAAAGAATAGTTAGAGCAATATCAAACCGAAAGGCAGCAAGAATTTCTAGGGAAACAGAGTTGCACATTATTTAAATGCAAGGCAAGGAATTTGGCAATCAATCATTAAGGAGAACTAGAATTCAAATAGCTGAATTCAGCCCAGAGAGCTCCATCAGTTTTGTGTACACTTAGAGGTTTCAAAGTTTCCTTGAGGATGGATAGCTTCCTGGGTTAGTTCTCAGGAACAGCGGGCATTCCTTCAGGTACTTAGTCTGCAAAGTGTTAGGAGTTGAAGTTGTCTTGGGACATAGCTTGGACTTGAGTCATGAGTCTCAGACTTTTAGAGCATGTGACAGAACAGGCATAAAATGAGAGTGTGTTTGAGAGTGGGGAAAGGAAAGATTTTACCGAAAAGCTTTGGATTGCATTGCAATTAAAGTTAATAAAGGATATATACTATTTAAATACCAGAGAAAAGTAAATTACCTAACCAAAAGCACTGCTAAAATATTGGTTTAGGAATTGGGAAAGTAAGCTCCATCATGCTATAAAATGAAGGAATGTATAGCTTTCTCTGCTACACCCTGAATCTTACCATATTTGATAAAAGATAAGTATTACACCAAATATTTTAAGGAAAGTTCCTTTTCAAATTTTGATTTAAAAATCCCAGTAGAGTTGATTATCTTATATAATTATAGATTAGTTTCAAAATAGGTCTATTTCTAGTGGATAGTCTTTATGACATATTATTATTAATTATTATTATTAATAATTTTATTTATTGTTAAATGTTGTGCTTTATAAAGTTCAGCAATATTTTTTAATCTTAGCTCAAGCTCTGCTGAAAATCATGGGGAAGTTCTTTATATTTACATAAAGATTACGCTATCCATTCTCATTACCCTTACATTATCAATATTCAGGATTTTCTATGCTTAAATTGCTTGGGGAAATAATATTGTTTGGCCTCTAACTGGTTTCCTACTATGTAAGTAAAGTGAAAAGTGAATAATAGCATTTAAAACCACTGAAAATAAATAGCCACAGATGAAGCTAAAATTTTCCAAGCATAAACCTATGATTTGATTTTTTTCCTTAATTTGAAGTATGTTTAAAGGAAATATTTGAGATGCTTTAAAATATATATGTATATATATTTTAAATATATATATATTCGAGAGTCTGAAGTAACACAGAAATAGAAATGTAAATGTTTTGCTCTGTTTGACTAGCAACTATGTAAATGTAAATAAAAGACATATTAGGTTATTTCCTGCTAGCTAAGCTCATTCTTGGATTGTTTATAATTGTGCTAATTTGCATCACATTATTTAACATATTGGCTTTTTTCTCTACATAGGAAAAGAGTACAAGATAAAAAAAAAAAAAAAACTAAGATTTTATTGTAGAACTTTCATTATATTATGTTTTGTCATTGTGAAGGGTAAAAGTAATCTTGATAAATTTCAATGAATTTCTGTTGCACGTTTTTGTCTACCGAGCTTTTTCCATTGGTTTCTTTAGGGAGCACATCTGTTATGCCCACACATATCTGGAGCACTGTTATTTCTCAAATTGAGTACATGTGTATTCATGTATACATATACTCATCTTGCTAGTTATAAATCAAAGGAAGCATTTCAAGAAGTCATCTGGTCCATCCTTACATCTCCAGGCATAATTGCCTTGGAAAGCGGCCAGAAAAAGAATGATCTGTCTTTTCGTTAATAATGTCAGAGAAAAGGATTCCACACCTAAGCATAGTCATCCTCCGTAGCATTCCAAGCCTTAAACGCGTAAATTTTTAACCACTTTAACTTAAATACTTTTTGCCATTTTAGAAACCTATTAATTTTTTTTTTGTCCTATGGTTGTGATTACTTTTTTCAACTACATAAAAACTAGTAAAATAGTTTTGCCTGCACTCTTTTTCCCTAAAGTCCTGCTTCTTTTCACTGCTCTTTTAAAACCTATAAAACACTTTTGAAGATCTCGTACATTTTTTTGTTATAATATAGAGACATTTGCTAATGTGTTTAAAACATATGTGAGAAAAAGTCAGCGCTGAGTGAAACTGGGCTCTGGATTGAAGAATTTTCAAAATTAACGATCAAATCTAGATGGAAGAAAAGATCATGAGATTCATTTGCTTTTGAAAGCTTACCAAACACTGACAGAGTGTCTCTTATAATTACAACTCTACTAGAGTTTGTGTGTGTCAGTGTGCACAACTATTTTACTTTTTCAAGCACTGAGAATGAACCCACATTTATTCTAAGGCATAGTTACTGACATAGATACATAGATAGATACAGCTGTTGATCTAAATTTAATCATAATCCTCCGAATTGCCCAGTTTATCAGTTATATAAATAAAAATTCTGTAATAAAAATAACAGCATAAATAATGAGCTATAATACTGATTAATAAGTTAAAATAACCAGTGTAAGTTATTATTGTTTTGAGTTTTTAAATTTAATTTTGCAAAAAACAAATGACTTTCCCTCAAACAAAACTTTGTCTGGTATTAACTGCTAGTCTTGTACATACCACATAAACCTTACCTCTATGTTTTATATTCTTCAGTTTTCTCTCTATTGACATTCACTTATCAAATTTACAATAGGCCAATGTAATAGAATATACTAAATCACAAATATTTTACTATGGAGAAAGCACTTTTAGGAAACATTTGAATTCAAAATGAAAAAGCAAATACCGTATTCAAGAATGTATTCTCTGGTAGAATAAATGTCTTTGAAAGGTACATATAAATGCGTTACTTGTTTCATTTGCAAATGGCAGTGGCAGGAACAAATTGAATTAATTCGAGAATGGGAATTTATTGGCTCAAATAACTACCGTTTCGGGCTGCCGCATCACACAATTCGAGAGGCATCATTCATACAGAACACAATTGAGTGTTGCCCCCTGGAGTTACAAAATACAAAATTCTTAAATCCAGAGTCTCAAAAAAATGAATTAGAATTATGCTTTTCTCTCTACATCTCTCTTTTCTTCTCAGTTCCATTTTAATCTGTATTGATTTAGTTATCAAGCAAGTACTTTTCGTGACGTTAATTGTATCACTTAAGTGGCTCCAGTAGAACTCAAACACATTATTCTTTATAGTGTCAAGAAAGTCCAGGTATTCTTTATTGCTCTGCCCTGGTCCCTTGGATCACAAGCCAATTCACTATGACCATGGGAATAGGGTTAATCCTATGTCAAATACATGGCCTGGGCATTTCCCCAATTTAGGCTAGGCTACCATTAACAAAAAAGTGTATCGCTGGGATGCTGAACAAGCAAACAATGCATATCAGCTAAAGTAAATAAAATAATAAGGAAAGAAGTATGTGAGTGCCATGAGAAAGGTCTGAAGGTACTTCTGAAGAGTGAAAAACAGAAATAATCTCCATATGGGGAAAATCAGGGTGAGTCTCAATGAATAGAAGGCATTCAATTTGTGGCATTAAAGATGCCTAGGATATTGACATTGAGAAAATTTTAAAAAATTATATTCACAGATGGGTAAAACATGAGAAAAGATGTTGACAGAATAAAAACAGAAAACTGCTTCTTTTTCTTTTTTAATTTTATTGGAGATTATTGAGGAACAGTGTGTTTCTCCAGAGCCCATCAGCTCCAAGTCATTGTCCTTCAATCTAGTTGTGGAAGATGCAGTTCACTGGCCCATGTGGGAATCGAACGAGCAACATTTTTGTTCAGAGCTCGCACTCTAACCTACTGAGCCACCCAGCTGCCCCAGAAAACTGCTTCTTATATAATTATCAAACATCAGATATAACACACATGTTGAAACATAAAAAGAATATAAGAAAAATTGATTGAAAGAAAAAACGAAGGGCTTTGAATGTCAGGATAAAAATTTGGGACTATAAATAATGACTAGTCAGTGATGGCTTCTGAGCAAGGGAGTTGTATGTTCAAATTTGAGATTTAAAAAGATTCATATTGCAGCTGTGCATAAAAGGCATTGCGCCAGTGAAGGGCTATTTAGGAGGCTATGGCTGTAGTCCAAGTAAAATATAATGAGGCCATGAACCAGGAAAGTGGTGCTGGAAAGAGGAGTGAAATTTACACATCTCTTTTATGTAACTTTTCCTTGACCTCTATCTCTCTTCCTTTCTACTACCTGGCATATGTTATTGAAATATTGGATCTCCTAATGAAAAAACTCAATGACCTTTCTGAAGCCTCATCTTCCTTGACTTCTATTCATTATTTGCTACAGCGAACCAGTAATTCCTTAAAACACACACACACACACACACACAAAAAAATCATTTTTCCATGGCTCTCATGGTACTTCATTGCAATGAAAAGATTAATTCTGACCTGTTTCCCTCACTTCTACAACCAGTCTTTGAATCTATTCCTCTCTCTCTCTCTCTCTCTCTCTCTCTCTCTCTCTCTCTCTCTCTCTCTCTCTCTCTCTCTCCCCTCTCCCTTCCTCCCTCCTTCTCCCTTTTCCCTTCTCTCTATATCCCTCTCTCTATTTTCTCACTCGAATGTTCTTCAACTCACAAGCTGCCTCTTCAGTTGATATCACTAGTCATCTCCTTTCTCTTGAGCTGTAGACTCATGCTTGTAATAATCATTGGAATATTTCAAAAAGAATGCTTTATCTTATAAAGCCTAACTTGTAAAAAAGACAATTCTATCATATTTTTAGTTTATTGGGGTGACAATTGTTAGTGAAATTACATAGATTTCAGGTGTACAATTCTGTATTACATTGTGTGTTCATCACCCAGAGTCAGTTCTCCTTCCATTACCATATATTGGATCCCCCTTACCCTCATCTCTTTCCCCACCCCCCTTACCCTCTGGTAATCACTAAACTATTGTCTGTGTCAATGACTTTTTGTTTCTCATTTGTTTGTCTTGTTCTTTTGTTGTTTTTGGTTTTATACCACATGTCAGTGAAATCATAGGGTTCTCTGCTTTTTCTGTCTGATTTATTTCACTTAGCATTATACTCTCAAGATCCATACAACCAAAATGTCCTTCGGTAGATGAATGGATAAAGAAGTTGTGGTATATATACACAATGGAATACTATTCAGCGGTAAGAAAAAATTCTATCATTTTTTTATAGGATCATTCACCCTTCCCCCAATTCCCTATATTTTTCAATAATTTTATCATCCCAAAACCCAGGGCAAAGGCCTCCTCATCCATGACCCTTATGACATGCCTGGCTATGTGTGTTATTTCCTTCTCTATATTGCCATTGTACCTGGTGTCAGCTTGTCATGTCATACACATTAATACATTTATTAATTTTTTGTTAATGCAACAAATATTTATTCAGCCTTCTGTATTATGACTGTATGTAAGTAATTGAAAAACACAACATTGAACAAACCACCAAATACAATCTCTTGCTTTCATGGAACATTTATGTCCAATTATAATGTCCTTGTGTGTAGACCATGCGTCTATACACAGCACAGGAATTGTCATATAGAGATTTTGTAATAAACATTTGTTGGATGAATTAGTTAATGAGTGAGCCATTAAAACTTTACCATTTTAATATTGCAATATTTTAGGGCTTGATGTATAAAGATTCTGGAGACAGGGTTATGTAGTTTACTTTTATATATAACAGACAATACCCAACTCGCCACATTTTTTCCCCCTTATGTTCTTGTAACATTTGGTGATCATTTGAAATATTCTAACAGTGTCAGATTAACAACGTATATGTAACAAAAAAACAATTAGCAAATATAAGGTAATTCATTTGTTCACACATTTCTAAAGGATAAATTATAGTTTCTCAGAAAATAAACTCTTTCTGTGAAAAACTTTAGATGAATTTCTCCTATAATAATTACATGGTTCTTTTCAATCATTCTAGAAACATGAAAAAGATTAATGGTCAAATATGCATAAGTAAATGCCATGGGATTATCTTTATTTTCTAATCAAAAACATCAAAACCTATTTTCATGTATCAGGGTTCTGTGATAATTTAGCCCAATAAAAATTGTTAAACTAGAAATTTGCATAGTTACTTTATGCAGGGAAAAGTTGCTTGGGGTAAAAGAATCATGAAAATGCCTTTTTTTTAACTTTCAAAAAACTGTACTTAATCACATAGCTTTTATATTTTCTGCATACTTATTTTTTCTGGAGTAGTTGATGTAAAATGTTAAACATATGGCAAATTGCTGTTGTTAGATGTGTGTATATAAACACAAGTAACAAATTATTATTTTGTTACTGCTTTCTTTCATGAAGAAGGACAGATTCTATAGAACTTTTCAAGTAGCATTAGTGACAGGCAATATAGTAAGATCGACTTTGTCTCACTTAGAGTTTCTCAACCTTGATACTACTGATATTTTATGGCAGATAATTTTTTGTTGTGGGGCTGTCTTGTGCATTATATGCGTACACATATGTCATCTGCCCACTAGATGCCAGTAACATCCCAGATGTGACAATCAAAAATGTCTCCAGACATTACTAAATGTCCCCGGAATGGAGAGGCGAGGTGTGCAGAAGCCATCTTCCTTGGGAACACCTGACATTAGTGATATTAAGTTATACCAAATATACTGAAAAAAGAGTCATAGTTTAAACATTTTCCCAAGAAACTAAAAATGTGTTTCAAATTAACTATTTTTTTAAATCTGATTTGTGCAATTATTATACAATAAAATATTTACAATCTTTCCCCTTCATTCACAGGGAGGATAAATTCTTCCTTGCTCTCTATCTCTGGTTGTAGGATGAAGACAGCCAGTTCCTGGCTCACTTCAGGGAGAACTGAATGGGATTTCATATTTCTGATTGAAACTGTCTGATGAGCCCTAACCTCATGAAAAATAAAATCATCACATGTAATGTGAAAAATAAAAATATATTAGAAAAAAAATCTATTTTAATTTTTTTCAAGTCATAATAAAGTCCATACAATCAAAGAATTTTGTAACTATTATTATTTAATTATTACCAAGAATGTTACACTAACATTGTTTTGCCTTTCTCTGAGATCTGATATAAAAATATAAAATATAATCCAGGCAAGTTTGAGCTTTCACTTAAATGAAGGAACACAAATATTTCATTTTAATTAGTACTATCTTGAAAAAGAAAAAAAAAAGGAATAAATGGAAATGTAGTGATTTATATTTATCTTGCAAATGTAGCTTGAATGGTAACAATTTGGAATTATTTCAATCACATTTGTATGTCCACTTGATTATTTTCTCACAGTGTGTTTAAAGAGCTTTCAAATAACAATTCCCTGGGCATAGTAATTTTCCATGAGCAGTTATTTCTCCAGTAATGGAGAGAACAGATAAAGGATGATCCTACATGTAAAACCATATTCTTTCACCTATGTAAGAAGAAATAAGGAAAAGAAACCTAGTCTGTGAGGCAGAAAAAATGTACAATGAGTTGAGAAATTGCAGTTATGACATATTGATTATTACGTTTTCTATATTTAGGGGCGAATGGAATAAATGGAATTCCAAGGAAGCCTGAATAATGACCAGTGGACACTATTCCACTGTGAGTCTCCAGACAAATATTTCATTTAATGCCATTAAATTGTTTGCATCTGCTCCTTAAGACAAGCATAGGTTAAAATGGAGATGCTGGTATGCACTGTCCTTTAGAAGCTATAATTTTCCAAACTGAAGGATCTTCATTTATCTAACAGGAACCATGTTCTTGGGGGCCATTTTAAACGGATGTTCAAACATCTTTAGATCATCTCCCAGTGAATCAATTTAAATTTTTGATGCAATATCATTTTCTTCTTATTAAACATTACCCTAGTTTCCAGGTGCTGTTATTATGATTTTAAAAAATATTTAATTTTGACTAATCAGCAGGGCTGTTGCATATGGAAGGGTATCTAAAATATAGATAAAACAATAGTTGTCACTGTTTGTGATTCTATACATTTCTAAAGAATTCCATTAGTAGTCAAAACAACTTTGCTAGACTCTTTAAAACATTTTTCTTTTTCAGAAGAACGTTATTACAAAATTTATTCATTTCTTTGTCATTTAACAACTATAGTGTATGTCCTGTAAACTACTGTAAGTCGCTGTAAGCTAGAACAAGTTTATAAATATATAACAAACGATTTCATCATTCTGCATTAATAGTCATGTAATTTCAGATTCAGTTGAAGATAAAGATAAAAAGTCAATTTTAACAGAACTTTAAAAAACTCATGTTATTGTGTATTTAGGACTTTAAACTATCTCTCCATGTAACATGCTTTTTATTAATTTATTTTATCATCTGTCTCCCCTACCTAAACTGTAAATTCCATGAGGTCCCAGAGTGTTGTCTATGTTTACTGCTTTTGGCCTCACAGGTAGCAACATGCCTGATATGTGTTTGGCCCACAATAAGTATTTGGTGAGTGACTGAGTGAGTGAGTGAATAAAGTCTACTCAAATATAATTCCAGAAAAGTATAGAAGAGTTTGCCCTCATTTTTTTATACAGTTTATGCCAAGGTAGCCTAACCTGACAACAATTTTGCTTATAAATTCAATTTTTTGATAAACAGATTTTTAAACTGAGATTAATCAGAGCATAGATCTTGAATGTTGCCACGGACTTTCTGTAACTTCAAGTGAGTAACTTACACTATCTTACTTTTTATTTCCTTGCCTGTAAAATATGGCGTCTACAAAAATACCTGACAAAAGGTAGATGCTCAAATAAAAGTTATTTTCATTTTCAGTAATGTTAGGAGATCACTGAAAGGCAACACAACTGTTAGTGAATGCCAAATAGAAACAGATCATTACTTTATATTGTGTTCTTTTAATAATTGTAGCTGAGAAGTTATGTTTTGCACACCCGAGCAAAATAATTAATCATCCTCTTTTTTTTTTTTTACAACTTTAAAACTATCATCCTCTTCAATCAACTTATTCCATGTGTGCTCTTGAAAATAGCTGCATAATTGATATGTTTGCTCTGGACTTTGTGCCTTGCATAATTATAGCAATAGGAGTTTTACAAGGTCTGACAATTACACAATGTCGCTAACCTTTTTTTCATATCAGAGCGATTATTCATTATGAATTTGTACCAACTGGACAAACAAGTTTACTATTTGGAAGTGCTGAAAAGTTTGCATGAAAAAGTAAAACGACCTGAACTTTTTGCCCAACATTTCATGGCTCTTGTATCACGACAATACACCAGCTCACAGGGCACTGTCTGTGAGGGAGTTTTTAGCCAGCGAACAAATAACTGTGTTGGAACTCCCTCTCTGCTCACTTGATCTGGCCCCCAATGACTTCTTTCTTTACCCAAAGATAAAGGAAATATTGAAAGGAAGACATTTTGTTGACATTCAGGACATTAAGTGTAATATGACAACAGCTCTGATGGCCCTTCCAGAAAAAGGGTTCCAAAATTACTTTGAAGAGTGGACTAGGCACTGGTGTTGGTGCATAGCTTCCCAAGAGGAGTACTTCAAAGGTGACCATAGTGATATAGTGACCATAGTGATATTCAGCAATGAGGTATGTAGCACTTTTTCTAGGGTGAGTTCGCGAACTTAATTGTCAGATTGCATATGTCTATAGTCAGAACACATTAATCCATTCTTATACCAAAGTTAGGAGATTGATTTTGGACAGCTTTTCTTAAGGTGATGTTAAAAAAAAAAGACCTAGAATCATATGACACTGTCTATGTTCTCTTTTCCATTAGTGAAGTTCTTAATGTCATTTGAGACATGTGGGAAGAGAAGAAATGCAGAAAGAGAAATACAACTATGGTTATATTTCTCTGATAACAAGATAGCCATGCTAAAAGTGACAAGATCAGTCAGTCATCCAGAAGAATTTGCCTAATCACACACAAGTGATTATATTTTATTAAATTCAGTGTTTAGAAGCAGTTGCTTTATAAGAGTAAAATTGGTAGTCAGTCAAGTGAGTTCTAATCTAGGATTTACTACATAATAGCTGGACAACAAGCTAAATTATTTACTTCAACCTTCCCAAATCTCATTATCTTAAGTCTCCATGGTCCCTTCAGCATAGTATGTTTTGGATGATTTCTATGTTTTGAGATACTATATATAAAGAACCAGGATCCAAATCATATTTGATATTTAATGTTGTAGTTATTATTATTTACCTCAAACCCATGCTCTCACATCTAGCGTATAATAGAACTGTACAGCTGAAGCGAAGAATAACAAGCTAAGGACATGTTAGCATCCTGGTGGCAATTGCAAATGACTCATTCTGGGCCTGTGGTCCTTCTTGGTTTATTTTTTTATCAAACTCCTGGCCCTCAGGTTATATTTGATTTTTTGCTGCCATATTGTCCATTGCACTTACTTCTTTTAATGGCTTATTTTCTAGCACTCACTAAAATTTATGGCTAAGAAATTTCTTTATAAAATTCTCTTTCAGCATAGCCTATTCTCAGCTCTCAGTATCAAATCTACGCTTACCTAAAAGCTCTCCAGTGTCACAAAGGTTTGCAAAAGCCATCACACTTATTTACATTGGGCAAGAAATTTGATTCTGTATTAGAGTAGACTTCCAAATGTGCAATGGCTATAACAATAGAGATTTATTTTTTGTCCATTATAACTTTTCCTAATCAGAAAACAGTTCCCCTCCATGTAGTAATTTAGGGATACTGCTTCTTTCCATCTTGTGGCTCTGACTTTCCCTACCTTTTTATAGTCATTTGCATCAAGCCCTTAAAAAGGAAAGGGAATTGTAGACTAGAAAGAACACACATCATTTCTACTTTCTTCACCTTGGTTAAAATTCAATCACATGACCTCTCCTTACTGCAAGTGATGCTGTGAATAATGTAGCTGTGAATCCATGGAGAAAAGGAGAATGTGGATTTTGGTGAACAGAAATAATCTTTACAACAATAGATAAACTTAGGTTTTAATGTTCTATTATCAGTCTTTGTTATCTTTCAGTTTCCTTCTGCTCTAGACCTAGTAAGCTGCTTTATTTACACAACACTTTTATGATATTGAGCTTGCTACTTCTTCTTGCCTGAATTCTACCTCTACATTACTCATTCCAGATTTGTCTGATCTTTCAGAGTTTATTTAGCTCCAGTGACATTCCATGGAGCCATCTTCTTTGATTTCCCATTCTAAATGCCAAGTAACAGACATTTATTTTCATATCATCTTTTGTAACTTCCCTGAAAATACTAACTTTTTTGCAATGACTACTGAAGCTAGCTACCAAGAGTTATGCCCAACTACATAGGTTGAAGGTATAGTTCGTCTCAAAACTACTATCACTTCAGACACCAGCCTCAAGTTTGGGGGTTCCTAGTCCACCTGTAATTTCTGTCAAACTATCTACCAATCTGGAGGTTCCCACTACCTCCTAAGGCTTGTTAATTCCCTAGGACAAATCATAGAATTCAGAAAAATGCTATACTTACAATTATAGTTTTATTACAGCAAGAAATGATGCAAACAAAAACAGAAACAAACAAACACACACACCAAAAAAAAAAAAAACACAAGAAAACAAAACACCAAAAAAAAAAAAAATCAGACAAAAGAAGAGACACATAAGATAAGATATGAGAGGGTCCCAGATGCAAAGCTACTGGTTCCCTCCCCCTACTGAGTCAAAACAAGTCACCATCGACGCACATAAATGTGTATTACCAACAAGGAAAGCACACCCAAGCTGTAGTATACAATTTTTGTTGAGGTTTTATTGATTTTATTAAAGAGTCATTGATTGAGTCATTAGTCATGTGATTGAACTCAAATCTTTAAGCACCCCTCAGTGTCCCAGAGGTCAGCTATAACTTGATTCAAAACTCAACATTCTAATCACATGGTTAGTTTTTCTGCCATGGCCAGCCCTTATTCTGAGTCTTCTCTTTAGTACAAACACTCTAGGAACCCATCATAAATCACCCCTTAGCACCAACTACCAGAATCTGCCATGAATAAATGAGATACTCCAATCACTCATGACAGTCCAAGAATTTAGAGACTACCTCCCAGGAACTGAGTCAAAGGCTAGCCAAATTCTTTATTATGTAACATTTTCTCTGAAATGAACTAGTGCATTTATTTTTAAGTCTCTACTCTTCTTAAATATAAGTTTCATGAGGCCAAAAGTCTTATTTGCCTTGTGAATGTAGAACAGTACCTGGCAAAATAGTAGGTGCTAAATAAATATTTATGAAATGACCAAACTATAAATGATCAATTCTGGCCTAGGTAATTCACCAGAAAGCTGTTGACAACCAGTTGGGTCTTGAGGCAGTTTGACGCTGTGATGTGTGGGTCCTAAAATAATAGCTTAATTGAAGTCTTAATTGTGGAGAGAAATATGTCTTTGCCCATTATTGACTGGTCTTGAATTTTAGCTCTACTACTTACATGCTGTGTAAGCTTCTCTGTATTTCATTTTCCACTTATAGCACAGTTATAATAATTCTTTCTACCTCTTGGGAGGATCAAATGAGATGTCATCTGAAAAGCTGTTTGAAGGGCAGCTTATATATTAAAATCTTTAATAATTGTCATTTATTATTGAGCACACTATGATTATGATGTAGAAAGGTACAAAGTTGTTGAGATGGGAGAGTCACTGAAGTAAATTAAGCATCATTATTTGCTTTACAGAGAGCTGTATTATCGAGCCAAAAGAATTCATTAAATAACTTTTCAATTCACATAATCCCAGTTAATATGTTATTTAATTTAATTTGAAATTCGCTATGCTAGATGTGCTATGGGAAAATCAGATGGCCTATCTCTTACAACTATACAAAGTATCTAAAGAAAAAAGATTCACATCGGAAAGATTATACCAGAATGTCATTAAAAGGAATGTATTTATTCAGATTTGTCTGTCTCCTTAGTACCTTACCTAATACAGGATGAGACATAACCATGTAAATTGAGGAGATTAGACAAATTGAGTAAATTTGTATAATATCATATCTAAAAGCAAGGATACTGAATTTATCAGGTTATATGCATTTATAAAATTATTGTGATGAAAGTGATTCCCATATTTTAAAAAAAGTTTTAGGAACTCAGTGTTAGACCTTTACATTTTAAATCATCAACTGTTGATTATTATTATATCAAAGTTTAATGCATAAAATCACAAGATATACTAATAAAAAGTAACCTTTGTTTTAACAGTTTCAAAAAGACATTTTTAAATCTGCAGTTATTACTTTTCTAATTAAAGAAGATTAAAAGATTAAAAACCAAAAGTTAAAAACAATACCTTTTTGGCTTACGTATCATATGAAATTAACTGACAAATTAATTGGATTTCTCATAAAATTAAAAATATTTTACAACATTTAGGAAAATCATATCTTCTCCTTTCTAAAGCAATAATTTTATGTTGAATTTCATTAAATTTATAGGCATATAATTTATAAAAAAAAATCGTAGTGGAAGTATTCAACCGAAGGAACAGCCAATGGACAGAGAGGAGGCAGAAATGAAATTTGAGGAATAATTTGCTGAAATTGTGCTGCATTTGATTTTAGTATAGCGAGATCAGGTATTGTTTGTAAAAAGAATAGTGTGCATAACAGAAAAACTCTGGAAGTTTTAGCATATAGCTGTATGAAATGCAGAGAAAAGAAATATATAGCAATAGCCCTGAAATTAATGAATATTTTAATTTCATTTCAACAAACATTTTCTGAAATTGGTTTTATACCAAATACAGTATTCAGAACCACAACAACCACAAGTAGGATAATTCATTAAACTTGTTCATAGAAACATTGTGATAGTACATATATAGAACAATAATTGATAACCATATACAACTTCTCTAATGCTCTAGGAAACATATTCTACGGTATCCACAGTAAAATATTCATCTAGATAACCATTTCTTTTTCCACAGTGCTCCCTAGAAAATCCAATAAATCATCGTTTAATAAATGCATAAATTAGTTGTGAAATACCAGAAGAGAGAGTAATTAATTCTTCCCGGGGAAATCTGTAAAGCTTTCACAAAGAAGCTGCCATTTGAATTGGGTTTCGAAAGATAAGTGGTCTTAACAAGCAGTCAGAAATAGCAGAGCATCCAAACCAACAGTGACAGCAAGCAAAATAGAAGCAGTTAGGTTCCTGTTATCCTCAGGAATAGAATTTGATCTGGTTTTGTTGAGTTGTATGTAGAAGTTGAGAGGTCTGTCTGTTTTAGAAAATGATGTAAAAATGTAAATTAAAGGCAGATTATAACTAATAATGTGAATATGTCTGTTTTCATTTATATAACAATGTCAGTTCATGCAAATTATTTTAACTTTTTTGGGCTTAAATGACTGATTTTTTTAAATGTATTCATCCATTTAATATATATTTATCAAGTCTTGCATGAGGTAGGTACTGGTCCAATCAATGAGGCACAGCTTCAAACAAAAGACAAAAGTCCATTTTTACATGGAGAATGTAGCCTAGCCAGAGTGATAGATTGGGTTAGAGACATAAACAAGCAAATGTACCAAAAACCTATAATATTTAATTAGTTAACAAATATTGAGCACCTCTGTGTGCTACTCACCATTTAAACCACACAAAAGTCCTTGTACTGTAGATTTATGTTGGATAGGAGGCTTACTAACACTGGTTTTTGAGAATCAGCTATGTTGAAAAGAATCATCAGTAAAGACCTGAAGAAAAGAGGACACTTGAGCAGGGACCTTAAAAAAGTGAGGAAGAAGTGTCAAAATAATGTGGTGGAAGAAACTGCGAGTTGGAGATTTTTTGTTGTGGTCCAGAAAAGTCCGCGGCTATTGTGGGTGAAGTCAATTAAATGGTGGTGGTGGCATCAGAAAACCTAGGTCAGAGAATTATCGGGAGCTATGATTATAAGTTCTTCATTAGCGAATGGAACAAAATAGGGACATAGTGGAGGGTTCTGAGGACAGATGTGACTGGATCTGATCTATTAT
Source organism: Rhinolophus hipposideros (assembly GCF_964194185.1). Classification (NCBI taxonomy): domain Eukaryota; kingdom Metazoa; phylum Chordata; class Mammalia; order Chiroptera; family Rhinolophidae; genus Rhinolophus; species Rhinolophus hipposideros. Next base: position 78,066,389 of record NC_138055.1, read on the forward strand.
TTTGCATAACCCTATTGTTGCATTGAAAATAGATTTTTTTATTTTTTTTAAATTTTTTTTAAAGAGAGAAATATGTAGAAACAGAGAAAGGAGTTAGGTAGGATTGAAGGAACTCTAATAGGAGATGATAGTGGCTTGGTCACCTTCTTGAAAATTTTTAGGGATAGAGTCAGCAGATTTTATTGATAAATTGAATATGAAGAATGAGAAAAAAGGAACATCAAGGGATACACTTGATACAGTGCATCAAGTAAAGTCTAAGCAAATGGAAGACAGGTTGCCATACTTCCAGGAATGAGCATATTTTTGTGAGGGAAAGGATAGAAGTTCAGTTTTGTGTACATTAACATTGGGGATGCCAAATATTTCATAGAAATATTTAAATATAGAGTTCAAGAGAGTGGGCTCAGCTGAAGATGTAAATTTGATGTAATGAACATTTAGATGGCATTTAAATATACACTGTGGATAAGGGCAAAATACATTCATTGTAGGTAAAGAAGAAAGTACAAGGGCTGAGCCCTGTGGAATTGCGGTACTTAGAAGTCAGGAAAAGAAGGAGAAAATTGCAAAGAAGAAATAACTAGTGAAGTAGGAGAACCAAGTGAGATTGATAGCCTACATTCAAATGATAATACCATTCTCAATAGAGGTATGGTTAGGAGTGTTAAGGATCGCTGAGTGGTCAAATAAGGTGGGAAATGAGAGCTGACCCTTGAATTTCACAATGTAGAGCTCACTGGTCACCTGATCAGATCAGAGTGGTTTCAGTAGAATGATGATGACAAATATACATATATGTATATATTTATATATATATATATACATACATATATTCACATATATGTGAATATATGTATGTATATATATATATATATATATATATACACACACACACATATTTGGGAAGAGGTAATATGAGAGCAGGAGGAGAGGAAATGTGCCTACTGAAATGTTCTAGAGATGTTTAGAGAATTGGGGTGTTAGATGGAGAAGCTGTGGGGTTAAGGGAGAAATATTTTAAGAAGAGAGTGAACATAAGATATTTGTATTCTGAGAGGGAAAACTGATGACACAGAAGAGAAAGTGAAGAAAACCAGGAGTGATATCCTTGAGGAGTTGTGAGTGCATAGGATGGACAAGTAGAGGAGTTGGCCTAAAAGCAAGGATATCTCAACCAGTAGATATGAAGGGAAGGTAAAATATGTAGGTACAGACTCAGGTAGAATGATGGATTTGATGATAAAATTTTTAGAAATTCTCTTCTAATTACATCTATTATCTCAGTTATTGAGAAGCAAAGTTATTAGCTGAGAGGGAGGGGAGGGAAGTGTTGTGAAATAGTTATGTGAAAAGTAAGATAATAAATTGACTAGGGATATACAGTAAAAATCCCTGGCAGTGCTAAGGGACCAGTTGAGATTCCTGGTCATGAATTTAAAATGCAATCAGCCAGCATGGTTTTCTATTTTCCTGTATCTATAGTCAGCTGCTGTCATGAAATGGAGTAGGTGACAAAGTGATTTAAAGAAGTATCACAGTTGTTATAACAGTTGCTGAGATTGCTACAGTATTCAAGTAACCAAATATATATGAAATAACTTGGAAAGCTGTAAAGTACCATCGAGGTATACTTCATCACTGGGTCCAGTATTGTAAGGTCCCATGTAGTAGCTTTGCTTTATGAGTAAAAGTCACAGTGTCATTATTGGGTGCCCCTCTTTACAGTAGATCAAAGATGCCTAGTAACCTCAGAAGTTTTGAAGCTTGTACCTGATAGATCATAAAGTAAATTAAAATTTGCATTCCTCATGTGAAGAATTAAAAGCACCTGGCCAAAAATGTGCATACGAGTATTTAACTGAGCCGAGAACTGTGGCATTTTCATGTCTCAGGATGCTTACAAACCTCCTTGAAGCCAGTATTATTGTGAGACTTTAATAGACAAGCTTGCTTTAGGATTTAAAATGTCCATGCTTTCTCATATGTCATTTTATTAAGTTTCCTTCCATGAAAAAGGATGCTTTAGCCAGTTATTTCCCTTAAGATTTCTCTGTGAAACAAGTGTTCCACTCCAAGAAATTATTTTCATATTGCAAGATTAGATCAATTTCATTCATTACCATCACCCATGGCAATCCTTGTAGGTCTTTTTTGGAATGATTGAGTGATTCAACAAATTCAAGCATGGCTTCGGCTTTCCCTTAACTGAAGAATGCTTATTTGCAACCTTTGTTTTTCATTCAAAGCTTTGGGAAGGGAATTGCAATTTTAAAGGCATGAGAGAATACACACTTGACTGAATATATTTTCAATATTTGGCTTGAAAATAGGTCTTTTTCAGCAAGGTAACATTTTTCTCATTCCTTTACAATCATTTTTCTTTTACCCTTCCTACATTGTCTCAGTTTTATGTATTCCTTTATATTTAAGCACATGTTTTTTTCTCAGATAATTATGTTCATTTATTTTATAACTACATTAATATTGGTGTTTAGTTTTTAAAGTATTTTAAAGTATTTGATTGTTAGACATTATCAATATCAATAAAATAAACAAAATAAAAATAGTGTGATGATTTGAAAATAATCATGATCAAGAAAATTTTTAAAATTGCTTTAACTAAGATACATCATTAGTTACCAATGTAACTAATGTATAGTTTACTCAAATATAAATTTCTATGGTCAATCAGCAAGAGTTTAAAAAAAAAGAAAGAAAGGAAGGAAGGAAGGAAGGAAGGAAGGAAGGAAGGAAGGAAGGAAGGAAGGAAGGAAGGAAAGAAGAAAACGAATTACTAGTATTTATGTGCTTACATAGGAGCAAAACAATGAGTCAAATATGTTGTGATCCCAAACTTAGCTTTGTAAGTTATAATGAATATTTAAGGAAATAATTTGATTTAGTCTAAATTTCAACAATTATAGAGGTAATTCTGGTTGAGTATTTTTTAGGCATGTGTACTAGGATTTTTAATCTGAATATCATATTCTAATTTTTTTGACCCACCAGGGAAAATATAAGAAAATTTTATTCAAATGAATAAAAATGTTAATAAAAACATGGATATTTCCTCTCAAAATATTAAATATATTTGACATAAAAAGTTAAATCATTAAGCAATAAAATCATGGCATCATAATACTGTATTGGAAATGCGACAAGGATCACAAATTTGGAAGGAGCTCATACAGTTTCTCCTCTTTTGTTAATAGAAATGAGGAGACTGAGGCCAAGAGAAGTTAAGGTTTATACCTAAGTCACAAAACTCGGCTAAGTCCTCCAAATCTTCTGACTTAAACTCTTATGCTGTTTCCTTCATATTTAGTAAGTAACCACACATTTTTTAAATTAATAGAACATATATGCATATCTAGGGTTGAGGTGAGATGAATGGTACATATTATTATCTGAGCATAGAAGAGAATTATAGGATTATTTACTGGGAAATATTCACATTGGCAAAAGTCACTTCATGAGTGTCATAGAAGGGGGAATAAAGATGTTCTCAAATGAAGAAAAATAAAAAAATTGTTGCGTAGCAAACATACCCTTAAAATATGGCTAAAAGAGTCCTCAAACTAGAAAGGAAACTACAGCAGAGGAAGACTTGCAACTTCAAAAATGAAAGAAAAATGTTGAAATTGTTAAAAAGTAAGGAAAATATTTGTATCTACTTCTCATGAGTCTCTTAAATCATATTTCAGGGTTGAAGCAAAGTTATAACATAATTTTATGTAGTAGTCAAGGTATGAGAAGAACTACTTAAGACATTTATATCTAAAATGTGGCATAGGTAAAGGAACTTAAATGGAAACACGTTTTCTATGTCTCACTTCAAGGCCATATAAAATGTCATTTATCAGTAAACTGTGAAGTTATGTATAAACCACTAGAGCAAACACTAAGAAAATGATACAAAGTGATATACTCAAACACACTATAAATAAATCGAGATGAAATTCTAATGAACATTCAAATAACCTATCAGATGGTAAAATAAGAAAAACTGGAGTACGAAACAGAGATCACATAATAAAATGGTAGATTTTAAGCCATAGCATATCAATAATTACCTTAAATTAAAATGATATATATACACAAGTTAGATTTTTGATAGAGTGAATAAAAGGCATTAGCCAACAACATGCTATCTAAAAACCACTTACTTTAAACATAGCATCCTAGGTGTGACTGATAATGTGATTAAAGAGATATGCCAAACATTTTGAGTGCATTAATGACGACATTTATGTTACAGTAGACTTCAGAGCAGAGAGAGTTGCTTGAGATTGAGACAGAATGCAAAGAGATAACAGAATCATCCCACGCATCAGTCCCAATGTTTATTTACTTTTCTTCAAATGGGAATACATTTACAGAAGGAGATCTTCCAAGGAGGTTCCTGAGGCTAAGAGAAATCAGTTCTTCCCTAATCCCTAATAGGGACCTATTTTCACCTCTATCATTTATCACTTGCCCAAACTGGTAGAAATTACTTAACATCCATATGCCTGTTTATAAACAAAAGAGTAAAAATTCTATCACATGGTGAAGTTATGAGTATTAAATGTGTTAATACATATAAACACTTAGAACCATGTTTAGCACATAGTAAATACTCAATAAGTGTTACATATTATCATTGTTATTATCAGCAATACTAAAAGTTAGGTTTGAAGATTTTACCTTGACTCAAGAAAATCTGAGAAGTTAAGAAAGTATTTGAGGTTGTTATTTGGCATGAATATTATACATAGCATATAAGCATAGAAAACATGGTCATCAAAAGTCTCCTTTCTGCTAAATATTGTGACGAAGTGATTTATGAGTCCTGGGTAAAATAAAACCCTTTCAAACAATCTAGATATTTTTACGGCTCACTCCAAATGGAATCTGATGGTTTTGTAGACATACAATATTTCCCAGGTTATTAGGAATAGGACTTGTTTAGAATTTATATAAGTAACTTCAGAACCCACAAGAGTTCATGACAAAGGTGGGTAAACAAATGTTTTAAATGCCAGTTAGTCCATAGAGTGGCCACAATACTCAAATTGCTCAATACTATAGGTGAGAAAGTCATTTTATGAGTTAGTGAATAAATTCTTGTGAGGACATATTCTTGAAATACAAATGAAATTTAAGTCACACCTTTTTAAAAATTGAATATTCCCTATATAAGTGCAAGTTAAATCAACATCCTTTTTATGTTTAGCAGCCTCCTTCTTTTCTAAATGAGTGTAATCTGATGTCTACCATCAGACTTAGTGAATAGTTTAAATGACTAAGTATTCCCCCTCTAATAAAGCATGAGATTGACAAACTTTTTACATATGATCAGTTAATAAATATTTTACGATTTGTGAACTAAATTTTTGTGTAACATGAAAGCAGTTATAGCAGTTATAGGCAATATATAAACAAATTAGCATGGTGAGATTTCAATAAAACTTCATTTATAAAAACAGGTGGTAGGAGAAATTTATTCCAGAGGTTATAATTTTCCGACTCTGGGAAGGGGACTTAAAGTTGAAGTTTTTACAACAGAACCTAGAGACTTTATCAAAGGTGACTATATTAGCTAGCAGATTGATCTGATTAGCAGCCATAGCTTGGGAAAAATAAAACAAAAATATTAGGCATGAATAAAATTATGCCATTATCTCAGTCATTCCTCTGAAGAGAATGCCTTTGTTTCAATTATGCTTAGTTTGAAATCTTCATGTGGTTATCTGATATGTCTAGAACTATGATATGTTTCTTATTTTTAATACATGTAATCTTGTGACAAAAGGAATAAGCATTTTTCAAAATTGTAATAAATTGTTTTTCTCTAACTTATATAAAGTTTAGAAAAAAGCAATGTAGAGGGTGGCCTGGTCAAGATGACGAGAATAGGTAAACACTCTGCTCACCTCCTACAAGCCAGGCACCAGCAGCAACTGGCCTTAGTTCACAGCTTAGCCTCGCCCAGGCAAAAGTGGCAATCGTCTGCAGATTACTTTGCAGCTTACAACAAGTGGCCTGGGGTAGAGCACAGTCAGGGCCTGATATTGGTCTGAAACAGAGCCCCTCCTTAGAGGCCCCAGAACCAACACACTTAGTAGCATGCTTTAGACCACCCCAGAGAACCACCCAACCACCTCCATGGTCAGGCACCAGAGCACCACTAAAGTGAATCCTTCTCCCTAAGGTCAGCCTCTGCGCAATAATTCATCCATTATAGTCACAACCAGTCCTCCTAAACTATTAGCCTAAGAGTCATTCTCTCCTATTGATGTGTGAACAGCAATCAAGTTTCCTTTACAACAGGAGGATACACAAAACCCACACAAAGGACACACCTGGAGCACCTGGCTCAGGTGACCAGTGAGACTGCGCCCCTGGGCCCCACAGGACACCTACTACACAAGGCCACTCTACCAAGACCAGGAGACATAGCAGCGCTACCTAATACATAGAAAAAAAAAATACAGGGAGGCACCCAAATTGGGGAGACAAAGAAACATGCCCCAAGTGAAAGAACAGAACACACTTCCAGAAAAAGAACTAAATAAAATGGAGACAAGCAATCTATCAGATGCAGTTCAAAACACTGGTTATAAGGATGCTTAATAATCTCAGTGAGAACTTCAAAAAAAGATATAGGAAACAGAAATGGAGATAGAAAACATAAAAAAAAAGAGATCCAGCAAGAAATGAAGACTATAATAACTGAAATAAAGAACACATTAGAAGGAATCAACAATAGATTTGGTGAAGCAGAGGATCCAATCAGCAATTTGGTAGAAAAGTCAGCAGAAAACACTCAATCAGAACAGCAAAAAGAAGAAAAAAAAAGCCAAAAGAAAAAAAAAAAATGAGGATAGTTTAAATGGCCTCTGGGGCAACATCAAGCATAACAACATTTGCATCATGGGGGTATCAGAGGAGAAAAAGGAGAGAAAGAAATTGAAAACCTATTTGAAGAATAATAAAATGACAATAACTACACACCATAATGTTTTTATTTGACAGAAATTGCCCTATACCAGAAGTGATGTGTGATACGGAGCGTTGTCATGACAGAGGATGACTTATGGCACACTTTAAAACACACCTTCTCTCAACCGTAGCTCACACCTGACTGACTGACTGCACTGAACAAGTTGAAACTTGTCACACACTGTTACTAAGGTTCCACATGCCACTTCTTGTATTGAAGATCCCTACCTTTCTGTTGGATGACACTCGGGAGCTGCATTCACTGTATTTTGTGATCACCACTGAAAGGCTCCATGTCACACATCTCTTCTGGTATGGCAATTTCTGTCAAATAAAAATATTATGGTGTGTCTTTATCCACCTAATTTACTGAATCTGGCACCATGTGACTTCTGGCTTTTCCCCAAAGTCAAAATGACCATGAATGGAAAATGTTTTGAATTGATTCAGGACATTGAGGCAGCCATGACAGTGCAACTAAAGACACTCATGAAAGAGGACTTCCAGAACTGCTTCAGAAAGTGGCAAGAACAATGAGTGTGTTCAAGACAAGGGGTAGTATGTTGAGGAGGATTAATGATAATGTGTCTTTTACTGTAATCATTTTTTTTTTTAAATTTGAACATTTAGTGTATTTTGTGTTCACACCCTGTATGAAGAACTCTCAGAGCTCAACATTTAAAAAAAGCAAACAATTCACCTGGAAATGGGCTAAATACATAGATAGATATGTCACTGAAGAGGATACACAGATAGCAAATAGGCAATTAAAAAATATGCCACGTTGTTAGCCGTCAGGGAAATACAAATTAAAACAACAATATATGCATACATACCTATCATAATGGCAAAAATATAAAGAGATAGTAACAGCACAAAATGTTGGTGAGATTGTGTGGTAAATGTTTTTGTAAAAGGGTAATTTTTCCACTCTGAACAATTTGAAAGTTTTTTTTGTCAAACTCAACATATAATTACTGTAAGACCGAGCAATTGCACTTTTGGACATTTATTCCAGAGAAACAAAGACATGCTAAAAAAACAACAACGAAAAACTTATGTTCCTCTGTACATGGCTCTTCAGAGCAGCTTTCTTTGTTGTAGCCAAAAACCGGAAAGAACCCAAATATTTTTCAATGGATGAACGCTTGGATAAACTGATACATTATACCATAGGATGTGACTTAGTAATAAAGGGAAGGAAATATTGGTACATGTTACAACTTGAATGAATCTCTAGAGAATTATGCTGCCTGAAAAATGCCGATATCAAAAGATTACATAATAAATGATATCACTTATATAACATTCTCATTATTTCTGACAACTGCATGTGAATACAATTATTTTTAAAAAAGATAAAAAACTGTGTATGTGTATGTACATATATACATGTATATATTCTATTTTCTCGATTTCAATATTAATTTTCCCATTTTAAGCTGAAATGAAGATTTTTTGAACCCATGACTATATGTCATTATTTGCAGTTTTGCTTTTATAATTGCACATAAATTAAAGACGTATTTGCTATTTATGTCACATTAGATTCAAAGAAACACAGTAATATATCTTTTAGAATATAATTTTAAAATCATATATGTTCAACATTAAGTAGAAACATACACTCATTAATCACCAGAGAGTCCAAATACATATTTGTAAATCCAGATTCTCAATTAAAATTTTAAATTATTAATGTGTGTCTGAAACATAGTCATATCAGATCTATTGACTTTAAAGTGGATTAGACAATTAATAACATGAGTTTTCTCAATGCATTTCAATAAGTTCTGCATTTTTGCCTAACCTCAGGGAAGACAATAGAAGCACTTAGTTAATAAAAAAAATCCTTCTCCCATGTCAGGTAGCCTTTCTAGCCTTGAAGCTGATGAGAAATAATGATTCAGCCTTAGAACTCCTGAGGATTTTATCTATAAAGCCAGTGCCTCAGTTTTCAAAAGGTCAGTCAAGGACATTGTTGTTTTTAGCCTGTATTCCCAATCTCCATCACAATGCCTTTTGAAAGAATGAAAAAGTAGATGTCTCAGTACAATTGGAATATTGAATATAAATCTCCAAATTATAGTGCTCATTTCAGAACATTCACTCCCAAAGCTTCTGTATGCCTTCTACAAAAGGACCGCATATTGCATAAAGATTTTCTCATTAAGAGATAGTAGATTTTATTTTACTATTAATCTTATCACTATTTTTGTTCGCAGAGTTGTGCAGGAGAAATTACAATTCCTATAAGTTTCAAAGTGAGAATCTAATCATCTAGAGATAACTTTTTATAAAATCCTTTATATTGGTCTGAAAAAATAATGGACAATATATTTCTACAACAATGCCTGGCTATGTGAATTAAGGTTTGAGTCGATTAGAGACCAGCCTCTAAAGTAAGTTCAAGTTCATGGCAAATGCAATTTTTCTAAGAATTCAATCAGTCATTCACATACTGTTTCCTCTGGTTTTTATTTTGGTACCACAAGTGCTTTATTTAGAAAGAAACTATCGTAATAAGTTTCTATATGCCATTTTAATTCAAATTGAGACCATATTTTCTAGTAAATGATCTTTGTATTGAAAAGGGCATCCATGAATTAAGTAGTTTATTTTTCTATCATGACATATAACATTTAATCTTATTTTAATGTTTATCTCTGAAATTATATGTAAATTCAATAAAGTGATTTTTTTTGGTATCCCCATTTTTACAGGCTGCAGATGGTATCCATGCCAAAGATTTTTGAGAAAATGTGAAGGAAATAACATTTTGATGAGGTAAGTTTTTATTATTGTATTCAGTTTTTTAGATATAATATATTCTAAATAAAAGTAAATAGAAATACTTAAAGACATAGCTCTAAATCATTTCCCCTTTCTTCTGAGTACAGATCATTTATAGTATTTCTGATTATGTGAGTTTCAAAACTCTTATTCAAACCACCACAATGTATTATTCCAATCTCTTGCATTCTCTCACTCCAAAAAAGACATGTCTTTACCCTAACTGAAATATATGGTCTCTTACTTTTCTTGATTTTGCTATTGTATTATTCCATTCTGAGGGCTTTATTCATTTATTTATTTAGTGAGTGAGTGAGTGAGTGAGTGAGTGAGTGAGTGAGTGAGTTAGTTAGTTAGTTAGTTAGTTAGTTATATTTAATGTGGCTCTCACCATCGATCATATCAACCATGCCTTTTTAGTGTCTAAAAGTGTCTATGATAACCACCTTGGAAATAAACCCCTTCCACCCACCATGGTCTAAGACTAATTTTATAGTGGCCGAAGTGAAACTTGAAGGATGGGGCTTCTACACATGGAACATCAATGCACTAAGTGTAAGGGAAGTAAAGGAAGAATTAATGCCTTGTCTTCCATTGTCTGGAAACCTACAGAGAAAGAAGTGAAAAGAGCCCCAGCAGAGAGGTAAGAAAGAATTACTTCTTTCACTAACTGCAGAATAAATCCACAGTGATAGTTGAGAATAAGTTTTCCTACTGACTGTACATGGTGTCTAGAGGAACTGGGTCTCCTTAACTACTGAAGAAAGATGAGGTAGATTTTTATTATCGTATTGAGTCTAGAGAAAACAATATTTTTTTCCAATAAATTGTGGGTATGAATATTGGTACATAAAACAAAAATAGAACTGCAGAGTTGCACCACTAAAAGAGCCAACAGCATGTATTAAGAGATACAAAACCTTTAGGATTCCAAATATTGTCAGAGAAGCAGAATGAAAATGCTACTCAATTCCCAAGGAGAGTGTATTTCTCAATGTTCTTTGCACACGTGGCCAAGGAAAGTCCCTCTACGGTCTGAATATTCGTGTCCACTTCCCACCAGAACTCATATGTTGAAACGCATATATGAATTCATATGTGATAGGTTAGTAGGTGGGGCCTTTGGAAAATGTTTAAGTAATGAGGGCAGAGCTTTCATGAATGGGATTAGTGCTTTTATAAAGGAAGTTCCAGAGAGATAACTAGTCTTTCCACCATGTGAAGACTCAGTGGGAAGGGACTGGTTATGAAGAAGAAAGGTACTCTCACCATAAGGCGATTAAGATGACACTTTGATTTCAGACTTTCCAACTTCCAGAACTGTGAGCAATAAATGTCTATTTTTATAAGCTCCCCAGTCTGTGGTATTTTACTATTATCACCACAAAAAGAATAAGTCACTTCTCACAGAAAGGGACTCCAAAACCGTACAGAAACTACTCCCAAGGAATAGAACTGAGGCCTAACCCAGGAGTATCGCCCTACCATCAGGGTAGGGGCTTTTACAATACTTGACCAGATAATTTCAGAATTGCCGTTGACAAGCAACTGCTGTCTGCCTCCCAGCTTCCTCTTCACACACTGGACACCTGAGGGTTTATTGCAGTGTTTACGTACCTGTGTCCCATTGTGTGTTGTGTAAGTGAGAGAAAGATAACTTTTTATTCATTTATTTTTTAAACATTTTGGTTCACTGTTATCTGATGGAAGAGAAGCCAATTCTAGTGTGCTAGGGAGATTACCATGAGACCCTGCACTTGGAGTCTAATGCTATGTCTGGATGAAATTTTGAGGTGTTTTCCTTAGGAGAGTGAATGAATTTTCCGAGAGGAAATAACTATTTGTGTAAGAGAGAAAGGATTACCACGGTTTCTATTATCGTTTCTAACTATTTATTCTCCCTCCCTTTAAGAGGATTAAATATCTTTGCCAATTGCAATGATCCAGCAGTGACTTTTTGTGGGAAGAGTATACTTTCCCTCCCCACAGATTTTGGGTTTAGCCATCTGATTTCCTTTGTCCATGGCATACAAAATAACTTCTTGTGTGCCAAATCCAAGTCTATCATTGCAAACATCTCATTTGAGAAAAATTCAAACTACTCATTAAAATTAAATTAGTTCAGTCTGCTTTTTATTTAACGTCTTCAAGCTTCAATTTAAGGTACATTCTGGAAAGAAATTTTTATTCTATATGGTAATTTCTTGGGGGAATTGCATGTCCCTTTTGGTAAATGACCTAATAAAACATAACAAACTTACTATCTTTTTTTATTTTCTTTTATTTTTTTTCCTGTGCTTAATCTTAGGCTGCTAATAATATCTGAAAAAAGCAATATATGCCAATTAGCTATACTACAAACGATTGCCATCTAACCTAAATTTAACACATAATAGTGCTTGGTAATCTTTATTTTAATTTTGTTATTGATTTGGTACTGTAGTGTTTACCAAATTGTACACTGCAAAATATTATTACTATGTGATATTCCAGGAACAAAGAAATCCATGATCTAATATATGAAAAGAATTGTTACATAATATATTCATCTTTGTGAACATATAGAGCACATAACCATTTATTTCAAAAACATAGAAAAGTCCAGAGAATAGAATGATGAACAACCGTATACCACTGCCGAGCTCTATTGTATCCAAGTGTTTTTCCCCACTTCATTTTATTTTATGGATAAAACAATACAGATATAACTAAACAATACAGATATAATTAAATATAGACATAAGCAAACAATACAGATATACTTCTTTCCAAAGCCTCTCTGCATAGCCCTCTTGAAAGACAGAATGTCACTGTCCCTATTTTACTGATGTTGTAACAAACTGAGGAATGATTTTACCCAAAATCACAAAGCTAGTAAGAAATTTAAGTGAAGCCTACACTGGTCTTGGTTCATAATCCATCTTTCCTTCCTGAAAATCACAGCTGTAACATAGGTTAATCTAAAACACACACACACACACACACACACACACACACACACACACACACACACACACGTTTCTGTATAACTTAACAGTAGACAGACATATGTTTCCTGCTGAGATTTATAAAATTAAATAGCTAATCTAAAATTTCCATAGGTGATAGTCTGTAAATAAAGAACAATCCATGTATAAATGTGCACAAATCTATCTCCTAAGCTGCAATTTTATATTTTAATTCAGTTTTATGTCTACTTTTCTCCCTTAACTTTACACTCTATTTAACAAGACACCATCTTTTTAACAAAGATCTTGGCATATAATAGGTGTTCATTAAATGCTCAATGTAGGTAACTAAATTTACAATAAATAAAATAATGTATAAAAAGCTTCATACAATTAAAATAACCTTTAAGTATATACAGCCAGAATATTCTTCATAATATTAAAATAAATTATAATGGGCCTTAAATTATAAAATAAGAAATTCCTAAAATTAACATTTCATATCATAGAAGAGGTAAAGAGACTCAAACATTGCCAATTTGTTTAAAAAATACACTCTCTTTTCTATTTTTAGTGAAAGTTAAGAAAAGCCACACATCACAAACATTTTTACACATAATAATCTGTCAAACACTATCATAAGATGACCTTATGTAGTTATTCCTGAAATACTAATTTCCTACATTCCTTTTTGTCAACATTAGCAATTGGGTTCTAATTTATCTGTGCCTGGCTGAGTGTTTCATATCGGCAGCTACTTTAGGAGCATGAAACGATTGGAAGTAAGTGATAAAATTATATACGGATAAAAAAGTGGTTCCTAATTGTTTTAACAACAGTCTAGTTTACTAAAGACTATAGAATTTGAAAGAAAGATTACGACTGTTTCCCCAGGCAGATAACAGAGTGGAGAAATTTGCAATTAAACAGCCAAATACCAGGTTTTCTGTCTCTTGATCCATACATCAGAGTGATAATTATGCCATCTTAAAAGTAAACTTACCTGATTTTCTTCTCCATCTTGAATTCTTGTATCACATTGTTTAAAGAACTTTTGTAACTTAATACTTTTCTAATTATTCAATTGCTCGTAATAATGAATTATACCACAAGCAAAAGTTTGGAGTACAGTTGTGATTTATGTGATGTTTGCTGTTGTAGGATCAAGTTTTCCTCAACTCTCTTAGGCTACCAGACTGAGTCTGAAAATTTAACTAAGAAAGACAAACTGATTGGAGAAAAACATACAAGTGTATTTACCGTGATGCAGTAGACTTCACAACGAAATGAAGACCTGAGGAAACAGCATACACACACACACACACACACACACACACACAAACACACACACACACACACAGAGGGTGTCAACAAATGTATACACATTTTAAGACAGGAGAAAACTGTATTAAAATTGTAATTCTCAATATATACTGATAACAAAAGATGAATTCAAGTCACGTTTGACTTCTGCAATTACAAGAGGTGTTCAAAGTGGTTACCATCAGTGTAATTTTAATACTGTTTTTTTCCTTTCTTAAAATGTGTATACATTTTTTCGCACCCTCTGTATATACCAGGGGTGCAAAAAAATGTATACAAGTGAACACTTTGGTCAACATTGCTTAAGCAGCAGTTTGCCATAATCAGAAGTGCCTGGACGCTGATGGTAATCACTTTGAACAGCTCTTGTAATTGCAGACGTCAAATGTGACTTTTATTCATCTTTTGAGTATTACAATTTTAATACAGTTTTTTCCTTTCTAGAATGTTTATACATATTTTTGGTATCCTTCAGTCATGCAAATATAGAAAAAAAATAAGCAAAGTAGGAAAGTCAACCTCCAGTCAACAAAAGATATAAAATAAATTGAACTTTATTAGAAACCATTATAAAACTAATATTCATAAAATCAAGCAAATAGTTACTTTATTGTTATCATAGAGTAGAATCTCATAGAGTAATATGTGAATACTGGAGGGTCCCTAAAACGCTTTTGTGAGGTCGTCAAGGTCAAAATTATCTATATTAGACATGTTTAGCCTTTGCCTTTTCACATGTTGACATTACACTGATGGTAGGTAAAACTGCTGGCACTTGAGCATGAAACAAGGCAGTGGTACAAAATTGTAGAAGTCATTCTAATCTCTGCTACACCTATCATGACCTCACAGTTAAACAAATCAGATTCACTTAAGAATGCCCTAATGAAGTAGTAAAAAAAAAAAAAAAATAGTAATTTAGGTTAAATATTACCACCTGAGTATGCATCTTTTTAATATTCTGCCTAGTACTTCTTCATACTGAAGTACAATGGTTGTCTCTAGGAGAAGCACTTTTGTGATGGTTGAGTGGTGAACTGAATTAAGCTTTTTTTCATGGGATGACTTTTGTACTTAAAAGAGCAACTGCCAAACTATGGTTATTCAGGCTTGTGTATTCGGCAGATATATATTTTTTTTTTTTTTAATGAACAAAATGAGTCATTTCCAGGAAAAGAGATTACAGTAGTTGTTGTCAGTGATAAAATTTGAACTTGCAAGTAAAAATTGTAATTTTATAAAAATTACATCTACCATCATGAGCTTCACAGTTTTCCAACACAGAGACTTTTCTGAGGATATTGGTACTGATATTAGTAAATATATTTTAATATTATATAATAAAATGGGTCAACATTTCTAAGATCTCATAACTAAATGAACTAATATTTTCTAATAGACCACTGTAAAGGGTTACAAAATAATGCATAGGTAAAAGATCCATTTAAAGTATAATACACACAAATGGATTTTAATACAAACATTCATTAATATAGTTTCAGTTTCCCCATAGCCAATAACATTGAAGAAACTACCACTTGTCAAGCATCAAAGGATAACATCCACAATTATGTGAAAGAAATATTAGAATGCTCCCTTTTCTAAGTACATATAACTAACTATAACGCGAGATTTTCTTCGTGTAATTCAGTCAAAGCAACATAGACCAATAGGTTGAATGCAGAAGCAGATATGTGAATTCCGGGTTAGATTTACAAAAATGGGAAATAATGCCAATATTATCACTATTTTTGTTTGGTAAAATGTAGTCATGTGATATAAAACATGTTACTTATGTTAAAATTAAAAGGTTTATTTTAGTTACTCTTAAGTGAGGTGTTTTAGAGTTTTTTTCATCTCAATGTCTAACCTTGATAAATATAAATTATAAAAATAAGAGTTCTCTGTTGACTTTAACAATAAACCCCATTATACTCTTATCTTTTAAAACTATAAAGGGGTGTTGAGATAAAAAATTTAGAGAATCACTGTCGTGTGCTTTTAAACACGCTGTCCCACCTCCTGGAATTATGATTTCTCATTTGCTGTCCGTTTGTAATGCCACTGTCCAGTAGCCCCCCTAAGGACTCTGATCACATGACTCAGAGGTCATCATCAAAGGTCAGTCTCTTCCTTGTCTGCTTAGCCACATCATCTCCCCGCCTTTGAAATTTTACCTAGGGCAGTTATATCCTTTCCCCGCAATTCTGCCTTTCCATGTTGCCACGCCTCTTCTTGCATACATCTCCTGCCTGCCACAGGCTAGTCCACAGGAAGCCATCTTTCCCTGCCCCTGAGATCATTAGAAAGTGTTTTTTAATCCCTCTCACACACTTGCAGTATTATAAATTTTAGCCTAAGTATTGTTGTCTTTCTCTTCTTATTTTTTGAGATTCTTGAAAGCAGAGTTACGCTTTTCACAGGACCTTATATATAGTAGGTGTTTTTATCCATTCATCTGTTTATCCAGCAAATATTAGTAATTACCTACCATGTGCTGGGGAATAAATGATTGGTAAGATACAAAAATTTGCATTATGGCTGTTGGGATTAATTACAAAAAAGATTTGGTCTTGTTTTACTTAAAACTCTTCCCAAATAACAGCATCAAATCTCCATTCTGTCTATAGCTGTTTAGCTAATTAATCCTCATTGTTCTGTGGGTCACATTTACATGGAATGACTCATTTCATGAAATTGAACACATATCAAATTTCTTTTTATAAGAATACATAGAATAATAAATAACAGTTTATAGAGTCATAAATCAGTTCAAATTGGTCTAAATGCATTTTCCACACAAAGCCAGACTACATCCCTGTGTCACAGCCATAACTCTAAAGATGTCACTCTGGGCAATCACACTGAAATGTGATCATAACTCTGGGAGTTAATACAATCACTATAATTATTCTAAAATGATCTCTTCTACTTTCTCTTTCACAGTACTTTCTGTAGTTCCAGTTTCACTGTTGTATGGTTATATGATTAATATTTGATCCTTCCATTGGACTCTAAGCTTTTAAGGACAAGACCATCACTATTGCTCATTATTGCCTGCTCAGAACCTAATACTATGCCTAGCATATAGTTGATCCTATATATTTGTTAAATAAATAAATGTTCTCAGGTACCGATAATATATGCTTTTAGTATGATCTTCACAATCCCAACTGAGGTACATTTCTATGAATGTCAACATTCTATTTTCAATGTGATAAAATCTCTGTTCTTACAATTACTAACAGAGAATAAGAAATACCACATTTAGGACAGCTGTGTCTAAAAAAGAAAAGCCAGAGATAATATACAAAGTATTAGATGCATAAGCCAGAGCTGCTTGTTAAGCACTATAACATGTGATTAATAATATTATGTAATTGGCAATAATATTTGTATTCAGAATGGGAGGGGATAGTCAAAAAGCCTGTGGGTTGGCCTTTTAGAAAAAGTTCAATATTTGCTTTGGTTGAATTATTGTTTTGCTTGTCAAAGTATCCTCATTCATAGGAATGGAGAAAGCTATTGCAATAGTTTCTAAGCTGGACCATCAGCCTCTACTTTGTCTCTATCCCCTCCACTTTTCACATAATAGTTATGTGTCCTGCCACCGAAATTTCCTCTTCAGAGCCTAAATCTCATCATATAATTCCATTACATTGAACTCCTTCATAATTATCAAACTCAGTGATTCTCAACTAGGGAGCAATTTCTCCTTCCCAGGGAACATTTGGCAATGTCTGGAAATATTTTTGGTTGCCACAACTGGGGAAAAGAGGAACATTACTTGAATCAAGTGTGTAGAGGCCAAAGAAGCTGCTAAACATTTTACAGTGCACAAGAGCGCTCTCCACAACAAAGAATGATCAGAACCAAAAAGTCCATAGTGCTGCGGTTGGAAAACTCTACCCAAAGGATAAAGCCTATATTGGTATACATCCCAAATGAAATCTTCTTACCACTCTTCCTACCTATTTTTCAAAGGATGCAATCTTGTAGCCTAAGCGACACATCTGGCTAGCACATGTGTGTTCGTTGATTGCCCACCCCTTTGGGAGACTTCAGATGCTTTCCAGTTTGCCACATCCTCCTCTCCTTGTTATTGTCTGCATCCAGCTGTCTTCACTTATTCATATTTCCCACCTTACCTAAAACATCCAGTCCTGGCAAAACTGACTTCACACCCACACAAGAGCCGTGCTAACCTGCCTAACTTCTTCAATATGCCTTTTCAGGCATCCATGTCTTTGCATATGCTCCAAAATCTAACAGGAACTTCCTAGAACAGTGCATTCCAAGGCCCATTTGCCCAGCGTATTAATCCAGGTGCCACCCCCACCTCCCAAATTCACTTCTTTCATTTGTGTCTCAGCTAGGCATTTTATTGTCTATTATAACAGAGTTTGTAAAGGGCAACATTTGGTGCTTATGCCTTTGCCTTCCATTTCATTAGACTTTCGGTCCTTCAAAATTAGGACCATGCTATAACTAGTAGACTTTCTTTATAGCACCCAAGACAGTGCCTAAGCATGCATTTAATACATTTTTGTTGAACTCTTGTAATTAAATCAATTTTGAGTGCATCTTTAGCTTTGTAAATCAGAACTGCTATACATCCAATCATTTTGGAATCAAAGTAAAGAACAGTTTACACTATGTTTCTGTCCTCAAAGCTATAGACAATAGAGTTAACATTGTTTTCTTTAGAAATTGCTGATATTAGACTATACAAAAACAAAAAAGGAAGGAAGGAAGGAAGGAAGGAAGGAAGGAAGGAAGGAAGGAAGGAAGGAAGGAAGGAAGGAAGGAAGGAAGGAAGAAGAAGGAAAGAAAGAAAGAAAGAAAGAAAGAAAGAAAGAAAGAAAGAAAGAAAGAAAGAAAGAAAGAAAGAAAGAAAGAAAGAAAGAAAGGAAGGAAGAAAGAAAAAGAAAGAAAGAAAAAGAAAACAAAAGAAAATTATCTATTGCAAAAAAACTAAAGAATAGTTCATGTATTTGACAGGGAAGAGTGTTTTTTAAATTAATAAATTTTGAATTGTAGATAGTTACAGATGTGTCTTTGTATTTATCTGCATATTCTAAGTTTCTAAAGTATCTATATGCTATTTTTAAAATCAGAAAATAAGATAAAAAGGAAAGACATTTATATTTACATTTTAAAGAACTTCTTTTTAGATTAAGATTTAGTTTCTTTATTGTAGTAACAGAATAGGGAATGGCTGACTTAGTACCTAGTCTTGCTGCAAAGAACAAATAAAAAACATTAGAGTTAGTACAGTGATTATGAAAACAGTATGGACATCTCTCGAAAACTTAAAAAAGAGCACTAATAATCCAGCAATTCTTCTTCTGGGCATATATCCAAAGGAAATAAAATCAGGATCTCAAAGAGATGCACTCCCATGTTCATGTCAGCATTAGTCACAATAGCCAAGATTTGAAAACAACCTAAGTGTCCACAGATAGATAAATGGATAAAGAAAATGTGATATCTACATCTATATCTATCGACTGATATCTATAGATATAGATATCACATAATGGAATATTATTCAGCCTTAAAAAATGAAGAAATCCTGCCATTTGCAACAACTTGAATGAAGCTGGAGGCCTTTATGCTAAGTGAAATAAGGCAGACACTAAAAGACAAATAGCACCTGATATCACTTGTATGTGAAATCTAAAATAATAGTCCAACTCATTGAAATAGAGAGAAGAAAGGTAATTTCCAGGAGCTGGGAGAAGAGGGAAATGGGGAGATTTTGGTCAAGGGGTCAAAATTTCAGTTATGCAAGATGAATGTTTAAGATTTATGTCCAATAATGTAGCAATAGTCAATATCATATTACATACTTGGATTTTGCAAAGAGGATAGATCTTAAATGTCCCCACTACAAAAAATTTAAATTAAAAAATAAGAAAGAAAGAGAAAATGGTAAATATGAGAGGTGATAGATGTTAGCTTGATTATGGTGAACATTGTACAATGTAATTGTAAATCAAATCATGAAGTTGTACATCTGAAATATACATAAATTTTAGTTGTAAACTCTACCTGTGATGCTGGGTGTCTCATAGTATGACCATAATAACACCAACCAAGCACATTTTACATTTCTTCAAGCATATTGAAAGGAAACACCTTTCAATATGCACAGCACTATGTGAGAACTGCAATTCATTTTTATTCATGCGTTGATTTATATGGGAGATTTATCATAAGCTAATTTGTTCATCAAAATTAGTAGATTTAGTTCACTAAATAAGCCTATAATAGACAGAAGCAAGTGAGGTAATCTCACATGTCAAGAGTATGTCATAGCAAGTCTCTGAATTCTTTCACAACTACAAATACCGAAAAACGCAGAGACACATCCATTATGTAAGTTTGGTGAACTTCCATGTCTCTTTCAATTGTTCAAACAGCATATGACAGTTGCAACAATAGTCT
Source organism: Rhinolophus hipposideros (assembly GCF_964194185.1). NCBI lineage: Eukaryota > Metazoa > Chordata > Mammalia > Chiroptera > Rhinolophidae > Rhinolophus > Rhinolophus hipposideros. The sequence continues at coordinate 78,086,890 of NC_138055.1, forward strand.
TGTGGCAGGATTTTGCTAAACATTTAGGTAAATATATAGTTTGTGTGAAGTGACAACAATGTTCTGACAAATCATAAATTAGAGCAGAATCCTAAACCAAGGACACATTCCCAAGGGTATAGAGATTCCTATACCACTTTTGAGATTCCTAATGACCACTTTAAACAAGGGGGCAGGGGTGTTCCTCACCAGGTCCAGCACTTAAGTACCACTTATTTCATTAAAAACTTGTTTCTAACATTTATTAAGCTTACAATTAACCACCTTCTATTGATTATGAGAAATAAAACAAGATGAATTTACATGCTTGTATTAGACTTCTGTAGTATAAGCCTCTGAGTAGACCATTTCAATCAATACAAATAACCCCTGGTATGTGCATTGTAAATTAGGGGACTTTAATATCTACAGTTGTCCATATAATATAATAAAGATTAAAACCAACGCATTTGCACACACACACACACACACACACACACAGTTTATACTGAAGTAGATTTTTAAAAAAAATTTAAATAATATAAAAGGCTGACTAATTTTAATGTGGGCATACCTTAAAATAATAGGTGAATATTAATAATAGAAATGTAAATAGTTTAAACTCTGCTAATGAAACAATGGCTAGTATTTATTGAGAATTTACTTGTGCCATTACTAAGTGGTTGGAGTATTTCTTTGTTCATTATAGAGAGTCCATCAACATTAGTAATAAATGAATAAATATATCAATAAACGAATGAATGAACACTGAGCTCTCTGGTAAGTACTTTACAATTAGTATCTTATGAAATCTTCACAATAACTCTAGGAAGTGAAATTTCACAAATGCATTTTCTTAGTCTGAACTACTAAGAATTATAATGTGGTGACATCAGCATTATCCTTTGGATGTGAGGCATTTTGTCTATTTTTACCCACATGTATATGTATAGCACACATGTTAAATATAGGTTTTGAGTGAACAAAGGCATATGGCCAGTGGTGAACACACACATCAGGCCTGATGGAATAGTGTTTACTGGAGAAATCTCAGAGACACAAACACAGGTGTTCAGTTCCCCATTAAGCACAGAGATCTAAAAGAGACAGAAGTCAGAATGTGGGAGAGAGACCTCAAATCTGTACTCGTGACTTCCAAGCTAGATGTTGGAGAAGAAATAGCCTCTCCTGGTGTAAATGACGTAAAGGGGATACTGGTATCCAAGTCCTATAGTAATCCAAAATTGATTACCTTAAACACCAGGCCTCTGTCGGTTTCCATGGAGCTTGAGAGGGAGCTCAACTCTTTTCCCAGTGCTAAATGCCTGAAACCATTGCTTGAGCCAGCATCTAAACTCTATAATGACTCTAATGAATTTCATATTTCAAAAAAAGCTACAAACTGTTCTAAACACTCTATAACAAAAATCCTTTATTTCTACCAATAAATAAACTTAACAGAATTGAACAAAATTGGCCATAAAGATACAGCTTCTCCTTGACTGCTTCTTTAGTCTGAGAATCAGGTGGTTTATGGATAATAATCCAGCTAGCACAGCATTGTGTTTTGGGAACACACCATAAGTGGTCTTCCACTGAAAAGCTTAACCTAATTACTGCATTAGATTGAAATTCAGGTCTAAAAAACAAAAGGTGTTTTATTCCCCCCATGATAAAGTCTTCATTAAAAAACAAACCCAAAGAGTAATTTAAATGGGATTTGCAAACCTTCTGGTTACACATTTCTCATGAAATCCAAGTAAGTCAAATAAATACCAAATCATGAAGAAATGTTAAGAATTTAGTCTATTTTATTTGAGTAATACTACATTTATCAGAGAAGAATTTTTCAACTTTTTTTAAGCCAGAATCTTCTCAAAGAAATTTATAAAACTATGCATTTCCTAACAGATTTTTAGATGAAAATATTCATAAATCTAAATGCTATCAAAGGAAGTGATTTCTGCATATCATAAATATTGACTTTTTAATAGATATCAGTTGTGATACATTTAAAATATGAATTCAATGGTTATTAAATATCATAGGCATTTAATTCTTATGATCGCACATATTTAAAATGCACAAGAAAGCTATTTTTAACATTCTTATTATATTACTTTCTCTTAAACTCATATTTCCAAGCCTGTTCTCTGATATAATATCCTAAAATATGTTTTGATACCTGAAAATATTTTACTGATCCCCTATCATACTTCTCTGACCCAAAATTATAAATTAACATTTGATATTTTGCAATGATCCAACAATACTCAATTTTTCTTCTGGATTAAGTTATGATTACAAATATTAGTGATGCACTATTGATACACAAATAGTGTTTTGTCATCAAAACACTATAAATGCACCATATTTTGATGGAAAGTTTAAAGAATTACCTTTCAATGTGATAGAAGAAGCATTTTGTTTATACCAGTTGTTTCATTTATCCTTGGATAATTTTAACTTATTGCTAGACTGAGACAGAGCTCAGCATTGATTCTATTCCTTTTTTTTTTTTTTTTTAATAAATGTTATCACCAATGACCACCTTCTCATAGGCCCTCTGTTCCCCAGCGTCGTTCATCTGTGCGGAAAGTCTCTAACTCTCAGCTACTTGCTCATATCCATATGTAGCTAATGATATCCAGGGAAAAGCAGGTGCTATCATCAGCTTACCGCTTTATGATTCTCCCTTCTCTGGAATACTAACCACTTGAGTCCTATTTCTTCTGAAGTTCTCTGATATCTTTAACACATAATTTTATAAATTACTTTTCTCTAGTTCATGTACCTAGGAACACTTGTCCACTCAAAAAATTGTTCAATTCATTCAAAAGTAGAAGTATGTCATAACAGTGCCATTTGTTTGTTTTTAACCTGCCTGCAAACAAAATACAGAAATTTTGGAACATTTAATCAATTGACTACTATGCAGTGATTAAAAAAGAAAGATGAAGATTTATATGATCTGATGGAAACATCATCAAGTTATATTGTTAGGGAACTAGCCTTATTTTATTGTATACCTTTTTGAATTATTTCCATTTTTTATACATATATACATTAAAAAATACACATGTTAATTTAAAAAATCCTGCCATTGTAGTTTTCTAAGTGATGGTACAAATTTGAGAATGGAGCCTCCATGTTCCAAATTAAAAATGAAGAAAACAAATGTTTATTTTGTAAAATTCTATCCACATGGAAAGTGTATTAACAGGCAGAACACCATAACTAATAAATCCGAATGTTACAAGGCTTAATTCTGTTTGTTCAGTAATATTGGAAATTATCTGACCTCTCAGTTTCTCAAGATCTCATCTGTAAGTTGATAATGCTAAATAATATAATCCATTTTGTAGAATTCTATTACCCATTGATAAAAAGTTTATTCTATACCTGACAATGTGACAAATGAAATAAATGGATTAGTATCTTATACAATCAATAATTATCCATAGAGAATAATATATAAATATACATTATAAAAAATATAGTAATATGCATATTATTATATAGCATATACAATAATATGTATACTGTATACATATTATTATATATTAAACTTGTTTTATATATTATGCAATATATAATATGTTATTGTGCTACTTATAATGTTATATGATACTATATATTATATATAACATGCTCATATATAACAGAACATGTTTGACTTGATAGCTAATTTAAAATAAAACTTTAAGGTTAAACTAATACTTCCTCTATTGATATGTAATATAAACATATATTACTAAAATATATAATATATGCAAATCATATATGATATGTTATATAATACATGGTACTTTGTTTATATGTTATGTGATGATTCATATATATATTATGTTTATATATATAAAACATATATTCAATTTGATAGCTAAACTGAATAACTTTAAGATTTAAAGTTGAACTAATACTTTCTCCACTGATATATTATTTGAATGTTAAATGATATATCATATTATTATATTATTCAGTTTACAAATTAATCTGAAATAAAGTTTTAAGGTTTAACTGATAGCTGTAGATTAACTTGTTAGTGTGTGTGTGTGTGTGTGTGTGAGAGTGTGTGTGTGTCCGTGCACGTATGTGGTATGTTCCATTTAAGAACAAAATATTTTTCTAAATAACAAAGTTTATCTGATGATTACAAAATAACACTCTGGTTCCCAATAGCTTTTCCTTTTTTGGCTATATTCCCTTCTGAAAGGTTTTTGATTACTTTGTCATAACCTTGGCTATTACAGATGTTTAATTTTTAATAGTATTTATTAGTGCACATTAAAAAAAAAAGTTTTAGGATTGAAACTTGCATAAACAACCTTTCAACTGTAGAGTCTGATTACCCAAATTGATATATGCGTAAATATTCCCCTTTCATAAGGTGTCAAATTTAAATGCACGAGCCAGTTTATTTTTAAAGAACATAAAAGGAAAATAGTAATGCCTAAATCTTGCAGCTATTTAATTAAAATATTTTCAAATGTACTACTTAGGTGTTTTAGAATGTCTATGTGAAAATTGGTAGTCTTATTTAGACTGGATTCAGGGTAGAAGGGATCAAATATATGGTGATGGAAGGAGAACTGACTCTGGGTGGTAAGCACACAGTCTGATATATAGATGATGGATTACAGAATTGTACACCTGAAACCTATGTAACTTTACTAGCAATTGTCACCCCAACAGACTTGAATTTAAAACATGCATATGCCCTGTTACTTACAATACTATATTAGTTTAAGTAACAGCCTCAAATTTGGAAATTCAAGTATGAAGCCAATGTGACAGACACTTTGGTGCCCTGCCCAGATCCCCAGGGTCACTTTCATTGTCTGTGGACCCTTTCCCCAGCCTCTGTCCGTTGCTTCTAAGAGTTTACGCTTTCAATTCTTTTTGGAGTATTTCTCTAGTCTACTGGAGCAGCTGTACCTGTTCACGCATGCGAACAACTGGAAATGCTTGGAAGTCTCATCAAGCACTCCTTGCCATTGAATTGTGGTAGTCTTAGCCAACACAGACCAGTGTAGAATATGAAAGTCCAAGTCCTGTGCTTTAAGACATGACGCACTCTGAGACATCATTTATGCTCCAGAAATTCCCTGTAGAATCAGGTCCAGGGTGAGCCTCTTCCTGAAATGGCACCGTTTCTTGACTTCTTTCCCTTCTCTGTCCTGTGACTCCCACTCTTTGGCAGAGTAATACTGCAAACACCTTTATAAAAACATTACTAGTCTGTGTGAACTTTTCTATTTCTATTTCTAGGGAATTGACTCAAGACAGCCAACTCAAAACTGAGCAGCAACTCAGCAGAGTAATGATGAGAAAAGATAAGGCACTATTACCCTCCTCTTAATTCTGATCTCCCTTCTAAAAGAAATCATCACTTTATAAGGATAGAGGCAACTGTATATATATGTGTATATATATATGTGTGTGTGTATATATATATATATATATATATATATATATATATATATATATATATATATATTTTACGCTGCAGCTGTGCTGCTGAAGGCAAATAGCAAAGGTAAAATGACTGTCCTCGTGCAGAACAAACAGAAGCTCTGCCCACCCCCTTCTTTCTTGCTCAGCACGAACTTAGGACCTGCAGATAACCTGCAGATACGTCCCTCTTACTGGAATTTTTTTCAACAATGAAAACAGCACTTGACTCTCACTACATACCAAATGGATAGTAGTTTAATGTATGCATGAAGGTTTATTCCAATCAAATGCTTTAAAAGATATTTGCAGCCACTGTTTAAAACCGTAGAAGTGAAATATTCTTATATTGATGCAAGCTGTTTTGTTTTTGTTTTTGTTTTTCAGAATTGAATTACCATAGCAGATGCTTGTATATTTGAAGCATTTCCAAATTATTTTACCTAAATGGAATTATACTATAATTCTATTGCAGAGAAGAAGGGAGCATAAGGGCTATGTTTAAATTAAAGAATCACATTCAAACTAAACTGTCAGGTATAATGATACAACTAGAGCAGATGGCAGAGGTGGTAGAATATTTTGAAATCAAAATAAGTTATTTTTAATATAAGTGAATGTTTTTGAAATATGAAAAAACTAAAGATAATAAGTTTTGTCCTTATTTATGATTGTTCTGTAACTAGGAAAATTCTTTTATTAAAAACGGAAAAGAACTTCATTTGAAAGAAATATACACTAATACCCTAAAAGTCCCTCCCTGACGAATTAATGCTGCAACTTACCTGCTTCTTTTTAAAAACATTTCTCAAATTATGTTAGGTTGTATTTCTATCTACGTTGGCATCAGAAATAATCCCCAAAGAACAGTGTTATCTTTTCATTTCACAGAATTACCATTTCTAACAACAAGACTTTTGATTTTACACCTGTTCTTATCTCTTGGCCCTGATGAATATACTCCTACAAAGGACAAAAAATGTGGCAGGTGCTCTACATCAGTGCCTCTCAACCTTGACTATGCATGAAAAGTGCATGTAGAGGTTTTTAAAACACAGATTCCTGGTTGCCACACTAGAGATTCTGATTCAGAAGATTTGGATTGGGACCAGAGAATTTGTTTTTTTAAAAGGCAGTATGAATGCTGCCTTTTACCAGGGACCAGGCTTTTCATCCATACCGTGTAGGTGAAGTTATTCTTTTGTTTTCCAATAAGAGAATGACGGTAGTGGGCATCTGATCACATTTATTCTCTTCATCTCTGTCTCTCTATATATAAAATACAGAATGCAAGATTTTTTTTGTTTGCTTCTTTTAGATTTGCGTTGAATTTACATTTTTAAGATTAATTTTCAGTATACATTTTTGAATTAAGAAAAAGCCAGAAAACTAGGTTAATCTAAGCACATGTCTTGGAGAAAATATCCAGCTGTCCATATGCTCATGAGAGCATCAAGTCTGACAAACTATATAAATCTCTCAAAAAGAATGAACTTGAGAAGTAGTGTCAACTGCTTTCGTCCTTACAAATGTATCACTCCAGCTCTAACTTGCCCACAGCTGTCACTCACTGGATGTGTTGGCCTCTCCTTGATTGCTTGAAAGCTTTTCATTATTGTACACCTTGTTGAGCAAAACAAGGAAAAAGTGAGAAGCACCACACTGTTTCCACCTTTGAAAGAAATTTTACTCCATGTGACTTGGAATTAACTAAAACCTGGGATTAAATCCTGGTGCAATTCTGAGACTCAGTCGCATGCTCTTTTCAACCTCCAGGCAACTTGGGTCTATAATGACCTCCGAGTCTCAGAGGAGACTTACAACGTATTTTATCAAACAGTTAAGTGTCTCAAATTTACATATTTTATCACAAACATTTTAGAAGTTTTAGCAAGCCTTTTTGTGTGGTTGTTAAATATTTTGGATAAACTTCTATATTCTTCATTGGGCCTATTACTGGACTAAAATCCTGGATACTCCTTCCATAATTATCTGTTTTATGAGATCTTGTACAAAGGAACTTTACTTCTCTTGGCTTCACTTTTCTCAACTGAAATATAAAATGGACCAGATGCTCTGTATCCCCCCTTCTCTTCTACCATGAAAATCTTACTATTCTAAAAATCCAGTTCCTTGTACCACATTTCTTAAGCAAATTTCCTTTGGAGATGATGAATATAAATACTCTTTATCTCTGAGAAAGGAGAAAGATCATAGACAAATTAGGTTTGCACATTTATTCATGAAGAAACTATATTAAAATTATTTATAGAATTTAAACTACTTCCCGAGGCCAATTTCCTAATCCCAGGTGTAGTGTTTAGGCTCTCTATAAACTTGTATTGCTTAATTACTTATACCCTCTGAGAAATCATACTAATACTCACTGCAATTTAATTGACACTAGAGAATGGTGTTACTTGATCGGTTTCAACCATTATCATACTCCACATTTCTTTAATAGGCATAGCTTTCTGAATTCCTAAGACGGATTTTTAGAGAGGTATCATAAATTTATGTAATGTATATTAAACACTCCTTAGCATCATATACACATAAGAAGATAATTTGAAACATGATCTAAAAGAACGAGTCTCAACTTATGCCACTCCTAATTTTAATAACAGTTTGACAAAAAGTTGGCTTTTCTTATGCTTCCGTAGAAAATCTTTGACTTTCAAAGGAGTGGACCTTGCCATGCAGGGCCCCAGGCCAACCGTTTACAGCTTTCGCGTCTGTTGTTCTGCGTCCAAGCTTGTCACTTCATCAGAGCTAAAGTACCTCCTTAAATCTGGAGAACAGTTTTCTGGGCAGAGCAGGAACAGTACTCTTTGGCCCTCTTCTCACGATTTCCCTCTGAATCTCATAAGAAGTACCTCAACATGGTGGGCTGTCATTTTGCATAGGATTATCAAGTCAGCCTTGGCTTAACTTTTCTCTGAGGTTCACCAACTCTACACAGCCTGCTCTCACTCAATAGAGAAGCAAACGGCTCTCTGGCTAATGTCTCCTATCCTTGATATTAGAACTTAACTCTTCCGACAGCTGTTAGCTTTTAGTAACTTCACAGTCTTACCCGGTCCAACACAAGTAGAGATATTTGAAGGGACCACCTTTATCTTTTACAAGTCCATACTCCTAATTTTTTTAGTAACTAAGAAAAAAAGTATTACATTTTCAGATGACTGAAGCCAAGATAGAAAATAACACAGAAACACAGATTATGGATTCAAGGCTGTATTCTGGGTCATCTGGTTGAAAGCAACAAGAGATTTATTTAGCACAATCATAAAGTATAATATTGATAGGCTTCAAAATTATTTGCATCGGTAGCATGATGGAGATACAGTAGTTTAAATGAAAAATATATGAATGCTTATTTAGCTAGAAGTTTAATATATGCTAAATATATATATATATATATATACATATATATATATATATATATATATGTTTATTTATTTATTTATTTATTTATGCAGGCTTCTGAGGGCTTTATGTTATGCAGGCTTCTGAGGGCTTCATCTAATTTTGGACCTCATATCAAAAGGAAGTATTTTGAAAAGACATCCAGAGTTGTTTAAAAAACAATATTATATAATGATGGTTGAAGGAACTGAGTGCTAACCAGACTATCTGGCCAGTTGTGGGTTAGAAACAGAGATATTGTTGAATAAGGGATAGGGGTATATTATTGCTTTTAGAAATTTACAAATTAACTAAATCTGCACTATTCCTGAAGATAAAATTAAGATTAAGAGGGCAAACATATTTGGCTGAAATAAAAATAAACTTCCAATGAATAATCAATATGTAGCAGAGGAATAACTTCCTCATCAAACAGAACTGATCACTAAAAGACGTGTTAGAAGAAATCATGTAACAGATTCTCATAATGGCTCCCACCTTAGATTTAAATTAGAAATAGAATTCCTATTCTCCTGGTGACCTAAAAAGTCTGTTTCCTCAATTTGAATAAGTTTCCTAAGGACAGGGTTTTTCTTTCTTTTATACTCCTCAAATCAGAAACGTCTCTTAGTAACAGTATTATGAATCATGATATTTCTTTTATCATTAGTACAAGTCCATAATTTACCTAATGAGAGCAATAAGTGTCATTAACGAAGGAGGAGGGGGATATAACCCAGCACTGAACACAGAGGAAATAAATTATTTTTAAAAAGTAAATAGTCATCCATTTATCCCAAATGTTATTTTATAAGGCCTTCTTTAAGCCCTTATTGTTCATGATTTCTTTAGAAATTGATAACTAGAATTATCCTTACTTTTTCTTGCTGTCTCAGAAGTGTCATAAAAAATGTGTCTGCTTACATAGCTTTACCTTTGCTTTTCCCAGCAGTCCAGATTTCCAGTCATGGAATGTTTCCTTAAAAATGTCATAGATGATGGAATATATGTAACAAATAGTATACATAAGATTCCTTGAAGTTTGTACAGTGTAAGCTTTTTTTCTCTCTTATTTATAGAGCATTTTTAATGAGAAAAATTACAGGGGGAAAACTAACAAAAGTTTAAGAATCATATTACTTAAAAGTAAACTTCAGGTTACATTTTGAGATAAGCTTCAAATGCTATCTTTTTACTAGCTCTCCACCTCAGAAATCTTTCTAATTGATTGATCTTTATGTGGTGTTTCATATTTCCTCCCTTAAAAAATGTTCTTTAAGAGATATTGGCTCATTACTTTTGTGCAATACCATTACAAGTGTGCTTAAAGAAAAAGAAGAAAACAACTCTGGCAGGTTAATTTACGAGCATTTTAGTGTTAGAAATAGAGGCTCAAATTTCAAACTGTTGAATGAGTTTAGTGCTAGGAGGTCACTTATCCATTTCACAAAGATGGTACAAAATAGGCAGCCTTGTGTTAAGTGAACCACTCTATTAAAGAACACAGAGGAAACATACATATTCTTCAGAATAAACCCTTTGTGTAGGTTGCCTCAATTGATGCCTCAATGTCATTTGTATCGGGATGAATATTCTGACATATGCCAATCCATTTCCACAAAGGTACTTTCTCAAGTTTCCCTGAAGATGTCCCTACGTATTTCACACCTACTTTAAAATTTACATAATTGGGATGAAATAAAGGAGTCTCACTTTCCCTCCATGTTTCTAATAGTTATATTAAACATTGTTTTACTGCTTTCCAAACGTATCCTAGCCTTAATGCAAGTTAATTTCTTTTCTCAGAGAGTTCCCGATGTTTCTAGTTAGATCACCAAAAGCCATCAAGTTTGCTTTATTTCCTCCATTTTTTTTAAGATAAGAATCTGAGTTTTTGCAACAGTCACACAGTCTGTCATTGGTCAGCCTTCATAAGTTTCCTAAGTTTCCCTTATTTTCTCATGGTTGAAAAACTATCTGAATTTGTAATTATATATAAGACCTCAACATTCCAAAAATAATTCTCCAAACTTTTTGAAATTCTATTCATATTAACGCATCAGTCTAGAATTTTTGATGTAGGTGCTTTATCTTTAGACTACACAAAGGCAAGGCTAATATCTGTAGAAAGGGGATAGAAAGCATGACATCCCCCTCCCACATCCTCTGTCTTAAAGGTTATTTTCAAATGAACCTGGATTATTTTAAAGTTATGATTTTTATTTTACACTATGATATTAAACTATGAACTGTTCTGAACTATCATATTTAAATGAGGGAGATAAAAGAAAGGAAAAACAAAAAATATCTAGAACAGAAGAAAATAGTAGTACTAAAATCTGAGGAAACTAAAAATTGAAACAAAAATAATAGACTCTAGGTTGGGAGAAAATCCATGAGATACTAGCATTTGTTCCATTTATACTTCCTCTCTCTCCATTTTAACATTCTCCTTTTTCTCTAGTTCTTTTCTCTCTTTATCCTGTCATGTCAAGCCCCATAATGCAAAAAAAATAAATATTGGAAACTCTAGAAGGATTTTGATGAAATGGACATAAAAATATGAATATTGATACGAAAATTAGGTATGACTTTAAAATATGACAAAAGCTATAGCAAAAATACCAGAAGTCTTGTATAAAAGTGTTACTTAAAACCTTAGTAATAGCTAATAGCTAATAGCTACTACTCGAAAATTAAAATTTCAGAGCACGAGATTCAATTTTGGGAATGTGTTTCTTTGTGAATCCCAGGCTGCAATTTGTTTTCAGGTAATCGTTTGGGCTCTCACATGCTTTATTAGAAGAAAATCTGACATCTCCCTCTTGAATTTTCCTCCTCTCTAGTTATTAAAGAATCTCAGGGCTAGTAACCTAAAAAAGGATTGTTCTGTCTTTCAGACCCAGGAAGGAGAGTATTAGTTTCGAATGATTCTCCTTTGATCTGCTTTCTGTCTCTGATTTGAAACTGACATTCGATACCACTCTCGCTGAGACAAGACCAAGTTGGCCCAGATCCCTGTGGTTCTTTGACAGAGAGTGACTTTGCCTCAGTCTCTATCGGCCAACGATGCTTCTTGCTTGTGCTTCCATGTGTTTAGTTCTTATTATTGACTCCTTTTAAGTTCATACACCTTAAAAACCTTGAACCACCATAATCTGATTCTCTTGGAGGTTCCCCATGACATTTGCCAGCTTTTAAGGAAAATATAGTGTTACACTGACTCTCCCTAGACAACAGGGCTATTCACTCACCTCCTGAGGGGCTACCCTAAGGGGGTACAATAAGGAGTGAATAAAGTTAAAATAACTTATTACGCAAGCCTCTACAATATGTGAATATCACTTTTTTGCAGCCTAATAAAATGTTAATGGGAGTAGAAGTGAAATGCATCATGCCCACTTCAGTGAGAAATATGTGTGAGGAAAGTAGAACGATGGAGTGGCAAATGTAAAGGTCAAAAGTTTGGAAGCACTTCAGCCACCTGGGCAGCAGCTATATAAGGAACTCAACAAAAACTCTGAGTAGAAGCCTAAGAACCATAAAGTGCTTATTGGAAATGACAGAATCAAAAAAGAATGCCATTAATAACAGGGAATCCTTCCCATACCCATTAGAAGGAGCCAATTTCAAACACTCAATAATTATATTTCCTTCAAAGAGAAAACTGTACATTTACCACCTAACTTAGGGTTAAAAAGTAATCTATTTTCAGTTTTTTTCAATTAGAAATTTTTATTTGCTGGTTATTTATTTATTTATTTATTTATTATTTTTTTGGCATTGTGGTAGGTGAAAAAAAAACTAGAAATTATTCTCTGATGAGGGTTTTTTTGAAATGGGCTTTAATTTTTGGTAATAACAAATAATCATTTGGAACTTGAGCGTTTTAAACAGGAGGGATTTTTCTTTTTCGTTAATTAAAGTTTATTGGGGTGACAATTGTTAGCAAAGTTACATAGATTTCAGGTGTACAATTCTATTATACATTATCTATATCTCACATTATGTGCTCACCATCCAGACTCAGTTCTCTTTACATCACCATATATTTGATCTCCTTTACCCTCATCTACCTTCCCCCCTTCCCCCTTACCCTCTGGTAACCACTAAACTATTGTCTGTGTCTATGAGTTTTATTTTCTTCATTGGTTTGTCTTGTTCTTTTGTTGTTTTCAGTTTTATATACCACATATCAGTGAAATCATATGGCTCTCAACTTTTTCTGTCTGACTTATTTCGGTTAACATGATAATCTCAAGTTCCATCCATGTTGTCGCAAATGGTACCATTTCATCTTTTCTTATGGACGAATAGTATTCCGTTGTGTATATATGCCACGACTTCTTTATCCAATCATCTATGGAAGATCACTTAGGCTGTTTCCATGTCTTGGCCACCATAAATAAAGATGCAAGGAACATCAGAGCACACATATCGTTACAAATAAATGTTTTCAGATATTTTGTGCCGATACCCAGGAGAGGAATTGCTGGGTCATATGGTAGTTCTATTCTAAATTTTTTGAGGAACCTTCACACTGCCTTTCATCCAACAAACTATTAGAAACAATAAACAAATACAGTAAAGTTGCCGGCTAAAAAATCAATGAATAAAAGTCTATTGCATTCCTATATACTAACAGTGAAATCTCAGAAAAATAAATTTAAAAAAAAATTCCTTTTGCAATTGCAGCAAAAAGAATAAAATACCTAGGAATAAACCTAACCAAGGATGTGAAAGATCTATATACTGAAATCTATTAGACATTTTTAAAAGAAATTGAAGAAGGCACAAGGAAATGGGAAGACATTCCGTGTTCATGGATTGGAAGAACCAACATGGTTAAAATAACCATATTACCCAAAGCAATATACAGATTTAATGCAATCCCCATCAAAATCCCAATGGCATTTTTTTTTTAAGAAATAGAACAAAAAATCACCAGATTTGTATGGAACCACAAAAGACCCTGAATATCCAAAGCAATCGCAAGTTAAAAGAACAATGCTGGAAAAATTGGGAGGGATACTTAAGCTACGTAATACTGATTTGGATCTAAAATTATCTGTATTTCTATTCTAAAAGTGGATGCTGGTGATGGTTGTACAACAATATGATTTCACTTAATGACACTGAACTGTACACTTAAACATGGTTAACTGAGGGACTGACAAACTGATTCTGACAGGATTTACATGTCTACATGTCCTGGTATATATATTTTTATAAAGATTTTTTTAAATTAAAGTTTATTGGGGTGACAATTGTTAGTAAAGTTACATAGATTTCAGGTGTACAATTCTGTATTACATCATCTATAAATCCCATTGTGTGTTCACCACCCAGAGTCAGTTCTCCTTCCATCACCATATATTTGATCCCTTTTACCCTTTGGTAACCACTAAACTATTGTCTGTGTCTATGAGTTTTTGTGTCTCATTTGCTTGTCTAGTTCTTTTGTTGTTTTTGGTTTATATACCACATATCAGTGAAATCATATGATTCTCTGCTTTTTCTGTCTGACTTATTTCGCTTAGCATTATAATTACAAGTTCCATCCATGTTGTCACAAATGGTCCTATATCATCTTTTCTTACCGCCGAATAGTATCCCATTGTGTATATATACCACAACTTCTTTATCCATTCATCTATCGAAGGACATTTTGGTTGTTTCCATGTCTTGGCCACCGTAAACAAAGCTGCAATGAACATTGGAGCACACGTGTCTTTATGGATAAATGTTTTCAGATTTTTTTGGGTAGATACCCAGGAGAGGGATTGCTGGGTTGTATGGTAATTCTATTCGTAATTTTTTGAGGAACCTCCACACTGCCTTCCATAGCAGCTGCACCAGTCTGCATTCCCACCAACAGTGTATGAGGGTTCCTTTTTCTCCACAGCCTCTCCAACACTTGTTACTATTTGTCTTGTTGATGATAACCATTCTGACTGGTGTGAGGTGATATCTCATTGTGGTTTTTATTTGCATTTCTCTGATGATTAGTGATGTTGAGCATTTTTTCATATGTCTATTTGCCACTTGTATGTACTCTTTGGAGAAATGTCTCTTCAGGTCCTCTGCCCATTTTTTAATTGGGTTGTTTGTTTTTGTTGTTGTTGAGTTGCATGAGTTTCTTGTATATTTTAGATATTAGCCCCTTATCGGAGGCACTGTTTGCAAAAATCTTCTCCCATTCAGTTGGTTGCCTCTTTATTTTGTCGATGGTTTCTTTTGCTGTGCAGAGGCTTTTAAGTTTGATATAGTCCCATTCATTAATTTTAGCTTTTACTTCCCTTGCCTTTGGAAAAAAGACAGCCTCTTCAATAAACGGTGCTGGGAGAATTGGAAAGCCATGTGCAAAAGAATGAAACTGGATTGCGTCACCATGTACCAGAATTAATCCATAATGGATCAAAGATTTAAGCATAAGACCTGAGACAGTAAACTGAATAGAAGAAAACATTGTTACTATGTTATGGACCTTGGTTTCAAAGAGCATTTTATGAATTTGACTCCAAAGCAAGGGAAATCAAGATTTTTATTATATTGTCACTCCTCATAAAGAGAGATGATGATTTTTATCAAAAACAACAATGCTTACCACTCCAAGAACTAGAAAAACTCATTCAATCAGTAAGCTTTGGAAAAAATTAAAAACTAATAAATAATGTTAAAATGCACATTCTGAAAAGTTAAAACATGACTTTCATACAAGTTTAAAATAAATATCTGTCAAAGATTCTACTCAATTTTTTAATTCAAGAGGGAACCAGTAACATAAGATTAATTAAAAGGAGAATTTGAGAACCAAGGGTTTATACACTCAATCAAAAGAATACTGAAATACAATTGCTAATAGATACAGAACTGGTTAATGTTCTATAAATCCATAAAATATAAGTGGGGGAGGTTATCTTTTCTACCAGACAAAAACCTAAAAGTTTACATGTAACAGTTAACAGTGTTCAGAGCTCAAATAAAATACCAAATACTAAAGTCAAGCGCAAGTGCTTTCTCCTATATAAATAAATGTGTTTTAGGTGAGCCTACTAAAGAGATATGAAAATATTTGCGAGATGTGAAAGGAAGAAAGGCCATACACCTGTTTTATTTCAAATTTGGATATTTTTTCTTAATAAAGATAAAGATAAACACAAAGTGATATTCTGTAGAAAATTAACATGAGACTAACAGTTTAATTTGATTATTTTTTTTCTCTTTAAAACTGAACTGAGATACTAAGAACAAAGATATTTATTATAGGTAGAAACATATTTTTGCCAAATGCAAGCACCGATTTTAAGATGACATTAACTCAAATAAAAGTAGCATTCAATTTAAAAGTGCACATATTCAAGCACAGGAAATAAAAGGTTAAAATTACATGGATATGGAAAACTTTACCTTTTAAAAATGGGTATAAGTAAAGCTTTATTACTTTCATTGTGGATATTGCCCTTTGAGTTTGGCCCGCCTGGAAAATCTCTCAGTATCAACCTGGTACCTAAGAATACAAGATTTGGCATGCATGGAGCAAAACTCTATGTCTTTAATTTGGTATTCCCATGACAAGAAATCGTTTTTCCCTTTTCTGTTCTTGTTTTTATTCCACTGAAGGCCTATTTTAAGTACTTACAACACCAGTCTCGGCATAGGAGTGGGACCAGGCAGCCAGTCATGAACATATATGGGCATGATAGGCAGGTGTGTTTTAAAACATACCATCATGAATTTGACAAATTATTGTGTTTGTCTCCATGGGTTTTATAAACTATTTTCAGTACTTATCTCTAGGACAAAGCATCTCTTTACTCACAGGATCATCCAAATATTTATTAGTCCACAGAAATGTTAAGTATAATTTGAAAGCAAATACAATTTGAGAATGCAAACATCTAATAATCATCCTTGAAGGGTATTCTTTAATAAAAGAAAAAGTGCTATAGTAATTAGCAGCATATAAATAATGCCCACTAATTACTCTACACTTACATAAATAATTTTTAAATATTAATGTATTTATATAATAAATATATATTAAGTTTTTCAGCAACATTTGATTTGTAATAGAAATATTGCTAGAATTTTAGCTATAGAAGTAGAAAATGCTCAGCATACATCATAAATTATGAAGGGTCATGTAAAATATTTAAACTAAAATTTTAAAATAGTTTATAGTTAATATTTCACTCACATTATCCCCAACCCAACCATTCATATGACTAAATAATAAATACAAAACATGTACTATCATACATTATTATATCCTATGTCTTCCACTTACTACCTGTACTAATTTTGTCACCTTAAGCAAATTGTTTATGTACCTGATGCTTCACTTTCCTCATCAGTGTAGTGAGATGATAATAATAGTAGCTACCTAATGGCATTGTTCTGAGGTTAAATAAGTTAATAATACATATGATGCACTTAGTTAAGAGCCTAGTATGTTGTATTCACACAAAAATATTAGGTACTTGTATGTATAATTATAATTAATAATAATTGTAGTCGTGTATTACTTATTAAAGTGTCGTATTCACTTTAATTAAAAGTGAATAGTCATTAAACAAAAATATATGTGAAATTGAGCTTGTTCTCATAGTCTAGTTTTCTTGATGAGATTGTGGAAATCTAAAGCCAGTGATAATGCCGCAGCAGAAAAGTGGTTTTGGTTGATTTAGTTTAACTATGTTATACATTTCTGGAAGAGGCTGCATGTGTGTGTAAACCAAAGCACATATTTTATATTCTAAAATTATATTGCTGGTACCACCTTTGCTTTACTTTTTTGCCTTTCCTTTGTTAGCTAAGAAAACTTTTCTTTACATTCAGTTCTGAACTATGAACTCTGTAGTGTACAACCTGCACACTTAAATCACCAAGTTGGATGCTTTGGAAATTCTATGAGGTCTGTATCTACCTGAGAATATTTCTTCATTCATTCCAAAAAGAATGGACACATGCAAATTAAGGCATGCAGTTCCTAACTTCACTTACTGGTATATTTAACACATCTTGTTAGAAAGAAATATTTTATTACAGAGTATGTTTGTATTAAACCACCTAACTGATGTATATGTTTTACTTTGCATTTAAACATAAATGTTAGTATTATATTTTAATAAGAATAGTTACTACGATTGAGTAAGTGCCTACTTTGTAAATATTCCTGAATCTCATATATTTTGGAGTATCATACCCATTTTACAAATGAGAAAATGTGATTTAGAGAGACATATGACTTGTCGAAATCCACCTAGAAGTAAAGGTAGAACAAGGAATTTAAGTCATGTCAGAACGTATCTAAAGCTTAAGAACTCCCCGCACTATACAAAGAATGAAACTAATTTGGGAAGGGAGGCTATATACATTCTATGAAAGAAAAAATGACAAAACATGGTTAAAACTACTCTAGAGAGAGAAATGCTCTATTTAAAAATAGTTTCTTTAGATGTAAAATGTTCTTGTATGGGAATATAATATTTCAAATATTATTGCAAATTTACTTTCAGGTCTGTTCAGGGCAAGAACAAAAACTAAGTATAATACCAAGTTATAACAGTGTGTGTCATTTCCTTTAATATTGACAGTTCAGAGAGCCTCGGAGACTGCAAATGTTATTTTTAATCATATGTAACATTAAAGCTATTCAGCATCAGGAAAAAAACTTGGTTATAAAATAATCTATTCAGTGCATGGTAAGTACATCTGCCACTGAGTTATTTTTTTGAGTTTTTGGGTTTTTTTTTAAGCTGAATTGCGGCGGGAAAGAAAACAAACTTATAAAACATTACCATTAATATTAATCTTTCTTCTTTAAATATTTTGGGTATATCAGTCTATACGCTAAAATAGATTATTACAATAAAAAAATCAATAGAAGGACTTGATACATATTTATATATCTTTAGGACAGTATAAGGATGAATTGTATGCCTTATTTATCCAATGACATACGCATACCTTTACTTTGGTTCTCCAATAGAAAATAAATAATTATGAATAGACTTAACATAGTTCCAGAATTTCAGTTGGCCACATCTAAACTTTGAATCTATCCAATATATACATGAATGTTTCTGGAAAACATGGCAAAGAAGCATCTAATATGTGATTGAAAGGTTAAAAAAAATTCAGTGTATCCCAGTATTGTATCTACATCATGTAACAAATTGTCAATAGTTGGAGATTTACAATTACAAAAACTTATCATCTTATAGTTCTGTAGGTAAGAAATTCAACAGGGTTCCTACTGGGCTAAAATAAAGATGTTGACAGAGATGCATTCCATTCTATACAGTCTAGAGGAGAATCGATTTTCTTGCATTGTCCAGCTTCTCAAATCTGACCATATTTCTTGGCTACAACCCCTTTCCTCCATCCTAAAAGCAGCACTGTTGCATCTCTAGCAACATTCTTCCACAGATACATTACCATCTAATTCTCCTCTACTGCCTCCCTCTTTCACTGATAAGGACCCATGTGATTATAGCGGGGCCACCATGACAATCCAGGATAACCTCTCTATCATAAGGTCAAAGATCAACAATCTAAATTCCATCTGCAAGCTTTATTCCTGTTTGCCATGTCACCTAACATAGCCACAGTTTCAAGGGATTAAATGGTCATGGTCATCTTTGGAGACAGCTATTGTTCTGCCTGCCCACTAAACTCTCCCATTGTTTTTTCATACCATATTCTCTTTAAAATCATTGGCTACACTGTTTCAGCAATATATTTACATCATCAAGAACTCCTGTGAAGAAGGTACTATCCTCTGGCTTACCAAATAAAGATCCCAAAACCTTGTTATTCTTGCAGGCTCCCATGTGGAGACTGACACAGTTTAAAACTTTCTTTGTTAGTCCAAATCCTAGGCAGGAGTAGCTATGTGACACAGTTCTGGTTAACGAGTCTGCTGTGGGCTTCCAAAAATTAGTTTCCCTTTGCTTTTAAAAGGGTTAGACCTAACTGCTTTTATACATTATTCTTTCTTTCTATCTTGTTTGGAGATATGATTCCTAGATATGAAATAGCCATGGAGCATATACGAGGGAAAGGCCAAGAGAATCACAGATATGTCAGTCCTGTAGTGGATGACCTACCGAATTAATGCCTGAAGCTACTGACCTCAAGACTTTTTCTCAAATGAGAAAAATCAGCATTTATTTGTTTATGTGACTACTGTAAATTTTTTTCTGTTGCTTGAAGCCAATTTGAGTATTGTGCAATACGTTACCAAAAGTATTCATATCAAATTTACCTTGACTCTTGCAGCAACATTTCAAGACTTTTTTTCTGAAAACAAAACAACCACAATATTCTTACTTATTTCTGATTATTCTTACTGTTTACAGCTAAACCAATTTTTTGACCAAGTCCTAGTGTCTGTAGAATACCATGAATGTAAACAGAGAAAGAATAACAGAAGACGTTAAGAAGTTGTTTTCTTCTAAATATTCATGTTACATGTCAGTTATCAGCTGAATACCCTTTACCTCAAAATTTACCCTTCCTTGCCTGCTCTGTAAAAATGGATATGGCACTTTAAATATATTTTTGCTTCCCCAGTTGGCAGTAAGCTGGTGCTCGAGAGGCTTTACAGGAGGAAAAGCTTTTCCTTCCCGGTTCAAGTGAGCTCACTTGGCAGGCTCATGCAACATACTTGGCCTCTCCAGTGCTGTGCAACCACGGTGTGGACGGCTTCTGGATTTCTCATGTCTGGCTCTTGGAGCATACACAGCTTCTCCATCATCAGGATCCTGCAGCGTATGTGAAACTTCTCCATTGCCCAGTTCCTGCCGTGAACAGCATCTAGCAGTTTCAGTGGCCAGCGGGCTCCCCCTGAACCCTGCTTAGAAAATTTCATAGCAGAATGTTTCCACGAGATACCTTTCTGTAAACAACTCTCTTCTACACCCTAGAGAATGGATTTCCAGCCAGTTCCATTGGGAAGATTTCCAGCAAGTTCCACCAGTGCCTCATCATAGTCATTTCTCTGCCATCCCGTGAGAAATGGCCATGTTCTCTATAACAAGGTGTAGCTTTCAGCCCTGGGAAGGTAGAGGGCAGGAGCTGTTCCATCAGTGTGCTCAGCCTAGAGGTAGTGGCTGACTCATGTCTGTTATCCCCATATCAGCTAGAGTTCTCTTTACATTTCACCAGGTTATCCATCATGAACCTAATCCCAACTATAGTTTACAACTCTTTAAATTCAACTTACTCTGTTCCAATAACTGTGTGGTTCTCTCTCCTGATCAGATCCTGACTGATTCATGTTCTTTGAAGTACTGTTTATAAAGTTACAAAGACTTTTAATAAGTAACTGTAGAATTTCCCTTTAAGCAGCTCCTCTCAAAGTTTCTCAGAATCTGTCAGGTGTTGTGCTCCAAAAAAAGGGCTTCCATGATCCAATACCTTAAAGGATCTCTTTCAATTAGAGAGTCATAATGCCTATGAGCATATTAAATTATCCCAGAGGTCCCGCACTAAATATAATCTATTTACTTTTGTTTAAGCTAACATTTGCTGAATTTATCTGAGCTTAAAGACAGTTTATTAAACAAAAACAACAGTAGCAATTTTTGAAACATTAGAGTGGGAAACAAATCTTGGAAAATATTTTTCTAAAATATCAGTGTAATACACTACTCTGTCAACAACAACAACAAAAACTTTTGAAGAACATGGAGAATATATCTTCTTGGCTTTTGTACCATGTTTTAGACTTTTCTTTTGCAAATGCCATGAAAAAACTGACTGTAAGAAGGGGTTCCCACTTTTCCATAAATCCATTACTGTTTATGTTATGTATATCTGGCATAATTTAAAAATAGATCTTTAAATTGTGAATAGCTGGGGGGTAAAGAACTTTCACTTCATGTTATCTCAAACTAATCTTCACCATGTGTGATATTGGCCACTTTACTTGTTATGAGACTTTCTCTTGATCAAAAATAAATTCCGAACTGAAGTCTGGTTAGCCTCTATCACATCCAAAGAGGATTTAAATAGAAAATTTGCTCTCAAACAGTATCTGTGGCTAGCCCCTGCTGAGTCAGCTTAGCTGAAAAACCCAACACTAACTGCTACAGTAAGAGAAAGTGACATATGTAATGGCGATGTGATCATTATTTGTTTAGACTAAAACTGCAAAGATTGCCATTCTTTTCCAAAGCCATAACCTGATCATAACAAATTATTCAGTCTCACTATTCTCTTCCTTTATGTAGCTCTGTGATGATGGATAACATTAAAACACTCAAATTGATCCTTCAAAGAGCAGAAATAATTTTACAATTTTTCTGATTAAAAAGATGCAGCAAAAATATTTCAAGCTTTTCCCTCCTGCATGTTTGAGATGGTTTTATCAAAAAATTTCATATTACAGTGATTTTTGTGTCCCTGGGCATGCAATAATCGTAATCATTATGAAATGTTGGCAACTTCTCATAAAGTTCATTGAAACAACATTAAGCCTTACATTTTTTTTGTAACTCCAAACACAGAAATAAACATGCAGTGGGCCGCCAATAAATAATGAAGCCAGGTTATCATGATAAATAATGAAGTACCTAAGATTTACAATCAAATGTTTAAAATAGTGTTCATGAATTTCTCTTTATGACATAGTTCTATGTCTGAATTATTATACTCTCACAGTTTACTGACATGTTCCTTAACCTCACTGCAGGTATAGGTCAGAAGTTCTTAATGCCTCACCTAGATCCCCTTTACCCGGTCATCATACAACCATCCTCGAGCTGCTGTGACTACTGAAGCTAATGGCTTATCACTGTGACCTTCTCAGAAGAATTGCCCTTGGCCAAAGGGAATCAGCTTGCCTGGAGACCCCTGAGCAATTATACCACCCACATCCCATTTAGTGATGAGTGAAAAGATACAAAATCCTGTCTCTTAACTTCAAAGTGGTACAACTGTGTGACACAATTTACTCCTTAGGAATATCCTCATTCCATCTTTATATCACACCAAGATGAGTTTATGTCCTTGCTCTAATTTTTCCTGCCCCCATCCTTGTTTCCTCATTCCCTTTTAGGATTTTCCTAAAGAACACTCACTCAGTAAATCACATCCATCTGAATTTCTGTCTCACTCATGACTTCTAGCTAAGTGACCTAAGGAGGAAGCCAGTGTTAGGGTGGGATTCTGGAGTTGAACATATGGTGACCAGCTGGAACGAGGACCCCACCTTGGATAGTGAATGAGAAATCGATAGTCTCACTGGTATGCTATGAAACTGCCATTGTTAAGACTTCCACCTCCAGTAAATTTGGCTAAACTTTAGTTGGAAAGGGGTGTCATGACATTTAATATTTGGTATAATATCTCTGGCTTTTAAGAAGCATGGCTATTATAGTAATAATATTAATTGGGAAATTAGATAGCCGTTGATGAGCAACACTGGTACTTTGAAACTAGAAAATGGCAGACTCGGGGTTATCAAACATTAATTCCAAAAATTCAAATAAAAATGTGAAAGCCAGAGGCTTCCTTAGCAATGTTTGAAAAAACAATAAGTTTCTGTAACAAGAAGACCGATCATGTTAAGAAATAGGCATAGATATTTATTTAAAGAACAGCAAAATATAGAAGAAAGCTGATTACTCATCTTGGCAAATCTCCCACATGAAATCTGGGGTCCAGTCATGAAAGAAATAGGATTCTGAAACTTGAAATGGGAACATTAGGTAGATGAAGTGAAAACCACGAGGGGCCAGATCCCCCAGAAATGCCTGGGCCTCAGAAAGTGACACATAGGTCTTGTTAAAGGATAACATAAACCCCTTTTGCTATGTAGAACTATGCGGAACCCTCAAATGTGGTTTACCAGACAGTGTTTGTCTTCTTCAAGTTCTTTTCCTACAACCCCTCCTGCTAAACAAATCAAATCACAACATTACTAACTGAAGTGCTAGGCCTGCAAAGAGAGAAGTTTACATGACAAAGGAGCTGCCATACTGGCCTAGCACCTATGGATCTGGGAGCAGGAACTGGGAGAATATGACTTGGAGCAGATCCTGAAGGAGGTGAAGCAAAGGGTGCAGAATATCAAGGTGAGAAAGAATGAAATTGCCACTATGGGGAAACTCTCTCATGACATAAAATTCAAACCTTGACTTAGGCCCAGCAGCCAATTACAATATATTGCTCGGATGACTTTTGAACACTTGAAAATAGACTGCCCATGTTATATAAAGAAAACTGCCATGGCAGATTGTGGAGAAAAGTGGTCATGCCTGAAGTGGGCCTGCTAGAATGATTCTATTATGAAAGAACATAAACGAAACCAGCTGTCCATTCCTTAGGAGTCCTGTGACTTGCCATTTAAAGACAAAAAAAAAAAAAAAATGTCCTGTGACGGGGCGGCAGGATTTATAAAATGTTCAGTCATGACTTTCCTTTTTTGACTAGGATTATTGTTAGAAGATGCTGTTATAGGACTGAAATCCCTAGTAACAATGGGGACAATAAGAATCTCTGAAGAGCAGAGGCCAGGCATAAGCAAGGTGATTATTAATTGTCATAATGGGACAGCAAGTCTGAAATGGTAGCCTGTGGTTCATTGCTATGCATGTTTATACATGGAGATACATGTGGATATGACTGAAAAAATATGATGGTTTAGGAGAAAGAGACACAGGCAGCAAACAAGATCATATATATGTATAAGAAAGAAAGTCAATAACAACAGTAAAATAACAATTTAAAAAAGATAAAGATTGAAACTAAGGAATAATAGATAAATCAATAATAAGTGTTAAAAAGGAAATATTTTTAATGTTAGTTACGGTTTAATTTAAATATTATAATAATAAAGAAAATAAATCAACATATGATGCTATTGTCCAATGAAATATACAATAGACATTTAGTTTTATGTACCAAATAACATAGAAATTAACAAATCAAGCAAAAATTACTAAAAAAAAAAATGGGGGGGCTTTTATAACAACACAATCATTCTAAGAGATAAATTTTTCCAAATTGAAAAAATATAATAGAAAAGTGAAATAAATAAAATAATAGATTTGGATAATATAATAAAAAAAATATCGAATCAATCTAGCTTTTTTATTAAGTAAATAAAGAATATGCATTATTTGGGTATGAACAATGAATATTTATAATTGATTATCACAAAGAAAATTTTACATATTTAAAACAATTGTTGTGCTGTTCTATGTTATCCGACAATGACATAGTAAAATTGAAAATAAATCATAAACAAGTTTTGAACAATTTAGAAAAGATGAGATTCAGACCTATATAATCTTTGTATCAGAAAACTATATTGTAAAACTTTTAGGACTTAGAAAAACTGAACTCATAAGTAAATGTGGGCCGGCCCAGTGGCTCAGGTGGTTGGAGCTCCGTGTTCCTAACTCCAAAGGTTGCCGGTTCGATTCCCACATGGGCCAGTGGGCCCTCAACTACAAGTAGTTTGCCTGTTCAACTGCTCGAGTCCCGCAAAGGATGGTGGGCATCGCCCCCTGCAACTAAAATTGAACACGGCACCTTGAATTGAGCTGCCGCTGAGCTCCCAGATGGCTCAGTTGGTTGGATCGTGTCCTCTCAACCACAAGCTTGCCAGTTCTACTCCCGCAAGGGATAGTGGGCTTCGTCCCCTGCAACTAGCCACGGCAACTAGACCTGGAGCCGAGCTGCGCCCTCCACAACTAAGACTGAAAGGTCAACAACTTGAAGCTGAATGGCACCCTCCACAACTAATATTGAAAGGACAACAACTTAACTGGAAAAAAGTCCTGGAAGTACACACTGTTCCCCAATAAAGTCCTGTTCCTTTTCCCCCAAAAAAAATCTTTAAAAAATAAAAGTAAATGTATATCTTTAATGACTTTGATAATACACAATTAAAAGAAGAAAAGAAAGAAGGAATAAAGGAATTTCTTACCACGTATGAAACATTTGAGAAGCAAATATGAAATAAACCAAATAAATTGAAGAGGTTATCAGTATGGTTAAAATGTAAAATTAATGAATATAATTAAATGTAAAATTAATAAATATAAAATATAATAAATAAAATTAAAAATATTTAAAAGAGTTGTTTATAAAATAATTAGATTAGCACAGTGCAAGAGACCTTCATATGATAATAGACATATTCTATATCTCTGCTGTCTACCACAGTAGTCCCTAACTATACATGACATTTATACGTGGAATTTAGAAACTAAAATTTCAAATTTAATTTTGTTTAGGATTTGCTTGTTTTTTTTTTTTCTGATTACAGTTGATATTCAATATTATATTAATTTCAGGTGTACAGTATATTGGTTAGACATTTGTATAATTTATGAAGTGATCTCCCCAATAAGTCTAGTACCCACCTGGCAAAGAACATGTGATTAGTTGATATAATATTAAACACTACATTAGTGGGCTAATTCTTTTACAAGGATGATTCAAGAAAAATAAGATAAAAATTTAAAATGTTTGTGGATAAAAATTGTACAAAGAAAGTCAATGTACAAATAATAGATTTGGGAAACAATATTTTTTAGAGGCAGTATAAGGACTGAGAGTGATATCTGTACTATACAAGGAGCTTTTACAAATTGACCATAAGTGGATAAACAACAATACAGAAAAGAAAATGTGAAGAAACAATTTAGAAAGAATAAATACATAGGCAAACTGTGATAGTCGAAAGTCTAAGACGGTTTCCATGATTTCCTGGTATGCTTCCCTCCCCTTGGGTATAGGTGAAATTACAACTTTTTTCTAACCAATAGAATATGGCAAAGGTAAAAAGCCTTTCCATACATAAATAAGGTTTATAAAGAGCAGAATTTGAGTTATAATAAAAGATTGCCTTGGCTTGACCCAATCACATGAGCCTAAGAGGGTATAGACCTTCCCTGAAGTTAGAGACTTGCAGCGGTTGACTCTCTCCATTGCACGTTTTGAAGGACAAAAAGCCACCATGTATTATACAGCCATGAAATAAATTCTGCCAACAACCAGAGGATTCTTACAAACAGATCCTTTCTTAGCCAAGCCTCCAGATGAGACTGCAGCCCAGCCAAAACCTTAATTTCATCATTATGCAAACTCTTCTAAGCCATGCCTGAACTTCTGAATTATGGAATCTGTGAAATGGGCATTGTTTTCAGCTGCAAAGCTTGTGATAATCTGTTATACTGCAGCAGAAAACTAATACACGGACAAACAAAAAGATGCTCAAAACGGATAGTAAGAAAAATGGAAATTGAAGAAACAATGAGTTATTTCTATTGTAATGTGGTTCTAAAACATGATTTAAAAAAATCTTTGAAATTCCTCCCAACCAAAGGTGAAGTCTAACTCTCCATGAATATAAACTGGCCTTATTGACTGATTTCTAATGAATATAATGAAGTGGAAGTGATGCTAAATGACTCTCCTGGAGTGCTGAGGTTTCTCCCTTGGACTGTTTGCCCTTGGAATTGAGCCACCATGCTGTGAGGAAGCCAAACAGCCCTTGGAAAAGCCACATGTATGTATTCTGGCCCCTGCCCCAGCTGAAATCTCAGCCAACAACCACTAACAACTTGACAGATTTTTAAGTGAGCAAGGCTTCGGATAATTCCTGGCCACACCTCTGAGCAAGCCCAAATGAAGTTGAATGAGGCAGAAATAAGCAGTTCCTATCAAATCCTACCCACATTGCACATTCTTCAGCCAACATTGTCATTATTTTAAGCCACTAACTTTTTGGGGTGGTTTGTTATATAGCAAAATGTAATAGACCATCATTGTACTCATTTGACAGGCAAAAGTTTCAAAGAATAATAACATCTATGGCTGGCTGGGATGTTAGGGAAAAGCTAACTATGAAGCAACAAGCAGAATTGTTTGAAAACAAATCTGTGTGCTCACTCTGATTAACGGTGACACAATGCGTGCATCCAAATTCTGCTTCCCACAGGACGAATAGCTACCTTCAACCACTGGCAAAAAAAATTTGAGATGGCTTCAAGTTCTCCAAGTGCTGGGCAGCTGGTTTTCCCAAATAAGTGTAAACATCTCACAATGAAAATGTATCTCACCTGTCAAGAACTGGAATATTTATTAGCCCACTAACAAAACTGCAACAGTGAACTGAGTCCCTGTCTTGGAACATTTATACACTGTGTGCGTATTTAGCCAGCTGTTCTAGCCCTGGCAGGAGTCTCTAAAAGTGATACTGAGGATGGAAGATCTGTGCCTTCTCTTCCGGCAGAACTCTGGTTTAAGTTTTCCCAAGTGGCCCTGTGCGATAATATAGAAAATGTCCTGAAGTCTAGAGCAAGACTGGTAGTAAATATAAAGGGACCTACATTGTATAATGACAACCAAAGGTTTCCCCTTGCACACATTCACTCAAACATTGCTGGTGATTGAGTAAAGGCAGCATGTTCAATAGTGACTAGAACAAAAACAAACACAATGAAAAGCAAATAATAATAATAGTAAAAATTAAAAGGCATTAAATAATTTTGATATCTGTTGATAGGGAAATAGTTAAATACATTATTGTATATGAATAACATGGAAAATAAGACCTCCCATATATACATATGTGTATAAATTATACTGAGGATACCAAAAAGATGTATATAAGTGGACACTTTGGTCAACATTGCTCAAGCAGTAGTTTGCTGTAATCAGAAGTGTCTGGATGCTAATGGTCACCACTTTGAGCACCTCTTATAATTGCAGAAGTCAAACGTAACTTGTATTCATCTTTTGTTATCGTTATATATTATTACAATTTTAATAGTTTTTTTTTTCCCTTTCTTAAAATGCATATACATTTTGTTTGGCACCCTCTGTATTTTATCAGAATCTTTGCCTCTTCCATTGCATTCAAAGTGCAAGCAGAGTAAGTAAACATAGTTAATGGCCAGTGAGACAAGAGAACAAATGTGGAGTAGCTGGGTAGGGGGAGCGGGACCCTGAAGTCCGCTTCTGGATTCCCAACTCTGCTCTACCATTTATTACTCTGTAAATTTAGGCCATTCTCTGTAGAATAGTGGTAATGATCATAATACCCATTTCATAGTATGATAATGAAGATTTAATGTATTAATATCTTTAATGTTCTTAAAAATGAACCTGGCATGCTATAAGAGCTCGATAGATGTCAGCTGATGTTATTATAATTATCACTTATCAATTGCACAATCGAGTTCCAAAAGCAACATATAACTAGTTCTTGTTATTTTCTAAATAACTAAGGTGATTTTATTCCACCAATAATGACATTATAGCAAAACCTTGTAGATGTGCCACCCGTATCCCCTGGGCTTTACCACTCCCAGTGCTCCAGCACCCTTCTCTGTTTTTCCCTAAGCAGACTTTAAGAACTAGGGAACTAACAACCCCACACTGTTCACCTCCCTATCCCATCCCAACCTCCACCCCTATCCACCCCCATTCCTATGGAGCAGCTCTCAAGCAATGACTGGACAGGAGTTAGTGTCTATAAATCATGCCCCTCAGGGAAGTAATTCTGAGATGTGTGTCTTACACCTTTACCAGAGCATCTCTGCTTTTATTAAGGTATAGTCACATATGGTTTATTGGCAACCATCCCTCCACAGTCTCGTGGTCCTAATGCCTTATGGGAGTCCATTGCAATCCTAATTTCAGGATTGACTTCTGGAGGAACCGAGACTGAGACAGGCCCTTAGTCAGAAACAGAGTGACATACGTTGGATTTCGAAAGGTGGAAAAATATATCCATAACTCTCTCAACTGATAAATAGCATTACCTTTGCCTTACGAAGTGCTGTAAAACAGAACTGGGAAAAAAATAAATGAATAATGGTTAAGAGCACAGACTCCAGAGTCAGACTGCTCCAATTCTCATCCCACCTTGACAACACCATTTAACCTCTTTATCCCTAAATGTTCCAATCTGTGAAATTAATATTACAGAATTAACAACCATGTAGAGTTGTTACGAAGAGCAATTTACATAATATGCAAAGCACTTAGAACCTGATCATTGCTGTTATTAATAAAACTGAGCTGATATGCAGAAGCTAAATTGCCATATTACATAGTAAAATCCTGACCTCCCCCTCTCTCTATGTCTCCACCTCTCCATCTAATGTTCCTAACGCCACCTTTGCTTCCCAGAATACAGTTGACCCTCTGCTGACCTATCTGTCCTCCAGCCCACTCCTGTCTCTATAGTCTGCCCCAGCCACTCATTACCATAAGCAATTCAACTCCATCTGTCCACCCAGACTCCCCTTCATAATCAACATTTGCAAACTAACGTTACATTGAATTGGGCTTGGACAAATTTCCAAATTACTACTCACCATCGATTCTATGTGCAAAACTCTTAAATGTTTAAATTCTAAATACTGAAACTCTATTGTATGTTTTCATGGTCATTAAGTAAGTTCCTAATTAAATCATTCTCCCCTAAATGGAATTTTCTTCTCATTTGAACTTGAGAAGACATCTGATGTTAGTAATGACAGGCTATATTAACTTAAAATTGGGGCTAATTAATAGTTCACAAGTGCCTGCCCAACTGATGTTATCTATTGTTGATGAACCTATGGAGGTTGGGTAGCCTCTGGAAGCTGCCCCCTTTCCTGCTATGGTCTTTGCAGCCTTTGTATTGATATTCAAGCCTTAATCCCTCTCACCTCTGTATCACAGCCATTCATGTTCACCTGCCTTCACTCCATCCTATCTGAGACACCATCTTTGCAAATTTCTGTCTTCTAAATTCTTCCAAATTTCTGTCTTCTGCCTCGAGTTCTTGCCACCAATCCTAACGTCTAGACTTTTGAAATTTAATTGCCTTCTCTTTGCTTTTCTGCACTAATAACCTTCATCTAAAGCAATAAATAGCAAAGGCCTAGCTGTTGCCTGATTTGGGGGAAATGTCATGGGTCACAGGAAATGGAGCGAGGTGGGTGGTGTACGTTTATAATTTAAAAAGTTGCATCCATTAAAGTTGTTTGGAGATTATGAACAGAGAAATTATTTGTTAGTGTGCTATGGTCACAGGCCATTATTTGTTAGTCTGCTCAAGGTCAAAAGCCATGTCTCAATCATCTTTGGATATTAAGCCCTAGCATATCAGAAGAGTTCATATATATTGTCTCTTTGTTGGTGACAGAGTAAATTTATGAGATGCAAAAATAAGAGGACACAGAGAAATGTATGTTAGGTTGGGTGGTATTTGAAATTTGTTCAAAGACCTAAGGTGGACCATACACTTTTATGCTCAGAAGAAATTCCATTTTAGTGGGCTAACATCAATGAACAACCAAAAACAGTTAGTTAGTTAGTTAGTTAGTTAGTTAGTTAGTTAGTTAGTTAGTTAGACCATAGTAGACTAAAGCTGTTTTACCCAAAAGGGAAAAATAATGTCCTCTCCTATGCCAATAGACACACACCTAGAAAAAAATCCCAGTGAGAATAAACTGATTTAAAAGGAGAAAAAAATAAAGCATTAGTTGAAATAGGTTATAATAAGGCAGTTTGTTAAGGGCTTAATTATCCACACTCCCAAAGGAGGGTATGATGTTATGGTGAAGGAAGAAATCATAAAACTTACCAGCAGGGGTTCATCTTTTCAGGTATTAAATAGGTAATTAATCTTAACTGCGAGAGGCAATTAAGCCTCACTCAGTAAGGTGAGGAGTTTTAGGCTCACAGTGAGAGCAACACTTCATGCCAAAACAGGAATGGAAAAGGCAGGAGAGGAAAATAAATGTCACATATGAGTACTTTTCTTATAAAAAATGCATAATCTTCATATTGTTTCTGTAGTAATCTATTGTTTTGGAGAAATCTAGATTGTGCTCGGAATAAAATTTTATTTTCCGTTATTTAGAACTCTACTCTGCATTTTCCCCTAATTTGTGGATTTTTGTTTCTCAGCAGTTATTGTAGGCATGCTACATAAATGCCGAAATTGTGTCTTTGAACATCATATATGTTAAAGAAATGTAACTTCACAGCAAATCTATAAAAATATAGGCTAGGGAATTATGACTAACAGGATCTGTTCTGTATACCTAAGAGATAATGTAGGTTCTAAACAGAAGGTTTTATCAAATAAAATAGCATTATTTTTTTCCTATATAAAACATTATGTAAATCAAATTTGAAAACTATTTTAGCTGATTTGTTAATTTTGGTTTAAGAAAAAGTAATATACACTGTATTAGTTTGATAGAGCTACCAAAACAATGAATGAGTAAAAGACATGAGACGAACATTCTAGAAAGAGGGAGCATCATGTGAGAAAGCTCTACAGGGGGATTGAATTTAGGGAATTCGTGAAACTGACAAAAACAGAAAGTGTAAGGCCTACTGTATACAGTTGAGAGTGTCATGAAAAACCATCCAATGGTTGGAAGCAGCCGTATCGTCAGGGCCTAGCTTATGTTAAGGACCTTGGCTGTTACTCTAAATTCAGCAGGAAGCTATTAGAAGAACTTAGGTATAATAAAACATGTCTGAACTACATTTTCATATGATAACTCCAACTGCTTTATTGAGAATTGATTGGAGGAGTAAAATCATGGAGACCCATTTGAGAGCAATAATGATAGTACAGGTGAGGAGCGATGGTTGCCTTGAGGACAGTGGTAGCAGAGGAGACACAGAGATGTGGAGAAATTCCCCGAACATGTACATCAGAAACTTGACTTCCTTATACATTCGATGTGAAAGCATCTTGTTTAGAAAAATCAAAGGTCATTTCTAAATTCTTGGTTTTGAGCAACTAGGTGGGTGATGCAAAAGGCTGGATGAAAAATAGTTTTAGAGGGTAACATTGAGACCTATAGTACACTTTATGGCAGATACTGTTAGCATTTTCTAATATCTATTCTTTCCATTTCTTTACTAGTAGAACTAGTAAGTTTTAGCTGAACATGTAGTGGCCTAGAATAAAGACTACATTTCCTTACTAGGAGAGCAGACTAAGTTCTGAGCAATGGAACATAGAAGAAGCAGTATATGTAACATCCAGAAGTATGTTTAAAAGCAAGCAAATTTCTCCTTCACAGTTCTCATTCCTTCTGAGTGGAATGTGGAGATGCTTGTAGTACCTGGAGTAGCCAACTTAGTCTATTTATTGAGGATAGTGGAACAACATGGCACAAGAAAAACTTGGTTTACTAAGAATTCAATCTTCAACAGGATGAAAAAGAAATAAATAAATAGCTTTTTAAAGCCACTGGTATACAATTAGATATTCAAGTCTAGAACTCAGAGAAGTTGTCAGGGAATGATACATGAATTTAGGAATGATTTGCTTACAGGTGATATCTAAAGCTTAAAACTGACTAGGATCCCCTAAGAAGAAAACATAGCCAGAGACGTGATACACAAACTGAGCAATGGGGCACTAGAGTTAGGCAAGGGGAGGAAGCATAATCAAAAGAGGAAATCTTAGTGAGAGTGGAAACCTAGAGGACAAGACTTCAAAGAAAGCAGGACTGGTTAAATAATAAGCCAATCAATGAAGACAAAGAAATGAGCAATCTATTTGCAGCATTAAGTTTGGCGACCTTGACATGGGTGATTTCAGTGCTGTGGCACAGACAGAGGTCCAATTTTAGTGGGTGGACGAGGGAATAAGAGGAGAAAAAAATAAAGACAATTTTAACCACAGTCAACACGTCTGAGTTTTGAGTTTCTTTTTTTCCCTTATCAAAGAGCAGTATATACATGTAAGTGTAGGATGGGATCTTATTTTTTTGTGTGTTTTGCTGCATGCAATTAATAAATAGATCTGTTTATTCTTTAAAACATCCTCATGTACAGTCTTTGTCATAGGCTTTTTCACATGTCTTCTCTCTCTGGAATAAGCAATTTTCACTTATGCTTTTCTCCTGGCTTCTCATTTTTCCTATTAGGTCTCATACACAGTAATCATTCTCTATTGTCTTTATCAGCTGCATTGACATTCTATATTTCTTAACATATTCTCAACTGTAGACCCCGTGAGGGCAGGACATGGGATTGTCTTATTTTATCCAACATCTCCATTGGCTAGCAAGTGCCTATTGTGTGTGAGGGGAGAAGGGTGGGGGTGGGGCAATAAAATGGGGACAGCAGTGACTTCTAGTAAAAGACATTATGAGAACTAGATAAGCTGGGACATAAAAAGCTTGTAGCACATTGTAGGTGCTGAGTATATTTGCACTTACCAATGTTTTTACTTAAGTTGAAGTCTCCTATGAGCAATTAAAACAAAAAAAAAGTAATTGCCAAGGACATCATGTTTTTGGCCTTTTATAATGTGGGATTATATTTTTGCTTTTCATGAATGAGATCTCTACCAGCCAACATAAAATTCATGTGTTACAATCACCTTTTCCTTTGTGGTCTGAATTTAAGTTTTTCATCTCATGTCACTTACCTTTGAAATGCTCTGTTTATGACAGTCATTTAAATTTCTACGGCCATACCAGCCTGAACGCGCCCAATCTCGTCTGATCTCGGAAGTTAAATTTCTATTATTTATTTTCACAATTAAGTAGTGTCTTTTGTCAAATTTTGGTATTTTTATATTTCTGCTGAGTTTAACCAAAATTCCTGAAAAATTCTTCTTAAAAAAATCTGTGTTTTACATCATGCCAAGACAAAAAAAAAAAAAAAATAGCTATTATGTTTTTCTACCTGGCAGACTACCAATGACCCTGTCACGAACATCTACCAGCAGTAGGTTGAAATAAATTGTGGTCTCTAATACACAAACTTTCTATAAATATGACTTCTCATGATTTGCTCAATTTTAGGACTGACTAGTGAAACATTTCTACCCACTTCTCTAAATACCATGCCCCTTATATTGGCACTTGATTGTGTACAACACAATTAGTCTTATGTTAAAGTGTATTGGTTAGAAATAATCAATTTGCCTATAAAATTAATTTTTGCCAGCATGAAAAATGGAAAGGCAAAAAAATATATATATATAGGTTAACAAGCAGTATGGGTCATGGCATATTTCTCAACTTAAGTCAAAACCAGCTTAACATTATAATGTATTTTAGTAAAAAATTAAACATTATCTTTTCAATTTCTACCAGGAGGAGGAATTACCAAGAACTATTTTAAACTAACTGTGTGTAAAATTTATCTAGCTTTTTTTTTTCTTTTGTAAACATCCTATACATCTCCAAAGAAATTCAGTCTTTTAGAAATTGATACGTGTTTGCCTTTCTAGCAGAAAGAAACTTACATATCATCACTTAGATGTTCAGCTAGCAGATGATATCCACCAGTCGCCAAATAAGTTGATTGCACTGGAGTGAATATTTCTGTTATCAGTACAATATTAAGTGATATGTTTATTTTAGGTTTCCAGTGTGAAATGAAACACTCAGAGACAGAATCACACCATGCTAAGACTATTCTTTCAGGAGGACTCAATCTCACCTGCCCACAAGAACACCAACATTTTCATTGAAATACTCAGTGAGGATTTTTCAGACCAAATTACCAGACTATACTCTTTGCTGTGATTTATAGAAGGTTTATGAAAAAATAAATATAGTTGGTTAATAATAATTAAACTATTATCGATGAGAGCATATGTAGATTACTAAACTGTTAACTCATACGCGTAAGTATTAAGGAAATCCATAAGAAAAACTCTCATCCATTCCTTTGTATTATCTTTTTCACTAAATAAAATAGTAAAATTTAGCCTGGGAATGAAAGAAGTCTCTTCTTGCAGTGAAGCATATTTTTGCAGTAGCAAAAGAATGAGTGTCCAGTGGACCTTCTAAATATAAGTTGCTTAATACTGAAGCAGTTGTTTAACCATTCTGTCTTAATTTCCTCATCATTATAAAAGCAATATATGTATAAATTATTGAAAGTCTGCTATAAAACCTCAATGAGATAGCATGTAAATGGCTTTGCATAGAGCCTGTCTTATATTTATACTTCCTAAAAGTTCAGTTTCATTTGTTTATTAACAATATTATAAGAAAGCTGAAAGGTGACAGCTGCCAGTTACTTAATAAGAAAATATGGCATATTTCTATGGACATGGCCTCACAAGTCTTTTCAAATTATGTCTAGGATAACAGTTATCAAATAAGTTTGAAACTGTGTTTGTGTCTTATGTGACCGTATTAGACTATAAATGCTTCAAGGTAAAGGCTGTTTTTTATTCACCTATATGCCCGTAAGAACATTTAATAAATATTTGTCCTCTATTTTATGTCCCTTGTTCTCTGAACTATGTCTATAATTCAGCTGTTTCTCTCTTCTGCCATAATCTACTGTAATGTATGCTAAAATTTAAATTATATTCTTTTATTATGAAGTGTAACTTCTAGATTGAGTCCACGCTTCATTGTTTGTCTTTTGCAGGCAAGTGTTAACTCCATGAAGCTGAGATTTTCTCCCTATTGTTTATTGTTCAATTTCCAGTTCTTAGAACAAGGCCTGGCAAATATTACATTTTCATAAATATTGTTGGTATGAAGAGAGACACACACAAACACACACATGCACACATGACACCTCTTTAACAACACTAGTAAACATCTTCTCAATTCCTAATTTCTTCCTGTATATCACAATAGATTTATGAAGACAGCTAAGCAAACAGTTAATTTGATCATCTCTGTAGAATTAAATGTAATGTGCATGCTTAACTTTAAAGCATGAACTCTAGTGTTTTAGAAGACCTAGATATAATCATTTAGAGATTCTTATATTCTTTAATGATGATAACTTCCATAATATCTGAAAATAAAAATAATACCAGGTACTGATCTTTATTGAGAAGCTCAATAAAATCTGTAATAGTTGATCATAACTATATCAAAAATAGAGTCTTATGGAACAACAACAAAATACTCAGAGGTATATATACCAGCACTTCTAATGTAAAACAAAACAAATAAACAAATAACACATACAGAAAACAAGGAACTGAAAACTATTTCACGAAGAAAAATAGGGGAAATCTTTGACTATTGCGTATAAAAGGCTGTCACTCATTGACAAAATGCTCTATGTTTCTAAATCTCTCACAATCTTACATCAACCAGATGTTTTCTTAACTGCAACAGCACAGTTTTCCATATGGGTTACCTTCTCTATGGTAAGGGTACAGTAAAATGACTGAGTGGGTAGATTCTAGAGGCAGAAAGTGTTTGTTAGAAGCCCAGATTCAACTCTTATAAGCTGTGATCATCTTCCTGCCCAAACTGACTCACTGCTTTCTCCACATCCTGCCTCAGAGTGGTAATAGAAATCATCAAGTTAAAACTGCCTACCAGACCTCTCCTTTTGGGTGTCCCATAGATATTCTTCCTTTTCTCCATCAAAACACCATACGTCTTCAACAATATTGAACAAATGTGATTCCGTGAACGTACTGTTGAGGAATTTCTGGCTGAAGATCAGGCAGACATCCTTAATTTTCCAGGCTACTGATTCATGAATATGTTGTCATTTTTTTAATTTATTTTTGTTTTAAGGCAGTGAGTCAGAAGTTGAGAACAGCACCAGACAGGTATAGTTGGGAAGTTTTTATGTTTGTTTTTAATGTTTCTTTATTCTGTGTTGAAGATACAGAATATCAGGTTATCAGATATCCTTCTGGACATTGTTTTCTCAATTGATGGTTGACTTTCCATATATCTGAGAAGTGAGGTCACCCACTTTATGAGGGTAGACTGCCATGTCATAAATTTGTCATTGTGTTTCTCTTGACAAGGTGATCTCCCTCCCTCTTTTATACCCAAGATGACTGATAATATAAGAATATTAAATCATATTGGTTTCTCTCATAGAGATATGAGAACTAACCAGCATGCAATGTTTCTCATGATATTGCACAAGATATAAGAACTATATCACATATCAAGCTTTCAAATTCTTCCACTTAGAAATTCTATATATTGTCTCTTAAGAATGTACTAGCCCAATTCACGTGGTCCCATCCTCTTTGGTCACAGTTTATCTAGTCCATGTATTCCTGTAAGGAGGAAGCACTGGTCATATTTCAAATGTCCCAGGTCTTGGGTCCCAGAGCAAGGATGTCCAGTGTCCTCTGACATATACCCGTTTGACTTTGTACATGCTATTTCCTCTTCCTAGAATGGCTTGCCTCTTCCTGCTCCTTTTATTCATTTGGTTACCTCGTCGTCATGGGTAAGTACATTTCTTATATATTTATTTGTTTTACATTTGTACACATAACTCTTTCTTGATATTTGGCACAATGAATTATACTTATATAAGCCCCTTAAGGAAAGAAATTAATCTTAGTACAGGGCTTGTCACATAGTAGATACTCAAACATTTGGCTGAATAACAGTATTTTACTTTACCATGTGGTAGGCACATTGCAAAATATGTGATCAATGATGGGGAGAAGGATAGAATTAATGATAGCACTGTGCAGAAAATGGTATCTGGTGAAGAGTTTTGGATAAGAAATTTACTACTTACATGAATATAAATATAGATTCTCTCCTTCTTTCAGCAGCCATCGAGACTTTAACTTTACTGGAGAAAAAAATAACTTATAATGAAGGCAAAAAAAATAGACAAAGGAAGTTTCTTTTTTCCTCTGGCTCATACAGCCCATTACAAATAATGTGTTAAGCTGAGTTACAAAGAGAATGAATATAGAATCCCCTTTTTTCTCACATAATCAGTTCCTTTTCTATATAATGTGAATTGCAGTAGGGACATGATCTCTGAGGATTATAATGAAAGATTTATTCAAATCGGCCCAAAGACAGGGGCATGATTTTTTATTTATTTTTTTAATGAGCAGGTGTCTTCTACAGGGAAATCTTTAAAAGTATGAGTTGAAAATAAATGTACTCATATAAAATCCTATGTCTCGCATTTTTTCAAATTATTGTTATTATAGGCTTTCAACTGAACTAACCAAATTAAAGAAAAAAACTTATTTTTTCTTCATTTTCTTCTTTGGTGTCATAGCTGAAAATATCAATGGTCCAAGTATGGTTGAATTTCTCTAAAGGCAAAAGAAAATTAGCTATTACACATAAGTATGAAAAAATTTAATATTAATACATTTGAAAGCACAGTAGAGATAAAGCTGTACCTAGTTATTATTTGAAGTACTTGAAGATTTGTTGCTCCAATTAATTAATTAATTGATTAGCATAGTTTTATTTCTTTAATACCTTAGAAGTAATTGATTAATTTTATGTGCCTTGAGGATTTTAATTGTAAATACAAATTAACACTATAATATGAAAACATAAAATTTCGTATCAATATTATTCTTTAGAAAATATCTTTATGATTTTGGACTTTCTTACCAAGATAGCATGTCCTTTACATTTCAAATGATGTTACATCAAACAACATGCTGTATTCACTACCCTTTCAGCTTCTTAGAGAAATCTCAAGGTTGGTTTAAAATTTTAGTAGTCTTTTTTTGCCTCCACATTCTTTCTTTTGCTAGAACATTAGTTATGGATCATGTCACTATCCCTCCCATTAGGTTCTGTTGTATAAAGACAGAACATGGTACACTTTCTTTGAACTCCCTTACTAACTGATACTAAATTCACTAAATATCACTAAATTCATTAAATGTGCACAAAAAACTGAATCTCCACAATGACGGTTCTTAAAAGTTTTCCAAGTTTATGTTTATAGAAATATTATAAGTTAAGAAGTAATGATAGAATTAGAATATCACCATTTTGCAACCTCTAATTAAATGGTGACTGTAGGAAATGCATATATTAATTCCTGCTAACAACAACAAAAAAAGTCAACAGCAGAATAGTTGTCTCCTGGTAAAAGAACATAATACCACTTATAAACTATTCTTGACAAAAATACTAAAAGTACCTATTAGACAACATCATAGATATACGATCAGCAAAATCCAGCATGTCGTGAACTACAAGGAAAAATGACCTTGTGTCTTCAACAAATAGTAAAAGGAAAAAGAGAGAGAGGAAAATATACAAGACTTGGGGCATATAAATAATTTTAATCTGTTGAAAAGTGAAATTATGAGACTGTTGAGAAAATGTGAACACCAACCGGACATTCAATAACTTTGAGGATTTATTGTTGATTTGGGGGACGTAATAATGGTAAGGTTGTAAATTTTGAAAAAGCCAATATATTTTAGACCTAACTAAAATATTAATTAATTAAATTATATGATGACTGGGATTTGATTCAAATGGACTCAGGAGGAGTGTGGAAAATGTGCAACAGTACAGAGGAAACAAGATTGACCACTGACTGATAGTTTTTGAAGCTTGGTGATAGCTACCGGGATCTCATTAACCTGTTCTGTACATGCTCAATATTTTCCATAGTAAAAATGTGATTTTTTTTTTTTAACTTAGAAAGTAGAAACTCTGCTTACCCTACCAATAGAATCTCTTGCTAGCTCACCTTGTGAATGAGCTTCAACTATCTGCCCTGTTGCTTAGCACTCTTTCATTTCAACTGTATACCACCTTTTTCTCTGGGTCTGTCCCATTGACCAATTCTGCTGTATGCACATACACACTTAATTTTCTCCCTTACTTAAAGGAGAAGTTTAGCTCTCCATCTCCTATAGCTAAATGCATCCTGCCTTTGCAGATCCTAAGACTCACTAATGTGAGCACTCCTCTCTGGAAGGATCCCCAAGTCATCAGACATATCTTTATAATACTCTTTTTTTTTTTTTTTTTTTGCCACAGAAGAACCTACTTTAATTTCAGAATAATAGATGAATGCTATCAATGTCTGTGGGACATCTAATCTCAGAGGAAGATTTTAAGTTTGGAGTTTTTTAGTTTTTATGTTCTATGAGTCATGCAGGGATAGGGGAGACTGTGTGTTACCCTCCATTTTCAGTAACGTACATCTCAATTGATAAATTCCAGATTTATTTTTAGTAATCTACCTAGAAAAATGAAATATTGCATAAAAACATCCTTAGATGAGAAGTCCCTACGGTATACCACAGCTAATAATACTACCATTAACATATTTATAAAAGACACTGGTTTATGTCAATACTACCTCAGGTGTCCTTTGGGAAAGCGATGAGTTATAATATAGACCCTCCGTGTAATAACCAGACTTCAAGATGGCTTCAATCATTCCTGTTTCCAGGTATTCATGCCTTTGTGTAGTTACCTCTGACATTGTATCAGGATTGGTCAGTTTGACCAATGCAAGAGACTCAGACTTCAGAGATTAAGCTGGAAAAGACAGTATGGTTTCTGCCTTGCTCTCTCTGTCACACATGAGGAAAAACAGATGTCATGAAAACACATTTAAAAACCCTACGATCTCCACATGGAAAGGAACTAAGCCCCCTTTCTGACAGTCAGCAAGGAAGTGAGACCTCCTGCCAAAAGCATTGTGAGTGAGCCTACTTGGAAGCAAATTTTCTGGCCCCAGTCAAGCCTTCTGATGATTAAAATCCTACCTGACATCTTAACAGCAGCTTTATGAGACACTCAGTCTAAACCATCCAGCTAAGTTGTTCCTCAATCCCTGACCCACCAAAACTTAATGATAATAATCTTTCTTTCTTTCTTTCTTTCTTTCTTTCTTTCTTTCTTTCTTTCTTTCTTTCTTTCTTTCTTTCTTTCTTTCTTTCTTTCTTTCTTTCTTTCTAATTTTATTTATTTTCAGTATGTTTTCCAGGACCCATCAGCTCCAAGTCAAGTAGTTGCTTTCATCTAGTTGTGGAAGGTACAGCTCACACTGGCCCATGTGGGGATCAAGCCGGCAACCCAGCTCAAGCTGGTTTTACGAGCATGACGCTCTAATCAACTGAGCCAACCAGCCACCTTTAATAATCTTTTTTTTTAAGTTGCTATAGGTGGGGAAATGATTTATGCAGCAATACACAACTAATACATGCTATTAACTTTCTTGATATAATTCTTTCTCCTAATGTTATATGTACTGGGAATATGTTTCTTTTCCTCTAGAGCATATTTTCGAATTTGTGGGAAATTCTCAGGCTTTATAGTTACAGTTGAAAAATGCCGCTTTTTAGCTTCTTGCTGCTTTGGAAAGACATGTCTCCCTCTATATACATGCTCCTTTAATTTGTTACCAGGAAATGACATTGAAACCTTGGCTCTTGTCTTCTTGAAGGAAAGACTTCCATCAAGAGACAGAATTTGGGGCAGCATGAATAGCAGAAATGTATTAATAAAAGAGAGTACACTCTGACCCAAGAGAGGGAAGCAGCCTAGCACAGCAAGTTCATTAGAAAATGTGAGTATGCATACTGGGAAAAGTGGAGTGGGCTGACCCAAGGGAGGGAAGCAGCACCGCCTTACATTGAGTGAATGCTTTTATTTCTCTGGGTAGAATTGCCTCCCCCTCTCCCTTCTCTTTCTCCCCCTGAGATGCCTAGTCCTCTGGCATTTAGCAATGCATTTCTTTGATTTAGGGGGATGTGTAAACATATCCTCTTGATTTGGGAGCATGTGTCAACATATCCCTTAGAGGTATGCATAAGCCTGGAATCCTGCTGGGCACCTGCAAGGGGTCTTGACCCAAGTACAGGCTGCAGCAAGGGACTTTCTTACCAGGACTGTCTCTCCTTCTGTTCGTTTCTATCTACCTACCTACCCTATCAAACTCTGTGTAGTATATCATCTGAGCACTATGTTGTCTGGTTAACTGCCTCTAAATTTAACCTGATTCACTTTCTATTCTGTATGTGATAATATGACTAATGAATTAATTCAAGTTCCTTGGCCTGGGGGATGGTGGTGGGGAAGTTTAGCGGGGAAATAAAAGAAATTCCTATTTGGGGCTGGAAATAGGGGTGATTTCCCTCATCTGGAATAAACAGGAAACTCATGCACTTCCTGCATTTGGGTTAGTAAGCAAGCCATAGATTTCAGTTTTTCTGAGATATTCCTCTTTAACAATTTCATATTCAATGTTTATGTCATTTCCATGTACTTACATTTTAACTAAAACTGATATTCCTACTTATTACTCAGCTTAC
Source organism: Rhinolophus hipposideros (assembly GCF_964194185.1). NCBI lineage: Eukaryota > Metazoa > Chordata > Mammalia > Chiroptera > Rhinolophidae > Rhinolophus > Rhinolophus hipposideros. The sequence continues at coordinate 78,129,746 of NC_138055.1, forward strand.
TTCAGGGATTTTTACATTGTAGGGGCTAAAAGAATAATTTCCCTCCCACCTTCCAAGTTCTAACTGGGCTAATAATCAAAGTAACAGAGATTAACGAGGGAAAATGTCTAAGATTTATTATTAGGGCTATATAATTGGGGATGTTGTAATAATGAAACGAGAAACACACTGGGCAGTTGAGATGTATATGCCATTATGGACAAAGGTGAAAAGGGGGCGGTGGTCTGGGATTTTGAAGGGGAAGTTGGCAATTCACAGGTAGCTGAGAAAGAGCAGACACAGGAGGCAAAAAAAAAAAAAAAAAATTCCTGCTAGGCAACCCAGAAACAATGTGGCACAGGGGACTCTAGATATAGTCCCTGGCTTGAATCCTTTTTATCTACTGTACTCATTTCAAATTAGGCTAACATAAAAAAAACATTAAGGTGAATATGCTAAGATTCCCTTCAGGAAGCAGGTCTTTCAATCCGAATTACTTTAGGCAGGAAAGGGGGAGGATCAAAGATTCTTTCTGAGTCTTTTGTGTCTTAATAACCAGTTTAAAATCAATAGCCCAAAAGGCACATATTTGGAGTGGCAAAACTTTGGTCTCCCTCAACATGCAAATAACATTTAAGTAATAAATCCTCAGAGATGTGCGTTCTAGAACTGATACACCAGGTCCTTTTAATTTCTGTGTACTAGCTTCATAGTCATTAGAGATGTTGACTTCACTTAAGATAAAACAATCTTTCAATACAGTTAAAGAATATTCTAAACTCAGAAAGATTTTTTTAAAAAATTTAGTGGTATTCCATATGAAGACATTCTTATTTTTACAGAGATGACGACTAATATTAGAAACTTATTTTTCAAGCTTAAAATTCTCTTTAACCTGCTCTCATTGGGATTGTTTTTTCCATTATACAGTTTTTCATTATATTTTCCATTAGAGAAGAAAAGCAATGACCCAAAGAATCCATGTGTCTAAGACATACAATTTCAGAAAGCAGCAACTACATCATTGATTTTCCCTCCCAAATGATGTGCTGTAAAAGAGAAAAGAGGATATAGATATTCAGTATTACATAAAGACATGTTTCAACATTATGAAATAATTTGATCTTGGGTTTCCACTGCATATAGCTTATTCATTTTTAAATAAATATACCCTAACAGCCTCTCTCTCTCTCTCTCTCTCTCTCTCTCTCTCTCTCTCTCTCTCTCTCTCTCTTTCTCTGTCTGTCTCGTCCCTCCCTCCCTCCCTCCCTCCCTCCCTCCCCCCTCTCTCTTTCATCTCCCTCCCCCTTTAGCAATAATTATAGTTGTTTTCTCCTACATACACATTGTTCAGTTTTATCTTTGTAAGAGAGGGATGTTTTAACTCTTTGAACCCCATAGTTGCCCTAAAACTAGCCAATTTCTCTGTGCTCATCCTTTTTTTTTAAACACAGAAAGCTACGTAGTACAAACTTCCTGTTATCCATTCTCTTCCCTTAGATTTAATACAGTTACCTTAGGTATCAGATTTCATCAAGTATTTTGCCTCTGAAGGACATGGAGTGCTATCTTTTCAGTCTTTGATAACAGTTTCCTTATACCCATTAACTGACCACTAAATCGATCCAGTATTTTAAGCTTCTGCTACATAGCACTGAACTTATAAGTACTAATCTCTAGATAAGTCAAAATGAGGTAGGTTAAAAGGTGACGGAAGAATCCCCAAATCTCATTTGTATAACACATGCACGTGTACTCATATACACACACGTGCACGTAAGTACAGTATTTCTGGCTCAGTGCACGATAACCAGGGGCCTCTACTCAATTACAGTCACACAAAGACCAAGCTCAGAGAAGCCTTAGAGAAGCTTCTTTTCTTTTCATGCTTCACTACAGTGACTACAGCAATGGGAAGGGAGTGTAGTGAATCAAACTCTACTTCTAAAAATTCTCTTCCAAAGTAGGGCACTTTATCTCTGCTTACATTTCATCTGTCAAAGCAAGTCACATACATGTGCATATCTACATAGGGATCAGGAAAATGCAAACCCACTATGTGACAGGAAGAGTAAAATCTGAATATATTGGGTGAACAGCACTATTTTAAACAGTGTTTAAAACGGTTTAAAAACAGCACACTTTAAAATACTGAATGCATACTGTTTCAAGGAATTTTGACTTAATTCTAAATTCCAAGTGAATCCATTTATAGAATGTTAAGCAGGTGAGTAAAATTATCTGATGTATTTTTTGTAACAGATTATTTTTTACAATAATATGGAACATAAAATATAATATCCTCTCCTTATTCTAAAATATAAAAAAACATGCAGTTGACCACATATGCCAGCTGATCACACATACATGAGACAGTAGTTGTGGGACCGTCATCTATGATGTGTCACCCTGGGACATAAGGTGAAGCAGGCTCTATTATCTGGGCATCACCAATGCCATGGCATCGCATAGAAAGCACAGTAAGTCATATACTGGCTTTAGAAATGCAGCCTTATTTTGTGATCACTATTTTTCTACTCATGTGTTGACTATCGGTGGGTATTGGTATTTGTGAGAGTCAATAAATATCACTCCAAAATTCAATTTGAAAACAATTGAGAAATAAGACAAAAGAGACTGATTGGAAGGAATGGTTCCACATAGGGCTAAAATCACACTCCCTTATATGTGTCCCTGAGTTGAATATCTGCCCCTAAACTACAGGTCTCCCTACTGAAGTGTCTATCTTCCCTGATAACCTTATCACATGGACTAACAGAAATGCAGAAGGAGACATATATTCTCTCCTGAAAGTGGAGAAAGCTATAGTTGTTGTTCTTGGTTTTTTTGTTTTGTTTTGTTTTCTTAGTGTATAATTTTAGCAATTTCTCTTTTCAAGACTTTGCAGGAGAAGCTCATGGTTAAGGTTACATATTTGCTCAAGAAAGAACTTGTGTAATGGTTTAGGTGTAAGAGGATCTGCATTTAAATATCCTATGCACCAAATAGTTGCTTAAGGACTATGAATAAGTGGGAAGGAAGACTCAACTGCTGTGAGGCTCAGACTGGCTGCTGGTCTACCAGCAGAAGCTAACTGGGCTGCTCTTGAATGTGGAAATTTTGATGTGCTGCTGTGGTCTATAGTCCTGGGTTTAAATCTACTATGTCACTGATTAGTTGTGAACCTTAGACAAGCTGGGCTATTTAATTTCCCTTGAAAACAATCAGCTGTCAAATTTGATTGCTTATAACATATGACACTGTGCTTCTTGTCCTATGAACATTATCTCATTTAGACCCCCCCCCCAAAAAAAAGGAATCCATTTTTTGCAGATGAAGAAATTAAGCCTTATTGAGGGTAAGTTACCTGCTTGAGGCCATAGTCTTAGTAAATTTCAGAGCTTTGATTTAAATTAAAGCTAATCTGACACCAATGCCTCTGCTATCAACCACCACACTAAAGAAAGGATCACGTTTTTCTTTGTTGAAAAGTGAGAGAAATAATTGTAAGCAGGAGATACTAAAGTTATGATGGGAATATGTTTGAGAAAACTGAAGATGGCAAATGCATTGACTGGAGAAATTGCTTTGGGACTGGAAACATTTAGAAACAGCTTTTGGTTAGAGGGTGTGTGATAGTGATGTTCTTTAATGCAGTAGCTACTTTATGAGACTGTGACAGTCAGTCTTACTAAAGTAAGATTTTAGGGTTGACAGAAAAATGACACATGATTATGGTTCCTTCCACATGGGAACTTAACGTGTGTGTTTAATACTTCCAATCACCGCTTGGAATAGATCTGCTTTTCAGACCCCCTATCCATAACTGGTGGGATGGAGGTTTGGAGCAGACAGCTTGGGGTGATTGACAGCAAAAACTCAACATTTTAACTCAGCTAACTGCACTGGATTTATGACAACATTATGTTGTTTTCTTGAGCATGTCCTATACATGAAATTGATTTTAGCTCATTTTAAAAGAAACTCTGATCAAAGAAGCCAACTAATCCATTGAAATTGACTAACCCTCATTAACTTTCTAGCCTAAATTCGACACTTAACACATAAAATTTGAATAGTTTGCCATGAAGTGAAAAAAGGGGAGAATGATTTTCTATCAATGCTGTGTAAGTGGATGATATGTGAATATTAAGTCAGAAATTGAATTAAAATATGCAATTCTACTTTGGAAGAAAATTACCATTAATAACTTAAAGGGATATTTGTAATGGATGATACACCCACCTCTTCTTCCAAATGAAGATATAAAGCACAGAATTAAAATGCAAAATTGCCTCACTAGAAAAGTCACTGAATTATTTAAAGCACTCACTTTACATGGTACTTGTTTTCAATCTAAATTCTGAGAGAATTTTCTTGCCTCCAGTTTTATTCCAAAATGTTATGTTCTTCGAGCAATATGTATATCTTATATAAAAAGTAATGGTAATGCATATTAGACCTCCTAAAAAGTCATGTAAAACTGAACCTGATATTAGCCACTTCTGCTTTTTAAAGAGATGAAAGAGATAAACTGCATAATTTAGATCAATGAAGGAAATAAAGTTATTCTTACTGTTCTCTTCCTTCTATAGAACCTGATTGTCACAGATTATAGGTCTGTCATTTTAATATCTTTGCCAGTATGAGATAAGGGTGCCACCTGTTATAGGCAGCCCATAGTTTAATAGAACAGGTGTACCTGTTTTTTGTTTGTATCAGTTGATATGTGTTGTGGGGTGAATTGTGTCCACCAAAAAGATATGTTGGAGTCCTAACCTCCATGACTGCAGAATGTGAACTTATTTGGAAACAGTCATTGCGGAAGCAAATAGTTAAAGTCATACTGGAATATGGTTGTTACCAGACCAAAGTTTGTGTGCCTGACACTTCCAAAGGCCAAAACTCAAACATCGTGGTTTGGAGTAAGGAACGATTTATTGATTCACAAGGTGCCAACCCAGAAGATGGGAGAACTAATAGTGACTCAAATACATCTTGCTCACTGAGCTAGGTTAAAGGGTTGGGGAAACATGTATGCAGAAGTGCTGTTGGGACAAGTTTTAATTGGAGTACTTTGGAATGTGGCTATTTATGGTAAAGGGTATCAACACCAGATCTTCCTAAACAATGGAACCTTGATTTCTGAAAGGGTTCTGGAGTTCAAGTTCTAGTTATATCATGGTCTTTTTGTTCCATGGGGGTGGGATGGGGTGGTGGTGGCTTTGGTTCTGTGCAGCTGTGGCCATAGTTCTCTCCTCTGCATGCTTCAGCTGCATAACTTGCAGTTTTGGTCTGTTGTCTTTGAAATGGAACTCAGTAGTATCTCATTAAACAGGATAGGACCATTTTGGAGCTGTTTCCATGGTTACAGAGTCAGACTTAATCCATTATGATGGGTGTCTTTATAAGAAAATCATGTAAAGACTCAGAATGGAGAATGCTATGTGACTAGGGAGGCCGATATTGATGTTACTCAGCGGCAGGTCTAGGGACACGAATGATTGCGGGTAATACCAGAACCTGAGAAAGAAGTGGAACAAATCCTCTTCAGAGACTTTGAGAGAAAATGGTTCTATGGACACTGTGAGTTCAGACGTCTAGCTGCCAGAACTGTGAGAGAATAAATTTCTCTTGTTTTAAGTAAGCTTTGTGAAGGTAAAAATAAAATAAGTATCAGCAAATTTGGGTGTAAAATATTTATTAAGTGCTTGACTCTGCTTGACAATTTAGCATTCTGTTTAATGCAAATTAGTGGCAGTAGTGGGATTGTCATTCAGACCACAAATTATAATGGCTAAAGCATTTGGAGGAAAAAAAAAAAAAGAAGATGAAGGAAAGGGAAGAAAATCTAAACAAAAATTTTATAACAGGTTGTATCTATATATTCTTTGTATGAAGAAGTAAAAGCCTTGGCATTTTTATTACAGGGGACAATCTTACTAAATAAATACATTCAGACCCAAGGGACGTGTTTAAGAGGATGGACAGAGAAGACAAAGCAGAGGAAAAGTCTACTAAAAGTACTATTCATAGTTCTTACAGACGCACTGGTGAAAATTAGACCCCTAAAAGAGGAAACTAAAATAGGAGAGTTATTTTCTCCACTTAAATGTTTTGATAAGGAGGAAACTAAAAATTAATATCATAACCTTAAAATATGTCAATGGTTAAATCATGTACATGTGCTTATTAACTGAATAATTAGTTTTAAGTCCATAATATGACTTTGGCATCTCAAATATGTACCCTGTTTCCCCAAAAATAAGACCTAGCCAGACCATCAGCTCTAATGCATCTTTTGAAGCAAAAATTAATATAAGACACGGTGTTATATTATATTATATTATATTACACCTGGTCTTATATTAAAATGAGACTGGGTCTTATATTAATTTTTGCTCCAAAAAACACATTAGAGCTGATGGTCTGACTAGGTCTTATTTTGGGGGAAACACAATATGCATGGTCTTAATAAAACACTATGGTAAGGAAACCAATGGAGTATTAGAGATAGATATATTAAAAATGTACATCTTAAAGGGCTGTTTCTTTTGTTGTTCAAAGTGTTGAATGCTGGCTTGTTGTTGCCTTAAAAATTTATTATTGGATAAGATCCAAGATGGTGGAGTAGGTAAGCACTGTGCCTGCTTCCTCCAAGAACACATTAAAATTACAACTAAATTATAGAACAATCAACCTGGAGAACCATCCGAAGTCTGGGTGGACACTAGTTTTCTAACTAAGGATATGAAGAAGAAGCCATGTGGAGACAGGTAAAAAGGATGGAGATGTGAAACAGGCTGGCCCCAAACTCCACGTAGTGGTTAAAAACCAGAAGGGAGGTCTCAGCCACAGAGGTTCCTCCCAGAGGAGCAAGAGACCCCAGCCCCACACCAACCTCCCCAGCCCTGAGTACTGGTGCTAGAAAAAGAAGCTCCCACAACATCTGGCTGTGAAAACCCATAGAGATTCAAACCATCCAGGTGAGACAGAAGATTGTGGGAATCCCAGACATCTTCTCAAACAGCCCATGCACAGACTCTCTCACTCACAGGCACTTTCCTGAGACTCTGGTGGAGGGATAGTAACTCAGGGATTGTCAGACATATACTGGGGGCAGACTGATATGTGTGGCTTCAGGACAAGGGCTGGAAGACATTAGCCATTTTCCCTGTGTGGGGACCATCTTCCATGCAGCCAGCACATGGGCGCCATCTTTCCTGTGTTGAACCCTCCCTCACAGGCTAAATCTGAATCTGATTGATTTGGTGAGCTCCACTGTTCCATGCTGCTGACACACCGAGACCTTGCCTCACCCAATCACCCAACACCAGAGTCACTTTCTCTGAGAGCAGCCAGCCTCACCTGCATTGCACTCTTACTTGAAGAATGATCAGAATCTGAAGGACCCAGGCAGTTGGCAGCTGGCCTTGGTGTGCTCTGAGACTTTTGCTGATTAGCTCCAGTCTCAGAACTGGAACCAAACCAGAATATACATTAATTTTCTGATGAAAATTCTTCTGACTCTAGTGATTCTCTGAGATCCTGCCTCACCCAACTCACGTACCACATCAGGCCTTATCAGGGGCTGAACAATAAGGGAGCTTGCAGATAGAAGCAGTCCTGGGTTTTTAAAGAGCTATTTCAGGCCTGGTACTGGTGACATCTGTCCTCAGTTTGCATCATGGCCTCTCCCACAATCCTCCAGGATTAGCACAGGCAGTGAACAACCACTTTGTAGCTCCTACCAGGTAGTGCCTGCCCAATCACAGGCAATGGGTGATACAGGCCTGCACCAAAATCCCTTGCAAGAGGCCCCAGACCAACATACTTGCAGGTTGTCTTCAGACCACACCAGAGCACCATGAAATTAGCCCCAGAAGTGGCACACCCAAAGGGCCTTCTCAACAGGCACTAGAGCCCACTGGGGTAATCCCACTCAGTGGGGTAAACCCCCTACCCAATAGCCTTTAAGCTGTGGATGTGACCAAAACTAACAGCCAATCAGTTTGAGGGTCAAGCTCACCCACTGACATGCCAATAGCAATCACAATCAACTATAACAGGAGGGTAAACACAACCCTGACAAGGGCACTCCTGGAGCACCAAGAGCAGGTGACTAGGAAGACTGTGACAGGTAAAACAGGGCACCTACTACATAAGGCCATGTGGTCAAGACTGGGAGACATACAGATCTACCTAATACATAAAAACAAACAGCTAGGCAGTCAAAATTAAGACAACAAAGAAATACATTCCAGATGAAATAACAGGAGAAAACTCCAGAAAAAGAGCTAAACAAAATTGAGACGAGCAACCTACCAGATATAGAGTTCTAAACAATGTTTATAAGTATGCTCAAGGAACTTAGTGAGAACTTCAACAAAGAGATGGCAAGCATACTAAGGACATAAAAACCATAAAATCAAACAAATAAACAAATAAATAAAACAGAAGTGAAGAATACAATTACTGAAATAAAAAAGGCACTGGAAGAAATCAGCAGCAGACTAGATGAAGTGAAGGATCAGATCAGCAATTTGGAAGACACAATCAGAACAGAAAAAAAAAAAAATGAGGATAGTTTGACAGACCCCTGTGACAACATCAAGTGTAACAACATTCGCATGTTAAGGGTACCAGAAGGAGAAGAGAAAAAGCAAGAGATTGAGAACCTATTTGACTAAATAATGACTGAAAACTTTAGAAACCTGGCAAAGGAAATACACATACAAGTCCATGAAATACAGAGTCCCAAACAAGATGAACTGAAACAGGTCCACACCAAGATACACTATAATCAGAATGGCAAAGGTTAAAGACAAAGAGAGAATATCAAAAGCAGCAAAAGAAAAGAAACTAGTAACTTATAAGGGAGATCCCATAAGATTGTCACCTGATTTCTCAATAGAAACTTTGCAGGCCAGAAGGGATTGGCAGGAAATATTCAAAGTGATGAAAACTGAAAACCTGTAAGCAAGGGTACTGTACTGTACAGCAAAGCTATCATTTAGAATCGAAAAACAGATAAAGACCTTCTCAGACAAGAAAAATTAAAGGAGTTCATCATTCCCAAATCAGTTTTACAAGGAATCTTAAAGGGATTTTTTTAAGATGGAAAAAAAAATCAAAATTATGAGTAATAAAATGGTAATAGTTACATATCGATCAACAATTACTTTCAATGTAAATGGATTAAATACTCCACTCAAAAGATACAGGAGGTCTAAATGGATAAGAAAAGAAACCCTTAACTATGCTGCCTACAAAAGAATGACTTCAAATTGAAAGAAATGCAGACAGAAAGTAAAAGGACAGAAAATGGTATTTCATGAAAATGGACATGAAACACACACACACATACACACACACACACACACACACACACACACACAATCTGGGGTAGCAATACTTATACCAGACAAAATAGACTTTTTAAACAAAGGCTCTAACATGAAACAAAGAAGGACCCAGTAATCCTACCTCAAGACACTTATCTGAAGACACCCAAATACTACTTCGAGGGGACATGTTTATCCGTATTTTCATTGTAGCATTGTTTACAACTGCCAACTTGTGGTCACAGCCTAGGTGTCTGTTGATGGAAGAATGGATAAAGAGGGGATACATATACAACAAATATTGCTCAGCCATGGAAGGAAATGAGTTCTTGCCATCTTCAAGAGTATGGATGGACCTGAAGGGAACTGCGCTGAATGAAATGTAAGACAGAGAAAGACAGATGCAATGTGATTTTGCTTATATATGGAATCTAAAGAACAAAATAAACAAACAAAAAGGAAACAAACTCACACATACAGAGAACATAGTAATGGTTGCCAAATAGGAGGGAGATTGGGGGTGAATGTAAAAGGGGAAGAGATTAAGTACTAATTGATTATTACATAGTAATCATGGGGATGTAGGGTACAGCATAAGGAATATAGTCAGCAACATTGTAATAACTATGTATTGTGTCAGATGGGTACTAGCTTTATTGAAGTGAGAAATGGGAGGGGGTTAGAGGATTGGGTGAAAAGAGTGAAGGCATTAAGAAGTACAAACTGGTAATTACAAAATAATCATGAGGATGTAAAGTAAAGCACAAGAAATATAGTCAATAATATGGTAATAACTATGTGTAGTACAAGGTGAGTACTACACTAGTCAGGGAGATAATTTCTTAAATTATATAAATGTCTAACCACTATGCTGTACACCTGAAATTAATATAAAACAATATTGAATGCCAACTGTAATTGAAAAATTTTAAAATCGGGGAAAAAGTGAAGGGGAACAAGATGTCCAAATTTCTAAGTATAAAACAAGTAAATCATGGAGATGTAATGTACAGTATAGGGAATATATTAAATAATATTGTGATAGCTTTTTATGGTGTCCGATGGTTGCTGGACTTATCATGGTGATCACTTCTTTGGGTGTTTAAATGTTGAATAACTATGTTGTACGCCTGAAACTAATATAATATTGTACGTTAGCTGTATTTTAATAAAAATCTTTTAAAACGTTGTGAGGGAAAGGCAGCCCTACAAGACGTGTAAACATATTACAAATCCTCCATAATTAAAACAGTGCAGTGCTGGTGCCTTAAATTTCAAAGAGGCCAGTGGAATAGACTGTAAAGTCGAGAAATAGACCCAAGTAGACATGGACATTTAGTATGTGCTAGAGGCAGCATTTCACATCACTGGGGAAAAAATGGAGTTTTTCATAAGTAGAGCTGGGACAACTGTTAGCCATTTAGAAAATGATAAAAACAGAACCAAACTCTATACCACACACAAAAATAAATCCAATAAATGGGTCAGAAAATTAAATGTAAAAACATGAAAGGTGATCACTTTGTAAGGTATATAAATGTCTAATTACTATGTTGCCCACGTGAAACTAATATTATATTGTATGTCAACTGTAATTGAAAAAAATAAAATTAAAAAAGAAAAATAAATATTTAAAAACTGTTTAAAATTTTTAAACAGTGGAAGGCAAGATCTAAAACAACAAATAACCCTGAAACCATACAAGTACTGGAAGTAAACATTGGGGAAAAATCTTTGTAACTATGACTTAAAATCCAAAAGTAATAAAGGAAAACATTCATTACAAAAAAATATGTTAACTTTTCTCAATCTTTTTTTCTAGCTGAAGCTTTGATAATATCTCCTAGCTGGCACAGTGCTGTTTAAATACAGCTATGTTTTTGACATCCACTGTTTATAAAAACCAACTAATAAAATTTCACTAATTAAAAAAAAAATAGTCATAGGGATGTAAAGCAAAGAATAGGGAATATAGTCAATAGTAACTATGTATAGTACCGGGTGGGTACTAAACTACTGAAAGTGATCACTTCTTAAATTATATAAATGTCTAACCACTGTGCTGTACACCTGAAATTAATATAAAATAATACTGAATGTCTATTGTAATTGAAAATTAAAAAGGGGGAGCAAAAGGTAAAGGACAATAAGTAGTCCAAATCTCCAGGTATAAAACAAATAAGTCATAGAGATGTAATAAACAGCACAGGGAATATAGCAAATAATATTGAGATAGCGTGGTACAGTGTCAGATGGTGGCTGGACTTATCATGGTAATTGCTTCTTTAAGTATATCGATGTTGAATAATTATGATGCACAACTAAGACAAATATAATATTGTATGTGAACTACATTTTAATACAAATCTTTAAATAATAAAGAAGTACCAAAAAAAGTTTATGATTAAAAAAAGTAAAAGCTAATTGGTTAAGGGGTAAGCTATTACTAATGTGACCATCCACAAATCAAATACTATAAAAGTAAGCAAATGAAATTAGATTTGGAATATTTGCACTGTATACTTATTGAATAATTATCAAATAATTGATTTTATGCACAACAAATACCCTATGCATACTAAATATAAAGAAGAATGTATCTCTGGATATGGATAAATTATAAACTATATATTTTATCATCTCATGCCCAAAGCACTCCACTTAAGGGATTTCAGTTATAGATGTTGTTAATGATAATGATGATGACCTTTCACAAAGAGAAAAAGACGAGTGTGTCTATTGCCATACTCAGTAAGAATGAAGTTTTTGTAAACTAATGGAATACAAAAATGATATCCTATTCTATTATTTTTGTTTTCCAGAATAAGATTTTTTGTCAACAAATTATTTGTGAAAAAATGCTTGAAAATTAACCATTTAATTCCCAGCAATTCCATAAATACTTCAGTATATAAAGTCTTTTAAAAGGAAGAAATTCAAGCATTGGGATAGTTTGACGAAAATACATTTTACACTCATTTATTTGGGATAAGTAATTTATAATGACTTTGTTGATTCTGAATTTTCTAACTTTCAGCAAGTATGATGCATTATTATAATGCATCTATGTCATTATTAAAAGGCAAATAGAAACTGTTTTGTCTTTTAAGTATAAGATATGATCCTTACACTACAAAGAGCTCCTGATAAGAAGCCATTCTGACATGAGATGAAAATGTGGTGCTATCAATAATCATCGTATGAGAAAAATCTTAATGTAAATATATCTATCAACACTACAGTAGTTACAAAGAATTCAGTTTAACTATACTTCACGATAAATGTGTGATTGTTCTTTCAATATATCCATATCTTCCCCTCCATCCATTTCATCTTCATCGCAATCAACATAAGTGACAATTTTATGTTAGTCTTGTAATTATTTATTTTCCTGTATATGATTGTTAAAATTCAAAATCCTTGATACTTATTTCCAAAGTACTTCCCCACTTCCCTGGAATTAAGATTTCCTGGTGAAAAAGTAAAAATAAAAATTGTTTTGGCTTGAGTGGACACCAACTCTTTCTTAAAATTCACAGCGATTCCCTGAGAGAATTGTTGGTACTTTGTTGACCCTGGGCTTTTCTGCCTACTCAGCTTTATTGCTAAAAGTCCTGACCTTGTAGCAAGATTCAGGGAGCCGCCACTAAGAGTGGACTCTGGCAGCTTTTTCAGCATTATCACTGACAAATATTACCAAAATCAGGAAGGTATATGCAGAAGGTTTGCAATGCAAATTTTAGTGTGAATGTATATATTTATGTGTGTGTACATATACATGTCTTTCATGATTACTCCTGTTCAGTTTGGCATTGTAGTTTTCACGATGGTTGTGAGACTAGTGTGCAGTTCACCAGAAAGTGATAATGAAGCCAAAAGAACTTCCTCAAGATAAGTCTCTTTGGAGTTCTGGCAGGAAACATATAAGGCATCATTTAGGGAGCTTAACATCTTCCCTAACCTACTTTAGAAAGGCAGCCCATCTTTTAGTTGGGAAATTGAATACCTGTGTCAGAGACTGGAATATGAACTCTGCTGGCACATGGATAGAAATACATAATCTCAGCTCCCAAGTCGAGTGTGGAAATCTACATGCATGAACTGCCATTTACAATATTGAGTGATAAAGTCCTACGGGGTGGGGGAAAGGAGTGCACCGACAACTTTGTCGACTTAGTGAAATAGAAAATGTTCAGGAAGTACCATTTGAGCTCACTTTTGATAACTGAATGGTACTTTGCTAAGAAATTAAAAGAAAAAGACATGCCTAGTAGGAAGAATTACAAAGTTAATAATAAAAAGACCAGGATATGCATGGCATATGAGAGGTAAAAACTATGTAGTGTTCTTGAAGTATAAACAGAAAATTTGTAGTCAAGATATAAAACAGGATAGGGAAAAAGGTCCTTAATTTTAAATAGTCTTGGATCATATGCCAAGGCATTTAAATTTGATTTTGTAAATAATGGGGAGTCATTGAGGTACTTCGAAAAGGATCGAACTGGAAATAAAAACACCAACCAGTCCCAGCTGACAAAAGTCCAAGAATGAGGAGCACAAGGCACACAAAATAAGATAACAAAGGAGGGTGAACAAAATAAAGATTTCAGTTATTATTTACACAATTGTGTAAAAAGCATTACAAGAAGGGAAGAGCTCATGATGATTTTCAGCTTTTAGCTTGTCATACAAGGTGAATCATATGCTATTTATTCACATAGAAAATAATAGAATTAAAGAAAGTCAGTGTGTTTAGTTCTGTGTATGTGATATCTAAGGTAATTGACATGACTGATGAAGTTTCAAAAAGATATTTAGACATGAAATGTGGTTCTGGGAGAGAAAAAAGGTAGTCACTGGAGATCAAGAGGTTGTTTATATATAAATGCATTTTTTATATATTTATATATTACACATACATATATATATATATATATTTTTTTTTACAATACAATATCAATTTTGTAATACAATATCTATTTATTATGCATTAATCCATGATATCTCATATATTGTTCGTTTCTCAATACACGCAAAGTCAGACATACTTAACAATTCATATAAACATTTTCCAGTTAGTAGTTCATAGTTACATACATGAAATTAGAACATGCCTATCTAATTACACTCAACAAAATCTAACTGATTTCAGAAGCCATGAAAAGATGTCATTGGTCTGATCATAAGTTAGGAGGCTATTACAATGTTCCTAATTAATACATTATGGTCTTAGAGTAATGCATGACATGGATAGTGAAAAGAGAGCTCAGATCAAAAGCATTTCTTTGATCAAGAAATAAGTTTGAAGTCCATTAAGTGAAATAATAGTTAATAAATAAGTTTTATTTAATTCCTGCTAGTTACTTCTAAGCACTTTATGTTAACTAATTTAATCCTCACTATAACCATATAAGAAAAATACTATTATGCTTCCATTTTATAGATGAGAAAACTGCATTAAAGAAAGAAATCAAATTTAGGCCAAAATTTATATAATAGTAAACACCTTTCAAACATAGGCAGTCTAGGTTGAAATGTGTTATGCTGGATTTGTGTTTATTGCTAAACTTTGACTCATTCTACTCTGTTTCCTAAAGTAATGTCATACATATTTGAATCACAAAAGAAAAAGCTTAAATCATTTATGAATCCAAATTGGTAACTGCACAGAAGAGGTCTATAAATATATTTATCTTTTTTTATTCTGTCATGTAAATATAAGCTCAACAAAAATAGATAGGGATTTATGTCTGCTATGCTGTTGCTGTATTTATAGCACATAAAACTAAAGTACTTAGTAAGTGCTTGAAAATATGTTTAAATTAACAAATCGTTAAACAAATTAATGAAACTTTAATAAGTCAAGATATAAGAGATTCTCTTTTAATCAAAGAATATATATTGGCAAACACAAGGTTTTCCCTGTAAAAGATCACTGCCTAGAAATCCTTTTTTTTAAATTTAGCAAGTAGTTAGAGAAAAACATATGTAATTTACTTAAAATATGCTTAAATACTAACGGAAAATTCTAGTTTATAATTTTAATATATGGGCTTGATTTCAAACTCCTCTTTTAAAATAATTTTGTGATGATTTTAATAGATATTTTTGAAGAAAATATGAATAAAATAATGCATAATTTAAAAATTGAAAAGAACCTGTCATCCTGAATAACCACTGTTAAACATTTAGTGTCTGTATTTCAATTTAAAAATTAGACTTACATTATGTATAGTGTTTTATTATCTTCTTCCTTCTCTGCCTAGTGTACCATCAGAATTCCACATACCATGAAATATTATTTGAGCACTTGGGTTTGGGGATAATTCGCATTCTATTCTTTAAATACATCACAATAAGGTTTTTTATGATTCCTTGTATTTCATGTATTGATTTTTGTAAATAACATTATATAGACAATTTTATGTGTAAATACTTGACACATCTCTAATTATATTTAAGAATAAATTTCTAGATTTGGAATCTATCATTATTTTTCTATTTCCACTGAAATGACTATCAACTCACTGGTCATTAAATGTGGATTTTAATATATAGAATTATCTGTTTCCCTCAAATGTTTTTTAATGTACTGTTTTCTTTTATTCGGGAAAACAATTCCATTTATATTGGCTCAAGTTAGAGCAATAAGCATTAATAATAAAAGTGAAATAAATAAAAGTTAATGATTTGGTCAAATATTATTCTGCTAACAGTAATAAACCCCTGCTAATAGGTTTAAATTCCCTTTCATAGCTGTTTGTCTCCACTAACTTTAAACATTCACTGTTAAATTAATATAGACCTGACTTTTGATCCAAAATCAAATTTTACTACTATACAAAGTTGAAAAATCAAGAGATCTTCAATCACAAAATATGAAAAGCCTCATAGCTTCCCAGATAGATGGCAGAAATGACCATTCAAAAAAGAACCTACAAGAATAAACTCATTTTAATTTATGTATTTTTTCACTCAAGAATGTGTCTTTATTGAAGAATTTGTAAGAAAAAAGGATGAACCCTCTGTAAAAACAGGAGATGTTGCCTCCAAACAGCAGGGAGGAAGAAAAACTTGGGTGGCTTCCCAGAAGTCAGTGTATTGAGCACAACAGTCTCCCCTTTCCTGGCAAGCACCAGAGTGTGTCACACTACAGCTAACAATTCTCACTCTCCCCTCCCCACCACTCTTCCTGTCCCAAAACCCTGAGTCCTACAGCCATTTGCCAATGGTTTTATGAAGTTCCAGGGATAGGTGTGCTAAGCTTGCCTCTTAATGATGTCAAAGTAGGTTTTGCTTTGGAAATTCAATCAGGAATGTAAAATGGTTGAGCTCTTTCTAATCCAACCAAGGATGATTACATCCAGCCCCTCTGAAGGGAAAGGGAGCAAAGAATTTCACTCCTGAATGTGCACACTTGTGGGGCAAATAGCTTATATCACAGTCTGCTCTTTACTAGCATGGAGAATGGTGTGGGGACAGAGTCCCAGAGAGCAGTTTCCAGGCTCTCGGCCTTACCTGGAAAGGTGCTGGCTCGGAGAGTAGATGGCCATCAGCTGTGACTGGTTGGCCATCAGTTGTAACCAGTCAGCCACTTAGCCACTGATATAACTCAGGCAGAAAAGTAGACAGCAGATGGCGGATTTTGTGGATCCTACTTCGTGTGTGTGTCTCGCCCGGCCACCAGAGAGACTGGGGTGCAGGAAGACCCCTTGTTGTGGTACTGGAGGATGTTTGCTCCATGTGTCTCCAACCCAGCTGCCAGTGAGACTATAGTGGTATGAGTCTCCTGTCTATGGCTCCATTGGTGTTCCTTTTTGGTCTAGCCATATCCCGCGTTCTTATGTGGGGTGCCGGAGCTGAGACCCCGCATGACACCCCTCATGACAAATGGAAACAAGGTTAGAAGAATATATAACATCCGTGTGAAAAGAGTCACTGAGCTTTAGAGGGCAGAGGGAGCACTGAGGCTTTCTGATTCCAACAAGTGTTCATGCTGACTACCCTGGAGTCCTGGGGACTGTCATTCCTCTCAAGCTAGGAGATTGTCCTCAATTTGCTTGATGAATCTCATCCAGATTTCTGTCATACCATATCCTTTCAGGATGTCTTGGACAAACTTGCCTTCCACAACCATCTGCAGCATCTCCAAGGCTTCTCACAACACCCCACACTAGAGATTAGAATAAATAAGGGATGAGTAGTTATCAGGAAGTTCCACAAAGTCCACCAAGGGGTTATTTTCCAATATGAGGGAGACTTTATCACCAGCTGGACTCCAATTGGTGATGCTTGGAGTGATGCCCAAGTACATTTTGAATGCCATCTCGGCAATAACATCTGCAGTTTCCCAAAAGTTGTGGCACCTCCTGACATTTGACGGTGCCAAGAAATCATCTATCAGTTGGACTCCAATGTTATAGGCTATTTTGTCCAGCTATTTATTCATATCTTCATTATTTTCATAGTCCTTGTAAAGCTGGGTGACCAGAGTCCTAAGGTGAAGAGCTCAGAGCTCATTTTCTTGCTCTTGGTGCCACGGTTTTTCTGACTCGACAGGGTGCCAGCCCCCCAACTGTGCCTTGCCACAGGCCCAGTCAGCGACCCCTTCAGACACCGCCAGTTCGGCTGCAGCCCCTCAGCCTTCCAGATTGCACCCAATTTTAAATTCTCATGTAAAATTCAACTGCATATTGATACCTTAACATTCTTTACATTAAAAAGCAACAATTTTATTCACAGTCTTTATTCTAGAAACCATGATAAAATCAGGCAAGATTTCATCTCATAAAATATTGTATTCACTATAGCACACACACTTTTACATTAGGCACATAGAGCAGTCATTTTTTTGCATGACAGGAAAATTAAAGTTTGCTCTGTAACACACAACCGATAGCTAAAGCATTATTTTCTATTCCATTTGCCCGGTTTCTCATCTCTTCAATTGTGTCAAGCAATTTTGAGGATTTCTTACATCTATAATTTAACATTGACCCATAAGTCATCTAACATTGAACGCTTTAATCAGATATGCCCACAACACAGTGTGAATGATTAATCCTCACATAGGCCTGGCATAAAATAGCCTCTATTTTTTTTATTTTATATTATTTTATTTTTGTATTGGAATTGTGAAAATTGAGGGCATTTATAGCAAGGACAGAAAAAGAAAAACAAATAGTACTTTAAGAAAATATATGTAATAAACCTGACCAAATTTAGTCAAATCAACTAATCATTTCAAAATAAGTAGAAACAATAAAAGCATCAACCACTTTATATTTTTGGGGAAACTATCTTCTCAAAGTTATATTATTTCTGAATTCTACAGAAGTTTCCAGAGTTACTCTATGAACTATTAAAGCAGAAAGGTAGCTGTTAATATATTAAAACAAAAAACAAGGAGAGATTGGTGAAGTCCTTTAACCAGATAATTTGGGCAAAGTTAACTAACCAGAATTATATACTTTCAATTGTTGTTTTGGTAATGTAGCTTCTTTTCTTATAATTAACATAATGTTTATCAGCACTGTAAATTCTGAGGATATTTGGCACAGTTATCTACTGATCTACAATAAACCACCCCAAAACTTTGAATCTATGGATTTTTGAGCTGTTCAGCTCATCTGGAACAGGCTCCACTGATCTCTGGGCTCGCTCATGCTTCTCTCATCAGTGGGCAGCTCAGCCAGGAACTGGATGGTCTAGTGTCCTCAGCTGGGACAACTTAACTGTGTCTCACGTGGCCTTTAATCCTCTAGCAGGCTAGCCTGAGCTTGTTGTCTAGCAGAGACAGATTACATTAGAGAGAGAAGTGAAGCATGCTAAGCCTTCTGGACCTACACTTAAAAATGGCAAAACATCGCTTCCGCTGTATTCTATTGGCCATAGCAAGTCATAAGTGCAGCACAGATTCAAGAAGTAGAGACAAATATTCCACCTCTTGATGAAAACAACTCTTGATAAGAGTTAAATTACAAAAAATGTATATTAAATTACAGAGTAATTACAGATGTAAATTAAATTAAAGAGTTAAATTACAAAAGATGTATACAAAAGAGAGGAATGGAGTATGGGGACAAATACTGTAACCAATGTACTGTAGAATTTGACCAGAGAATACATTTTTTCACAGAATGTCTTCTAACATTGAATTTGTAGCTCACATTTTAGAATGCTAACATATAAGGATTTTATCCATTCGGCTTATTCGACAAATATTAATTGATCACTACTTGAGTCCAATTGACAACAAACCTGTTGGAACACAAGGTGAATTGAAAATATGTTTTCTGTCTTCAAGATAAGTGGGTATTTCTAATGCTAATCCAAACTAAAATGTAAAAAAGCACAATTCAGTACAGCTTTAGTTGGCTGCCCAGGTAGATGGAGTAAGCTGTTACATGAGTGTTTTACAATAAACCATGTTTTATGTTCTTTCCTCTCCTGTGTTCCTCTTCCATGGTGGTGCTGAGCTTGGCCATGTGGTTTTTCATACCAATGGGACATTAGTAAGGGTGATGCAAGCAGAGGGATAAATTGATTTAATCATTACAACAACCTCTATGAAGCAGAAACCCTTATTATCCTGACTTTAGGAATGCAAAAATAGAGCTTCAAACAGGTTAAACAATTGGCTCTAGAGGTACCCCTAATAAATATGAAGTTGGGATGCAAGGTAGGTACTGAAACTCCAGAAATTGTAGTCTTATTAGTGGCCTCTAAACCACTCTGGATTATGTAACTTCCAATTCTTTCTGTCAAAATTGTAGCCTATGAAAATTATTGCCTGCGAGTCTATTCTTTCAACATCTTTATCTTTGCAGAGAAGAGAGAGAAGGAAAGCAATAGAGCGAGAAAGAATCAAGGGGAACGTTCAGATTGGTGACAGTGGTAGGAGGAAGTCCAAAGGGATACATAAATGCCTGCAGCAAGGACCTGAGCTACTTTGTTTTAGGAGCTGTGGATACAGGAGTGGAAAAGACTAACATTGAGAAGTCCCCTGACTGTGTGGAGTTTGAATTGATTCCAGAGGAGTCACACAATGAAATGACAAAATTAAAGAATCAATATAAGTTAGATGAGTAATCCAAAATAGATAAACCAGGGGAAGGGAATCAAAATATGCTACCTCAAAATATGCCACTTTGGAATATTGATTATTTTGAGCTGAAGGCAATTGAGAAACAGCAGGTTCAGAAAAAGCTTTCTATCTTCTCCCTGTTTGCCTAGAAGCAGAACATAAATTTCCGTGGAGAAAGGTACCCTCCCTGTCCCCAGAGAAGAGAGCACTTTATCACTGCAGACAAAGAGTCGATGCCAAGTGAGTCTGCATAAATGGACCTTCCTGAAATAATCTTTATCTTCCATTAGTTTCCTCCATATATTTCCTAGTTACTTTCCCACAATTTATTGGCCCTACAAGGCCAAACCCTCTTTCCTTTGTCTAGTCACTCCTCTACAATTTAACACCCTCTGTTAAAATGGTGCATATGCCCCCAGTCTAACCACTTCTTTGGGTTTTTACTTCTTTTTGGTGAAGGCTGCTGGGTCTATACAATTTAATACATATCTTAATAAAAGTATATGCCCTTTCTCTATTGACTTGTCTTATGTCAGTTTAATTTGCGGGCGCCAGCCACTCCACCTGACATGACAAAGGAAAAGGCTTTCCTCCCCTACAGGGTAATGACATGGAAAGGTCAGGGGCATGTTATTTTGGAGACTGTGCCAGGGAAGACCTCTTAGTAAACAACGTTTCCATTAAGACTTGAGTGACTAGAAAGGTGTGTTGTAGGTAGAGGGAGCAGCAATAGCCATGTACTGAAGTGAAAAGAATGATGGTCTGTTCAAGGCACAATAACAACAAGGAGACCAATATAGGCAGAGCACCATGAGCAGTGGGGAGAGATGAAGGAGATTAGTTTGGAGATAGGAGAAGATGGAGATAGGATCCTGGATGGATTTGTATTCATAGCTAAGGAATTTGGAGTTTAGTAATTGGAACAGAACCACTGAACAATTTGAAGCAGGCGATTGATGCCATGTGATTTATGTACCTAGAATATTTTGTCATTCATTCACAGAAATCATCATACATATCCCTCTGTGACAGAAATGCAAGCCAGCATATGGAATTGTGTTTGTTATCTATTTTGCTCAGTGAGGAAAGGAAGCCTCTCCTTTCTGAAACCAATTCACTCATTCACCAAGACAATATAGAACACATTTTCTGCAGTGTATTAGACCTTCAACTGCTCCTGAAACTTAACGTGAATAAAACTTGAACTTATTCTCTTTTTGTAGTATTTTTTATTTTGTTCAAAACCATGCCTCAAACGTGATTTAGCCTTAATGATTTTACAATGTAACAAGAAGTGTAGTAAATGTGTAAATTATACTTGAGATATTTGTATTTGCAAACAGTATATATTTGTACCATTATAGACTAGTAGTTGTTTTATCTTTTTTAAAGATCTGATTCTGAAGGTTGCATTTATAACAGATTGAATCAATTAGAATAAAGATAAACATCATAAACTCCTAAGGATTTTACTAAATCTCTATAGCCCTCTAAGTACTTTAGTTCTGTTTTGCTTGCCAATTAGCATGCAATGGGGACCGAAAATGAAGGACTGTTCTCTGGTTCACTATAGTCTCTCCAAAGCTGCTGCAAGAATTGAATATTTCAGAAGCAAACCAGACTTGCTTTCAGTTAATTTTCTTGTAATGGTCTTGCCTGAGGGGCTAGTTAGAGGTGTGCCACAAATGTTTGATTTCAATGCTAAAGAGAAGTTAAATGATTTGCCCAAGGTCATTAATTATCACTATAAGAACTGAGGAAAAATTCCAACTCTTACATTGTTTTACAAGAACTGAGAAAATAATTCCAGCTCTTTACGTCATTCATTGCATCAATGATTTACCATTTTGTTGTAAAGCTCTGAAAAGTGTAACATAACTTCCTGATGGGTAACTGAATTTTTCATGTTTTACATGACTTTTCCCATGCAAATTTTGGCATGTCATCCAGTGTAGTGTACTGGAAAGACCCAAAAGGTTGGAACAAATAATCAGAAGACAGGTTATCATTTCAGCTACACTTACTTGTTCTTCCAGTTACTATGGCTGGGGGAACATATCATCCCATCATTTAGTGACTTAAAACAACAATCATTGTATTATTATCACTCCCAGTTCTGGAGGTTGATCGGGCTCTCATTTGAAATTTCTCATAAAATTGCTGTCAGATGATAGCTGAGAGTGAAGTTATCTCAAATGCTTCATCCCTCAAGAGTCTTTTGATTGAGTCTAGCTGTTGACCATACCATGTATAGAAGGACTTTTTCACAACTCTTGAGCTTCCTCACAGCATGGTAGCTTGGTTCCAAGCATTGGTAGGAAGGGATATTACCTTTTCTTATCTAACTTCAGAAATCGCATTGCTTCAATTTCACTATAGTTAAGGACCTTCCTAGATGCAGGGGCAGAGAACACAGACCCTTACTGCTCTTAATAACAAAAATGTCAATGTCCCTGTGTAAAAAGGGCATGCGGATCTGGTTACAGTCATCTTGGAAAATACGATCTGCCAGACTAGCTAGGCTATTTTGATCATGTTTCTGAATCCCTCTGCGCTTTCATTTTTTCATCTACAAAATGGAAATATTAACTGCTGGACTTATTTCACACTGTAAAAGTCAGATATTAGGATATGTAAAAGGAGATGTAATATATTTTCCAACACAATATAAACAAAAGTTGTTATTAGGATATAAATATTCTCTAACACGTGACAGGGAACAATGAGATAGACTGAGATCTTGGGGTTCAACCATTTGTCTAGAGTTCTTACTTTCTAAATTACCCATATGTGATATGCAGTGGAATTAACTCATTATTAAAACAAAAAGAATCAAGCTGTATAAAATGGATTCAAAAAAGTCTTTATTCTTTACAAATTGGAAAACAAATTTTCATAAAAATGAAAATATTTTATTTATTATAAGATAATGATTCAGTATGCTGTGCAATTGTCAAACTATGGGCATCTTTAAATTTTAATTTTTCTAATGAAATGCTTGGTGCTTTTGTATAAAACTTTTCTATGCTTCAGTTTTTGTAGTCACACAGCAACCTAGCAGTCTGTCCCCTCCAATCTTTCCTTAGGGAAAGGTGACCCTGTGGGATTGTCCCTCATTGGGGTTGAGTTTATGCTACTCTAAGTCTCCATGTTTGGTCCTTGTAAGCAGGGTCTGCAGTCAAAGACGGGTAAGATTTCTCACGGGAGAAACAACCTAAGCCAGACGGGACCCCCCTAGCACCCCCATGAGCTAATGTAAAGTTAGGAGGTAGCTGTGCCCCTCCTTCTGAGAGGCTGCTGATGCATGCCTCAGCTGTTGTCCTTTACCCTCAGGAACAATAGCATCTCGCCCCTCCTGTTTGGCTCATGGGATAATCTTAATCTTATTTTGTGAGACTTGCTCCCCCCAGGGATTGTATGTACCACACCTTGGTCATTTGGGGGATGATATGCATCAGTTGCTTTGGGACGATTATGGGATTATGGGATAAGGATTATTGTGTGGTGTAAGAGTTTCACAGACCCTGCCCCTAAACATGTGATCTCTATTGTGAAAGATCAATAAATACCCATGGTGACCCGATTCGGGGCTCCAGTCCTTTGAGGCTGTGAGTCCCTTGGTCCTCTGTGATTTAACTACATTTGAGTCTCTGTCTCTTTATGAGAGTTTAACCCTCGCCGCCTCTCTCGCCTTCCCACGGCTTGTGTTGTGCAGGATGCAACAAGTTTTCTTTGTTAGTATAATCAAAATACTAGTATTTTGTCATAAATATTGTGTTAAATTATCAATTAGAATAAATTATAATTGTAAAAATAAGTAGTAATAATAACGTGGTGTAGAAATGAAGTTGGAATTCGATTCTGAGTTAGGCTTGATCAGGCCACATAGAAAGCCTGAAATAATGATCCAATTTTCCCCCAGGATATCTTAGTCCTTTAAGAGTATCACGGGTTTTATATTTGGCTTTTTTTCTATGCCTTTGAATTCTGATGATAATCCTATTTAATCATGGCTTTCACTAAAGATGCATTTTAATGATTCAAATTCAGAAAAATGTGACAGATGCTATTTAACTAAAACCCAGAAAGTAGGATCATGGATCAACATGCATGTGCATATTTAAGAAAAATAAATTGAAAATGGTACAATTTAGTAATGCATCACCTTTGCTTTAGTGAACAGTGATAGAAAAGAATGTTCAAAACAAAAATTCAAACAATTATGATTTAAAAAAATATTTTTGGTTGAGGTATGAAGTGATTCATTTTTAAATTGTGTCTAAATTAGTAAACACAATTCATTTTAAAATAAGGAGATTGACTACATATCTCATCACTGGCATCAATTGAAATTTATACAAATAATACTAACTTTAGAGATTTTAGGGAATATAAGTGGTAGAGTTGAGTGTGATTGAAGGCAGCAATTTTCATAGTCATCTCAAGATATCACCCCTCACCAACAGTGGTTAATATAAGAAATATTTGTTGGGCACCATAGTTCTATGTGCATGGTGTGTTTCTTGGATCTAAGAAAACAAACATGAAAGAGACATAAACATTATCCTCAAAGTCCTTATGCTGTAGTGTGAAAAGTTAAATCTTCCAACAAAGCAATGAGATAAATTCCTATAAAGAAAGAATATATAACGTAATTGAATTGCATAATTATATATTAGATGTTTGTCTGCCTATGGTAGAGACTAGTTTACAGTTTATCAAACCAGCTTCATATTCTTCTTGGGCACACAGATACCCACAGTTTACACAGCCCCATTTGCAGTTGAATGTGACCACATGTCTGAGATTTAGCTAACAGAATAATAGTGAATGTGAAACGTGCCCCTTTTAGGACAAGGTCATGAATCTTTCCACTGACATCATACATGGTCTTTACCCATGCACCTCTCTGATACAGAAAAACGATGTAACCTCCAAAGGTATGTATGTGTAGATGATACAAATCCAATTTTAACATTCTCAACTTAACTAAAATTTTAGACGTTTATTCTTAACTATAGACTCTTGACCTCCCTTTTCTTAGAACATTTACTTTAGAATAATTGTAATGATAAATTCTCCCTCTGTCTCTTTCAGATACAAATCTTCTATGACCCAGGAATTGTTTCTCAGGTGCCCGAGAGCCATCCCTTTGAAATAAAATTGTCAAGAAAAATAAGGCCTCTATCTCCCAGTCTCTGTAAGAGAGTAGAAGCCTAACTATCATAAGCATCAATTAGCAAACATAGATGGTCTACACCTTGACCACATTGGCTGATGTCCTCCATGTAGTTGAGTTCAATCTTTCTCCCCTGCTGCAGTGGTCTGGACACCTATTGTGCTAGTCATTTCTCTGCACACTACAGTGCAATGCTTTATAAAGTGCTGTTAATTTTGGAATGGGCTTCAGTGTCCTGAGCTTTAAGGAATACTATAATGTTATTCTATTAAGGAAAAATAGACTTATTTAGTAGCTAATTTATTTTTAAATACAGCTAAAATAAAACTAAATAGGCAACAAGATGATGTTTAGCGCTAAGGTTCTAAAAACAAGCAGATTGGTTTCAAATTCAGTTTCTGTCACTGACAAGCATATGACTTTGGTCAGGCTGTTAAACTCCTGAAGCCTGAGTTTTTTCAACTTTAAAAATCATATTACATCATACCTGCCACAGCCTACTTATGTGGGGTTTTATTAAATAACAAATATAAAGTGCTTATACAGGACACATTACTTTTTAAATAAATGATTACAACGTTTATTGGAACATGAATATAACAGGGCAAGAGTAAGGAATAGGGAAACAAAGTATTGTGGAGAGCATTTCAATCACAATGCAAAATTGTTTCCCTTCTCCTAAATAATATGTTCTAATTTATAACACTACACTATTAACTGACTCATGACAAGAGAATTTGTTATTAATTGTGAAGATCTGCTCAAATTACCCATAAGAGGAACACTGTTTTCTACACGCTTTACTTTCTTACACATTTTCCCCAGGAGGAAAGCTTTTCCCTTCTTCTCTTCTAGGTTCTTTGGCTAGTCTAATAATTAAATTCACATAGTACAGATTAACAGGAGACAAGCATTTAATTTCATACATATGGGAGCTCATAGAAATATGAGACCCAAAGAAGTGAATAAAGCTGGCAGCTTTTATATCTTTTAGACAAAGAACGACACATTTGTGAAGAACTGACTTAACAAATGGGTTCGGTCTTATGGTAGCTAATTAGTAAACAAGTAACGAGGTTTCTTTATACAGCCTGCTCAACCCTGAATTCCTATCTCTGGAGATAAGGATGCCTTCCATGCTCCTGGTACTGGGAAAGTACCTTCACATGGGAAATTTATTTCCTGTTTTCAGGGGAACAAAGCAGGGTCAGAGTGTCCTTTTTGCATCTAATATGCCAAAGTGGTATATTTAGGGGTGGCATATTCTGGCCCTCTTTACCCCTAATTCACAGACTTTCTTAGTGTGTAGCTAATGATTGCAACGAGAGAAATAGATTCAGCAACATAATATTAAGGTGATATCTTCCAGCAAAGAATGAGTATTATTTTGATAGCAATTTCACTGGTGACTGATAATTTATTCCTGGTGACACTAGAAGTGCAAAGCCATAATAGCCACCAGTAAAGTGGAAAGATTAGTGGAACATGTGTTCATCAAATAGCTTACTCTAGAAAGATACAACTGAGTCCTCATTCGATTTTATACTTTCTCCTCTCTATACCATATTTCCCCAAAAATAAGACCAGGTCTTATATTAATTTTTGCTCCAAAAGACATATCAGGGCTACTTTCAGGGGATGTCTTATTTTTTCATGTATAACAACCTACATTTATTCACTTATTCATGTACAAAAATCTACATTTATTCAAATACATCCATGTCATCTTCTTCTGGAACATCGTCATAACTCTCCAAACCCTGAATTCCAGCTTGAATTTCTTGCGACTCTATTTCCTGTAGAACCATTGACCCCAATCTCTCATGTCCAGCAATACAGCTCTCCTTAAGTGAGCACTTCTTGTCCATGCAGCCCGCTCGTAGTGCATTGGCAACACAGCTGTCAGGGATTTTATCCCATGAATTCTTCACTCAAGTCACAGGACCTCTTGCAGGTTAGGCCTCACAAAGTTTACACACTGATATCTCTCTTCTATTTTCAGTGTAGTCACTGATTTTCATGCGCAAATGGTCCTTGAATGGCTTGTTTATTGCAATATCAAGAGTCTGGAGATAGGCAGTCATTCCCCCGGGAATCATTATTTGATCTATTCTTCTCTCTGCAAGGAAGTTCTTCATCTGTTTTGCATGGTGAGTGCTGGCTGAATCCCAGACTAGCAAAACTCTTTGGCCACCTTGCAAAACAAGTGGCAGCATTAAATTGACCCACTTCCTTATAACTGCTTATGAGTACCAAGCTTTTCCGGTTTCAAGAACATAAATGGCTGCAATACATTCAACCTTATCTTTCTTGCCCTTAGTGATGATTAGAGGTGGGGCTTTCTTTCCATCCAGACAAACTGCCAAAATACAGGTAACACATCACTATTGTAACAAGTAGAGGGAATGTAGATTGATGAGGCACCCCTCTGATCAATTATTTGAGATCTTTGGCCCATAAACACTGCAGTTTCATCCATAGTAATCACATTGGAGAGTTGGTATTTAGAAAAGTTGATGTCATCAACAAAGGACTTGAATGCAAGTGCACGTTTAATAACTTCAGTATCTTCCAGCTTGAACAGTGTTGTCAATCTTCTTAGAGACAGTTCATATCGCTGAAGGAAGCCATCCAGCCAGTGTTGTGATGTTTCAAATTCTTCTGGGGATATTTCTAACTGCGGTGCCATTGCAAGGGCAAATGCTTGAATAGCCCTGTGCACAACCAAAGCCTTTGCTCTCCTGTCAGCAATCCATTCACAGATGAGGTCTTCCAGCTCAGGAAATAATGGTTGCCAACCTGATGCACACTTGCACTTCTTAGCGTTCCCCTCATCCACCTGAGGTTATTGTACTCTGCTCACCATTTTCAGACTATTTGGAGATCCAACCTCTTCCCTTTGCAGAAATCCGTAAGATTCTTGCCCCAGGAGTCCTCCACAATTCCTTTCTTGTACTTGAGAGAATAGCTCTTTCTTTTTGCTGTCATCTTGTCTTAGGGTCAAAATATTATTCCCTGTAAATCTACCATTAAATCAAGTGTTAATTGAAGACTTACGAGACAGGAGTGGCAACAAAAATGATGACAGTTAAGAATGATGGTCCTCACAAAAGCGATGAAAAATTGCCAGCACCAAAATTCAAAAAACGTTTCTTTATTCCACACGAGTGAATTAACTATGTCCGTATTGAATTATGAAGATTCATATTAGACACAACCACATCCATTGGTTACCAAGTGCACACGTTGTTCGTGCATTGTGTCTGTATTTCGATTGGTCATTCGGCAATAAGCCAGTAGTTCATCTGTTTACATAGGTGTTTGCCTCTTGTCCAAAGGTTTCTGCTTGGGTACTTACAAATACTTAATTATAATTTATATTATCATGTATTTTAAGTATTAACGTCAATAATATTTATTTACATTTAATTATATATTAATGTTATTATTTTATAATTCAATATGTCCGTTGTGTATTGCAATGGACACACTAATTGCATCCGTCAGGCTACCGATATTAACTGGGGCTTATTTTGGGGGTAGGGCTCATATTACGAGCATCCTGAAAAATCATGCTAGGGCTTATTTTCCAGTTAGGTCTTATTTTCTGGGAAATATGGTATTGTAGCTTTATTGATTCAAGAAGCTACATTGATTAAATAAAAATAACTAAACACAACTTCTCCCACTTACATATTAGTAGTCAAAGAAAATTCTCTGAAGCATGTAATCATATTAGTTTATACAGATGCAAGGTATTAACAGGGCTTTAAGACAAATGTGTTAGTTAATACTAAATGTGGGGAAATGGAGAAAGAATGAGGAGTCTGATCAGTCAATAAATGTAAGAAGTAAAAGGAAAGTCATAGTAGAGCAATGACTGTCCATTCATTGTCCAGCTTTTTGATCTCTAAAACTAGCTACGGAGAATTTAATGGAAAAACCCTACAGAGACCTCCGTGTGGAGTCAGTTCAAAATCCCTGAGCCCCAAGCCAATAAAAAATATTATGTTAGATGGTATGGGCAGAGTTTGGAAGAAAGAGTATCTTTAAGAAATAAGTCAGATAAAGAAAGACATATACCATATGATTTCACTTACATGCAATATATACATATATAAATGAACAAACAAAACAGAAACAAACTCATAGATACAGAGAACATTTTGATGGAGGGGAGTTGGGAATGGGTGAAAAAGGTAAAGGAAGTAAGTACAAATTGCAAGTTATAAAAATAGTCATGGGAATATAAAGTGCAGCATCGGGAATATAGTAAAAAGTATTGTAATAACTATGTATGGTGTCAAATGGGCACTAGACTTATCAGAGCAATCACTTAGTAAGTTTTATAAATGTCTAATCACTATGTTGTACACTTGAAATTAATATAACATTGTATGTCAACTGTAATCGAAAAAAAATTAGGATCAAGGAGGCAGAGAATATTGATTATGGAATGAAAGATAGGGTTCTAAATTCCACAGGCAATGAGCATTTAAGAACTTGTAGAGATGGTTGTACATGTCGGGAGATGCTATATCTGTTACAAAAAGACAAAAAGAAAAAGAAAAAGAAAAGAAAAGAAAAGAAAATCCTAACGCTTGAACAGAAAGACAATCTATTGGCTTACGTGACTGAAAAGTTCAGAAGTTATTTGATCACTGTTGAAATAATGTCCCAGAATTCATATTCCCTTTCTCTGCTTTTCAGTTCTATTCACCATAATATCAGTGCTGTTCTCTTGCAAATTCTCCCCTCTTGGTTTTAGGACAGCTTAAGCAGCCCCACATTATCCATGCTCTAAGTTTTATATTTTAAAGAAAGGAGCAATAATGTGTTATTCAGGACACCTCCCCCTATAAGGTTGCATTCATTTTATTAGCTCTGAATGTGTCACATATTCATATGTGATCCAATTGCTGTAACCAGAAGAATGTGCTGTGTTGATTGGCCAGATCAAGACAATATGTACATTTCTGAGTCTTGAGGGTAAAATCAGCTTTATCCAAAGCTTATCGCACTAGATTGAAAGAAGTGGCAGTTATCAAAACAAGCATGATTTCCAAAAACAGAATTAAGTAGATCCTGAGTGCAAAGATTTTATATCTAACATCTACTATGAATGCATGGAACAACTGGAAATTAAGGGAACACTGCAGATTTAAACAAAAAACACACCAGTGGTAAATAGTAAACAGGAGATTACAAGTTACTATCTCATTTTAGGGGTAATATCTAGATTCCTGATTTCTAAGTGAAACTGGGACTGAGATGTAATTCCCATCCAGCATAGGAGAAGTGCAACTCTGAGACAAATCTAAGTTGATTTAATGGTATATAGAAAATGATATATTTTTTTTTACCCTTGGGCTTGTAGAGTAAGATTAATATCCTTTCATAAGTGTCTTAGACTTGCTTAGTAAATGCTGACCCAGCAAGATTTCTGAACTTGTAAGTTAAATGCCATCACTGAAATCATTAAAAGTCACCACAGAAATGCCAACCTATGATGACCACATAGAACTTGAGATATTTTTCATTATGACATTTTCATGAATTAATGAATATACACAACTGTAATCATCCAATAATGTAACCATTTACTGAAACGTACCTTAACTATACTTTAGACTCTTCAAGGACAGCACAAGACTTTCAGAAAAATGAATACAGTAGAGTAGATGGAGGGGGATGTTTCACTTAAGGACAGAGACTCTTTAAAGGAAAAAAAACATCAAAGAAGAAAACAAAATCCTGAATCATGTATCATTTATACTCTTGACACCTCTATAATTTAATGACTTTTTCTGAAAATATTAAAAATATACCTGTATGTCAAGGAGAAGTTACCCGTTTGTTCCCAGTATTAAGTTTGTGTTTTAATGTAAAACTGATGAAAAACTATAAATATGTTCCAACAGTAAATATATATGGAACATTTCAAGTCCTAACATCCTACATTTTTGCCCACACATTTCAGCAGAATAAATAATGAAGCCAGATGACCTCCGGTGGTGACAGATGGGCTTAGCTTTTGACAATGCAATTCTTACATTTGCTCTAAGCTAGAACATCTTTAAATTTGATGAGGAATAAAATGAGACTTTTATTACACAATATGAAATAAGACTCAGTCATATAAATTGAGCAAGATCCTAGAGCATTAATTTGCAATAACTCGAACTACATAGAATTATGTAAACGTTTATTCTAAGTTAGTAAAGCAGAGGGAATTTTACTATACAGTTGTTTACTTTCCCTGGATGGTACAGGGCTGATAGTTAAGTATTTTGCTTTGTTAGTTCACAGCAATATTTGAAAATTAATATGTTTTATTTATCTGGGTAACTTGGTAACTTGGTTAATTAAATGGTATGTTTCCTCGGGAGATGTCTTTCATGCCAAAAGTTTAATAACCTCAAAAATTTAAGAAACTGTCTTCATTTGATTACCTGTATGTCTATGGTTTAGAAATCAATTGCTCTCTGTGGAAAGTTTATTTTATTGATCATTGGACTATATAGTTTTTTCTTTTTGTCCTGGTACTGAAGCATTTATTTAAAAATTAGGTTTTTTTTTTACTGTTTTTTAATATTGAGTCAATAAATAAGAAAATGTCTAAAGAAACTAAAAGTTAGAGATTTTACATATCACCTTCATTATCCATCAATATACTAAGATAGACTAACTGCCAAACATTTATATATTTACTTATTTCATGGCAAGTTCCCCAATGTTCTTTTTTTCTAAGTTATTATAGTTTGCTAGAAATCTTTTCATTTTAGTTTCAAACGGAATCAATGGGGGGCATGTGTGCATGCATTTTAGAATATATCACAGAACGATTTTCCACTCTAACTTTCCTATGGGAAAACTCTGATACCAGACAAGTATTTTAGCTGCTTTCTATCACATCATCTGTATTCAGTTATGAAATATATAAGTACTTTGAATTTTGTTTCTTTTTTTATTAAAGTGGGTTGTTGAAATCAATATCTTGGGTACATTATAAAAAACAAGTATAAGTAAATCAAGTGGTGATGGAAAAAAGAGGACTTTCTTTTTATCTTACTAGAACAAATATACATGCACAACATTTTTTAAAAAGTAATTAATTGAAATTTTTAAGACGAATTAGCCAATCATCTTCCTTAATTCTCTGTTATCTCATATCCTTTATTTGTCCAGGGGAAGCTGTATCTGGTAGTAAACTAGAATACAGTTTCTTTAGTCAGATTACCTGAGTCCTAATATTTATTTTCTATCTTTGTAACTGTGGTAGTCAGAAATCATCTGACAGAACTTACACTATCTTACAGAGAGAGAGAGAATTTACTCATATAACTGAAAAAGACAAAATTTAGATTCAGATATCACTGTATCCAGGAAAAGCAAACTTTTTTTTGCTACATCTTCCAGTTTTTTTCCTCCTACAATATCTATTTTCATACAGTTTCACTCCTCATATTATCAAAGATGGCTACTAGTTGCTCCAATTCTACACTGTTTCTACAACCCAGGAAACAATATTTCTTGGGAATGACTTCGATTGGCTTGGAACTTGTTTTTGTTTATTTTTTATTTTTTGCTTTTTTTTTCTGAAGTGAATTATTATAGTTAAATAAAATGGAATGATGTGTGGCATGGACCCAAAACCATACCAAAAACTCCATTGGTTAAGGGGGAAATTCCCAAAAAGAAAAGATTGTAGGCAGATAAAAGACATAACCTTGCATGATAACCTTGAGTATATACTACTTAACCCCTGCAAGAGTTGACTCCTTTTTTTGTATATACAAAGAAAATAACTCTAACTTCTAAAATGATAAAGAAAATAAAGGAATCATCAGTAGATAAGAGAATTTGTTTTGTTTGTTTTTTTAAAGATTTTATTAGGGAAGGGGAACAGGACTTTATTGGGGAACAGTGTGTACTTCCAGGACTTTTTTTTTTCCAAGTCAAGTTGTTGTCCTTTCAACCTTAGTTGTGGAGGGCGCAGCTCAGCTCCAGGTCCAGTTGCCGTTGCTAGTTGCAGGGGGCGTAGCCCACCATCTCTTGTGGGAGTCGAACCGGCAACCTTGTGGTTGAGAGCTCACTGGCCCATGTGGGAATCGAACCAGCAGCCTTCGGAGTTAGGAGCATGGAGCTCTAACCGCCTGAGCTATCAGGCTGGCCCGAGAATTTGTTTTTAATTCTAGGGAATAAAAAGCAGAAACAACCCTATTAATGATTTAATAGAGTGAATGAAGGCAAAAATAAAGTATATGAGGAGGGATCTTTAGAGAAAACAGGAGTGAATTTATCACCCTGAAAGAACTCTGAGCTTAAAATTATTGGAGAATTAGAAGAAGAAATAAAACATTAAGAGGATAAATTGAGAGCATGTTTAAAAGGCAAATGGTGTTCCTACTTCTGCCTCTTTCCTAATCCATCTGCTCTAGTACCTTGCTTCCTAAGTACAAGTATTTTCCTATCAGTCAAAAAGAAAAAGCGTTCTCTAAAGAAATAGAACCAACTACTTGGGGAAAATCGGAGCAGGTTATTCATGCCTCAGGGCAAATCCTCCCTAGTCTGTTTTTTGGGTCTCTGTCACATTAAAGGTTAGCTCTACATTGCATAATGTAGAGTGAAGACTACAAGTAGATCAGAAACCAATATTCACTATCCTCTCAAGACAGCCTCAGTCTTCAAGAGAAAGAATTCTAGGGGAAATAAATCTCATATACATACCTGAAAAGGAAACCCATGTCAGACACCAAGAATAATCAACTCAAGTTCTCCTAAAATGTAATTAATATATTAAAGATCACCAGACATATATGAAAAAAAAAAAGTATGAGAGAACCAAAATAATATAAAAATTTACCCTGTACAAAGTAGATAATTCAGGACACAAAAATATGTATTTTTTAAAAAAATATTAAGAATCCTCAGGGATATTCAAGCCCAATATTTTGTCCCCATAAAACAGAAACAAGAAATTACTTTAAAGTAACAATTTGGAAATAACAAATTCTAAAAAGAGAGGGCAAATACAATTGGAAAAACTATCAAAAATAATTGAAGAACATAGCTCACATTTATAAATTTACACATCTAGAGATTTTAAGGGTGACTACAGTGCCAACTAGGATGAAGAAAAAATACATTATTATAAAATTTCAGCATATGAAGAAAATACAAAGAATTCTATAAGCTATAAAAGAAAATAAATGTTTAATGTTGATCACAATAAAGCAATGAGAATCAGATTGGCATTATGCTTCTCAACAGAATACCAGATGGGTGAGGACATTAGATCAATGCCTCAAAGCTTTGAAGGAAATGAGTTTTGAACCAAAAACAGTCTAATTTAAAAAAAAAAAAAAAAACTACTAATTTAGAAGAAGAAAACATTTTTATGTTAAATGGTGCACACTATTTCATTTTCTGATAAGAAAATGCACCAAAACAAGAAATTAAAATAAGTGGTTACTTAAAAAAAAGTGACTAAATTTAATTCAAGGAAAAAAAACCCAAAAGTTCCAAGATAACAGCTGGGCTGTAAATCTAGAGAGCAACCATTCCAAATTAGAATAGGTATCTGATGGATCTGAGAATAATATCTTGATAAAAATGATGGAATAGATGTAAAACAATTGATCGTGTCAAAATATTCTTTTTCAAATGTAACTTTAACTCATATAAAATGTACATATGTCAAAGATTATATATTTTTTACTAATTAATAAACTAAACAATAAAATGTTACAGTCACTTTAAAGAACACATAAATACATGGAAATCAGAAATGCTCAAACAATTTTTTTTTCAAAATGGAAAACTGTTTAATAGCCACAGGGCAATACGGTCATTTCATTCCACTTGACAAACATAATTTATATTTTCATGGACATGAAATAGTTGCTTTCCTATAAATTTCCTACCACTTGGAACTATAAAAGACTCAAAGACATCAAAGGGCACAGATATCCCGGTAGGGTGCACTTCCCCTAGCCCTTCCAGGTATCTTTTCTACATATATCTAAGTCTCTCACAATTTTTCCTGACACTAGAAAGAATAACAATCTGGAGCACATCAGTTGTTTGATAAAAATAGCATGTTATTTCTTCCAGATAAAGGAAGGGAGGAAGGAAGGAAGGAAGGAATTTTTGCACTTTTCAATGATAGTGATTGTGTTCTATTCATCACTGTCTTTCTAACACCTAGCTCAGTATGGTGTCTAGAATGTAGCAGGAATCCACAAATACCATTTTGTTAAATCTAAAATGTCATCTGATATAAGATGCAGCATTATGTTATATATCACTAAGAAAGAAAGAAAACTTTAGCGATTACAATTCTTATTTTATAGCTTCTTACAAGTTTAATCATACATTCCTGAAACTTCTTTATATTGAGACTGACTTTTCAGAATTCTTTTTCAACTCAAATGGATTGATATGAACTTTTTTTCCACACAAAATTAACCCATGTGCTATTTTCAAAATCAATGTTGCAGCATTTCTTTAACGTGTTCTCAACAATTATTCAGTCATCTTTCAAGCTCCTGACATGTATTCTGCATGTTTTGTTTTGTTTTGTTTTGTTTTTTTGTTTTGCTGGGCTTTCTTGATCTTATAAAGAGCCACACGTTACCTTCGAATAGTACTTAAATGATGAAAATTTCAATTTTATAGTTTCCTATGGACTCACCAATAGAATAGTCAAAACAATAAGTGCATTAGGCTGAAGTATGTAAAAAATGAATGAATAACTGAAATAAAATATATATCCTATATTTATTGCTTTTTTGAATATATTATAATTAAAACTTTTCAATATGCAGAAAAGTTGAAAGATTTTGCAGTAAATACCCATATACCTAGGTGATATAATTAATATTGTATTATAGTTGCTTTATCATACATCTATTCATGAATCCATTCCTATCTATCCATCAGCCTCTGTTATTTTGGAGACATCAGTACATTAGTTGAAGACATCAGTACACTTCCCTATAAAGATCTCTGGGTGTGTAAAATAACCTTGAGTTTAAGTTTTCTTTCTTTTAAGACAAAATTTACAAGCAATGAAGTTCATAAATAATTAGCGTTTCACTTAACCAATTCTCACAAATGCATACACCTGTGCAATCAATCCAGATATAGAATATCACCGTCACCCCCCAAAATATCTGCATGTTTCTTCACAGTAAATCACTGCACCAACTCCCCAGAGACACACACTATTCTGATTTTATTTCTGCCGACCCTAAAAACTCTTATAAATGTAATCATACGGTATGCTTCTGTAAAATCTCTCATTCAGTGTTTTTGAGATTCATCCATGTCATTACATATAACAATATTATACATTTTTATTGCTAAGTAGCATTCCATTTTATGAACATGTCCAATTTATCTATTCTCTTACTTATGGACACTGGGGTGTTTCCAGAAAGTTCTGGATGTTATGAATATAATTAGTAAGAATATTCTTATAGGCATCTTTTTGTGGACATACTTTTAATTCTATTGGATAAATCCTACACTTAGAATTTATGGGTCATGGGTAAATATGCATTTGGTTCTATAATAAATGTTCAGATATTTTCCAAAGTAATTATAACATTTTAAACTCCCATCAACAATATAAGAGTTCCAGTTCCTTCGCATTCTTATCAACATTGGGAGTTGTCAGTCTTTTTCATTCTAGCCATTCTGGTCATATGTAAGGGTTTCTTACTGTAGTCGTAGTATGATTTTTCATGATAATGATAGTGCACACTTTTTCATGTGATAAATGCTCATTTTATTTTACTTGTGAAGCAAATATTAAAATATTTTGTTAATTTATTTTACTTTGTTTACCTTTTTTGTTCTTTTTGAGTTGTAGGAGAGCTTCTTAGTTCATGGCTACCATCATTTTGTCAGATACAAGTTTTGAAAATATTTCAAATGTTTTCTCCACATCTTTGGCTTGTATATTCATTTGCTTAATGACATTTTTTAATAAATAAAACTTGCACTTGATGAGGTCTAATTTATCTCTTTTTTCCTTTATAGTAATTACTTTTCATATCATAACAAACATTAGTCTACACACAAGTTGCAAAAGATATCTCCCTCCCCTTGCTTTTTGTGATTAATCATATAGTAAATATTTTCAGATTGTGTGTCGTGCATCATGAACGGTGTGTTGTAGAAGTTCTGGCTTTGTATTCCCTTAAAGCCTTCCCCACCCCAAACCAGGAACTTGACTGAATTCAATTATAAATTCTTGTTCCCCTGAATTCCATTATAAATTCTTGTTCTCAGAAATGTTTATTTTAGCCTTTTTGGGCTGCTTCGAGTCTTCCCCAGGCATGCAGATTCAGGGGTTAACTAGAGATCTGGGTAGAGTTTATACATGGAAACATTTCATATGCCCAATAGATAGCTTTCACATTACTTTAAAATTTTCTCCGCTATATGAAAAATAACCACTTTATTTAAGGCCATTTCCTAAACAAGACACCAAATTTGTTAGAAATTTCTGACTAAAATTGTTTTTATTCCTCTAATACTCCTAAGTACAAAATGATACATTCAAGCCCTTTACATATAAATGTGTTACTTTCTGTAAATTTGGTAAGGGAATATGACACTAATAGAATAGTATTACAGTGAAATTAATAAATAATACAAAGGCCAACCAGTATTGATTTTAAGATTTAGTCTCTTAACAACTTTGAAAAATATAATACAGTGTTGTTGGTTATAATCACTGCACTATTCATTAGCTCCCAGATCTTATTCATCTTCTAGTTGAAAGTTTGCTCTCTTTCAAAATAGCTCCCCTAACTTCCCCACCAGTTTTAATTTTATATATCTAGTGCCAAAACATCTGAATAAAAATGACTCTATCAACAACAGCTATACGAATTTTACCAAAAATTATCCAAATATAGCTAAATAAGTGTGTAAATGTTTTAACATATTATATAAAGTTGTTTTGGACTATTTTTTGCAGAAATTCTATCAAGAGTTCAATACTTTTGAGTACCTAGCTGTGCAGGCACTGTATAAAGAAGAATCATTAAAAATTTAAAAAAGCTAACGAATGATAGACATAGAGAAACAGAGAAAGAGAGCACAACTATAACAAAGAAAAACACAAATGGCATTAAAAAAAAAAGATAAGGACTAGCATTTGGAAATAATTAGAAAATGGAAAGTTATGATATTAACTAGTTTTTAAAGGGCAAAAATAATGAATTACAAATAAAATCCAATCAGATCAAAATCGGCCAGAATGAAATGACATGCAATTTGTAAGGGAGAAAGAGCATTACAGAATGTGCTTCTAACAAACTAAACTCCCATCACAGAGCAAATAAATATGAATTCCAGTTGACATAAGTGCTTAGTGAACAGATAACTATAGTTAAAATTGGAAAAAATAATTAAGATTAAATTGTTTAGAATTTAAGTTTGAAAGATATCCATCAAATGAAATTGAAGGTAAATGGTCTATAACTAGTTGAAATAAATGGTTCTGGAAATATACTTTTTCCAAAAATTACAAGTTGGAATTTGTCAGTGTAAAGATATGCTCTCACTGAAAATGAAAGAATACTAGTTGACATTTGTTGCTTTCCAAAGTTTATCTTTATTATAAAATATTTATTTTCCTGTTCTCATGTATAAAACAAATAAAACACATACTTTAAAATTTTTTTTCTATGAGAACTTGTGGATACATTTGATACATCAGATACGTTTGGAATGGAATTATGTTATACTGTAATTTATTTAGCCTTTGACATTAAAGAGGTCTTCATTCCCAATCCTAAGAGAATTGAATGGAATTTTCTATCTTGAACTTATAAAAATAAATAAACCTAGTCAAATAATAAAAACAATAAAACATGAAGTGTTCCATTTTGAAAGACCTTTACAAAGAATTGGTTCTTACTTGGAAAAAAAAATTCTTGGCATTTACATGTATTCCAAAAATTTCTAAGTAACTACTGTCTATATTTGATTTATGGGCCTGCTGTAGAGCCCATTACCTAGAGTAGATAAACTATGTAATAAATGATTTAGCTTCATTTTTCTTTATGTTTTTTAGGTAAAAATGTAGATGGTAGGGTCAAAACTTTAAAAGCTAAAAATAAAAGTTATTGGATTTACTCTAAATGTTTATTTTCTGTTTTATAACAACTGAAATAAGTTATTAGTATTATTGAAAATTAGAAAAGAGTGTATGCATTTAAATTAGTACCTAGATTAATGGATATTATTTATATATGGTAACATATGTATAGTATACTATGCTGCAAAGAGGTTGAGTTCTGGGACCAGACTTTTTGAATTCAAATCCTGTTGCCAAATGCTTTGGCAAATTATTTCACTTCCTTATATCACAGCTTTATATCTATACTATGGGGATAATAATGTTACCTCCTAGGTTTACTGTAAAGTTAGTATGTTGTATAAAGTGCTTACAACAGTGCTTCCTATAGTATTGCTATCATAGTTATTTGTATGTAAGAGACAAGGAAGTGAAACTTGAAATTAAAAACTATAAATATTACTAACCACTGATTATTTACTTTTTTGGTCTCACTAACATGATCTTTGAAACCCAGTGTGAAGGATAAGACGTGGTAGAATATCAGAATCAACAGAGCTTTTTTTCTTTTTTCCCCAAAATGCACCTGCCTAGAATCTACTGAATTAAAATTCAAGACAGGGTAAACGAAAGAGGAGAGGTAAATTGCATGTGTCATCCTCTCATCCCCAACATTTGGAAGCCATTTTTCCAGGATCTAGATTCCAGAAGGATTCACACAGAGATTGCCCAATGTTTATTCATTGCAGCCTTCTCTTCCTGGTTTTCAACAACTAATCTGGAAGAACAAAACATGACAAATTTTCAGTTATTCTCTCCCCTAGAGACAAGAAGAGGAATTTGATAGTGCATGCCCACTTTCTCTGTGTCTTTGCCTCA
Source organism: Rhinolophus hipposideros (assembly GCF_964194185.1). Classification (NCBI taxonomy): domain Eukaryota; kingdom Metazoa; phylum Chordata; class Mammalia; order Chiroptera; family Rhinolophidae; genus Rhinolophus; species Rhinolophus hipposideros. The sequence continues at coordinate 78,170,311 of NC_138055.1, forward strand.
TTAACTTATCACATAAATTGTCATATTTCAGAATCGTGTGATTCTTCATATTTGTTAATAATAGTGAGCACATTTCCTTTGCAAGATTAAAGGAATGGCAAAGCTCTGCTCTTGAGTTGCTAGCTTTAGATTTTAAAAAATCAAAAAAAATATTAGCCAATTTTTAATGATTATTGGTAAGGTATTTTATTCTCGTTTTGAGAAAGGGAAAACAAAGCTTTAACAACAAAAATACTGAAAAGTTAAAATTTGAAACTAAAGATAGAATTAAGAGTAGGCACATATGCTCTCTTTTTAAAAATGTTATTCATAATATTCAAATACAATTTTTTTTGTTCTTAAAATAATCTACACTAAACTTTTCTACACTTTTAGAAATCTTGTTAAATGGAAACTTTAAGCTTAACGGGATGCAAAAATTCTATTTAATATTCAATCCACGCACTGATAGACATCACTAAATAAAAATCCTCTATATTTAGACTCAATTTATGGTTTTCCCAACCTGTAACAAACATGTTATTGCCAAGAACTGACTTTAACTAAAGTAGTATTAGGCTCCCCTAGATATATGAAGTCTGACAATTAATCTCATGAATTTGTTGCAACAATTTATGATATCAGAGGAATTATTCATTATGTATTTGTACCAACTGGAGAAACAATTAACCAAGTATACTATTTGGAAGTGCTGAAAAGACTGCGTGAAAAAGTTAGACAACCTGAACTGTTCACCACGAATTCATGGCTCTTGCATCATGACAATGCACCAGCTAACATGGCACTGTCTGTGAGGGAGTTTTTAGCCAGTAAATAAATAAATGTATTGGAATACCATACCTAGTCACCTGATCTGGTCCCCAATGACTTCTTTCTTCACCTGAAGATAAAGGAAATATTGAAATGAAGACATTTTGATGACATTCAGGACATAAATGGTAATATGATGACAAGCTTTGATGGCCATTCCAGAAAAATAGTTCCAAAATTGCTTTGAAGGGTGGACTAGGAGTTGGCATCAGTGATAGTTTCCCATGGGGAGTACCTCGAAGGTGACTGTAGTGATATTTATCAAAAAGTTATGTAGCACTCTTTATAGAAGTAGTTGGCGAACTTAGTTGTGCAATCTCATATACTCGTATAATGATTTCTGGAGTGTTAGTTCCATTTGGTTCTTTGTTATTCTAGTAACTATTTGGGGTTCTCTCTAATTGTGTGGCTATTTATGAGTCCTTCATCGATTCATTGAAAAAAATAATTGTGAGCTTACTATGTATCTGGCAAAACAGAGAATAAAGTATAATTCTTGTCCTCTGAATCACTGGAGGGAAAGCCTGAAAATCACCAGGGAGAAAGTCCAAACTTTTGATAAAGAGTGGAAGACAACTCTCAAAGTAGGTTTGCTTGAAGGTAGGGTATAACTAGGACTGGACATTTCAAATTAAGATCTAAGATGAAGAGGTGATACTGAAAAGAGAAGCGTAATGTTCTGAGACAATATTCCTCCCTGGTTTCTATAGGGCTTTTGACATAATAGCCCTGAGAATTTCAACAGAGTGAAGAGGAAGAGAAGGAAATGTTTCTTTTGAATAGGCCAAAGAGGTACTCAGAAATAATCTTGGCGTTAATAAAGGTCATTAATTGAGGGAAATCCATAGATTTTATTTGTCCAGTCATTTAATAGTTTCAAGTGCCTGTAACACATGTAGAATTATGCTAACCTTCAGGAAACAGACCTAGTGCCTGCCCTCCTGGAGATTATATTATAGTTTAGAAGAGGAGCCAGACAAATTATATTTATAAATTGTGATAAATTATCTGATAGAAAAAAAAAATAAAGGAAACTGTTATTTCTTCAACACCTACCACATGTGCTCAGGTATAATGTTGAGCAAAGGAGGTTGGCTCCCTGCTTTCATAGCTGAGGAAGAGATACCAATCAAATAATTACACAAATTTATAAACTGGCCTACATATTCTGCGATAAGAAAAGATGAAATAGTGCCATTTGCAACAATGTGGATGGATCTTGAGATTTTTATGCTAAGCAAAATAAATCAGACAGAAAAGGCAAGACATTTCTTAGAGACATTCCAGGAAGAGAAGAAGACACATCCAGTACCCTGACTCCAGAGATTTCCTCTTGAGTCCGGAGATTATATGGGTGGGCAACACTGGAGTCATGGTTTAGGTAGCACTTACTGAGTGCTAGCACGGTTCTTAGTGATTTACAGAAATGGACTCAAATAACTCACTGTGTCCTTACAATAATCATATAAGGTATGCAGTATTATCGTCATTCTCTATTTTATAGATGAGAAGTTGGTGGAAAAAGAAGTTTAGCAATTTGTCCCAAATCACACCATTACCATGGGTCATTGCTGGGAATTGAACCCACACATTCGACTGTGTATTAGTCTCAAATCATCCACATCACATCTGTTCCGAGCTCTTCTGTAGCCACATCCTCTTCCGACTCTGTCTCTTCTGCTTTCCCGTTCCAATTCTAATGACCCTTATGATTATATTGGGTCCACCTAGACAATCCAGGATAATCTTCCTATTTTAGTGTCAGCTGATTAGCAACCGTATTTCTCCTTTGACGTGTACATAACATGTGCATAAGTTCTGGGTTTAGGATATCAACATCTTTCCAGGGAGAAGGGTGGATTACTCTGCTTACCACAGACTCCAACTCTGTACGCTTAACTCCTAAATGACTCCACCTTTACAAACACAGCCATAAGGCAGGTCATTTCTGTTTGAGTCAGACTAAGTCTCACAGTCGGAATGTGGTCCAGAGCACCAAGACGACTGAAGCCAGACAAAGAGGGTTTCTGAAATGTTTTGAGTCTAGCCATAACCTCAGCAGAAACTGAGTTAAAATGTAGGAGGCAGCAATGCTACTCGTTCCATTGGCCTGGGATATGAATCAGTACAATTATTTGAAACACAACTTCATTATTTCTATATTGTAAAAATATGCAAATATTCTTAATTTAAAAAAATCTAACTATTAGTATGGTCATTTTTTCACTTACTTCAGTCCTCTTGGAAATTATCTAACTTGTTTCCAGTGTCTTCTTCTCCAGCTTTTTCTCTGCATTTATTCATTTCTATTTTACAGGAGAATCTCCAAATGTATTCCAGTGTGTGCTCTGTGTTTATCCAGAAATTTCAAAACAAAAAATTTAGAATATTTATTTACTGAAATCATTTACCTCACAAACAAGAGTCATTTACCTTTTCCTAAATACTTCCTATACTTGGACTTATTATGTGTGACCTTTCTGCACTGTTTCCTTATCCTCTACCCGGCCCTGCAGGTTAATTCTGCTCATCCTTGAAGGCCTGGTTCTCCTTCCTCTGTGCTCCTACTAACCCTTTGTTCCTCCTTTATGATGCCAAATATTGTATTTTGTCATAAGTTATTGTTACCTGTATCGATTTTTACCTACATATTCTTTATCAGTTTTTATGTATAGCAGGATATGCACTTTCAAATGATTTTAATAAGAAACCGTAACTTTTAAAAATTCTTTTTGTTGAATCAGCACTGTGGTTTTCCAATTTTTCAAATACATAAAAATTCCTTTTTATAATTTTTTAACACCCATTACTTTCCTGACATGAAATGCATAGATAAAATAACACCTATACAAAGTTAAACATGAGCTCAAAACTGAATTTTGGCATTTGCGAAATAAAAATAAAACAATTTATAATAAAGCACTGCTTTTTTTCCCTACGCCAATGCTCAGGCAGGTCTACACTAAATGGTACAAAGTGGTCAGAGAATCGTGCCCATATGTATAACAACAGTGGATTCACACCCATAGATGCTGACAGAAACTGTGTATATTATATTGTCTTAAATATTATCATTGGAGTTCATATTATTTATTTTCCACAATATGAATTATTCTTGCTAAATTCCCAAACAGAATAGTGTATAATTTCCCCTTAATTTATACAATAGTTGTATTCCTATAAAAATTCAGTGTGTATTAAAGTTATGCAAAAAATCCTTTGCTGTTACATGTAAAATAGAGAGAGGTTCCAGTCTCAAGGACTTATATAATAAGTGAGTTTTGCTTCTGCAAGATTGATGATGTAAATGTTTAAAAGTTATTAGGGTACAGGGTACAATAAAATTATTTATTTTTTTGGACTTTTCCCCACATTCTAGGTTACCTGTCTGAGGTAAAGTCCTGAATGTGGACCTGCATAATGATAGTCAAAACCAAAAATCTGCTCCACAAAATTACAATGACTACCTGACTCTCCAGAGTTAATATGATATTTTAAAGACTCTAATTTCACTGTGGGAGAAGCACCCCAATACACCCTCACCATCCAGAATGTACTGACAATATTTCTTAGTAATGGAAAAGTGTTTCAAGACTGACCTTTTCCTGTTCTCTAGGAGTTAATTACTGAGACAATTGTTCAATGGACAATCAAGGTGTATTTTGAAAGAAAAAGAGAGTATTCCTATTGAAGGGTTTAAAAGGCGTGGGAAAGAACCCCAGAACAGTTTCCCAAATTACATTCCAGAGAAGAAAGGAGAGAGTTGAAGTCTCACTGTTGAGGAAGTGTAAGGTGAATGAGGCTTCTAACATCTATCTATCTATCAATCAATCAATCTATCTATCTATCTACCTACCTACCTATAATCTATCATCTATCTATCTATCTATCTATCTATCTATCTATCTATCTATCTATCTATCTTGTAATTTAGGGGTCAAATTTACTCTGACATGCTAGCCAAACAATCCAGGACATAAAACATTTGATCTGCCTCCTCCAGGCTGACCACAGGAGCTAATTATAACTGTTCTCCCTCTAAGCACCATCTCAGCTGTTAATTACACAACTGGGAAGCCAGGCAGGCCAGGAGATTTTGCTCTGACCCTTGTCAGGCTACCCTTAAGTACACATCCCCACAATATACCAGAATGCATGTCAGCCTAAAAAGAGTTTCAGAACACCTAGCAGCATGATTCTAGTTGGGTACAATTCCCATATCTGCCTTTGGGGTGTGAGTGCTAAAGTAAGTAAATTGAGATGATGAAAGTGGGATATATTTACTAAATCCCCTTTTTATAAGGATTATAAACTGTTTGTATAATCCCACCTCTACCACAACCACAACAAAGTCCTAACACACTCTGGCAAAGAGTAAATTCCAAACACATGTTTTAAATTAAAGCTTGCTTCTCTTTTTTCACTATTGACTCTCCTTTTGTTTAAAAAAAAAAATGGTATTATAGAGTATGGTTTTACAGCATTGTCTGTTAAATGTACTAGTATTGTTCTAAATCCGAATAGTTTATAGCTTTCAAATTCATGTGTACACAGTATGCAGGTAGTAATTGGTCAAAACAACTAATAATGATCTGTGTTCATGTGCAGGTGTTATATTTTGAACACAAAATAGTCACCTTAATAAATATTTGTTAAATTGGATTTAAATTGATTAGAATCGCTACATTCATAGTCCTCTTCTTTGTGGTTTTTTTTCATATTTTGCATAATTAGAATTGTTAATTTTTTTGTCCCTAATTCCTTGCACAACATTGTGTATATTATAGAATTTAATAATCTTGAATAAATTAATAAATAAATGACTGAACAAAGTGACTACTAATTTTTAGGCAAGAGGATTAGCAAGTGATCCAAAATGATTTGCATTAGCTCCTGTCTTATAGACTCTGAAATGATTATTTGATTTTAACTGTTATAATTTAGAAAACCATACTATTGGATTTTCAATTTGAAATCAGAGCCTCTTTTTCTTTCCTTTACCTACTTGTGTTTGTGGCCAAATGAAAAGAAAAAACAATGACAACTATCTTTGATCTTTTGAGTATGGTCTCCTGTGCCACAGACTATGGAAATCAATCAACACAAAGGGGTGACCTAGGTCAGGAAAGAACACAGAGACACCAGCTGCAAGTTAGTTTAGCAAATCTGGGCATCAGTGCCTCGTGGATGCTATGTCAGTGTGGGCGACCTCTGCAGCTAGAGGGTTGCTGAAGTGCTGTATAATGGAAAATGTAGATCCCCACTGGATCAAAAGTAAACAACTGTAAAATAGTGAGCTCTCGGTAGACCACAAGTATATTTAAGTAGAAAAATAGCATCCCACCATGTGATTACTTTAGCCAGCTGTGTGAATTTGCCTTGGGCTGAACCAGACTTTTAGCAGTGCCAATTCTTCATTAGTAGAATTGTGGGTATGCTTTTTTGGAGCCAAGAAATGGAGGGTGACGGAGGAAGAACCTGAATACCTGGGTGCTTTTTCAGCATGCTAATCAACTGGATATAATTATAATCTAAATTTTGCTTAGTGAAAAGATCATAGCATAAATGTGGAGAATAAATGTCTAACTGATTCGTTTGCTCTTTCCCACTTGAATAAAAGTGCAGTAAATCAGCCATCCACATCAGACAATATTTTTCTATCCAGACAAATGCAAAACAAATTATACATTACAGTATAGCAAAGCATAGAACCCAACATACCTTTGAACTTCTCCCACCACCATTTTTGAAGAGTCAACAAATATTTATTACCCATCTACTCTGTGATAGGTGTTGTGTTTGCTTAGTACACGACTCTGAAAAACTGTCACAATCCTTAAGGAATTTATGATCTAATAATAAACTCAAAAACAAAAATTACACATATGTTTGTATGTAAAGAGAGACAGAGAAAGAGAGCACTTAAGGAATATATGATAAAGTAATATAATAGGCTCCTATAATGAAGAGTGATGAGGAAAGGAAGTTTGGAGTTTGGTAATATCTGAATATCTGTGAACAAAGATTGATACCATCATTACCTCTAATAATGGTGGAGGAGAGGAATGAGAACCAACAAATGACCAGTGAATGTAATTAATAAGTAATATAGTAGAGTGTGATATGTGCTATAGAAGAAATGATGCATTTAAGAGCTGGTAGAAAGTTGTCATTTGAATAGAGTTTAGGAAGGTTTATTGAGAAGACATTGTTGATCAAATACTTGAAAGTGGCAAGAAAATTGTCTTGGGATATTTGGGGTAAGAGTATTCTGAGCCGAGGAAATGTCTACTGCAAAATTTGGGGAGCTGTTTCTTAGGGATTTTCAGAAATAGTAGGTGAGCCAGTATGACTAGAGCAGCGTTGGGGAGGGAAGGAGAATTAGGAGATAATTTCAGAGGTCTTTGGTTTTCGTTCTCAGTAATGAGGTTGTGATGCCATGTCAAATTATTTTGCCTTACAAATCAGTGTTTCTTTGTTTGGGAAGAAAGAAACTTTGATAGCAGGAGGTACACCTGCTTAGAATGAAACTCTCCTTCTGTCTTGACCTCTAAGAATCTTCCGCCCCAAATGCCCAACCACACACCTCCCACCCAGCACACTCCTATACCTATGTGCACGCCCAACAGAGAAAATCCAATGGTTAAGAGGCTTTCTCTCCCTTGGCTGAGACTCAGAGTCAGTGGTGGAGCTTTTTAACTGCACACACATCTATGTCCCATTTAGGTGACCCAGATTCAGGTCTTGGTTATGGCCCACGCTCTTTGTTTGATTTAAAAATCTCCCCAAGGTGACTTTAATGGCAGTCAGGTATAGGATCTACTGCTCTAAATCCCAGCTACCTACTGTGTGGTATGAGCAATATGAGCTTTATTGGGGAACTTGTGAGAAATGCAGAAGTTCAGTCCATATCAGAGAAATATGGAAGCAGAATCTGCATTTTAATGAACACTTTAGGTGAGTTGTATGCATGTTCAAGTTTGAGATGCACTTCTCTAGATCACTGTCTCAATCCTCAATCCTTTTACATTTAGTCTGTTTAGATATGCCCAAGTACATCAAACCTGTTTCTTAGATGGAAGTAAATGTATAGCATCAGAATAAAATAATCTCCCCAACAGAAGGTTCGTGGGACTTCTTGTGTAAATCTATTCTGCTTTCTCAGTATTTTTATAACCTGGAAACAATTTTGTAAAATAGTTTTTGTGGCCAGAAAACCATCATGATAATTCTATGTAATTTGATACCATAATAATATCATTTTTTTGTATTCATTGGTGAAACATTTTTAAAATTTTTCTCTGAAGCATTCTTGAAATTGAAAGATTCTCTTCTCATAGTATGGAAATATGAGTGGGCATTTCTGCACGTATGAAATTTGATCAAATTCATACAGGAAATACATATTTAGGAAGTATATGTCTCAGGTTCTGGCAATCAATGTAACTGTTTTTTCATTTTGTTCTTTTCCCCTCTCTCTGTTAATGAGTAAGCATGAGTATTATAATTATGGGCTCAGAATTTCTTTCTCCACATAAGTTTTCAAAAATGAATAGCCTATAATCAAATAAAATATTTTAATTAAAAAGTAAATTGGAAGTATTTAGGGTTTCTTCAGAATATATATATAGTAATATATATTGCTATATATACAAACAGTATACACATTCTAAGAAAGGAAAACTATTAAAATTGTAATACTCAACATATACTGCTAACAAAAGATGAATACAAGTCACGTTTGACTTCTGCAATTACAAGAGGTGCTCAATGTGGTTACCATCAGCATCCAGACACTTCTGATTATGGCAAACTACTACTTGAGAAATGTTGACCAAAGTGTCCACTTGAACGCATTTTTTTTGTACCCCTGATATATATATATATATATAGTGTTAAATGCAGTGACTTGCAGCAAAAATAATAAATTTCAGAAGTATATATAATTATGCCAACATAATTTTCCCAGTTATCAGAGTAATCTCATAGATTCCAAAACCACCACCAAGGAACAAAACAAATATATCAGATAATATTTTTCTCTTTAGGTTCATGGCCAAGCAGACGTATAATTCTGATTCAAACATCACATCTAAAAGCAAATATGTTGCCAAGATAGCAACCTGCAATATTGGCTGTAGTTGACAATTATCTGAAGCCATCCCCAATGATTCACAATTATTTCTGCACTGACAGACAGTTTGAAAACTGGTTAGTTTATTTAGTATCTAATTCTGAAGCTAAAGATTTTTCTCCATCAAGAGTCCATGCTTTATGCCATGAGAGAAATTTCATTTGAAAAAAAGGCAAGGCTGATTTGTTAAATGATACTTAGCCCAATTCTGTACTATCACTTGCTGGGACAGTTCTGATCATTAACTGAGCTGCAAATCAACAAAACAAACAATTGGTTTAAGAGAACAAGATAGGCAAAACACTTCACAAGGAAAATCTAAAAGCTGTCACATTTTAAAAACTGGGCTGCACTTTCTAAATCTAAACGACTTAAACTTTGTCAGATAAAATATATTGCATGTAAAAGTGTTACTTAAAAACATAGATTTTTGTATTCTTTTAGAGTTTTCATGTACAATATTTCATTTCAAACACGTTATAATTCAGAAGGAAAATACTTTAGGAATTCTTCTCAGAAAAACACATACACTTTAATCATTTAGTAACCCATCTTCCATCTGAATGTGCATGTTCTACCTCCTTCCACATGTTCCAAATATTTAGTGGTATAGGAGGCATGAAAGGATAAACAGAATGTATAACATCCGTAATTTGGTTCATTGGCATACATAAGACCCATTTCTCCCTTTTTAAAAGACTATTCACTGTAGCTAAACTAAATTGCCATTCTTTTATCTAAAACCATCAGAAAGTCTAATACATAGTCATGATAGCAGAAATGAAAATGAACAGATTTCTATATGGTATTAAATTAGTTTGAGTAATTCAGGCCAAATAACCCACTTTTACTGCATTATCTTGGTAAAAGAAAAATACGGGTTATATTTGTATTCTTGGGTTGCATGGATAATGGAGAGATGAGAAACTAATTAATTAAGGATGACCTACTTTTAGTAATTCTAAGCAATATTATCAAATCTTTATTCAAAATTGAGCGATTGCAAGACCAGAAATACACATTTTTGGGACCCTTACAATCAAGAGGATATCACTTGGGGGAAAAGATTCTGGAAGGAAGTTTAAATATCTTGAAAGCTATTTTTAAAAGGAAACAACATCTTAGTGACACCCACATCTCTTTTGTCCTATTTCAGTAGTTTCCAAACTTGGCCAAGCACTGGAGTCACTCATGTTATTTAACAAAAATGCACAATTCAAAAGTTAATCCCTGGAGATTTTGATCCAGCAAAGCTCCAGAAGTGGAAACATTTTTCAAGGCATTAACAGATTTGGATGAGGCTAGTCTAGACATAAGGATGTAGGATCTCTGCCAAAAGACGCAAATATACAGGAGAGACAATAAACAAATAAACCAATTTAGAAAAAGTCATGTATAATGATCGCCTAAATATCTACCAATATTATATTTGTGTGCTAGTACTTCTTGACGATTTGATAAATATACTGATTTTTTACAAAATAAACTATTAAATATAACTTGTTTTAGGCCATTTGTTATCTCAGAGATGGACCATACTGACCACTAAGTACAACTGGGCACTCATGAAAGTGTCCTGTGGTAAACCAAATGATTTCACGCAAGAAGAAAACCTCAAGTAAATATCTTAGCAGTTATTATCATCCATACTCCATTATGTCATGTTTATTCTTACTAGTCTTTCCTATGTGGTTGTTCTAGGTTATTTCAGGGTTCGGCTTAAGAAATGAAGGAATAAAGATTTGGTGTAGAGGTTTTATGGCTATTTATACAAAGTTTCTTTAAATTATTTTCTGCTTGCTAAGATTATGAAGGATTTTATTTACTTTTATAATTTTTTAGTATTTTCCAAATTACTATAAGGTATATGAATTACTATTATAACTAGAAAAAATATTTCAACAATATACCAAATGGGAATTGTAAGTGGAATGAACATTGTAATAATGATGGAGGATATTAAAACCAGTAGATTTACTAAGGAAGCAAGATAATTTATTGAGTTGACAATTTGTATATTTTCACTTTTGTTCATTCTTTCTTATTAAGTCATGACTTTGGGCTCCTCTGACTCAGATGCAAAGCAAAAATTGCTTGCAGCCAGCCTAGCTTACTTTTCTCTCATGCAGAAATGGTAGTTCATTGAAAGTAGAAAGGAAAAAAGGATGCAAGAAAATAGTCTTTGTAGGATGAGAGAATAAGCCAAATGCTGTGTGGTGGATTTAAGAAAGCAAGATGCTTTAGACCCAGGTGTGTCACAGAATGCTGGACCTAAGAGCAGTCAGTAAAGTCGAATCATTTGTGCAACTGAGTTAGTAGAATGTAATATATACTCACTACACTGTTTTTTTCTTCTCAGTTACAAGTTAAGTTTACTTCATATGTTTACACCCTGTGGAAGAACATTTCTCACTGTAAATGGCATAGATTTTAAAAATAATTCTGATCACTGAGTCCATCTCAGATTTATTAGGTCAGAATTTCTGAGGACCAGAAAGCTACCATTTAAATAAGCTTCTTTAGTCATTTTATCACAGTAAAGATTGAAAACTACTGTTATAAAGGCATGAGTGAATATTTATTAAAGACTTTTATATTCAGAAATTAACATGTCAACATGTCATCACACGTTTACTTTTAAACTGGGGGCAAATCTTTTCTATGTTTCTCAGTCTAAGAGGAAGACTTCTCTAGTCCACAATAAGATGGGGAACTAAAGATAATGCAGGGAGCACATATGTAACTGAGAGACCACTGTCATGCAGGGTGTCATGCGGGGTCTCTGATCCCACTCCCACATAAGAATGCAGGACATTGTGAGGCCAAAAAGGAACACCCAAAGAGCCATAGATAGGGGAGTCATACCACTATATTCTTGCTGGCAGCTGGGTTGGAGACATAGGAAACAGGAGGCACACTATCCGCAAACTGCCGTCCACTTCTCTGCCTAGAAACCTCACTTGCTAGCTGCAATCCTCCGTGCTAACTGCAATCCACTCTTGCTAGCTCAGCCACCATCTTCTTGCTAGCCCCCATTTGCTGCTAGTGTAGCCACAACAGTTATACCAGTGGCCAATGGCTCACTGGTTACAGCCGACTAGCCACAGCTGATGGCCAGCCAACTACAGTTTTTGGCTATTTATCACCTGAGTGAACACCTTTCCACGTGAGGGCAAGAGCTTAGAAACTGCACTCTTGGCTCTGTCCCCACAACCACCCTGTCTCTTTTCTCATTTTTGACTCATTGGGGAACTGATTGTTATGAACAGGATAATAACAAATCCTTATCTTACCTCCATTCACTTACACCAGTTTGCTTCTTTACAAGCTAAGGTAAGTAAATGCGGCATTTTATTTTTCTTCCCAAAGGACTTCTCATAGAAGAAGATTCTTACAAGGACAGATGCTTGGGAAATGCACAGCAGTTAGCACTATTTCTCACTGACCCATAACCTCCCGGATATGGTTTTGAACTTGAGAAGAGGAACACAGGTGTGAATGATAACACTTTGGTATCTACATGACAGGCAAAATATTTTAGAGTATGTAGTGTATTTAATATGAATCTGGACCCTACTGACCCTGAATTGTTACTTATCAGGTGTGCATATATGTGAGGTAAACATTTTGCATGGATTACCCGCTAAAAACCACACATCTTCAATAGATCCTGCTGGAGAGGCCTCAGAGGATACGAGAATGGAGTACAAAAACCTGACCCTGACCCGTGAGCTACACATAAATTCCCACATCTCATCCACAACAGTTCTATTAAAGCCTCTCCTGCAACCACTATGCACAGTTTATGTTAAACAGAAAAGTTTAGACTTATGATATATACTCAGGTAATTTTATTGCATCCCTCAGATTGCACTAATGGAAGGGAGAAACTGAATCGACAATCAGACTAGACTCTACAATTGTGAGTGAAGTTTTCTAAGGGGGAGGAAATGGAACTGTGGTAACTTAAATGGATGTGTCTCTCAGGAGATGGAAAATGGAGCAGGCTTTGACATAGAGGAGCTTGACCAGGTTCTGGGAATCACTTCATGGGCGACTGGATTCTTCTGAAAAATCCTTTAGTAAAACAGTTTATAAGAGGATGAAATATTTCCTAACATTCCTCTTAAAAGGAAAGACATTTATTACCCTATTCTCACAGAATATAGATGTGATTAGAAACTTTTAGTTGTTGACAATTGACCTTAATATCTGCATGAACTTTCTCAAAAGGAGATAAATGAACCATAATGCATGCAACATATATTGGTTCCTTGCTATTTTAATGTTGTTTTCAGAGAATAGAGAGGGAGCATTTGTTCGTTGACTCCCATCTCAAATGAGGTGGTAGAATTATGACGGCCTTTTATCACAACCCATTTTTTCTGCCCAAAAAGAAGTAATAAAAAATAGATAAAATTCCTCTCTACTCTGGTTGTAGAGTGACCTGGTTGTAAGAAAAACCCCCTATGGGAAACCCAGAATTGTTCATAGCTCTGGTAAAGAAGGAGGAAGAGGAGTTGTTTTATTGAGGGCAAAAGGCTGTAACACGTGGACATTGAAGCTAAATGTGCTTAATGCTCTTTGGGAGTAAATAATTAAGAGGCACAGTGGAGTGGTATCTGCCTCTACTTAACTTTTGTTTATTTTAGAAGAACCAAATTAAAATTATCTGATGTCTGATATTTGCTTTAAAATACTCCAGAAAAAAAGAAAGTTATGAAATAGATTTTTTTAAAAAGATAAACCGATCCTTTAAAATTATTCAAGTTGGGTGAATAGAATACATGAGAATTTATTCTGTCCTTTTCCTCCCTTATGTTTGAAAATTATACGACACAAAATCCAATCTGTGTTAGCCCAGAAAATGGTGCCATCTCTGATTTTAGCCAGCTTTAAAAGAGTGACCTAGAAAAGTTCTTTTTTTTCCACATTGAACTCTGAAAGAAGGCATATGTAGTGTGCAGTTTCAGTATTTTTTATTCTGTTCTTGATTTTCCTAGTTATCCCCAATTCTTCAGGAAAGGATTGCAAACATAACCTTCCGTGGGGAAGAGAAAGTTACGGAAGAGTAAAGTCAGACTTTTTGCTTATGCACATCTCTGTTGAAATACATTGTAGCATCACCCAGGGAGGGCAATGGTCCTGAAATTTTAGACCATAACCAGCAAAGAAATTGCCATGAGTGGCAGTCCCTTTTAGAAGTGGAAGGCTTGGGAAAGAACACTAAAGAAATCTGATTTTATTAACTAATTCAGTTAGCTGAAGATATAACTACTTTTATGCCTAAATATACCGGGGGAGAATGATCTTGGAGGAATGTTTGTGGTTTATCTGCATATGTTTATGTTGAATAGTAAGTTACTGTCTTTTCAAGGAAAGGACTGACGCATTCTGGTAATATGTTATTTCTCCATTTATATTAAAATGTATTTTCTTTTGAAGTGATGGTGCTAACATATGGTGGCATGACACAATATTTTTAATGTTTATTTTTATATTTTTTTTGATAATCGTTTTGGAATTGTTTCCCCAAATTAAAAATTCAAAAATGACCTTTTTTAGTTCCATTTTGTCTATTTCTATCTTTTCATCTTTTTTCTCTAATCATCTGCTTCTCCAATTTTTTAACTTCTGTAATCATTTATTTCTCTATTCCATAAAGCTTAATTGTGTTGAGCAATTTATTCTATCACAGATATTTTTCTTATTATTTTTGATCACCTGGGGCCACAAATAAACTTGTGCAACAGAAGGATGTATAATATGGAGAAGTAATAACTTGATCTTCCATTTTATAACAATGAAGAATGATGGGGTGAAATAAACAAACATTTTTAAACATGTATGTCCAACAGTTTTTTTCCAGAGATGTGTTGATTGACACTGAGTATTATTAACAGTCTAAGAAAACAGAAAACACACTAGTTATTTTAAGAGTGAGACTTTCGGGCTGGCCCGATGGCTCAGGCGGTGAAAGCTCCATGCTCCTAACTCTGAAGGCTGCCGGTTCGATTCCCATATGAGCCAGTGGGCTCTCAACTACAAGGTTGCCAGTTCAATTCCTTGAGTCCCGCGAGGGATAAGGGATGGTGGGCAGCGGCCCCTGCAACTAAGATTGAACACACACGGCACCTTGAGCTGAGCTGCCTCCCGGATGGCTCAGTTGGTTGGAGCGAGTCCTCTCAACCACAAAGTTGCTGGTTCGACTCCTGTAAGGGATGGTGAGCTGTGCCCCCTGCAACTAGAAAACAGCAACTGGACCTCGAGCTGAGCTGTGCCCTCCACAACTAAGATTGAACAACTTGACAACAACTTGAAGCTGAACGGCACCCTCCACAACTAAGATTGAAAGGACAACTTGACTTGCAAAAAAAGCCTGGAAGTACACACTGTTCCCCAATAAAGTCCTATTCCCCTTCCCCAATAAAATCTTAAAAAAAAAAAAAAAAAAGAGTGAGACTTTCATATAGAGAATTGGTTAAGAAGGTTTTGGTGGGCTCAAAAGATTGTTTAAAACATGTCACAAAGATAGTGAATGGAAGAAGCAGCTACTAACTACCATCATTAAGTTAGGGAAAGGTTAAGAGGTTGAGAGGATTAGAACCTACAAGCTTGAAGAGAAACTTCTGTGGAGATCTCGGGCCTCCTTCTTAGCAAAGAAGTAGGACACCTGGAGGAAGGGCTCAGCACAGCTGGGACTTAGACCTTAGAATAGAAGATAGATGCTGGTACCTCTGGACCTCAGCCAGTGCTTTGCAGAGGAGCCCAGATCTCTAAGGACAGACTTCTACTCAGCTATAACTGGTACCTCTGAGGGGACATAATGAGGCTGTTTTGGGAAATGTGAAAGAACAAAAACAGCTGGAAACTGGAACTCAGTGCTGTCCCAGAGTGTGGAGTTACTGGAACAACACTGGAATCACAGAGCAGAAAGTAGATTAATTACCAGCAGGGTCAACCCTCTGCTACTCATCATCTACGTATACATACATGTTAGAACAAGAACAAGAATAACAGAACAAGAATAACAATTTCATACTTTCACCTAAAAGTATTCAATTATCTTGTTTTACACATAAAGATGTTCTCATTTACTCCCTACAAAGGACAACACAAAATCAAATTGGTTGGAGAATCTATCACTGAATATTGTTAATCACTCCCATATTCAGTCATGATCCCATCTGAATATTCTGTAATCTAAAGACTAACTTATAAAGTTAACTACTCATGACAATCCTTAATAACAAAATAAAGACAAGGAAAAGAGTGGGGGACAAAGTAATCTGCATCCCTGAAACACACACACACACACACACACACACACACACACACACACACACACCATTCTAGAGAAAATGTTCTTAGCTGCTACGGTACTTGCCTTTGTAATCAGTGGTAAAGCCATAATTCATACAGACCCTACCTATGCTGTAGCATTTGCTGATCTCTGTAGTGTAAATATTTCCAAAGGTTGATTTCAAGCTTCCAAGGTGATGTCACTGAATGCAGAGTTGAGAAACGACTCATATAATCTGTCCCTTGTAGTTCATATGTGCCTGCTTCAGGCACTACTGCTTTCACAATACTGGAAGTTTAAATGGCATCTGCCATTTTGCACTTGCACGCCATTTGCACTCCTCACGCCATTCAAGCAAAAGGCAGAGGATAGTTACACTGGCATGGTGATAGGAGATTCTCTAGGGTCTCCTTTTATTACCATAAAGTAATTGAAAATTACAGTAAAGCAAACGAATAAACAAGCAGGCAAACAAATAGACAAGTGAGGCAGGTCCATTCATGATTCAGACTCTTCAGGAATTAACATTTAAATCAATACCTGCTAAAGAACTTCAGCCAGTTGAGATTGTGCCAGTATTGGCATAAGGAATGTGAAATGGATGAAGATAATTGGCTATTAATTTTGTGTCCCCCAAACCTAACACAGTTTATGACAATTTAAGTGCTCAATAAATGTTTGACAACTGAATAAAACGTATCTACCAGGTTAATTATCTAAATTGTCATTAGACCAAATGTTGCTTTTCAAACTAAATTATCAACTACATTAATGACTTTGGGTTTGAAATTCCATCCTTTGTTTCCCATAAGTGTACACCAAAGTACAACAAAAAAAGTGACTAAATTAACATTGCCATCCCGATGAAAATCTGAGTCATCCAAATTAGATATTCCCTAATTCCTCACTTTGCTTTTTATTATATTGATATTAAAAGATTCTGATTAATTAAAGATAAAACATTCACCTTCCACTGACTTTAAAAGCAGGTGCAGATAAATAAGCCATTAATTTGGATAGTGAGCCCGAGGAAAGAATAACACTTATCCACCTATGATAGATATTATTTGTTGATCTCAGTACTACTCCTGCCCCTCAAAGCATTCCCAAAGACTGCAAGGCAAGGAAGCTAAAAGCTACATCTCCCAGACTCTTTCACTAGCTGAGAGATGAAGAGGTGGAGAGAAGGAAGAAGAAGGAGTATCCTGTGACAGCGGCAGACCAGTGAGTGGGCATCAGCAGGAAAGCAGCACATGAAGGCTATTTTTTGCAGCCACTGTAATTCCGCCTGAGTATTATCCACTTCAGTGCTCATGCATTTAAAGTCATTCATGGAAGCTTCCTGAGGTTTTCTGGACTCCTCCTGAAAGTATCCCGCCTTGGGACTGCAGGCTTCTGAGGTCACTGGTGATAATTTCCCTGTTCTATGTTGATGTCCCCATTTCCTGAAAGTGCCATTCTTAACACCACATTCTCCGCCCTTGCAATGGTTTGGAATGCCTCCAGTTATCCCTTTAAATGCATTTCTTATATTAGATTAACCTACAATGAATGACCTCTGCTTAGTATACCATTCTATGCCATACTTCTTTCCTCATAAAGGACATGATAGATATGAAAGAAGCAGGAAGAGGCAAAAAAAAAAAAGCAGAAATCAATATTTGTTGATTAGTCTTTGAAGTGAATGCAAAGATTTCTTAGTCCCCAGGATCCTTAGAGAAGGATCAGATGGACATTTGTCAGAAAATATTGAAATATGGTATTATTTTAGGAGTCTAGTAGTCACCTCTAAAATTACTTTTAATGCTACAATATTGTAATTCTATGAACCATCAGGTAGCAACTAAGGAGAGGGTGTTCTGAATCATTATGGGATTGATATTAAATTATCTAAAATGTGATAGAATAATAAAGTAATCACACTGACAGCTTACATTAGCACTTAAAAATGCTTCAAAGTGCAAGCCTGCATAATTTACTCATAAAACACTCACTATAGAGCATTATTCTATACTTATGTCCACCATTATAATTATTTCTAAACGATAAAAAATATATCAAACAACATATTCACAATATACATGGAATATTTCACACCATGTTTCCCCGAAGATAAGACCTAGCTGAACAATCAGCTCTAATGAGTCTTTTGGAGCAAAAATTAATATAAGAGCCTGCATTATATTATATTATATTATATTATATTATATTAAAGACTGGGTCTTATATTATAGTAAAATAAGAGACCAAGTCTTTACATATATATATATATATATATATATATATATATATATATATATGTATATATATATATATGTATATATATATATATATATATATATATATATATATGTATACATTTTTCCTCCAAAAGATGCATTAGAGCTGGTTGTCCGGCGAGGTCTTATTTTTGGGGAAACACGGTATATGCAACACCCAATGCTATATGTGTACTTAGGGACATACCAAAGAGTATAATATACAAGCTCTCTGATTTTACAGAGAACCTCAGAGTCATTCTTAATTCCTTCATTCAATCCATCAGGCTGCAGCTGTAGGTTGTAATGCCAAAATATATCTCAAGTATAACTACTCCTTTTCATCCACATTGCAGTCGCTGGCTAAGCAATCATCATTTTCCAAGGGCTTGTCTCCTCACTCCTGCTTCTACATTTTGTCCCGCCGCCCCCCATCCCACCACCAATTCAATTTACATTTGGCACACAGAGTATGGTTTTAAAACATAAAAAAATCACACCATGTTAATTACTCATTATAAAACTTTCAGAGCTCCTTTTCTATTGTGATATAACCCAAATGTGTTTGGCCAGCAAAGTCCTGTAGGATAGAACTCCCGCACAGCTCTCAAGCCCTACCCCGCAGTACCGCCTTCCTTTCTTTGTTATGCTCAGCTATCTTGCCCTTTTGTCTCTACCTTCCTTCTCTACTTTAACACTTTGGCATTTACTGTTCTCTCTCCCTACTAAACTCCTCCATCTTGCTTTTTAAAGTCCTTTTTATTTTGAAATAATTTCAAATTTACATGAGTTGCCAGATAATATTAAGAGCTCTCATATACCCTTTGTCCAAAAGAGGACACTTGCTTTCATAACTGCAATAAAATAGTCACAATCATAAAAAGCCATTGATCACATTTTCATTAAATATTACCATCTAATTCACAAACCCCTTTCAAATCTCACAGATTGTCCTAATAATATGATGTAAAAGACCAAGATACAAACCAAGAATCGTATGATGTACTTAATTGACATCTCTTATTAGTCATTTTTAAGCTGAAAGAATTCATCAGGTTCTTCTTGTATTTCATGACTTTGATGGGTTTAAAGAATTCAGGCCTGTGATCTTGTAGCACGTTTTTTATATTGATTTGTGTTCTCAATACATTGTATTAGAAAACACACCATGGCAGTTATTTTATTGGTGATGTTAACCTTCATAGTTTGATTAAGGTAATGCTGGTTTTCTCCACTGTAGAATTGATTACTTAATGTGTTTATTAATAAGAATTTTAAAGTATTTGGTAGAAATATACTTTGATACTATGTATAATCTGTTCCTCACAATTTTTGCATCCATTTATGATGCTAGCCTATATTATTAGTAGAAAACTTGCCAAATGCTGATTTTCCAACTCCAGAATTCCTTTTACACATACAAGCTGGAATTCTACTGAAAGTAGAACTTGCTATTTCTTCAATTTAATATTTTATTTATTTATTCATCTATTATTTTGAATTTATTTTACTCAAAGTTACTATTTATTATTTTTATTTTTTGATGCTAAAATCCTCCATAGTTGGCCAGTTGAAGCCTCTTGAAAGTTGTTGTATACTTTCAACACACTTCCATCATTATTTGAGCAGTTCCTTGCTCCCAGCCCAAGGAACTTCTCCAAGCCCAACTTTTATTTCACTTGCCCAAGCCCTGGAGTTAGCCACTTTTTCAGAAATCGTGGTTCCTTTTATTGGAAAGTAGTATTTATAAATACAAAGGTCTCAGTGTTAGTTGTGTTGATTTCAAATGGTACATCAGTGGAGACAGTTGGAAAATATATGTATACATATATATGATATAGACACATATGTGTCTATATCAACTTCTACTCCTACTTATCTACAATTTATTTTTATAAATTTTCTATTATAGTTGACATGCAATATTATATTATTGTACAACATAGTGATTACATGTTTATATAATTAACAAGGTTTTATCACCCCAATAAATCTAGTGCCCATCTGTCACCATACATAGTTATTACAATATTATTGACTATATTTTTTACTCTATATTTTACATCCCCATAACTATTTTTTAACCACCAATTTGCACTTCTTAATCCCTTTCTCTTTTTCACCCACTCCCCTCTTGTTCCATTTGGCAACCCTCAAAATATTACCTGTATCTATGAGGTTGTTTCTGTTTTGTTTGTTAATTTAATCTGTTCTTTAGATTCCGTATATCTAAATTAAATCATATGGCATTTGTCTTTCTCGGTCTGACGTACTCTACTCAGCACAATACCTTCTAGGTCCATCTATATTCTTGCAGATGGAAAGACTTTATTCTTTTGCTGAGTAATGTTCCATTGTATATACTATGTACCACTTCTTCTTTATCCATGAATCTATTGACAGACACCCAGGTTACATCCATATCTTGGCTATTGTAAATAATGTTGCAATGTAACATATGGGTGCACATGTCTGTTTGAAATAATGTTTTAGGTTTCTTCAAATAAATACCCAGAAGTGGGATTACTGCATTTTCTCTGTATCTTGTTATAGCCTTTGTTTGGAAGTCTATTTTGTATTATAAGTTTTGCTACTTTAGCTTTTTGTTGTTGTTTCCATTTTCATGAAATATCTTTTTCTCATATTTTTACTTTCAGTTTGTGTGTGTCTTTCAATCTAAAGTGGATCTCTTAAAGACAGCATATGTAAGGGTGTTGTTTTCTTATCCTCTCAGCCCTCCTATGTTTTTTTTGAGTAGAGCATTAATCCATTTACATTGAAAGTAATTGTTGATAGGTATATAGCTATTGCCATTTGATTATTTATATTTTTTATCTTTTTTCTTCTTCTTCTTGTTCAAAGAAGTCTAACATTTCTTGTAATACTGGTTTGGTAGTGATGAACTCCTTTAGTTTTTCCTTGTCTGGGAAGCTCTTTATTTCTCCTTCAGTTCTAAATGATAGCCTTGCTGCGTAGAGTAACCTGTGTTGTAGGTCCTTGGTTTTCATCACTTTAAATATTACGTGCCAATCCTTTCTGGCCTGCAAAGTTACTGTTGAGAAACCAGCTGAAAATCTTATGGGAGCTCCCTTGTAGGTAATCTACTGCTTTTCTCTTGCTGCCTTTAAGATTCACTTTTTGTCTTTAACTTTTGACTTTTAAATTATGATGTGTCTTGGTGTGGGCCTCTTGGATTTATCTTATTTGGAACTCTCTGAACATTCTGGGCTTGTATATCTACTTCTTTTGCCAGGTTAAGGAAGTTTTCCATCATTCTTTACTGAAATAGGTTTTCAATTCCCTGCACTCTCTCTTCTATTTCTGGTACCCCCATGATGCAAATGTTGTTACTCTTGATGTTGTCCCAGAGACCCCTTAAACTACCCTCATTTTTTTTTTTTGGATTACTTTTGCAATTCTGATTGAGTGTTTTCTGCTACTTTATCTTATAAATATCTGATTTGATCCTCTGCTTCATCTAATCTCCTGTGGATTCCCTCTAATATATTCTTCATTTCAATTATTGTGTTCTTCATTTCTGACTGATTCTTTTTTATGTTTCCTATCTCCATTTTAACGTTTTCTATCTCTTGGTTGAAGTTCTCTCTGAGATCATTGAGCATCCACATAAGCAGTGTTTGAACTCTTTGTCTAGGATGTTGCTTGTTTCCTTTTTGTTTAATTCTTTTTCTGGAGTTTTTTCCATTCTTTTATTTGGGACATGTTTCTTTATCTCCCCATTTTTGCTGCCTTCCTGTGTTTGTTTCTATGTATTAGATAGTGCTGCTATGTCTTTGGTCTTCAAGAGTGGCCTTCTGTAGTCGGTGTCCTATGGGGCCCAGTAGCACAGTCTCCCTGGTCACTTGGGCTGAATGTTTCAGGTGTGTCTCTTGTGTGGGTTTTGTGTGCCCTCCTATTGTAGTTGAGCCTTGTTTGTTGTTTGCATGTCATGTTTGCATGTCAGGGTGATTGGTTGTAAGGACTGGCTGTGATTACAGTGGAGGACCTATTGTGCAGACGCTGGCCCTACAGAGCAGGATTTGTTCTAGCAGGACTCTGGTGCCTGCCCAGTCTGCCATTTGGGTGTGCCATCCAAGGAGGTAGGCAGTCCAGAGCTTGCCACTAGGTATGCCAGCCTTAAGGCCTCCTGAGAGGGGCCTTACCACATGCCTAGTTCAGATGCAGACTGGGGCCACCTGGAATGATCCACAAAGCAATGCAACAGATGGCTGCCACCGACGCTTGACTTGGAGTTGCTGTGAGAGGCCAAGCCATGAACCAAGGGCAGTTGCCAATAGCCCTGGGCTTGGGTCTGTTCAGCACGAGGTACGGGGCACATCGAGGCCAGATGCTGCTTGTTTGGAGTTTGTGAATCTTTGGGATATTTTAGGAAAATCCACAGCATGAGCAAAGGCAGGCAGTTTGTATAGAAAAGCCATTGGAAGCTGCTAGGGTGCACCCTCATGTTGGGTGGGGCAGAGTCTCAGGGAATCACCAGAGCAGAGTGACCAATGTCAGCCAGGTTGAAGAAAACTCAGATATGGCTCCAGCCTGCTTGTGAAGGCTGGGTGATAGAAAGGTTCAATAAAGGAACAATGGCTTCTGCCAGCACTTCTGTCTGGGAGGCAGCTGCCCCTCCAGCCCTCATCCTGAAGACAGACAATTCAGTTCCTCCCCATATGACCCTGGAACCTTTTGAGCTGCTGCTCCAGTGCTGGAGTTCAGAACAAATGAGTTTTCAGTGAGTAAGTCCATGTGTAGTATCTTTAAGAGGAGAGCCTGGGACTCTAGTTGCCCTCTGTCTCGTACAGTCACAATCTCTGCTGATTTTCACAGTCAAAGAGTTGTGAAGATTTCTCTTCCCAGCATTGAAATACTGGACTGAGGAGTCTGGTGAGGGCCTGGGACCCCTTGATCCTCAAGGTGGACCTCCATAGCTAAGATATGCCTCCTGAATTTGAACTGCCACACGTGGATGTGAGACCAGCTCATTCAATGTCTCCTCCCCTCCTACTACCTCCACATTGATTCTTCTGTATGTCTTTAGTTATAGGACTTCTGTTTAGCTAGACTTCAGGTGACTCTCAATGGTAATTGTTCTGTAGTTTAGTTTTAATTTTGATATCACAATAGGGTGCAAGCATACCTATTACCTACTCCACCGTCTTGATGAGAAAATTTATAATTTATTTTTTAAATCAAAATTTCAATTGCTATTTCCAATTCTAGTCACCTCTTTCTACATTTGCAACTCCATTTTTAACAGTGAGAATCTTGCCTCCCATGGTCCTCAATTTATTTGCTTATTTTCTCCATCTCTCTGCATTGTATGTACCAATTTTCCAGCAGTCTTGGCAAAAACTCAGTACCTATTAAAGGGAAAAAGAATGAGGAAAAGGGAGAAAAGAAGGAGAATACCTCACCATGTCTTTTAGTTACTTTAATCTAATTTTTGGGTCCTTGCTTAAATTGCAACCCCTCTAATATGAATCCTTTTTATACAGTGACACAGTGGCCATAAGTAAAATTTAAGATTGACTACTTAGTTTTTATACTCCCTTATACTCCCTTTTAAAAAAGTGTCAAATTTTTGATACTTTATTCAAGCAAAGTGGTTATGATTTCAGGCTCCTAGAGACCTGATTCTGCCACTTACCAGCAATGTGAACATGGGCAACAGTTTTTAATCATCAAGTCTAAAAACTGGCTCATAGTATTGAGCTAGCTAACTCATACAGATGCTGTGAAAAATAAATAAGATCAGAATTATAAAGGTCTTGCTGTGAATTTTACTTGGCATGTGGTAGACACTTAGTCAAAAAATGTTTGTTGTTGCTGAAATACATTTGGGGTAGTATTGATATTTGGGATAGCTATTGATATATAGTTAAATTTGTGTTAATATTAGCAGCAGCATTCTTCAGATTTAAGTTTATGCATCCCTAAAATCATAATTATGTACTGTACAAATATCATTAAACTATCTGAATATTTTTGTCCTTAAGAAACACTATAAATTTGTATCAATGAAAAATATTGCATGTCTGTGAACATATGCAAAATAGTGTGAGTACATTTATTTCTCTGGACTATCTATTACAAAGAGGTACTATTTATTTTCAAAGATCATTCATGGTATTCTACACACACTAATACATACACACAATAAATGTTTAAAGAATGATAGGAAAATGACTAATATATTGTAACTACTTATATTTTAATAAAAATAAAAGTGTTTTAAAAATATTTTACTAATTTCCAAGATTGTTAGTTCCAGGAATATCAATTCATTATATTAATTTCATTGATGGTTGCTTTCATTTAGGAAAGCAAGACTTGTAATTATTGTCTGTCTGTATTTTGTTTTTTAAGAATCAATTATGTTGATTTAAAAAAGATATTTTATACAGGTTTTATTTCTACATAGTAATAAAAATATTTTTTGGAAGTTACATTGTAATAAAGATGTAAAAAATAAAGCTTTAAGCCAGAAAAACAAAATTTTTACATAAATATACAACATTCAAAGCATTGATTATTACTGTTACTTGGACATAATGTAAATGAAAACCTATTAATATTGAAATGTTCCACTGCCCTCTTATGGAAGGTACATGAATGGCATTCAGTAGTTTTACACATTTCTTTTGAAGTGAAAATACTATAACATTTTAAAAATGTGGTATAATTGATTATACTCTGTTCTTTTCATTGATTATTTTACTTTTCGTTAATTTCCTGACTACAAAACAATACTTAACAATTTTTACTTGTATAACTTTTTTCTCCTTAAGTTAATCAGTATATATAATTTCTACAAATTTGTTTTTCACATAATGTTCTTTGAATTTATATCAAAATTGTAGTAGTGCATTAATGGAAAACTGATATACAATAGTTGAGTATTTAATGCTGAGGGTGAGTAAAATAGACATTTTAATGTTTAAAACATGGCTGGTTAATCCATATGAAAACATTGAATAAAATAATAGTTGACCCTATATAACATGTACAATTTGATATACATTGTTCTAGGTAAAAAGCATTCTACCTATATTAACCCACTGTATTCTCACATAAATCATTATCACTCCTAATACACAGATAAGGAAAGGGAGGCATGGAGAAGTATATGAATTACTCAAAGTCACTTGGATACTAAATTACAGAGCTGGTGTTTGAACCCAGGCTGTCTGTTTCCCTGTTTTTAAGTCCAAATCTTTACCGATGCTCTACGATAAGGATAAATCATAAAAACATCTGATGTATTTATGATCCCTAAAAGGAACCCAGAAATTGTTAGTTCATCTCTAGCTAGATTATTTTAAGATTTTAACAAATTGAATGGGTAACCTAGTTTGTTCCTATTTTATGAGTATGGGTGTTAGATATGATCTTGTTTATTCTCTAATGCTTCATCCCTCTTCAATACCTCCTGCTCTTCTATTCCCCTATTCCTCCTAAAAAAAAAAAAAAAAAAGCAGCAAGCTCCTTCTATACCAAGCACTCTGTACATCCTGGAGATACAATTCTGAATAAAAGAAAACATCTGACCTTTAGGAGTTTATAAGCTAAGATGGGAAACAGAATTTGAACATAGTGGATGAATGCTGATCCAAGGGTAATCAGAGCACAAAAACAGGGCGAACAACACCGCAAAGGAAAATGCCATCTAAACTGAGAACTGGAAGTTGTGTTGCTTCTAGCCAAAGTTATAGGGAGGAATGGGAAGAAATGGAGATCAGTCTTGACACATAGAACAGTATGTGCAAAGAAATGGATTAGAAAAAAAATTAACATCGAAGACATGTAAATACAGCACTTGAATATGACTAGGGTATCGAATGTACTAGGGAAGAGATGGGCTAGCGGTAAGGTAGGAACTTAATGTGAAGAACCTGGTCTACCGTCTTGAGCAGTTTGAATTTCATCCTGAGGGAAATGCAGAGCCTTAGAGAATGATTAAACCAAAATTATACTTTTAAATGTTCCAGTTATTTACATTTTTCTTTAAAAATGAAAGAAGATTGTGAAATCAAGAATGTATTATTTCACTAAAGAAGGTAAACAGAAATGAACGCAGCCTCACCCCCTTCTATCGTGGGTTGAATTGTGTCCCTGCAAAAGACACAGTGAAGTCCTAGCCCTTGGTGCCTATGAACGTGACCTTATTTGGAAACAGTGTTTTTGCAGATCAAATGAAGTTAAGATAAGGTCATACTGGGTCAGGATGGGCTCTAATTTATAAGACTGGTATCCTTATAAGAAGATATACACACATGTGAAGAGAGAACACTGTCTGACATTGAAGGCAGAGATTGGTGTATGTATCTACAAGACAAGGAACGTCAAAGAGTGCCCAACACCACCAGAACTAAGAAAAAAGCATGGAGCTGACTTTCTTCTAGAACCTTCAAGACAGCATGGCTCATTTTCAGATTTAATAGCCTCCAGAACTGTGAGAGAATAGATTTCTGGATTTGTTAAGCCATCCAGTCTCTGGTACTTTGTATGGAAGTCCTAAAAAACAAATACACCCTCCCTCCTAGCTCTGCCTTTAGGACTGCATATCAGGAGCACTCCAGAGCTCTACAAAATTTACCAAGTGAAAGGCAGTTGACTTCTGAGAAAAGGCTAACATTATATTTTGAAGACATTTTTACATAATTTCTTCTCTGAATTTTCTATAAGGTCACGTGCTTACATAAATATGGTTTTCTAAGCACCCAAAAATATTCATAAGTTAAATCTCACATCTTATTTGCCTGCTTAAATAATAGCGCATGAAGAAACACTCCCTGGTCTAGTGACTGATTCTCAAGATTTTGTAAGGAGGCTGTGATGGTACTAAGAACAAATGACCCACTGCATGTTTATGTGATTGTAAACTGGCAGCCTGAAAGCAGAATCTGGCTCTCAGTCATGTGTTATTTCATTAACACACGTGTTTCTTAGATTTTTTAGCAAGCATTTTGAATGAATTTAGACAGGTAGCCCAGTCCCCACATTCCCTCATGCTTTCTAGACTCAAATTTGTTTAACTTGAAGGATCTGAGTGTTTTACCATACATCATCCACCCTGCTTTGCATGTATGTACCTATCATCTTGTCTGTATTATGCTTATTGAGGGCCAGAAGGGTGTGCACTAATCTGGTCCCTTTGTGTAGAACTTTGTGTAGAATATTCACAAAGTTCTGGTCCCTCAGACCTCTTTCTTTCCTTTCTTTCTTTCTTTTCATGTCTTTCCTGATTCTTTGGGCTACATCCTCTATCTTTAGCCCTGAATTCATTAGTTGGATCCTATACATTATTGGCTTCTCTAATTTGGCTGTGATTTACATGGCGCCTGAGTTTAGGCAATGCATTTGGAGTGGAATAGAAGAGAAGTATACAATGCCATGGCCATTTATATATCAGGAGGCTTAATTTCTCTTGGTATCTCAAGGCTAGTCTTGCACATAGAATAAATAGGGAAATACGTACATTGTGGTTTGATTTGTAAGGATTTGGGAAATCTTCAAGCTTGCAAAAGATCATCTTCAGCTTTTGGAGGATACCTGAATATAATGACCACTTAATATGGGCCAGCAACTGTGCTGAGCATTTTAGTTTATTACATTCTTTAATTCTCATAATACCTAGAGGTAGTAGATACTATTACTAATCCCACATTACAGATAAGGAAACTGAGGTTCAGACTGGCTTCATAAATTGTTCAGAGTTACACGACAAGAAGTAGTAGAGCTTATATTAAGAAAAAAATAAATCTGAATCCAGGATTAAAGTGTCATACGAGGTCAGACAATTAAGTTTGAGAACTCATCCTGGAAAATGTTCTACCTACTTTATTGGTGAATATCACTATGGTCGCCTTCAAAGTACTCTCCTTGGGAAGCTATGCACCGATGACAGTGGTTAATGATACTTCAAAGCAATTTTGGAACTCTTTCTGGAATGGCCATCAGAGCTGTCGTCATATTAATTACCCTTTATGTCCTGAATGCCATCAAAATGTCTTCCTTTCAATATTTCCTTTATCTTCGAGTAAAGAAAGAAGTCACTGGGGCCCAGATCAGGTGAGTCTTTGTGTGTGTGTGGGAGGGGTATTCCAATACAGTTATTTGTTTCCTGACTAAAAATTCTCTCACAGACAGTGCCCTGTGAACTGGTACATTGCCCTGGTACAAGAGCCATGAATTTTTGGTGAAAAGTTCAGGTTTGCCTAACTTTTTCACACAGCCTTTTCAGCACTTCCAAATAATAAACTTGGTTAACTGTTTGTCCAGTTGGTACAAATTAATAATGTATAACCACTCTGATATCAAAGAAGGTTAGCAATATCGTTGTGATAAGTTCACAAACTTAATTTTCAGATCTCGTGTGTGAGTGTGTGTGTGTGTATAAAATGTACATAAGAATATTTACATATAGCCTCTCATACTCTTGGAATTTATTTGTAATGAAATGTTATCCAACTTAAGAACTGAAAAAAGTGACGCTGCTTTAGTTGAATAAAGAGGGGGGTGGAGTAGAGTAGAAGCCCTTTCCACTGCCTCCTCCCCCACACCCCGCAGGGCTCCAGGGATTACAGGTGAAACTATCTGTCAAATGGTAGTTGCCTGTGTGGACAAAGCCCCATAAAGCAGTTTCCAAGCTCTCAGCCTCACATCAAAAGGTGCTGGCTCGGGTAGTAAATGGCCATCAACTGTGATCAGATGGCCATCAGCTGTGGCTAGTTGACTGTCAGCTGTAACCCGTAAGCCACTGGCCACTAATATAACTGCTGTGGCTACGCTAGCAGAAGAGTTGGGGGCTAGCAAGAAGATGGTGTCTGGCAAGCGCGACTGCTGTTAGGACGGCGGGTTGCAAATTATGTAGATCCTGCTTCCTGTGTTTCCAGCCCAGCCACCAGCGAGAATGTATCGGTTTGACTCCCCTATCTATGGCTCCGTGGGTGTTCCTTTTTGGCCTCACCATGTCCTGCGTTCTTATGTGGGGAGCGGGACCAGAGACCCCGCAGGCCGCCCGGTGCGACATTGCCTTTCACAGTGGAGCTAAAACGTAAAACTTTTATTAGTCATTTGCACCTTGACTAATGGATATGAATTAAGGAGAAATGGGAGGAAAAGAGCTGAACACTTGTCCTGCAGGATGGCCTGTGGGGTCTCAGCTCCCGCTCCCGGACACAAGAACACAGGATATGGTGAGGCCAAAAAGGAACACCGACGGAGCCATAGGTAGGGGAGTCATACCACTATAGTCTCACTGGAGGCTGGATTCACATGACGTGTGACCTGCTGTCTGCTTTTCTGCCAACTGACCGACTCGACTCTCCTCGACTTAACTCCCCATCACAGCCGCGGCAGTTATACTAGTGGCCAATGTCTCAATGGTTACAGCTGATGGCCAACTAGCCACAGCTTATGGCCATCTAATCACAATTGATGGCCATTTACTACCCGAGCCAGAAACTTTCCACATGAGGCCGAGAGCCTGGAAACTGCACTCCTGGCTCTGTCCCCACAACACTGTTGCCTGAAAGTGGTCAAAGAGTGAGGGAAGCCTAGTTAACTTTAAGCTTAAGAATACTCAGGTAAAACCTGTAAACACTCAGCTTAAACACTGTTAATAAGAATTAGGGAAGCAATAGCTCAATTCTCTATACTTAGTGGCCCGGGATTCGATATTAGAGTTCCTAACTGAAATGATTATGTTTCACAAGTTTGGACTGTAATTTTCAGTAACTGAGACTCTAGATTTTCAAATCCATATTAACTGAATCATACTGTGCTTCTTAAAACATGACTAACAAGTGAGAGCTATTTTTCTAGACTTTTAAGCTTATATTCAGTAATAACACTCACGATTTGTTGTTCCCTTGTGCTTTTTTTTATGTTTCAGGTGTACAAAACAATGTAATAGTTGGATATTTACACCACTCCCAAAGTGACAACACTCCCCAATCTAGCACCCCTCTGACATCACGTACAGCCGTCACAGTTCCACTGACCCCATTCCCTGCACTGCACTCCACATCCCGTGACTACATACATTTATATATAGGAAACCACAGTTGACATCCATCACTGTTCAGCTTCAGGTGCACACCATAGCAGCCAGGCGCTTACACTATCTATGAAGTGGTCTCCCCAATAAGACAAGTGTCCATCAGA
Organism: Rhinolophus hipposideros; assembly: GCF_964194185.1. Taxonomy (NCBI): domain Eukaryota; kingdom Metazoa; phylum Chordata; class Mammalia; order Chiroptera; family Rhinolophidae; genus Rhinolophus; species Rhinolophus hipposideros. The sequence continues at coordinate 78,200,993 of NC_138055.1, forward strand.
TACCCTACAAAATCTTTACATTACTGATTGTACTCCCCAAACTTCATATCCTCGTGGCAATTTGTGGTTACTGATTGTGATTTCTAATCCCCTCACCCTCTTTCCCATCTCTACCACCCCTCCCATCTAGCAACCCTCAGCTTTTTCTCTATATTTCTGAGACTGTTTCTGATTAGACTGTTCATTTATTCTGTTCTTTAGATTCCACATATAAGTAAGATCATATCGTATTTGTCTTTCTCCATCTAACTTATTTCTCTTAGCATAATGTTCTCTAGGTCCATCCATATCATTACAAATGGTAAGATTTCATTCTTCTTTATGGCCGAGTAATACTCCATTGTCTAAATGTACCACAGTTTAAGACGGGGCTGCTGTTAGGGCTGGCTACATTCTAAGGTGACAGGTCCTAGTATTTCCTTTGTGTGAAACCAACTGGACAAATCTGAAACCTGGACAGCATTAGGCTCCGAGCTAATCAATAATACAGCTAATCAATAAGAAAAGACAGTGTTGCCATTGCTGGCTGATCAGTGAAAGATATCACAGCATGGGAAAGGAGAACAGTCAGTTGCTCTGTCTAGTGCACACAAGTAAGCTCTTTTGCTGGAAACACCTCCCTATTCTCTCCAAATAGATTAGAACTGTTTTGTAGTTTGTTAATGATATTATACAGGCAATACTTATTTTCCTATTAAAAGACAAACACTCATTCTTATATAAATTACTTTCCCCTTTGGTTACCTGAACATTGATGTAAAGATGACTATTTAGAGTTCCATTAGGACTATTGTCAAATAATCATCATTATGTTTATTCAGAAATAGCATTATTTCATGCCCAAAATATTTCCTCCCTATTTAAAAAAAAGTCCTTTAGGGCCTTGACATTACTTGATCGTAAAAAAAGAAATGCTTATGCTTTAACCAACAACTATTGAATTCCTGTGAAACAAATTACTTGTGAAATTTCAGATACTTTTTCATTTAGTCATGGCAAAATCAAGGAAAAATCTGTGAACTAGTGCTTGTCATCACTATATGCATTATAAAGTGTACTTTTGTGGTGAGAATACCCCAAAAAGTGATATTTTTATCCACCATCCCTATTGTACAAGTGCTTTGCTCACTCTGCCTTAAGATAGAAATGCGTTCTAGCAGTCTTATTTGAACAAGTTGGCAATTTGAAAAATTAAAATCTTTGAAAAATTCAAGTTTAGGATATGGAGTACTGTATTTTTCTAAAAGAACACGAAAAGTTAAATTAACCACAAAGTGATGACAAAAAGTGTATTGTTTCTACTATTGTAATTCATCTGTGAAATTCAATAGGAAGGTAGCTTAACCTACTTGTTTGAATTGGGATTTGTTTGAATATAAATGTTTTATGAAGAGATGGGAAATAAATAGAAATGAAAAAGTTTTGGATGAGAAAATGCTCTGTATGCTTCATGGATATAAGTTATGATAATGAGTTGAAAAGTAAAAATAAAATAGGCAATAAATTCCATATTATGAGAATAAAGTATATATTATGTCAATAATTAGATTTATTCTGCTTAATCAAAATCCTAGAATCAGTTTGTTAGTAACTTTACTTGGCTAAAAAAATGAGTAGATGTTCTTCTTCTGAAGGGCTCATTGGTTTGCAGTTGTCTATGTCCACATTGTTTACTTTATGCAAAAACTCCGAAAAAATCATTGAGATTATTAAATATCATACAAAATTATTTGCAAAAAGGCTGAATTGAAATAATTCTACCCAAAAGTGTATTAAGAACGAATACAATGCATAAACTTCTCTTTGATTTATTTCACTAAGAGATTGGGTCATCCAGATACCCTCTTGCTCAGAAAAGCTATCTTCATTGTGAAATTCTATCAGTTACTGATTTAACAGACTTCAAATCTCCCATTCTGATCCTTTGAATACTCAAAATAAAGCAAGCCTTAAATTGAAGAGGAAAAAACTCATATTCCTAACAAAAGAAAGTGTGTTCTAGGAGAATGAGTATACGCCAGGCATCTGCCCCTATGAACTTGTTGGACCGTGTTCATAGTGTGGGTAAATGCTGGTAATGAGCAGATAAAATGAATGCCACGTGGCTACCATGCTTGCACATTTTAAGGTTGACTCAATCTTTTCACATTGGGATACACTGAGGTGTTCTGCTTTTTATAAACAGTCTTTTAAAGAACAGTGAAATTACATATTTTGGCAAATCTTTTAATGGCTTTTCCTGGGAAAATTGTGTTCTCAGAAATATGTTAATCTCTTCCAAAGAATCTTTATCTTCCTTACTATTCAAGTGAGTACCTGAAAAGGCAATCAGTGGAAAAAGAATGGCAGCTGGGATATCACCATTAATATATAGGGCATGGTTCCTTTTATTTACAAGGGCACAACATATGGTATTGCATAGGCACCCCATGGCACATTTCTTAACGTTCATATACACCAGGTGTTTTGTTTTTGTTGTTGTTTGTGGTGGTAGTATGGATGTGTGTTTTGATGGTGGTACTAGGAATCACTGTGGTGTGTTAAAACAATAGTCAAATCTGAAAGACATTGAATTTAGGACAAGATAATGTCCCAGTCCGTCTTCTCTTTTTACTTCCACATGATAGGCATTCGCAAGGCAATGTTTTAGATGGGAATGCATGTCAGGATAACTAGAAGATCAGCCAATTTTGGAGTCAGTCATTTGAGGCAAAATAACATATGGAACATTTTACTTCAGTCCTAAGTTATGAAGGTAAAAATATGCTACGCTCCATAATGGATAGCTTATGGAAAGTGTTATCTTTAATATTTCCAATAGTTTTCTAGAGTTTTATGGTTTTTCCATTTTTGTCACAACTTTATGGCTCAAAAATTTACAATGAAAATTTATGGAAAAATCCGTGCAATTGCTATTGCTTTTATTCATACCCAATCAACATAAATACAAATCTCTTTTGGGAGTGTTCAGGAAACAGAGTGACCAGAACAAAACCAAAAGGAGAAAATATTTTACTTTTAAAGAATATTTTTATTATAAATTTCAGCTTCTAGCCACCAAATTATTTTCACCCCAGTTATCACTGTTATAGTACCTTCATTTTCATTCTCTTTGATTGAGATATTTAGGATTCGTATTTCACTTGTACTTTTTTTCATCTTCTTTACACTCATAGTATCTAACTCAAAATGCACATTAGAATACGTTTTAAAAAATATATTCATGTCCTGTATCCAATCCCAATAAGATTCGGATTCAATATGCTGAAAATATGTCTTTAAAAGGGCACAAGTGACTGGAAAGCATAATTATAGTGAAGAAGCACTACTTCCTGAGCTTTAACTTTCTGGGATCACAAATCCATTTGAAGATTCAACAAAAAAAGTAACTTCTGCTTAAAAAAAAAATGAAAAAATGAACATACACACAGACGCATGGTGATGCAAATACATTTTCATGAAATTGCATCCTAAGAATCCGTTGCACCAATATATTAAACTTCCTCATTATGACTCTAACACCTAATAGTGAGTTTATTTTCTCTCCCCTCCTTTAATTTCCCTCTGAATATTCTATCAGCTCCAGGTTGTCACACTCCCCAACCTGTCTTCCATTTGAAGATACACAATACTTGGCTATGTTACATCTAGGTGAAAGTTTAGACCAAGTCTTCAACCAGAAGACGTTTAAAGTAATACAAAAACAAGTAGCCTCAAATTTTAGAGTGCAGAGAAGGATACTTCATACTATCACTCATTGATTAAATACTACACCATCTGGGAAAGGACAGGTAAGGGCTCTCCCTGAGGAAGGGGAGAAAGTGGGGAAAAGATGAATAGTTTATACTCTACTTACATTGGTGCATTGTCTTACTAATAAAAATAGGGTAGATTTTTGGTGAATAGATGCTGAAAGAAAGGATGAGCACATGAATACATGAGTAGTCAAAGAACTGACTAAAAGAAAGAAGCAGGAAGAAGAGACCTTGTTTATTTTGCTTTAAACTCTATGACCTCGTTTTGTCATATGCCAAGCGAGAGCATTAGAAGTAGTTTAGATTCTCTTCCTTTTCAAAAGTAAAATCCCTACCTTCTTCACATCACTCTGTGAATAGAAAGGTGGGGACCTATTCCCTAGTCGAAGGCAGGTATCCAAATTGTAGATCAAATTCTTTCATGGAAAGAGGAGCAAAGAAAAATGGTACTATTGGGGAATGCAAGCTAATGCCTTTTGCAGGGAAAATATTTGATACAAACTTTTTAATATTGATGTAGCTTATGAAAAAATATTTCTTCAACACAAAAATAAACAAAATTTATATCATTTTAACTTCTGAAATAGTGAAGCAGATCTATGTGCCTTTATATGAAACACTGTCCAAAATAAATTATTCATTGAAATAAGTACAATTCAGAAGAAAGAATACTGAATGCTGTTATTTATGTAATGTGTATACATAGAGAGCATCTTTTGAAGAATACAGAGAAACTGATAATGGTGGTTGCCTTCAAGGATGGGAAATGGGTGGCTAGGAGAAATTTTGAAGGGGAAATTTATTTTTCACTGAATTGTTAATTTTTTTGAGTTTTGTATAATGTGCATATATTGCCGATCTATACAATATTTTAAAAATATAAAAATTATAAACTGTTTTAAAGAGATGCAAAATATATTGGTGAATATGTAAAAACAAAACAAAAAAGCCAGAAAGTTTCAGTCACCAGTGGAATTATATTTCAAAAACTATGATGCAGTCTGTTAATATGTCTATAGCAGACCAAAAATACTTGGCCAAAATAAATCAATGGATATGGTATGTGCCATACCTCCCCTATTTTGCTACTTTATCCATCATTGTTTTTTAAACTGTACATTTAAAAACTGTAACTGATATATTGTTTATAAATAAAGCCTTTTAAAGAGATGGTACTGAGTGAAGTTCTTCTGCTTCATTCAATTTTATATCTACAACAGCTTCACAATAATCATCGTAATTTTTTTTCATACTTCAGAGACAATACTGACCCAGCAAGCTGTCAACTGTATATGTGGTTTCCTAGAAGTATTTTTTTCAAGAATTGTGAGGCTATATTAAAACATCATTTAACTATAATACTCTATGTTGCCTTTGTCTCTAAGGTGGTGGTAATCCTGTTAATCAATCTATTAATCCCACTTGGAATGTGATGATTAATTACTAAGAAATGCCTAAATACTGACTGAAATGCAAGAAAATCCAGTTAAGGCGATACAAGAAAACTCAATATAGAAAACAAATATAATTTTTTACTTTATTCATAGCTTAAAATGTAATGCCATACAATTTTAACAATCACTTAAAAAAGGATTTATATTTGCATAAAACAGAAGCAAAAGAGAAAGATATGAAATAAAATGCCACCTTGCTTCAAGTTTTCAAATCAGTATTTGGAGTACTAATATACACCTATATACATTGCAAGTATATTATATAAATATACTATGAGTAATCTTGAATCCACAATAAATATCAAGGAGATTTTTAGGCACACGGCATAGAAAAATGCAGAATCTGCATAATTCTTGAGAGTGCTGAGTGACTCACTCTTAGATCATTTTCACACATATATTTTACACAAAATATACAGCCATCACACACATGATCCCCAGTCACCTCGGAGTCTAACCTTTCATCTCAATATAAGTGCCTTCTTATTCTTTGATACTACTTCTCTATACAGCCATTACATAAGAAAATATTTTGCAGTTTTCTTCAACTAATTGCCTAAGAAGGTATCAATGCTACCAAAATAAGTACAGTCTATCTACACAATATAATCATGGAAATGTGTTGAGAGGCACCAACTTACAGAACTGTTCTTTGTAATACTGGGAGTTACCCTGAAGGCAAACTTACTCATTTTAAAGTATACCATTTTTGAATTGCCAATAGTATTACATCCAGAAATTTTTAGAAACTGAGGTAACACCTGTTTGTTTTTTGTTGTTATTGTTTTAGAGATAGAAATACTTGAAAAAACACCAAGACTATTTTTAAAAATTCTAACGACCATGAACTTCATCACTGTAAGCTTGTCTGCAACTCTTTCTGTGCAAATGTAAACCGAAGAACCCAAAGGAACACTCTAGCTGAATTTACATACACTGTTAGGGTTAAAGATCACAGCCATGGATAACCTGAGATCGTCCTCTGATAAGGGAAGCCTAATGCTTCTCTTCGTTGAGCCGATGTTCATTGACAAAGATGAACCGAATAAAACCCACTGATTTCCCACCCCTGCCAGCTACAAGTCAGATTCTGGCATATCTGGCATATCTGCCATCAAATACCCTATTCCATATCGTCCATTGGGAGCAGTATCCAGAGTTGGTGATCCACTCTGTTTCCGATAAATATTTTTACCAAAATTTGGAGAGGACATCTCGCTTGGTATCTTTCCGTGAATGAGGCTTGCATCATCTCCCTCTAAGTTTACAGGCTCCTTCAGGACCCTTCCTCTCTTATAAGTGACAGAGGCTAAATTACCAGAGCTATCATCTATAAGGTTGCAGCGACGAATGAGGAAGACAACCGGGACGGGGAGTATGGCTAGGACAACCAGAGAGACACAGACAACCATTCCCCAGGTTGGATAGCTCAGAAATTCTTCAGATGCCTGTTAAAGCCAAAAAAAAAAAAGTATTTATTAATATTCAGGTTTGTAAGCAAATAATCTGGGCTAGTCTTGTGACTTGCTTTGTTCAGGAGACTGCTGTGGAAATGACATTCAGCAACTTTCAAGGCTACGCTTTAAAGGCCGTGCAGTTTCGGCTTCTGTTTCATAGAATGCTGCCCTGAATCCATATTGCTCGAAAGAAGTCAAGAATGAAAAATCAGAGAGTGATACTGGCTCTCCAAGTTTAATTAGCTTCCATAGGACCCAAGAAAAAAATAAATCATTACATTTTGTGGTAGATCATCATTAAGCAATGGATACCTGTTACATAAGTCCTAAAATCTAAATTATGCAAGTGCATCTGGGCCAAAGGGGTTGGGTAAAGGATAACAGGCTTGTTCATGCATAAGTCATAAATTTAGTTGTTATTATATAGAATTATTTACCATGGAATAGATCAGAGTTATCTCAGAAAAGTAAGCACTCTAATTTTATAACAGCTAATATATGTTTTATGATTGCATTATTATGTGGGTAATACAGCTTGAGAACAGAATTAAAATAGTGGTTGCTAATATAAAACAGCAATAACAAAATTTTACTTCAACAGTTACTTAAATTATGTCTACATGGCTCACACATATTTTCACTGTTATATAGTATCTGGGATACAATTTAACATATTCATACCATATATGAAAAATATTTCCGATGGTTTGAGCAACATGTTTTCTACTTAAAGGCCGGGTGATTATTGGTTCATCTATAGTGACATAAATAAAGCTACTAATGAGAACCAAGTTACTGTTTCTCATGTATTAAAAAAAAAAAAAATCTACAGTATACAAAAAAAATCATACATTTTTGTGACCAAACAAAACATAAATATCTAGATCCTTGCATAAAAGCAATACCATGCATTAAACAGTAAAATATGCTGTGAAGAATGCAAAAGACAAAAACTTCTAAAATGGCATTTTACGTATATTTTTTTTTACAAATTCTTATTTTGCATTTTACCTTATCTTCAATCCATGCATTATAGCCAGGAGGATTTAATCCCATATTCACAACACTAGCTATTAGCAGTGATAATAGCATTAGAGGAGAAATATATTTCCACATATAGTAGTAATATCTGTTGGGAGCAAAGCCCAGCATATCCCTTAGGTCTTCCATAAACCTAAATAAAAAGAAAGCAAGTTTTCCTCAATTTATGTAATACCTTAAAAATGTGCATTATATCAATGGTAGGACAAGGCTTTAGACATGATACCCCATGCACCTTTTATACTGAATGAAAAAGTCCTATTAGAAGATGACTTAAAAATTAAGAGCACATATACGGTAAAATGGAGCCAGTTAATTACATGCTGTAATTTTCATTTTGTGAAAGCCCTCTTAAACCAATCACTGAAAAGTTTCCTTCTACTGATGACTTTCTTCTCTATGAACACAGTATTTGCAATACGTTAAAAATTCCTTGTCTTCTTGTCTTTATTTAGCAATAATTAATTAAGATCATCCAATATACAATCCATGTTTATATTACCTGTAGTCTCATTTCTTTTTATACTCTGTTCATTTGAATTGAAAGGTCAATACATTGCAACTAATTGTTTGTCAAGCCCATTCTTTTATTTTATTAAATGTATTGAGGTGACATTAGTTAATAAAATTAGATGGGTTTCAAGTGTACATTTCTGTATTACATCATCTATATGTTGCATTGTGTGCGCACCACCCAGAGTCAGCTCTCCTTCCATCACCATCATTTGACCCCTTTCACCTCTTCTACCTCCCCACCCCTTACCCTCTAGTAACCACTAAACTGTTGTCTGTGTTTATGAGTTTTTGCTTGTTTGCTTGTCTTGTTCATTTGTTGCTTTCAGTTTTACGTCCCACATATGAGTGAAATCATATCTCTAGGTTCCTTCTACAAATCTTTTTTGTTTCTTCCAATTTTGTGCTGAACCAGCTGGGTCCTCTGTACTGCAGTTTGCCCGTCCGGCTTTTGCTGATTGCATCCCCACAGTGTTGCTTCATAAGTGCATCCGATCCTCCCACTTCCTGTAAATTAATACTTCAACCTAGTATTGATCAGACTTTCTTTTAAGTGAGCTTACTGAGGTATTATTTACATGAAATACAATTCACCCTCTTTAGGTGTACGATGTTAACACTGTCAAAGCACATGATTATTACACACTAGTTTATCTCCCTTAATATTTATCTAGAGATAAATATTTACTGCCCACACGCCAGTCCTGTACCGATATTTCTGTAGATTTCGGGGTGGTCTAAAGCTAGTTCTCTAGAAGATTCTTCAAACAGGGAACACAATAACTATAGTCCCTAATTTCCTGCATGCTTGTAACTGTTTGTCTCTGGTCACTGTACTTGTATATCATTTTGTCTGGATTTGAAATCTGTGGCTTACATTTTTTTTTCCTTGAGAATCGTTAAGTATGTCCACATAATATTGTTCCAAAATGTTAGACTATCACATTTTTCTCTTACAAATAATTTTGCTTGTTTTCTATTTTTTTTGCCTAGATTCCCCCATTTTTTTCTTTGTTTTGAAGTAATATCCTAGACTATGTCCTGCTGTTGACCACGATGTCCATTTTTTTAAGCATATTGTGCACCCTCTCAACATTCAAATTGTCATGTATTTCAGGTGAGTTTCCTGAATTATAGTTTTTAGTAATTTTTCTGGCCAGTGTGCTGAGACCCTCATTGTACATATGGTGAATCACCTCTGCCTAACTCCTGTTTTTATCCCTTTTTTTAAATCCTCCGTTATTTCTCCTTGGTCTTAAAAGTATTCCTCCTTTCTAGCTTCTAATACTTGTGGAAATAGCCATCGTGCTTATTGTTTTTGTGATCTTTTTAATTTGATATTCATTACTGAGCTGTTTTTCTTTTATTGAAAATTATTTCCTAAGTTATACCACCTCTATTTTCAAATCTTCCTTTCCCTTATTATCACATTTGTTGATTTTTAAGTAGCTGATACATGCTGTTCTTTTGTGGCTTCTATCATTTATTTTAAAATTTATTTCAACTCATTTTGAAATAATGTTAGTTTTCCATTTATTTTGCTTGAGTGTTTTTGTTGTTTGCAGGCATATTATCCTGCTCCTTTTCTCTCTATCTCTTTAATAACTGTTCTTAAGATTTCACCACATTTAAATAACATACATTTTCCTGTATTTTTAGGAGACAGGGAAGGGCATTTCCTGTTTCTGCAAATTAATTAAAGATTCACCTCATAATTTCTCAGTTGTACCTCCTTTGCAATCCTCCTTATATTTATCTGGACTTTCTTTTTCCATTGGCCCTACTGTCTCTCTCCTGCTCAATTCAGGTTTTGCTCCCATCACTTTTTCTTCAGTACAGAGCTTTACCTTGTAACAGAACTGTGGTTTCTTAGTTTTAAGAATTTTTGGAGATCTTGCTGTATGATCTTGCTGCATTTTGATCCATTCCTTCAAGTGAGGGCAAGGACCCTATAAAATTTCTCCTGTTTTCGGTCACTATCTTCAGATTAGCCTATCATACTTTGCAGGGCGAATCTGGGGATGATTTGGGAACTGTCAGAAGTCCAGCTGCATATCCTCTGCCATCTCCCACACAGATGTGGTACCACACGTTTTGTGGCTGTCAGTGATTTGTCCCTTACCTCTCATATTTGAGGGTACATGGGAACGTCATTCCATGGGAATGCCATGGGTATTTGGTTTTGCTCTTCTAGTCATTCTTTCTTTTTTTTTAAAGGAGATATGGGGAGATGCAAGAACTACGCTGTCATTACTTACAGCTTTACAAGAAACGTCTCATTTTCTTTCATTCGTATTGCTCCCTAATCCCTAAATTGCTGTGCTTCAATATATAGTTTTTTTCTGCATTTGAATTTGCTGTCTCAAAAGTTTAGGTTTTGATTGCCTTCTTTCTCACAACCCTGTCTCTGGAAACACAGGCACAAGTGACAGAGAACGGAGAGAAGAATTGAGCTCATGAAACTGTTGAAAATATAAACAGGAAGAATACAAGGTTGCTACAGAAATCTAAAAGATGGGAATATATTTAAATGAGAGCATTTTAGACATGGGGATTCTAAACCTGCTCCTAAGCCAAAATATGAGCTTTGGAGACCAATGGACCTGGTTTTAAATCACAGCTCTTTCATCTTTAATGTATATCTTAGTCTCTCTGAGATTCATTTTGGGCATTTTCAAAAAAGACACTAGCTGTCTTGGAAGGTTGTTGTTAGGCTCCTAGACAACTGTGCAGAGCACACCACCTCACATGCAAGTAGGAATTTAATAGCTGTATCTATGATTAGCATTATTCCTCCTTTTGGTATAAGTATTACTATGTAGCAACACTACTAAAAGAGATATTCTTTACTATGCTTATTGTAAACGACCAAGTATTTAAATGGAAATCTAAATTATGACCTTATTGATCCACAGACCAGTCCAATAACAATATCAAATTACAACACAACACGGTGCAGGTTAGAAGTTGGAGGTAGATTACTAGAGTGTAGAGATAACTGGTTTTGAAATTATGGTCTAAATTAAACTCCTAGCTCGACAACTAACATACTGAGTTTTGTACAAGTAGGGCCAATTTTCCATCTGTGATATGGGTGCTATTAGTTACCACAGAGCATTTTTATGAAGATTAAGGATAAATGCATGTCAGACAGCTATTACTACTATTGCTATCTAGTACATGATTACAAAATGTAAGTTTTCCTACCGTTCGTTGTCTGGAGCTTTTGACAATGATAAAAACTTTCCCTAAGCTTTGTCACAAAGTTCAGACAATACCAACAATGTTCTTTGTATCGTTTAAGAAGACTCTGGTCTTCATTCAATACACCTATTCCTACTTTAAACAGAACTCGAATAAGCTTGATGATCTTATTGCCTTAGTCCATATATGTTAACCAGAGATAACAACTTTAAAAATATTAGACAATGCTTCCAAAGACTTTTTCTTCTGTGAGTACTCTAATGTTTCATGTCACACCAAGTATATATACTTTTCACATTAAGTAGGTATATAATTCAGAGGTTTAGACATCTAGTAAATTCAAATAATAACTCCATATAAATATGAAGTTTATATAAAGTAAATGCTATATACATTTCAGAACAGAATGTATCATTTACCAAAATTAACCTGCCATATAAGGCCTGCTATGTGTAGCATAATAAAATAAAATCCCTCTCATAAAACAGGTTAGCAAAGTAATTAGGAGCATAGGTTTTAGAGTTAAGCAGAAAAGGCTATGAATCCCAGGTCTGCCTCTGTCCAGGTGAGATGAGCAAGTCAATTGGTGTCTCACTAAGCCTGAGGTTTCTCATCTGTGAAATGCAGACAACAATAAAAACTCAAAACAAAAAGGTTCTTAAAACATAGCCAATACTCACTAGATCTTGGAAGTTACTATTTGATAACCAGAATTAAATCAGAGCTCCAGAATACTAGTCTATGTTACCAAGTACACAATTCTATCCAGTTACCTAATAGAGAAATATACTTTATTAAAATTGTTGAATACAGAAGAACTTGTAAAAGATTTGATTTGCTGGCATTTTTCCCTCTAGTCATTTCCCTCCTCTTCTAAATCAAATAGATATTGACAATTAGTGTTTCCAAAATAGAGATGAAAAAATGAATGCATAAAAGTAAATATACTTACTTATCTATGCCATAGACAAAGGATACAGCAATATTCTCCAAAATGACTACAATTAGCAGAGGCAATGTAGCAGAATAATCATCAAACATTGTAACAAAGTAATTTCCAGAGCGTTGCACAAATATCAGGCCAATACAAAATGCCAGAAGACAACAGATAACTGGACAAAAGGAATTAATGAAAAATTAAACCTTTATTCAGAATCAAGTCTTTTAAATGTCATTATGAATTATTATATTGAAACAATAATTTTGTTTTCACTTTTATAACTTGTCAATGAAATAAATAGGCAAGACCTTTCCTAATACTGTGGACTATCACACATTGGGAGTTAGTTACCTGAGTTAGCCCCGGATTTAAGATAAATTCATTCTAAGAGAGTAACTCAACTCATTTCCCTGAGTCTGTGGAAAATTACTTTGAAAGCACAAATAATAAATGAGGCAACACTGAGAAGATTTTAAAAGTATAAATTTCCATACCCTTTTGTCTTTATTAATAGCAAAGTGACCTTTTCAAGGGCCAAATTGTTCAAGGTAATTTCTACTTTCAGTAATGTTTTATAATTTTGGAAGCTATATTGAATTTTTGAATTAATAATGAGGCTAATACAGCACATAATGATTCTGATAACATATTTTTATATTTGATTGAAATATGGTTGTTTTTAAAGCATAACTGGAAAAAAAATCCGATCAGGCATAACCAAAGCAAATCTATACCTTAATATTCCGGGAACAGATTAGTTGGGAAAACAGGGTTGGGCAACTTGATTATCCAAGTAACTAAGAAGAACCATTTAAAAGGAATTTCTGCAGTAGGATCTAAGAAAGATGCAGAAACTTCTGACCATTAATATAAAAACTTAAAGAGATTGCTGAAATCCATATAATATTTCCATAGTTTTGTTAGACCCTTCATTCTCTCATGCATGTTAGTAGAGAAGCCCTCCAAAAAAATATGACTGTGTTCTATTTTTCAACCACTTTTTAGCAAAGGTGAGTAAAAGTGAAAGAAGTAGAGCAGTTCAGGAGGAAAGAAAACAGACATCCCTGCGTTCAAAGACGGGGTTTCCCTACCAATCTCAATAAGTCGGGGTTAAATTAAGCCATCGCTGCCATCTCCTAAGCACTATGCCAGTGGTATGAGTTACATAAACATATATTTTATATAAACTTAATGTAGAAAAGGAAAAGCAACATGTACTGTACTTGGAGTCTATACATATTGAAATATTTCAATGCTTGTCACAGTGTATTGTCTCAGGATGGAAGTAGCAGAGCTTAAATATGAACCATAGCCTATGTCTCCCAATTATGCTACAGTATAAGGTAAATATGAAGAAAGTGCATTCTATGTGGTACAGACAATAAGAGTTTCAGTGGAGATGTGAGAGGAAAAGATAATGTACTATCAGAGAAGACAAAAACACATCTGACAAAGGTAACAGGGGGACATTTCATCAGGGTGAAATATAACTTAAAGTATAAGCATGACAGGTAATGGGAAAAGAGAGTACATTCCCCTTTGCTCTGACCAAACAGGTCTTCTGGTGGGAGTCAGCTAATACTACCTTGTGTGTTTTTCCCTCCACACTGTGTGGTTTTTTTCCTTTAATTTTGCAAGTCCTGATATCTCAGAAGGGTTTGTATATGGGGCAAAGATGAGGAAAGCAGCAAAGATGACTGTTATTTAGCGTGTACATTAGCAGGATATTGACAGCCTTAAATGAAATAGAAACTTCAAAGTAGAGACTGCCTTTTGGGAGAAGACAAAGAAGTTTCTCATTTATGTTTGGCTGAATTCAGGATATTTACTATAAATATTTTTAAAAATTGCTGAAATTGTTTTATAAACACACACACACATGCACACACTTAGCAAGCTGTGATAAAGGTATATATTTGAGAGTTATTTACACATAAATTATTACTAAATCTTTCAGAGCTAAAAACAGAGGTATGGGGAGCTTGTGCACCACTAACCAGCATTCAAGATCACCTACATATTTTCTTCCAATTTATTTTTGCCTCACTTACAAACACTGTTCCTGCACTCTGGTGTGACTGGCTTCCTTATGGTTCCCTCTATCTCTATTTATATATGCGTACTAAAGCTATCCTTGGGCCTCTGAGAAGACTCTTCCACTTTCAAATTCAACTTCTATCTATTTCATTTACAGTTCCGTTATATATTTGGATGACCTTTGTTTCTTCATTTTTATTATTATAAGATGCAAAGTCTCCATTATGCTATCTATCAGTATATTACATGGTTACAAGTCTTATCTATCTAGCTTGATTTTAATTATAAGTGCTATTATTTTTGGAGAAGAAGTTCTCTTATATCTCTGTATTTCTGCTGATTTCCATCCTTTATAACAAGAGGTATGACAATTAAGTTCTAGAACTTTTTGCAGTGATGTTGCTAACCTATTTTTGATATCAGAGGGATTATTCATTATGAATTTGTACCAACTAGACGAAGAGTTAACCAAGTTTCCTATTTGGAAGTGCTGAAAAGGCTGTGTGAAAAAGTTGGACAACCTGAATATTTCTCCAACAATTCATGGCTCTTGCATCATGACAATGCACCAGCTCACACAACACTGTCTGTGAGGGAATTTTTAGCCAATAAACAAAAAAGTGTATTGGAATACCCTCCCTAGTCACCTGATCTGGCCCCCAATGACTTCTTTCTTTACCCAAAGATAAAGGAAAACATTCGGGTGACATTCAGGACATCAGGATAATACGACAACTTTGATGGAGATTTCCAGAAAAAGAGTTCCAAAATAATTTTGAAGGGTGGACTAGGCACTGGCATTGGTGCATAGCTTCCCAAGGAGACTACTTCGAAGGTGACTCTAGTGATATTCAGCAATGAGGTATGTAGCACTTTGCTAGGATGAGTTTGTCAACTCAATTGTCTGATCTCATAGTATATCCCTCAAACACAAGATTTGTACAGTACAAAACTAGCATTATAATAGATGCTTGCAGATGGAACTTATTAACAACCATTGATATTGATAAAATGTTTTATTATCTTTCCACCAAGAGACATTAACTACTAGTAAACCACAATGACTATTTTATATGAGAAGTAAATTTAGGTTTATCAATTTCAGCTATGGCCTCTTTGGAAAAGGAGTAATGGATCTACCTTGCTATAATTGTGTGATTTGTATACAAAATTATACATGAACATTCTATGACTTTATTCTAGTGCCAGTAATTCATGATAAGAATATTACCTATTAATAAAGTGCAACATAATAAATAATGATTAATAAATACTATGATCTATATTAAATCTATCATTTGCACATTATATAAATGTATAAATAATATACAAAGAATATATGAATGTATATGTATAAATAATATACAAAAATAATAGCAATGCATATTAATAAATAGACATTAATAAAACCCCAAAAATAACACTTTCCTATTTGCATTTCTGATCCTTCACCAAGAGTCAAGTAGCCTCGATCAATTCAGGAAAACGTCAAATATGTAAAAACTCACCAGTAAGAATTTCTTTCCTCACTTTGAAAGTGTCCACAATAGGTGTGATAATCCCTTCAATGGTTCCAAACATGCTGCCAAGCCCTAGATTTACCAGCATGAGAAAGAACATCACCGACCAGAAGGGAGATGCAGGGAAATGTGTCATTGCTTCTGTAAAGGCAATGAAAGCTAGACCAGTTCCCTGAACGGCCTGTAAAACATACAAAATAACAATATTAATACAGAGCAATATTAAGTGATTGTGATATATATGATATATATATATTTTTTATATATATGACATATATATAAATATATATCTCATATAAATATATATATAATATTTATATATGTAAAATATATATAAATATATGAGATAAATATATATTTAATATATGTAATACATATAATATAAATATAATATATATGAATATATGAGATAAAAAATATATATATATTATATATATATATCAAAGGAGAGGGAAAATTCTGAGTTAATGCCTGGGAGTAACTGGAAATAAATATGCTGTCATGTTGTCTCTTAAGAAATTGTGCCTTTAAACAAGTTTCAAATTGATGGTATTATCTCATAAAGGCAACAGATAGAACAGAATTAAAAAAAAAAATCTAAGGGCAAGTTAGTAATTAACTCTTTCCTCACAGAATTCAAGGTTTTTATAGTAATAATGGTTTCATCCATAATTTTCTGCACATTATGCTTTATGTTTAGTCTCAGTATAGTTCGCTATCTGAAAGTGATTAATGGCCAATTTTTCCATTATATTTTCCTTTTTGGCAACACAGTAAGAAGGTGACAACCACTTAAAAAATATTTATTAATGTTCATCTATTTTGTGTAATTAAAGTATATGACAGTAACTAAGAAAAAGAACTTAACCGTGACTTGTGGAACACAATTGTTAAAGTAGCCAAATATCATTCATGTGTCTAAACAATCATAATATAAAAATGATAGTCATAATTCAAATTTTGTATTAAATATACCAGGAAAGGTATAGGACTAAGTTCATTTTCTATGATGAAAATCAATTTATAGTCATAGTTTAAATTACTGTGTCTTAATCAATGAAATTGTTTTTTTTTAAGTAAAGCAAAACTTTATGATTTAAGAAATTACGTTTTCTGAAATAAAGAATGTGAATTTTGAACCAGCACAACCTTCCACCATCATTTTAAAGGTCATTTTCCTTAAAAACAAAACAAAAAGTCTTCCAGAGAGTGCATATTTTAACTAAATGATAATTATTTTATTGCTTAAACATAGCCTACTAACTTTGTTTAGCTCATCTCCAATTTGACAGGAATTGAGATGAAGAGCAGGAAACTCTTCTTCTTTCACTTTTTGAATGATGTCATAAACTAAATGATAATCCTCTGTAGTAATAGCTGAAAAGTTGATGTGATGGGGAATAATATCCTGACTAATGTTGCCCATTTTCAAAAATGTTATGATCATTTTCGAATTTCTGAAAAATAGAACAATATATTAATGAAGACTTACGGGTTTGGGGGGGTATATTTTTTTATATAGTTATACCATCAAAAGCCAAAGGAAATTAACATCCATACTCTGCAACGCATTTCTCATTTATGACATTTGCTTTGAAGCCCAGAACTGCAAACACCACCAATGTTGCCAGGACAGAGGTAAAAAAATTGATGAAGGACACCAAGACAGCATCAAAGTGGCAGTTGTTGTCTCTCTTGTTGTAGCTTGAAAAGGCAATGACACCACCAAATCCCAGACCTAAGGCAAAGAACACCTGAGTAGCAGCTTCTCTCCAGACCTTGGGCTCCAGCATGATTTCCAGCTGTTTAAAACGAAACATGATAGAAGTCAGAGGCAAAATAATATGTCAGACTAATCTACATGGAATTACTTGTATTGTTTAAATATATTGTAATACTTATGCATCCAAAGTTTACTGAAATTGGGGAGATAATCTGTTGTTAAGTAAAAATAATGTTTTCATTTAAAAATGAAACAAAGAATATGAATAAGAATACTGTAGACTACAGACTATCAAGCCTTTAGATGGAGATTTTATTTACATGGATATTTTCTACTTATATGGGAATTTTTCGCTATCTTCATCAAAGGACAATTTAAAAGAGAAATGAACTACCTTCAGTTATTTCCTATGTGTGTCTTTGTTTTCTTTCCCAAGCAAACTATATCTATTATCAAAAAAAGTTAAATAATTACTTAACTAATACCGTAAGTTTTGTATTTTTTGATGGAAGTCTAATAGTCAAAGCAGATAGTAATTACAAGCCTGGAAGAGTTGAACTATTTGTGCATTGCATATTCACATATATATTATACATTCATTCAAAAAAGACTTTCCTGAAAGCCTTCCTCTGAAAATTGGAGAAAATGCAACTATATCATCTCCAAGACCTTTTCAGATCCAAATTTCTAAAGTTCTGAATCTGTGCTGAACATATATTTCAAGTAACACTGCATTACTTCTTAGAAAATGATCGAACCTTTTAAATGGAACAGTTCATATTAGCCATATCCGACATAGACCACAAGAAACAGTTAAGTTTGATTTCAGTAACAGTAGTGTTTAAATTGGTATTTTACTTTTTTTTTTTTGTTTTTTTTGCCACCATTGTGTTGAAACAGCCTTTATTGGGAGCAATGTCAAACATATAGGTAAGAACATGAGTTCCAGTTTCAGATCCTGATTCTGCCACTTAATAATCTAAAAATAGTGCAACCTAAATTACATGGCCAGTTCTCTCTGAGTTTCAGCTTCCTCAACTGAAAGACTGGAGTAACAAGATGTACTATCTATCACATTGCCTACCACTCCCTAAGTGCTCAAAAAACGGCTGATGTATACGGGCTAGAATGGCAGGCACACTGATAAGCTCTTTAGACATAGATTATCTCATTTAATTTTCACAATGATCCATTGCTACTATTATCTAAATCTTAGAAAGGTTAAGTAACCTGCCTGAGGTTACACTGTTCTGGGGTGTCGATGCAGTATGAACACAAGTAGATTACAAAATCCATGTGCTCTTAAATATTAGGATCTAATGTTCAATTAATATTAGTTATTATTATTGAAATGTCTACAATATTTTCACGAAACATAATAATTATATTTATAATTTTTGTACAATTAACTAAGAGACACAGATTGTCTGTTCACCGTTGCTACCTTACTATTCTATGGTTAAAATGCTGACCTACTCAACTACAATCAACTGTCTATCTCTACTTCCCCCACTAGATGGCAGAAAGCACCTACTTACTAAAGACATTATTCAGATTGCTGTACTTCCAACTCAGGAACTAAATCTCCATTCAGTTTTTGGAATATTTCATGGGTTTAGGCACTTTTTCACTTACATAAAAAAGGTAAATTAAAAGTAATTAGCAACTTCTTATTGTTATTATATTAATTATCACTTCTTACGTGACCTAATACAGAATCTGATCAACAGTCAATGAAAAGTGAACTGAAGAATTAACCATATTTTAAAAGAGATCCCTAGGCCTCATTTAAAATGTTCGTAATGTTGCAGTTTTAAATAT
Source organism: Rhinolophus hipposideros (assembly GCF_964194185.1). Classification (NCBI taxonomy): domain Eukaryota; kingdom Metazoa; phylum Chordata; class Mammalia; order Chiroptera; family Rhinolophidae; genus Rhinolophus; species Rhinolophus hipposideros. The sequence goes on from NC_138055.1 coordinate 78,220,458, forward strand.
GGGGGTCATGTAAAAGCATTATGTCAAAGAGTTTAAATTCTAAAATATCTATTTAAATCAAATATTTAGAATTATGTTTCAAACAATTGCCAACTTAGAAAAGGTAATATGCCAAAAATCCACAACAAAGCTAGTTGTTTTAAACTCAGAAAACTATATTTTTTCAATATTACAAATATAAATAATTTTGGTCATTAAGTGTGGCTATTTGAAGCTGATCTAAATGATGATACAACTGAAATTTACGAATCTTAACTAGTTATTCACTGACGAGCTCCAGCAACACTAAGTGTTAAACAGGACTTTTGAACTACTCCAGAAAACTAATGGCAATGTTTTTGCCTCTAGGGAATGAACACCAACTCGCAAACAGATACCCAAAGAACTCAGTCTCTTTTACACAGTATCAAGGCAGCTGCCCAGAGTGACAAAGAATTCTTGGGACACTAATGTCTTCTGCACAATCATTTTTCAGATAACTTCCAATTTCTGAACTAATTTTGAAATTGCATCTTTATAGCACAGTGTCTGCCTATGATAGTGGTAGCAGACTGATAGTGAGATGTAACTCCATTTCAGTGAATAACCAAACACATATACGCCTTAAAACTTGTTTTTTTCCCCCCTGTCAAATCAGTATAACAAGTCCACAAGGTTGATTAATCAGATTCAATGTACCTGGTGTTGAGTTTAGCTCTAAGTTGAATGACAGAGCTTCAGTGCTGAGCCCTTTATGAAGCCTAATGAGAATTTCCTGAAATGTATATGTATTTATTAAAGTTACAGAACTTTCCAAACTCACCATGCAAATATTCTAGGAGGTACAAAACCTCAAAACAAAACAAAACAAGAAAACATTGATTTTTCTCTGAGGTGGGATTTAGAGTACAGTAGGGTATTTAATCTGGGTCTATGGATTTTAGGTGATCTGTCAACCTCCTGAGATGCTAAGCAAATTAATATGTTCGTGGTTTTCTTTCCTGGTGACAAAATTCTACTATCGGTTTTTTGGTTCTGTTTGTTTTTTTTCTCAAAGGTGTCTATGACACAAAAGGTCGGAGGGATAGTGGATGGAAGGAGGGGGTTCACAGTGTGAGGGATATAAATGATGAACGTCTAAGTAGTACCTTGTCTTGTACACCTGAAACTAATAAAAAAAAAAAAAAAGAACCACTGGAATAGAGGAGGAACACGAATAAAGACTAAAAAGTTCTAAAATTTAAGTGCAAAAATTATAAACTAATTTAATATAAAAGAGGGATTTTTAAAGTTTAAATAGTGATGGCCTTACTCTAGAACTATTAGGTTGGTGCAAAAGTCATTGCGGTTTTTGCACTTGTTTTAACCTTTTAAACTGCAATTACTTTTGCACCAACCTAATAAAATGGGACATTTAAAATTGGGGATAGATGGATATAATTATAGATATATAAAATCTCTTTATCTAGGACAGGTAACATAAAAGCTATAATTTAAAAGTCTAGTGTACACATATTAGAAAAATCATCCCTTGAACTGTGGGAACATTTTAACAAAACATAATGCTTACATGATCATAAGACTTAAATAGAAATACAGTACATACCTTAGGGGTAAACATGTGACGGATACCATCAATTGAACCACTTAAAAAGAGTGCTCTGATTAGGAAGCATATAAGTACCACATAGGGGAACAGAGAACTAAAATACATGATCTGCAAAGAAAGAAGAATACAAATAGGTGAGACGCACCAGCTACTATATTCTTTTTTACAGGTAATGTCTTCTGTCCCATACTTGGCATTTACCGTTTTTATGACATGATTAACAACACTATTAATAACTTGTATAGCCATCTTATTAGAATGGCTTATAATTCTTGATTTAATCTGATTTAGTTAAGATCTTGAGATATACCCAAAAATACAAACAATCTTCCGTATTTAATTTCCTTTAATATAATCCATGGGTATGGTGTAACTTGAATCGTGTTGATTCCCTTTAGTTCATAAAAAAGCAAAATTTAAGACAGTGAATGGGCACTAACTCCCTAACACATTGCTACTTTTACAGTTTTAGGCAGAAAAAAAAACAAAACGTATTTTCTTCCAGTAACCAAAGTTCTGTTACGACTCTATAAATCTTCTGGAGTAGGGAGTGGTCCCTATTAGGTCTCCTACAGAACTTCAACAAGTAACCACGTAAAAGTTTAACTTTTTGCTTCAGTAGTTTCACCACTGAGGTTGAGCAAATACTTATTATAGAAAAAGAATTGTCCAGACAGACATTTACTGCTTCCTTGCCATCTTCATGTGGGAATCTACTAGATCTCTAAAACTTTTCATGTCTTCTGAAACTTCCGAATTTGCCCCAAAGCTGTCTCCACCCATCTTGGTAAATGGCCCCACCATCCATCCAGTGGCTAAAGTCAAATGTCCAGAAGTAGTCCTGCACTACTTATAGTATTCTCCTAACTGGTTTCCATGCTACCCAAAGATAACTTGAGTTAGCTCATTCCCTAATTAGCACACTCCAGGGATCATGGACTCAGTTGGAATAAAATGCCAGTTGCTCCCTTTGACCCGCAAAGCCTTACACCAGCGCCCCACCTGTCTTCCCCACCACTCTTCCCTCAGCTGAGCTCTAGCCCTGCAAGCCCTTGCTTGTTGTTGGTAGACCAAACTCTCTAGCTTCAAGGCCAGAGAAGAGCAGTGCTCTCAGTCTGCACTTGTCTCGCTCATTTGCACATGACTCTCTTCTCTTTATGTACATCTCATCTTTATCTTCTCCAGCAAATCTTCCCACACCAACAAAAATAAGGCTATGATTTTTTCATCCAGTATTTCCCATCTGGCCCCCACTAATGCCTCACGAACCCTCCATAATATCTTGTTTTGGTTTTTTTCTGATAGCACTTAGCACTGTCAAAATTGTGGGGTTTTTTTTTTTTATGTGTTTCCTTATTAATTTCCAGACTCCCCTATTGGAATATAATAAGTTCTGTGAGGGCAGGGTCCTCCTCTCTCCTGTTCATTACCATATCCCAAACACGTAACACAGTTGCTGGCATACTGTAGGCATATGATATGTATCTGTAGAGGGAAGGAGGGTATGAAGAATGAAGCAAAAACTGCCATAGCAGAGGATGGGTTAGTGCAGGTAAGATATATTGAATCCAATAATAACTATAGATGAACAACGTATAAGTCAACATTATAATTTGCACTTCTACAGTTCTAATCCACTTTATCATCATAAACACATGTGGAACACCCAAAGAAAAAAATATCATGAATAAAATGTCCATTACTTAAAAATCAATATTTTAATTAATTATATTTTAATTAGTTATAATAAAGCATGCATTTTCAATCATTTCAAATTGGTTTAATTCCTTAAGTACTTCCATTCACTTAACATTTCTTTTATCAAAATGCCTTCACATGGAGTACTTTTTTAAACTCTTCTTACCTACTTTCAGCATTCTTTAAATTTGTTAGTCTATTTAAAATTTTAAAAAAGTCTTTAAAAATGTATCTACTTAAGTAGCCTTTATCTAACTTGAATTAAAGATATTCCTTTTACTATTCTTCACAAATCTTGAGGCAAGATTCACTAGTCAGAAGCAAGGATTCACTTTGGCAAAATAGCTATTAAAAAAAAACCCTCAAATTTGCTGTCTTATAAGTGACTTATATCATTTCCATTGATTCCACTTATTTTAAAACTGAAAACGAAGGCTACACACTAAAATAGTCTGAACAGGTTATGATTTTTCCAATAAGTATGACTTACACTCAGCATACTTTTAATATAACTTCAAACTAGAGGCTAAGGGTAGAAATGACTTGTCCTGTATTTGTTTGTCCAGGCTAATCACACTTTTACTACGTACTTCTTCCCTAGGTTCCATAACCAACTGATCAACCAATTCTATTGATTTTACCACAGAAATCGCATATCTTTCCCTTTTTTCCATCCTCAGTGATGTCACTTTTCACTATTATATTGGTTTCCTGGTCATCTTGCCTCTAGATTCTCCCTGTCAGCTCTCCCCTTCATCCCTCAAATCCATCGTCCACACTACTACCAGAATGATCTTTCTAATTTAAAGATCTGATGGTGTCGATGAGCTGCTAAAAATCCTCAAATATTCCACAGTTTGTTAGGTAACAGCCAGTCATTTTACCAATGTCCACATATCCTTTAATATCTGTAGTAAACTTACATTTCAAGTTTCATTTCCCAAGCGCTCCACAAGTTGTATGTAAAAGTCACAGAGGGGTGCTAAGCGATCTTTGGGCTTTGTACATGTTGTTTTCCATGCATCCAGTGTTCTTTACTTTCTGGTGAACTCCTCCACAAACACAAAGTCTAGCCTAAAATTTACCTCCTCTATAAAAATTTCCCCAAATCCATGGTAATTTCAGTGGCTACTTCTATGCTATAACACACTTTTTATATGCCTCTATTACTGCACTTATTCTGCCGTAATCATCTCACCAATTAAAATATGAGGTCCATGAGCACAAAACTGTGGCTTATTCATTTTTTCATATCTATGTTTCTAACCTAAAGGAGATACTAAAAAATATTGTACATGGACAGAATTTAGAGAAAGTTAAGTTTTCCTTTCTGCATACATTCCTCCCAAAATAAGTTCATCTTTATTCTGCAGTCTTTTAAAAATTATATACTAATTATATTATCAGACTCATTTCAATTTCCATTTATTAATTCAATAAGTATTTGAGTTCTTAAAGACACCAATCTGGATTCAATCATAAGACTCTAGCATAGCTTCCTAAAAAGGAAAAATACAATTTTATATTCAATGTAACATGGAGAGAAAAAAACACTCAAAATTTTAAACACTTAAGTAGTATTAAGTAGGTCACATCCTAATTTTATTCTGTGAGCAGGTAAAACACACAAAAAATAATAATCATTAAATTCTGAGATTTATGTTATCTTAAGTCAGCTCTTTATAGAGGTGTCCATATTGTTTTTAAACACAAATTCTTTACATTTAATCCCAGGAGTCTAATCTTACACCAAAGTGGTAGCATGTTGTTATTAAAAATAGGTTAAATTCTACCTGACTATACCTAAAATGTTATATTTTCTCCTTATTGCACTTTATTTTATGCATTGCTACCTGAAATTATTTTACAATTTTGTTTGTCTGTCCGGGCCACTAGAATGGACATTCCGTGAGGACAGGCATTCTGTCTGCCTTATTCATAGGTGTATATCTAGAACAAGATCAATTCCTGAAGCGTGGTAGGTGCTCAATATACGTGTATTAAATGATTGATGAATGACTACATTGTCCAGGAAGTATACAGTTTTAATAATTGGGAAATGAAACAATGACGTATGTTTCTTTGGCTGATTTTGAGACCCTCTGGCCCTTGATAACTGAAATGCCTTTCACAGAAAGTACATTCAGAAAGAGGGATTAGTTTATCAATCAAAATGTTGTATGAAAATGCTTTCATTCTATTCAACTATCGAAGAACATAAAAGTATAAAATCATTTAGTTGGGTTTTTTTCCTTACATATTAAAATGCTTATTATAAACATACTTTCAGAAAAAAATCATTCTCTTTGAGGACATCATAGCCTAATTCTAGCTCTGCCATTTATCAGTTGTTTAATTCTGGTCAATTATTTATTTTCCCTAAGATTAACTTTGCATTAAAATAGGATAAAAATATGCAAATCATCTGGCTGATAAATTATTTGGAGACATAAAAAGATTAAACAAGCTAACACTTACAAAGTACTTAACCCAGTAGTAGCAAGGATGGCAAAGTAGTACTAGTAGGAAAATATTAGAATTAGAAGAAAACTTAGAGCTTCTCATTTCTATCCTTCATGCTGGGGTAGGCACCCCCTTAACAGAGACTGTAACAAAGGGACATACAACCTCTGTTTGACAACCTCCAATAATGCTGAGCTCTCTCACTGTTACCAGCCTTGATTCCTGAAAGGTCTTCCTTTTTTAAAAGATTTACCACCACACCACCACTCTCCATACACCCCAATATTTGACCATCATTCTGTTCTCTGTAGCCCCACAGCACTAACCTTATTCTTTTTATTCAACTATTTGAAGATTGTAATCATGGGGCTGAAATATCTCTTATTCACAATAAAGGAGGAAATAGAAATTTCAGTAAAATTCAGTATTACAGGCATGGTTCAACTGAGGTGTGCCTACCTGGCTCAGAAGAGAATGATACTATCATACTCCTTTTTTAATTCATAAAATTTCTGATTAGCACTGTAAGGTGTGTGTGTGTGTGTGTGTGTGTGTGTGTGTGTGCGTGCGCGCGCACACGCTCTGTGGCCAAGTATATCACAAGTTCACTAATATTCTTTTAGGTCTAAATCCTCTAAATATTTTTGTTATATACTACCCTTAAACAATATTATCCTTAAATCACATTTCTCTATATTGTACTTGTGTGATAATTTATTTGGAAACTTTCGTTTGGCAGGCAAACACAGAGCTTTACATTTATTCCTAATAATTTTTTCTTATATTTAACTCATTGTTTCAGACTGAGGAATTGTGACAATTTATACTTTCATATCTTTGATCACATTACTTACAACTTTCTTCCTATCTGTGTCTACTGCATTATTTTGTCAAATCCTGCCCAAAATCCATTAAAGCCTTCTCATTGAATAAATTATATGTAGTATATAGCTTGTATTATTTTTTTCTAGATAGTTATATCACATGAAATAAGAAAAACAACCAATCCCAAAATTCTGTGGTAAGAAAAGGACGAGTATTTCTTTAAATGATAAGATACACTGACTGAGAAGAAACAAAATATGGTGATAAGACTCAAAAACAAGGATTTTTGGACTTCTCTGGCTGACCACATTTGGTTCTCTTTATATCAAATGATGTTATGTTAGGAAGCACGTAAAGGTGTTTAGATGTAACTTAAGAATCTGTTCCTTTGTTTATAACCTGGCTGTAATGTGTCTCTGACATAGTAGAAGACACCCAACTGAACCAATTCATTGAACTTATTTAACCACACAAAACATTGTCATTCAGAAAGATTGATTCAGATGTGTTATGTACCATATTCATTTCTTCAAAGGAAAAATGGTGTAGAAGTTCCAGCAAAAACATAAATGTAAAATTAGCTGTGATTTACAAGTTAAAAAATCATCCAACATTTTAAACTAAATATGAAATAAGAGGAAGCAGAGGTGAATTAAACTTCTGACTTAAAAAAAGGTAACTATTTGGGAAGAAAAAATGTGACAGTGGGAAACATTATAGTGTTGCAGTGAAATAACATGCAGTGAAGATTTAGACAGTGCTGGGTTTGACTCCAGGTATGGGCAACCATTAGCATGTAACACTTTGGGCAAGTAACCTAACTTCTCAAAATTGTTTTGTATCTGTAAAACAGGCCTAAAAGCAGTCATTAATTCTTAGAGTTTTCTTTAGCATTAAATGGGATAAAGTATATAAAGTATGTATCACAGTGCCTGGAGAAAAAGAAACACGTATTAAGTTGGTGCAAAAGTAATTGCCATTTAAAAGGTTAAAAATAATTGGAGAAACCGAATAATAAACTTTGCACCAACTTACTAATAAATATTGGCTTCTGTTATTGTTCTTGCTCTGATCCTTGTCAGAATCACCTTCACCATCATTATTACTATATGACTCCTACTTCTACTAGTATATGATGGCAAATAGTAATATATTATCCTGGAAAGATATATAATCAGATCTATGCTTTGGAAAGAAAAACATTATAGAGATAGAGTGTTAAAGAGCAGAGAGAAGAACCAATAATAAATGCGGGCTATGGTACAGACCAAAGATATAGAAAACATTAAAACAATGATAGTGATGATGAAAAATGCAATATGAAAGCAAAAGACTGACTAGCAATTACTTTCCTAATGTATTCTTAATATATATTATATGTATATGTATATGTATATGTATATGTATATGTATATGTATATGTATATGTATATGTATATATCAAGGTTTCTAGAATTTACTTAATTTTTTTTCAATCACAGCCTTTTAAAATTTTCCATTTACCCTGGCAGACATGCTCTTTAGTCTCTTTATGTTACTATGAGTTCCTTGTTGAGATTATAACTACTTAATGATGTTCAGATCTTTAAGAAACACTAGAGACTATATTAAAGAGTTTTATGCAATTATTCCTTAGAACACCTATAATAGAGAAAAATAAATGATATAAGACAAATAAAAGGAACACATTCTTCATTCTACCACTTTCCCCAATTTCCATGATTGGAACTAATTGGTAATCAGATAATTAAAACATTAGAGTCAACTGAATAAATAGCAAAAAAAAAAAAAATAGAATAAAAAGGATTATTTTAGGTATCGATAAAAAATTTCAAAGATCTTGATGAAATAAGAAAAGATTATAAATAGCTTTAGATTTCACTATAAAACATATATCTTTATTTATGTCCTTTCCTTAATTTAAACACATTTAAACAAAACAAAACAAAACACCCCTTCTCACCAATCTTTAATTAACTACCCAGAATGACGTGCTACTGGTAATTTGCCCACAGAGATTTATAGCAGAGTTTGAGGGTGTCACAGTACCCAGGAATGGTGATTCGCAGATCAAGAGAGGCTCTAACATACTAACTTTTCCAGAAGACTGAATGCCTTTGATCATAGCCAAGCAAACCATGACCCAGGCAGCCAGCAAGCAGATGGTCATCTTCCAGTTTAAGCCCCCACTTTCGGAAATGGAACTGGAAATATTCAGTGCTTCTCTGTACCAGTAATAGGTGGTGGCAGAACTTTTTTCACATTCTGGCTCTACAACTGTAGAAAGGAAAGTGACACAATCATTTCAGACTATGCAGAGTAATGAGATAATTTTTTATTCCAGTAAGTCTGTAAATCAATTATTAATATTTCCTAGAAAAGTATTACAATTTTGTAGAAGCATTGAAATTCACAATAAAAACTCAACTACAAAAATGTGAAATATCAACAGATATGTGTCCTATTTGATGTTTTTTATTACACATTTCTAAATAGGAATATGTGGGCTTTAGATCAAAATAGTTAAAACATATCAAATTTATGTCCCTTTCATCCCCAGAATTATCTTCTTGAGACAGAGCGACTGGCCATGTGAGACTTGAGCTGCTGGCCATATGTGACTTTTAGAATGGAGCTAGTCCAAAACGACATGTGCTGTGAATATAAAATACAAAGGGGATTTTTGAGATTTAGTATGAGAAAAATAATGCAAATTATTACATTAATAAATTTTACATTAATTGTATGTTGAAATGTTAATATTTTGAATATATTGGATTAAATAAAATATTTCACCTGTTTCCTTTTACTTTTTTAAACTGTGGCTACTAGAAAATTTTAGACTACATATGTGAGTTGCATTCTGTATTTACCAGACATCACTGCTATAGGGAATTGTTTTTTATTTCTATTCTAGGATATAAAAATAAATTATACGAAAACTATGAAACAACAGATCAAAGACATAAAAACAATTACTTCAATCAAATTCTTCTTTTTGTCTTTTGTTTTATTTTAATGAAAATGTAAGGCATCAAGAAAGCTATACAAAATAAAAGACTGTCAAAATTAACAATTGAAGTCTTATAATATTTCACCCTATTGTCATGGGACACAATAAAATAACTTTGGAAGGGGAATGTAGTCAATAATATTGTGACAAGTTTGCAAGGTGACAGATGATTACTAGAATTAGTAAGGTGATCACATTGTAAGGCATAAAAATCGAAATATTATACACCTGAAGCTAATGTAATTAATATAATATTAATATAATATTGTATTAAGATAATTAATATAATATTGTATATCAACTATACTTAAATTAAATAATATAATATTATATATCAACTGTACTTAAAAAAATAATAATGTGGGAAGAGATAATAAAATTAGTGAGTGTCAAAGATCTATCCTTCTGAATACACCAATCCTAAAAGTGAAGAAAGATTGTAATAATAATTTTGAAATATTTTTCCACATTATTTTACAAAAATCTTGAAAGCTCATGCCTTTACTAATTTAGGATTTTTAAATATAAAAACATTACATTGTCCATGTCTTACAATTGTGTGAAGCATTTTTCACCAATGGACACTGATCCCAAGGTAGAGGTTGTTGAAAAGACTGAGAAAAATAAAACAAACTCCAGCCAATGATGACATTGTAGTAGAGAGCCACAAAAAAGCACACCTGCAAAATGAAAATATGATTACATTACTCTTCGCATGCCCTTCCACTGAAACAATGAGATGATATGTTTAAGACCCCATTTAAGATTTTAAAAATCCTCCTCATTTTATTTTCATTGAAACATATGGTATGTTCTAAAAAGATGTTTCTCACAGATCTTAAGAACATGCATTAACAAGATGAACTATATTAATATTTACAGCGTGTTTTGTATATTGGTGCAAGCAAGATCCATGTTTTGTTTTGTTTTGTTTTAAACATGATTAAAGAGCAGAGTAGAATTACTCTCAAAAGTTCCATTTAAATGCAAACTATATAATTACAAACCGTGTAAAAATTATATAGTATATATCATACCAAGAAACTTACTATACAACTTGCAAATCCAATCCCACCCAGTTTAGGGCTTATGTAATTCCATACACCAATGCTTCCTCGCCGAATTCTTTGGCCCACAGAAAGTTCCAGGAAAAAAATGGGAATACCTATTACCAGGAGCAATATTAAATATGGCAAAAGATAGGCACCTACAGAAAAAAGAACAAATAAAATAGATTACATTTTCTACAGTCACAGTAAAGAATACACTAATTCTGATTATCTCAAAGATGATATTTGAAGTTCTATATAGTACAGTTACATAGGACTTTAAACAAAAGCAATTTCATTACTTTAAAACTTCTAGTATTTAAAACCTGAATTTGACTGCTACAAAGTTTGATTAAAAAAATTATGATGAAATAAGAATATCAATGAGAAGTTTTAATTTAATTTAATTGAAAGGATAAATGCCTTCATTTTTCATAAAAATAACTGATTCCTTAAAAATATTTTTTCAAACAGCTTTCATAAACTCCTGGAAATCTTATTCACACATGTTTATGAAGTCATTTATTAAATTTTATTCATCTAAATCATGTATTCCAAATCTGATAAATTAGAAAAACTAAAATTTATGGTATTAAAACTAACTTTTTTCCTTAAATAACAACAGGACAGAAGAAATGGCTGCCTAGACTTAAAAAGAAGAAAAATAACCTCTGCCACAGACAAATGTTATTTTTTTCCCCATATGTTCTTCATATAAAAAGTACACTTCAGAAAAGAGTCAATATTTTGTTTTGCAAAATTCTGTAGAGGGGTAGTGTAATTGACTGAGAAACTAATATATTTAATATCTATTGTAAAATATATGTGCTATTATCCTTGTAGCAAAGTTTTAATGCTTAAAAGAAGTATTATTTTACATCTAAATCTCAAATTAAGACATATGAATAGTGATTTAAAAATGTACTAAATAGTTTCACAATGTTAATATTAAACTCTATTAATTGATAAAGTTAAATATGAAAGCTGTACTCATTTCTACATGAGAATATATATACAAATTACTCATTAAATAATCTCTAATATGGACTTCCTACATTCAAATTTTTTATCTGGAATTTTATCTTAACCAGATACTGTCAAGTGGGTCATGCAATTGATGCTACTAATTCCCTTTTTAAGTGAGGCCATTTATTATATTTTTCCCATTTAAACATTTTTTAAAAAGTGTTTACTGGTATTGAATAGACTTTGGAAACTATTCAAATTGTTCTGGTAATTCTGCTGAAGAGGTAAATATTAATGATTTTTTTTCAAGTTATTTATCTTTGAAATAATGTTATTTATCTCTGGGTGAGAAAGGAAGAGAGGAAGAGAGAAAGATTAATTGAATTAACTAAGACTGGACTCATTGGGAATCTTTCCTCAGTTATGTGTGATGACATACTATTAGATACTGAGCCTTTTCTTCTAACTCTATTACTCTAACCCTTGCCTCCATATTAAAAATAATCAAAGCTAAAATATAACGAAGCATTTACAATTTGCCAGGCACATTTCTAAGCTTGTTGAGCTGTAGTTATTTATTCCGTACAAGAATCCAATAGGGCTAAGGACCATTATTACCCTCATTTCACAGGTGTGGGAAGTAAGGCAGAAGAAGTAAGTTAACTTGTGCAAGGATCATGGCTCGTGTGGGAAAGTGCCAGGCTTCATAGTCAAACTGATTTCAAAACGTAAGCTAGTGATTTCTATATTAAACCACTTATTAAGCTTAACCATGTGCTTTAAGCATAATATCTTCTGACAAATCAACTTACATTGGGTCTATTACTTTTTAGTTCTATTATTCACAAAGCACCTCAACTGATGGATAATATTTAGGCAGCCTGAGGCTGCTGGACTAAACTAGTCAGTGCCAAAATAGGGAATTATCACGGTATTCAGAAGTATTAGTATTCAGAAGATACTAAGTGAATACCCAGCAGGCTCCATGCTATACTTAATGCTGAGTACAACCTTTTGTGCTCTAAGAACCATCTTGGAATGATAAAATCCATTGGTATTTTATAATATCCCACTCTAGTACTTATGATTAGAAGAGAGGAAACAATACTAGCAAGGGCACTTTGACTCCTGTTACATATGAAAATTAGAAAGAGGAGCATCTTTACTAATAAATAATTACTAAATATGAAATCCTTTAGTGCTCTCCAACAAGACAAAAATCGTATTAAATGGAAGGCAACCTGACTTTTCAGCAAAGACTGCGTTTTTCCCTAACAGTGTGTCCAGTAGGCTCATAAGATCACAGGTCTGAAAATCAGAATTCATCCTTTGTCAGTCGTGGCAAATATGATAATTTGTGAGAAACAAAAAGCAGAGTATTACATAGATGCTTATTGCTAATTTGATAAATAATTCATATGTGATGTTACCGACTAGCTAAGAGCTTACAATGTCAGTAGAGTTATATATATATAGTACATCACTGACTTATGAATTGATTCTTACCTCTCAGGAAGATTTATCAAACAGGTTATTTTTCCCAAACCTGTTATTTATTTTGCCTGGTTGAATTAATTAAGCAAGATCTCAAACATATTTTATCACTGTAATAGCTTAGTTTTTAGGGGCTATAAGAAGAAATTTAATATATGAATGGTTATATTATTTAATTTCATTTGTAAGGTACAACTACATCAAAATAAAACCTTGTTTTTATCCAGTCAACAAAACTATCACAAACTAGAATCAAATACCAAAATATTATTTTTATCCTTTGTGTACTGAAGTGAGGTGTATATTTAGTTTTTTATTACACTTATTTTAACAGCTTCCTTGATATAAATAATGAAGTTTCAACACAAATGTTAGTTAGCTTAACATTCAATTTGACTGCAGTATACTATAGAGCTTATGTTTTACAGGACAATCAATAAATTTTTGGTTTTTTCCCCTTGATTTTTAAGACAATGTTTACTAAATAACCCAAGGTAATCATAGCACAAATACAAAAAACTAGAATACCATGTTGATACAGGTATTTTTGTTTAAAACTAAGGATGTTAATTTCTTTAAAGTTTTCTTTGAAACCAAATATTGCTCCAAAATATATAGAATTGGAAACCAAATACATGTGATATCTAAGGATGAAGAATGTCTGGCACTATATTAATTATCCAGTTAAATCCTTTCTACTGGAATCTACAAAGTTCTGGTCAGCATTTGAAGACTATAATCATGCTAAATTATATATAATTTTTGCTTTTTTGAAGAATGAAACAACTTAAAATTCAGAGTTACAAGTCATAGAGAGAAAATTATCTCTGTCTTCCTTCATCAAACTTGTCTACCAGAAACTTCAGGTTTTTCTCTAGAAAATAACTGACAGTTACAAGGGATGCAACCTATGTTAGAAAAGTCAGTAATTTAGAAATATTTAAGAGCACCCACAGAAAGCATTTGAGAATTTATTACCCTTAAAACAATTCTGAGTATTCATAGCAAGCCATCTGCTCCTATGCAAACCTACTCTGAAAACAGATCTGAACTCACTTTCAACAAAGGAGTCTCCCTAGCTTTATAATGGAATTCACAGTTTGTAAAATAATGAGACCCAGCAATAAAAGCAGCTATTTGAGACAATCAATTGCAATTTAGTCAACAATATGTCACTTTAAAATAAAAAGACAAAAAATCTTACCACCCCCATTCTTCTGACATAGGTATGGGAATCGCCACACATTCCCTAAACCTACAGAAAATCCAACTTGGGCCAGGATGTATTGTAGCTTACTGCTCCAAGCTGGTCTTTCATCTTCAACTTCAGATCCTTCTTCAGCATCTGTATCTTTCTCGTCTTGGACATCAACGATTAGTTCACTTTTCTTAAAAGCATCATCAGCTGAGTCTTCATTGGAAAGAAGGTCTTTGACAGATTCAATAACTTCGTCATCTAGTTCTCTTTTTACCACCTTGCTATTCTTAGGCATTGGAAAATATGGGTAGGACTAATTTTTAAAATTCCCTTATGAAAAATTTGTTAATTCTTTTTAAAACTATTTTAGTTGATATGAAGAAAAGATGGAGGAGGCTATCATATTAATCCTTGCTTTAAGGTGATAATGTCATGGATCTTGAAACTGTATGTCCAATATTCTGTAGGTACCTGTAAAATTTTAAGTTGAAAAAAAAATAATATTTAATGAGGAAAAGTATTAAAAAAAACCGAAGACCCTGTCTTCTTAATTTTTATGATGGAAGCTTTTTCACGGTTTTACAGAGTATAAACCGTATGATCACTGGCCTTTCAAAGCTTAATTATTTCCACAAGTGTAAGAATTATAAAGTACACATGAATTTTACAAACATTTTCTTTTAGCTAATTCCTTCCTTCTTGCAAAACTGCACTTTGAGGTCCGACATACTCCAATGCATCATATAAGCTCTGTTCATTAGTAATCAAAATTTGTGATTTTTTTCCTTAATTCTTCCTTTTTCCCTCTCTGACTACAACACTCATTTTATTACTTATAGTATTGCATACACAGTTGCATGACATCCCTGCAAATTTGTCTTATGGAGAATCTCCTTTCATGTATCCACCCATTCACTAATGTGATATTAATTGTGATGAGACGTTAAGGGATATAAATATTAATGACACTTATTTCATTATCAAATAGTATTCCAAGATAGAAATCTCCTTCAAAGATGAGTAATTACTAAGAATAAAAGTGTTTTACAAAGAAACATAGAGGGAGGGGTAGTAGTTGAGAGGGGGAAGAAACATATGCAGCATACAAATGTAGAATATGTCTCAGGAAAGAGAGTGCTATGAAGTTTCTGAGAGATTACTTACAAAACAAAACAAAACAAAACAAACAAAAAACCCTCAAACATTCAACTAATGAAAGATAAAAGAGCTGCCCTTAAGAAAAAGGAGAAAAGTTCAAGGAAAACATATAAAAAAGTAATAGGAATACAAAAAAAGTTAGGTGGATAAATATTGAATACAGGTAAGCAATGGGTAAATCTATTACAGGAACAAAAGGCATAATAGGAACAAATAGAACTAGAATAAATGCTATTGCAACCACATCCAGAGACATGGAGGACAGGCTGAAGAAAACTTCTCAAAAAGAATAAAAGGGACACATTTTTTAGGTAATTTAGAGAAAATCTGAGTGGATATTTAAATTAAAGGTAATCCAACAAACTTAAAATTGGGTACTCAAGCAAGAGAATAGAATTAATAAAACATATTAAAGATAAAATAACATAGGTTTTGCTTAGACTTGTATGTTCAAATAATAATAATAATAATAATAATAATAATAATAATAATAATAATGCAGAAGGGTCAACACTGAGAAATTACTGGGATAAAGATTCCTAGGGATTTCAAGCAGAAATAGAAAAGGGGAAACAAAAAGACTTCTCAGGATATCCAATAACCTCCATTAAAACAGAGAAAAAAAATCCTTGATCTCCAATTTTTATAGTCACTTACTTTCTATTCCAACTATAAAGGCCACAGGCAAATGTTTTTATTCATAAGAAATCTGATGGACCATACTGGGAAGGGAGAGAGAGGGGCTACATGATCACAAAATTTAGCCAACCAAGAGAGAAAACCAAATAACGATCTCATCAACAGAGAAGCCATGTTAGAGAATTGAAGTGAACATTAATTTAAACAAGAAAATAAGGTTTCAAATCTGTATGAATGATATAAATGTCTAATCACTATGTTATACACCTGAAACTAATATATTGTATGTTAACTGTAATGGGAAAACATAAAATTGTTGAAAAATGAAAACAAAACTTGTACCGTGTTAAAGTTTCAAAAACTAAAAAAATCTGTAAAAATTTTACCAAGGGGAAATATATAAATTGAAATTTAAAATAATATAACTAATAAAATCAGAAATTAATATGGGAGGAGATAGAAAAAAATAAAAGCATGAGAATATCCT
The DNA here is from genome assembly GCF_964194185.1 of Rhinolophus hipposideros. Taxonomy (NCBI): domain Eukaryota; kingdom Metazoa; phylum Chordata; class Mammalia; order Chiroptera; family Rhinolophidae; genus Rhinolophus; species Rhinolophus hipposideros. The sequence goes on from NC_138055.1 coordinate 78,237,036, forward strand.
CTTCTTACATAGTAGGAAAACTACTTTAGATATGAAACTCACAGTCCAAAACAGAATAATGACCTCAACCTCTACATATTTTCATACAATCCTTCTTATTTAATTTTAATGGGATCTTGTAGGAATTAACATTTCTTGCTGGGAAGAGACATGTAATGGTGCCAAACATTTATATCTAGGTTCTAGAGACATACTGAGTTCAAATCCTAGCTCTATCTATCACTTACGGTTTAATGACTTTGGCTAAGTTACTTACCTATGCTTCAGATTCTTCATTTATAAAATAAGGAAAATAATATGCATATCTAATAATACAGTATTTGAAAAATACAGTATTTGGACTCAGTACGTTTTCTTTTATTACTAAGATTATCATCTCTCTTATGGTTGTATTATATTACAACTAGTTTGCTACATATTACTCAATTATGGATAATGCAAATTCAGAGCCAGTGCTATATGTTTTATTAACACTTGTTCTAACACCACTTTTTTAATACAAGTTTTCTATTACTATATAAGAAATCACCTCAAAACTTAGGGACTTAACAAACAGAAAATTGATATGCTCATGATGCTGTGTGTTAGGCAATGTAAGCTAAGCTTAGGTGATCAGTTGTTTTGCTGGTCTTGACTTAGGTCAATTCAGCACTGTGGTCATTTGTCAATTCAAATGGGGGAAGATATTCTAAGATGGTAAAATGGTCTCACTCACATTCAGGCAGGAGGCAGGCTTTCTGTCTGTCAGAGCACTTTGGATTTCTTATATGTAGTCTCTCCAGTGCTAGCTCCAACTTGTTCACATTGTAGCCTTGGAGTTCCAACTCTAGCCAAAAGAAGTAAGCCCAGCATGCAAGTGCTAGTAAAGCCTCTGTGTCACATTTGCTAATGTTATCACTGGCCAAAGCAATTTACACAGCTAATCCTGATTGATTCAAGAGTGGATAAACTCCTTAATGGAAGAAGCAACAAAGTCAGATTGTGAAGAGTATGAGTAGAGGGAAGATAAAATTACCAAAACCTTTGAAAATTATCTTCCACATTTGTCCAGTTAGATTTTCCCTCCCTAAGTAATCTTGAGGAGAGAAACAATAAGAGTCGGCATGTCATTCAATTCCAAAGGCATTATGCCCAGCTGTAACTACTACCGCAGTCAGGGATCCTGGTTCCTAGTTTTCATTCTTGCCCTTTTCCATCTAATTGCCAAGCACATTGTTTCTTTGAGTTCCTGCCACCCTGTATATACAGAGGGTGCCAAAAAAAAATGTATACACATTTTAATTAAGGAAAAAACTGTATTAAAATTGTAATACTCAATATATACCAATACAAAAGATAAATACAAGTCACGTTTGACTTCTGAAATTACAAGAAGTGCTCAAAGTGGTTACCATCAGCATAATTTTGATACTTTTTTTCCTTTCTTAAAATGTGTAAAAATATCTTTTTTTGCCCCCCTCTGTATATATATAAGCTGTGATCCAAAAATACAGTGAATGATTAAATTTAGATTCAGGACATCAAAGCAGTCATGACATCACAACTAAAGACGCTTTCAAAAGAGGACTTCCAGAACTGCTTCAGAAAGTGGCAAGAATGATGCAATAAGTGTGTTCTAAGTGAGGGAGAGTATTTTGAGAAGCATTGATAGCAATGTGTCTTTCACTGTTATAATTTTTAAAATTTAAACATTCACTGCATTCACTGTATTGGTTGGTCATACCTCATATATCATATATATGCATATATATATATTTATATATATGACGCAATATATATATGTGTATATATATATATATATACACACACACACACACACACACACACACACACACACATATATATATTGCTTTTTAGGGAGCATTAATTTCTTGCCAGCAAAGAGCTCTAAATAATACACATATTAAAAATTTCAAAAAAGGCATCTTTCCATTCTTCTATTGTATGTAAGAACTTACATGCATAAAAAATGATTAAAATATAAAATTATTGAAATTTGGACTTATATTTACATTTTTCTCATTCTTCCATTTTGTATTGCTTCAATTATCTTCATGTGTAATTTTTCAGGGAAAAATCTATTTAAGGCATTTAAAACTGAGTTCAAAACCATTTTAAATCAACATAATAAATTTCTAACTCAGTAGTTCTCAACCCTAACCATTTTTTTCTCTTTTTAAGATTTTTTCCCTGCTTTTCACATAAATTTTGAAATCAACTTGTAAATTTCTACCCCTAGAAAAAGAGCCCGCTGGAATTTTGAGTGAGATTACATTGATTCTATAGACCCATTTGGGGAATACTGGCATCTTAAAATATTGAGTTTTCCAACCTATGAATGTTGTATATATTTCCATTTATTCATCTCTTCAGTTGCTCTCTAGAAAAAAAATATATTTTTTACTACAAGCTTTCTGTCCTGAAACAATGCTAAATCAAGTTGTTGGTTTTTTTTAAAGATCCCTTAGAACTTTTATATACATAGTATATAATCAGTAAATAAATGTAGTGTAGCTTTTTCTAATTATTTACCTTAAATTTATATTTCTTGACTTACTGTACTGGCTAGGACATCCACTAAAATTTTGAACAGAAGTGTTAAGAGCAGACATCTTCATCTATGCCCCAATGTTATTAAAAAAGTACTCAATAAAGTACTCCATATTTTACTGTTAAGTATAATATCAAGTATGGATTCTTTCATAAATACTTTTTATCAGTTTAAACAAGTTTCTTTTTATACTAGTTCACTGAGTTTTGTTTTGTTTTTTTTTTTTTTTGAATCATGAATGTTGAATTTAGACACATAATTAATTTTTCCCTTTATTAAGATAAATCACATAACTTCTTAATCTGTTCATATAGAGTATCATATTGATTAGCTTGGTATCTTAAACCAATCTTTCATTATGGGATAAACCTCACTTGGTCATGAAGTATTGCCTTTTTAAATATATCACTGGAATCAATTTGCTAATATTTTGGTAAGGATTCTTTCAACTATATTCAGAGGAATATAGGTATGCAATTTTTTTTTTTTTTTTTTTGTATTTTGCTTCTCTGGTTTTGGTGCACATAAAAAACGTTTTTAAGAGGTATTTCCTCCATTTTCTGAGCAAATATATGTAGGATTAGTTTTATTTCTTCATAAATGTTTTGCAGCACTGATAAAACCATCAGGGTCTGGAGTTTTCTTTTAGGGAATATTTTAAATTAAAAATTAAATTTATTTCATTGACATACAGCTACTTAGATTTTATTTTTCTTGTTATGTTAGTTTGGGTAAGTTGTGCTTTTGGAGGAATTTGTCCATTTCATCTAAGTTGTCAAACTTATTGGTATACAGTGATTCATAATATTTCACAGTTTTAATATCTGTAGGATTTATAGTCATATTCCATTTTTTATTCCTGACATTGGTAATAGGTGTTTTCTTTGCTTTTGTCTTGACTAGCCTTGCTAATATTTTCACTATAGAATTAACTTAAAATATTATGCAATTGTTTCTCTGACATTCAAGACTTTTTAGTTCCTAAACTATTGTTACAAGCTCTTTTGAAATTCTGCTATACTAAATTTTAATTAACACTTCCATTGAAAATATGCAAAGACCTAAAACAGCAGGTAGGCACTTGCATCTTAGAGATGAGAAATGACTCAAATAGACATGCCTGCACTAGATAAATATTGGCATTTGCCACAAGCTTAACATTCTACAATAAAGAACCAGAAAAACAGTAAATTATCTCCTGACTTGGACAATTTCAAATTATACTGAAGAAAAATTTCTTTCAATGTGTGCCCATTCTGAACATTGAATCTGAAATTCATTGTGGATTTAAATGAAATATATTTTCTAATTCTAATATGTAGGATAAAAAGTAAAGCCTACCTGAACAAAAACAAAATGCTAAACCATATTATAACAACCCCCTTCCCTCAAAGTGGCACGTGATGAGGAGTTTATAGTTATGGAATAATTGCAAATGCAACCTGAACATTTCCTTTGCAAATGATATCCCCTTTTCATAAAATATTTCTATTAAGCAAAAAGATAATGAAAATCACAGAGCCAATCTGAGGGAAACTTCTTATAAATGACCATACAAAGCCACAACTTACACTCATAACACTGGTTTGCCCTAAAAGTGAGCACACTTATCCGTAGGGCTAAAATTTTATAAAACTAATAATACCAAGTGTTGATGGGGATGCAAAGAAACTAGATCAATCATGTATTGATAATGGAAACATAAGATAGCACGGCCACTCTAAAAAATAGTTGACAGTTCTTTTTACCCTAATCATAGTTACCATAGTGACCATCAATTTGTACTCTTAGGTATATATCCCAAAGAAATAAAAACATATTTTCAAGCAGAAACTTGTACATAAAAGTTCATATCAGTTTTATTTATAATAGCCCCAAACTGGAAACTACGCAAGTGTGCTTCAATGAGTTAATGGTTACACAAACTGTGGTACATCCTTGTCATGTAATGTCAGCAATAAAGAAGAAAAACTTTTGATACATGCAACAACTTGGATGAATCTCAAGCAAATGATGCGGAATGGGGGTGGGGGGGAACAATTCCAAAGGGATACATATTTCATGATTCCATTTATATAACATTTTTGAAATAACATAATGATAGAGATGAACCACAGAACAATGGTTTCTGGGAGTTAGGGTGAGAAAGGGCAGATGGGTATGCTATAAAAGAGTAATCTTTTGAAATGGTATAATTTAGTATCTTCATTGTATTAAGGGTGACATGAATCTACACATCTGGCATTATTGCAAAGAACTATGCACATGTATACACACACAGCCAGAGAAAATGATCTGAAATAGCTCCCTGGATTACTCCAATATCAATAGGCTGGTTTTTATATTGTACCATGTTACTTTCACACAACGCTGTAAAATAGGGAAAGCTAGGTAAAAGGTGCATAAGACCACGCTTTGCACCTTCCTGTGAGCTTGCAATTATTTCAAAATTAATTATAATTAAAAAGAAACTTCCATAAATTGAAACATATTTTTGTTGACTTCTATGAACTTCTATGACAGATTTTAAATCTTATTTAACTAAAAGTCTTTTAAACACTTAAAATTTTATTAACATATTGAAAATACCTCTGATTTAACACGGTATTCATTTCCTGAGGCTGTAGCAAATTACTAATTTAGTAACTTCAAAAAACAGAAATTTATTTTTTTAAAGATCTGAAAGCCAGAGATCCAAAGTCAGTTTCAATGAACCAAAATTCAGCTGTTGGCAGGCCTGTATTTCCTTAGGAGGCTCTAGAGGGGAGTCGGTCCCTTGCCTCTTCTAGCTTCTAAGGTCTGCCAGCATTCCTTCACTTGTAGCCACTCCTATCTCTCCCACCATGTTTATATTGTCTCCTCCTCTTCTGTGTGTATCTAATCTCCCTCAGCCTCTTTCAAATAAGAACATGTGGGATGGCATGTAGGACTCATCTGGATATTCCAGGATAATCTCTTCATCTGAAGATTATGTTTGCATAGGCTTTTTTCCCAAATAACATGAATGCATTATTTTTAAATAAAAGATATCCCTAGTCCTAGATGGTTTCACTGGATAATCCTACCTAACATTTAAAGAATTAACACCAACTCTGCAAATCTCTTTCAGACAATACAAGATGATATAACATGTGACAATTAATTTGATGAAGCCGGTATCACTCCGACACCAAAACCATACAAAAACAGTACCAGAAAAAAAAAAAACACGATATTATAGGACATTATAGATCTATATCCTTCATGAATATAGACACACAATTCCTCAGCACGATATTAAAAAAAAAAAAAAGAATTCAGACACATGTAATAAGAATTATATACCTTGACTAAGTGGGGTTTATTCTAGATATACAAGGTGGTTCAATATACAAACATCAATAATGTAGTAGACCATAATAGCAAGCTAAAGGGAAAAAAATCATATGATCAATTGATGCAGAAAAGACATTTTACAAAATTCGATATCCATTCATGATTAAAAACTGTCAAAAAATAAATAAATAAAGCCCAACTAAGAGTAGAAGGAAACATTCTCAGCTTGATAAAGATTGTCTGCAAAAAATGTACAGTTGACATTGTACTTACTAATGAAAGACTGAATACTTTTCCCTTAAGATCAAGAACAAGACAAGAATGTTCACTCTTTAACTTTTGTTTACCATACTACTGGAAGTTCTAGCCAGTGCAATAATGCAAGAAAAGGAAATATAAGGTATAAAAATTGGAAGAAAGAAATATTTCCATATTTGCAGACATCCTGATTGTCTACGTTGAAATCCCAAGGAATTTACAAAACACAGACAGTACTTTTACATACTGAAAAGTACAAAGTATTGATGAAAGAATTCAAGACCTAAACATGCGAACACACATACTATGTTCATGGATTGGAAGGTTCAACATAATAAATATGTCAAACTCTTCTTAAGTTGATATGCAGTGTTAATGCAATTCCTACAAAATCCCAGCAATTATTTTTAGATATAGGAAACATTATTCTAAAATTTATACAAAGAAGCAAAAAACTAAAATAACCACAACATTTTGAAATGGAAGAATGAAGTAGGAATAATTACTCTACCTGATTTCAAGACTTATTTTATAGTTATAATAATGAAGACTGTGTGAGGTTGGCAGGATAAACACATAGATCAATGGAACAGAACTCATAAGTAACTCATAAATAGACCCACACAGATATGCTCAGCTGGTTTTTGACAAAGGTGCAAAAGCAATTTCAATGGAGAAAGTATAGCCCTTTTCACAAATAGTTCTGGAACTGAACATTCCTAGGGAAAAATATAACCTTGACCTAAATCACACATCTTATACAAATTTAACTCAAAATGGGTCATGGACTTAAACGTAAAATATAAAACTATAAAACTTTTAAAGACAAATCATTAGAGAAAATCTTTGATATTTTGAGCTAAGCAAAAAGTTCTTAGACATGACACCAAAAGCAGAATCCATCAAAGCAAAAATTGGTAAACTAAACTTTAAAATTTAAAAAGTTTCTTGTCTGTCTGAGAACCTATTAAAGAGGATGAAAAAATAAGCTAAAAACTGGGAAAAAATATTTGCAGACTATACATCTGAGAAAGAACCCATTTTAAGGATCTATAAAGAACTCATAAAACTTAGCAATTAAAAATAATTTAGAAAATGGGCAAAGGACATAAAGAGACATTTCAATGAATATGATGTGTGGATGACAAATGAGCATATGAAATGAGGTTGAGCATTATTAGACACTGGGGAAATGTTAATTAAAACTACAAAGAGATGTCACTACATACTTATCAGAATGACTAAAATATAGTGAGAATCAAATCTGTCAAGAATACCCAGAAGCTGGATCATTCATACATTACTGGTGAAAATGTAAAACGATACAGCTTTGTAGAGAACTACACATGCCACTACCATCTAACCCAGTAATTGCACTCCTCGGCATTTATCCTGAAGAAATGAAAACTTATGTGCCATAAAATCTGTAAACGCGTGTCCAAAGCAGTTTTACTCATGATAACCCTAAACTGGAAACCCAGATGTCATTCAATGGGTGAATGCTGAAACAAACTCTAGTAAATCCATACCATCGAGTACCACTCAGAAATTAAAACAAACCAATGACTGATACAACTTGGATGAATCTACAGACAATTAGGCTGAGTGGAAAAAGCCAATTCCAAAAGTTTGCATATTGTATGATTCCATTTAGGCAACATTCCTGAAATGACAAAATAATAAACATGAAGAATAGATTAGTGGTTAGCTGGGGTTAATGGGGAGTTGGGGGCAGGAGTAAAGTGTCTGTGGTTGTAAAAGGACAACACAGGGATCCTTACAGTGATTGAACTGTTCTGTAACTTGACTCTATCAATGTCAATATTCTAATTATGATGCTGTAATATAGCTTTATAAGATGTTACTTCTAAGGGAAACTGCCTCAAGGGCGCACAAGAACTCTGTATTTTATCTAGCACCTTCATGTAAATCTATGACCACCTCAAAATGCATTTTTTTTAAAAGTCAACTCACTAAAAAACTTATGCATGTTTATGCTGATATAACTGGCTAAAGTGAATCTACTAAATGTCATCTATTGTTCTAGTATAATTTTATTATTAAGAATGTTGAAAGAGAAAATGTTCTTGTAAATTCAGAAACTATGAAAATCATGGAGCCAAAATATCCACTATTATACCTTAATCATTTCAAAACAATGCCTGAACACTGTTTTCCCAATGGTGTTTGGTATTGTTTTCACTTTAGAATATTTTTAATCTATATTTTAAATAAATAATATAATAATATGGTATTTAAGGGCATAGAGTGAAAAATATCTTCTCACCCTTTACACCCAGCTTATCCGCCTCAACCATGCTGTAAGTTACCAAAGTTCTCCACAGATATTTTGTATATATTCAAGCTAATGTATATATATTTGAACTATATGTTTCTTCCTCATCTATCCAACCTGTTTCTTTTTTCACAACTGATACTATATACATAATTCTGCATTGTGATTTTTCACTTAAAAAATCTTCAAAAACTTGCTCTCAGTACAACAGCTTGTTTCATTTTGTGTTTTTCAATGAGTATGATGACAATCCATAGTGTATCATATATTTAGGTATTTCCGATTATTTCCTTAAGTGTTCAAGTAACTAATGACATGTGCATGTCTGTAGAATAAATTTCAAGAGGTGGAACCGCTTGATCAAAGGGTATATAATTTTATAATTTTGGTAAATACTGCTTGTGATCAAATCTGTCTCAATTTTCAATACCATAGCAATGTATAAGATTCCTGTTTTCCTCTGCCTTCTTCAATATAGCGAGAAATCTTTTTGATCTTTGCCAGTTTGATAGGTGAAAAGCTCCCAGGGTAAGTGTTCTAGTCCAAGATAACAATCAATTAATCTTATGTGAAAGGATATCTTAGCACATTAATCACAATGAAATAAAGTGACCTTCAAGACTAAAAAATAGTTCTATCCTATATCAAGTAATACTGTGCATTTACAACCACCCTGCAATGGTCATTTGCATTTGCAACAATAATAAAATAAGTTAAATACGAAAAAATAAACTCAACAATGGATGTAAAGAACCTATACACTGAAAACTATAAGATATTATTGAAAGAAATTGAAGAACACACAAAGACATGAAAAGATATCCCATGTTCATGGATTGGAAGAATCAGCATAGTTAATATGGCCATAGCACCCAAAGCATTATACAGATTTAATGGGACCCTCATCAAAACCCCAATGGCATTTTTCAAAAAAATAGAACAAAAAAATCAGCGGATATGTATGGAACCACAAAAGACCCTGGATAGCCAAAGCAATCCTGAGAAAAAAGAAGAAGGCTGAAGTTAGGCCTGCTCCCTAACTTCAAATGACACCACGAAGCTACAGTAATCAAAACAGTATGGCATTAGCAGGAAAAGAGACATACAGACCAATGGAAAAGAACTGGGATCCCAGAAATAAACCCACATGTATATGAACAAATAATTTATGACAAAGGAGCCAAAAACATACAATGAAGAAAAGAAAGCTTCTTCAATAAATGGTAGTGGAAAAATTGGATAGCCACATGCAAAACAATGAAACTAGACTACAATTTGACGCCATACACAAAAATCAATTACAAATGAATCAAACCTAAGTAAAATACTTTAAACAATAAAATGCATTGAAGAAAACATAGATACTAAACTTATGGACCTTAGTCTCAGTGAGGGTTTTATAAATTGGACCCCCAAAGAAGGAAAGTAAAAGCAAAAATCAATCACTCAGACTATATCAAACTAAAAACCTTCTGCACAGCAAAAAAACCCGACAAAACAAAAAGACAACCAACCAAATGGGAGAAAATATTTGCAAACAATATCTCTGATAAAGAGCTAATACCTAAAATCTATTAAAAAAATTTATACAACTCAACAACAACAAACAATCCAGTTAAAAAATGGGCAGAGCACCTGAACAGACACATTTCCCCAGAAATACAAACAGCCAGCAGATATTTGATAAGATGCTCAATTTCACTAGCTACAAAGAAAATGCAAATCCAAACTACAGTGAGATACCACCTCACACTTGTTAGAATGACTGTTACTAATAAGAGAAGAAATAACAAGTCTTGGAGAGGTTGTGGAAGGAAAAAAAACCTTCATACACTACTGGTGGGAATGTAACTTGGTACGGCCACTATGGAAAACAGTAGCGGGGTTCCTCAAAAAATTAAGAATACAGCTACTATATGACTCAGCAATCCCTCTCCTGAGCATCTACCCAAACATTTTGAAAACATTTATTTGTAAAGATATATGTACCTTATGTTCATTGCAGCATTATTCATAGTAGCCAAGACATGACAACAACATATATGTCTTTCGATGGATGATTGGATAAAGATGTGGTACATACATACAACGAAATATTACTTGGCCATAAGATGAAATAGTGCCATTTGTGACAACATGGATGGATCGTGAGAGTATCATGCTAAACGAAATAAGTCAGACAGAAAAGGTCAAGAACCATATGAACAACAACAGCAACAAAACAGACAACAGTATGGTGGTTTACCAGAGGGGGAAGGTGATGGAAGAGGTTGTAGGAGGTAAAGGTGGTCAAATACATGGTGATGGAAGGAGACTAAACTTTGGGTGGTGATCACACAACACAATATACAGATGATGTTTTATAAACTTGTACACTGGAAACTTATATCATGGTATAGAATATTATTAAGCAATGTCACCCCAATTAATTTAATTAAAAACACTGTAGCCCAGTCTACAGGACTTGTTTTTCACCTAAAAATATTTAGACAATCATAATTGGTGAAAGTTAACATTTAAGCAGATAAATTTGTCTATTAAAAATTATTTACTAAATTTGTCTAGAAGAGTAAATAGAACTTGTTTTATGTTATAAGGCAAATTGGAAATAAATCTAAAGATTCCTGCCATGTAACCTTCAATGCTTTTATGAATCAGACTATGCCTATGAATTTTGTTAATAATGACATCTGCACAGAAACTATTTTAAAATCTATTCTGCATAGGAATATATTATTATATGCAATCATGCATATGTACATAGTAATAAGAGTTAACATACTCTCCAAAAGAAGTTAAGAAAATTTTTCAAAGCTTTTGATAATCAAGAAGGCATGTTTGACTTTCATCATTCTAAGTCAATGATTTTTTAATTACCTGGATGATAACCTCCGAGTTAAAAAGAATGAAAATTTCTTGTGTGTTCATACACAAGTTTATTTTATGACAGGACAAGGATACTTTCTAACATGCACAGGCGCACAGTAAAGTTCAAACTGTGATCACTGAGTAAATCAATTATTATAAAAATAGAGCTTAGATTTGAGTAAGTATCCTAATTTAATTTTAAATTTTCCATACTTGACAAGTAAGGCATCCATCTGATTATTGGTATCTGAAATAAAAATAGTGCAATTCAACAAGTCTTCACTATTTGCTAGGTTTGAATGTTTGTGTCGTCCCCCCTCAAGTTCATGTTGAAGGTCTAACCCCGCTGGCGATGGAATTAGGAGGTAGGGCCTTTGGGAAGTAATAAGACCCCAGGGAGCTAGGTAGCCCCTTTCACCATATGTGGACACTGTGAGAAGACACCATCCATGAACCAGATGCGGACCCCTCACCAGAGGCCAGGATCTGCCAGACCCTTGATCTTGGACTTCCCAGCCTCCAGAACTCTGAGAAATAAATTTCTATTGATTTACACCGCCCAGTTCTTGGTATTGTGTTATGGAAGTCTGAACAGACTAGGTTAGTACCGCTTATTTACTTTATTAATTGGATGACAGAGCACTTATTTCCTATAAACATGCATAAAGACTTTTAATGACATTAAAATACTGTAGCTTGAGTTACACATATAGGAAGCCTAGAGTAATTCTTGAATCAAGAATATAAACGTGCAATCATAAAAAGGAAACGTGTCAACAGAGGTAATCTTCCTTTCAAAACTGTGAATTTCTGTCTTTCTGAAAAAAAAAAAGAGAATACGCTGATTGTTGCATTTGCTGGAAAATCATCAATGAGTTCAATGTAAAATTTAGTGGGATAATATATTTTATTCCAATCAATATGCATGTATTACTGATCATGGGTATAGAAAAGGCACTCTCAAAAATAAAATACAGTCTGATGGTGCAAACCTCCGAATTGAATGAAAACACATACTCTTCAGGAAATTTCAGTCCATCAGCAAGTACATACTACTAGTGAAGCCCAGTACTAGGCGCTTAAGACCCATAGGTCTGTATCTCAGCACGTCTTGCAGAAATGGGGCCTAGGTTGGGTAAGGAGCTGGGTGGGGTTGCCTCGTCAGAGAACGGTATTTTCTAAAGCAAACACATTGCTCCAGGGAACCCGGGAAAGCAAGTAGGCTGTAAAAATTGACAGCTGTAACACAGCTTTAAAAACTGGGGGATGCGGCGCCCAAACGCAGTACATAAAGCAAATTTTTTCAGTCCTCTCGGTTTCCGCGTAGTGATCCGCACAAACGGTACAGAATAACACCGGGTCTACCTTTAAGACCTGGAAGAAAAACTGCCGACAGCGAGAAACGGTCGCAGTGTCATTTGCATAAGCACCCAAACACTGCCAACGTCACCACGCCCGAGTGCGGACCCCGCCTTGTCTTACTCCAATATCTTCCTACGTGGGAAGAGGAAGGAAAGGGGAAAAGGAGAGCTAGACACTGGAGAGCGCGAGTCTGGGGCTTCGCTCTTCGCCAAAGCGGGCAAACGCTGCTTCTCCGCTTAACGGGAAAAGAATTCCCGCTCCTGCATCCTCTGCGACCGAGTGGGGGACACCTGTCTGGGGGCGTCTCCGGCGTTTTGATTCACTTTGACTTACAAGGCTGGTGTGCCTGTCTGTGACGCCTGAAAGGCTCTCCCTACGTTCCAAACCGTCCTCGGCCCAGGCCACGCAGAGAATGAAACGTAGAAACGGTCCGGGTTTCCATTCCTCCCATCCTCTCGTAAAACCCTAGCACCACCACCCTCTCAAATCCCTGGCTGCGCAGAAACACACGGGCTGTGCTTTCTTCGGTAGCCACGTGCCTCGGAAGAGGTCCACTTTAGGAACCTTTACCGCAAGGTGCCTCTGGCACAAGGGAACTGGAGTCACGTGACAATATACCGCCTTTGGATGTCACCTTCGCTACTTGAAAAAGCAAGTAAGAAGCAGATGAGGAGGCTCCTCTCCCCGCCCCACCGCCCACCCGTGCAAGAATCGGCTTCCAACTCGGCTAGAAGCGCCTCGCTCCGTCCCCACCCTCCCAACTTTCCTGTACAACTTGCACCAGTCGAACGCCATCCCTCAGACAAGCCAGACTTGATTTGGAAATGACTAGTCTCTCGAGGATGCTGTGGGCAATGTCCACGACGAGAAGGAAAGAGGGATGGCAGCACGTTTCGCCCCACGTGCTTCCCCCCGCACGCCACCCGTGCCTCCTCCTCCCCCATTCCCCTGCCACTGTTGGTGCACAGGTGCGGGACCCACAGCCTGGGGGGTCGCCCGCTGAGCCCAGCTTCGCCCTCCCCAGGCTTTGCAGCCTCCCTCCCTCTCGTCACCTCAGGACACACTCTCCGAGTCCTTCCTGGGATCCAGCCATCAATTCCGCTCGCGTCCTGCGTCCCCGGGCTCCAGGGTGGCTCACGGTGCACCCCGCCCCACCTAAACCGTGCCCTTGGCGGTAGGAGCCAGTCATTACCGTTAGTGTGTCTGGCCGGCGCTTCCACGTCCCGACAGGAGCAGCAATGGCTAAAGGGTCGGGTCCGGGTGGCTTTCACGGAGGCCGCAAAGGAGCTATCTAAAGAGAAAGCAGCTGCTGGCAAATGGGTGGTGCTCCGGGTGGGTTAGGGGGTCGCTGCCCTGCGCGCTGGCACCGAGAGACTCGCGAGCCCCTGTGTGTCCGCCGGGGAAGAAGCACGAGATGCAGCGAGCGGGTGCGCGAGCGCGGGTGTGTGTGAGTGTGAGTGAGGGTGTGACGGAGGCGCCCACGTGCCCAGCCCGCCCGTGCTGCGGCCGCCGACAGGCTGAGGGGTGAGGGGGAGGCTGAGGGCGGCGCCGGGAGGGAGCCCGGTCTCGGGGCTGGGCGCCGCACCTCCCCGCCCCCCCCCCCCCCGCTTGACGCAGAGGCCGCTGCGGCTCCCCGGCCGCAGACTCCCAGTGCTCAGGGTGGGCCGGCCGAGGTGGGATGGGCCGGGGAAGCCCGCTCCACAGCCAAACAAAACACGTCCTCCTGCCATCGGTCCTCCCAACCCACTCAACCGAAACAGTAGGCACCAGTTGCCAGCCCCCACCCCACTCCCCCCATCCCCAGCCTTTGTCTCAGCAAGGATAACAATAGAAATGGTCCTACCTACCTCGAGCCCTCTGAATATTCTCTGAGAGTTGGTAGTCGGACTAGAAGTGGGTGACTCAAAGAAGCCTCTTCCCTAGCTTTGTCTCCAAACGGGCCATTTATATGTCTTGCAAAAGGAAAGCACTCTGGGCATTTATTTGCTTCTCCGTCAAACGGTGGCCAGAGAGCACTCCGCTCAGTGATTTTGGCCAGGTTATAAAAGGCTGTGTTGGGAAGCTGGTCCTCACCCTCTGTTGGTCCCTTGGCTTCCAACTATTTTCCAAGGTGAAGGCTTACCTACCTCCTGCAGCAATCAAGACATAATCATAGTTAAGCCACGTGGAGAATTCCTAAAATATACGTCACTGAGCACAAAGCTTAGCCTTCTTTAGAAAATGGCTGAATCTTACCCTAAACATGGCATATGCTCCAGGATTAAAATTTATATCCTCGAAACTTACACAATTTGAAATAAATGCTAAAGGAGCTACAGAGGAAAGGTTCAGAGACTTCATGAAGGACATTTTTCACTTCCAGATGATTAATAATACCATTTAAAAATACCTTTGTATATTGTTAGGCCTTCCAACAATCCCTCACGTTTTAACAGTTTGTATCCAACTAAGATTGAATTAAACAATAAGGCCATTGCAGACAGCTTTTTCATGCAGTGAAAAATCTCCTGGAAAGAAGTCACAAGACCAAATTTCAGGTCAGAACTTCACTACTAATCCTTAGCTTTCAAAGCAGCCAAGAGAGCATTTTCTCAGTTTCTTCTGATACCAACTTTAAAATATTATTTTTAAATTAAATTAGATTTGATCCCCTGGATGTCGGCCCCTCTTCCCCTGCCATGGGTAAACAGTCTGACAGATGCCCCATAGGAAAACAACGTAAAGTTACAATAATCTTCTTAAGGAACATCTTGCATAATTTGATTTTTACTTCACATGTTGGTGACAGGCAAATATTTCTATTGATATATATATATATATATATATATATATATCCAAAAAAGTACACAAATTTTAAGAAAGGAAAATTGTATTAAAATTGTAATACTCAATATATATGGATAACAAAAAATGAATACAAATAATGTTTGACTTCTACAATTACAAGAGGTGCTCAAAGTGGTTACCATCAGCGTCCAGACACTTGTGATTACAGCAAACTACTGCTTGAGCAACGTTGACCAAAGTGTCCACTTGTATACTTTTTTTTTTGCACCCCCAGTATATATGAGGTCGGACAATTAAGTTCTCGAGTTGATCCTAGAAAAAGTGCTACATACCTTATTGCTGAATATCACTATAGTCACCTTAAAGTACTTCCCTTGGGAAGCTATGCCCTGACGCCAGTACCTAGACCACCTTACAAAGCAATTTTGGAACTCTTTTTCTGGAATGGGCATCAGAGCTGTCATCGGATTATCCTTGATGTCCTGAATATCATCAAGATGTCTTCCTTTCAATATTTCCTGTATCTTTGGGTAAAGAAAGAAGTGATTGGGGACCAGATCAGGTGAGTAGGGAGCGTGTTTCAAAGCAGTATTTGTTTATTGGCCAAAATCTCCCTCAAAGACAGTGCCCTGTGAACTGGTGTATTGTTGTGATGCAAGAGCCATGAATTGTTGGCGAAAAGTTCAGATCGCGTAACTTTTTCACGCAGCCTTTTTAGCACGTTCAAATAGTAAACTTGGTTAACTGTTTGTCTAATTGGTACAAATTCATAATGAATAATCCCTCTGATATAAAAAAAGGTTAGCAACATCATTGCAACAAGTTCACGAACTTAATTGTCAAACCTCATATACCACGTTTCCCCGGAAATAAGACCTACCCCCAAAATGAGCTCCAGTTAAGATTATCAGGTAGACAGACACATTTAGTACATTATGACGATGTTCCAGAAGAAGATGACAGGACTGTATTTGAATAAATGTAGATTGTTGTACATGAAAAAATAAGGCATCTCCTGAAAATATGCCCTAATGCATCTTTTGGAGCAAAAATTAATATGAGACCTGGTCTTATTTTTGGGGAAACACGGTATCATTATATATACACGGTATCATTTATATATATATATATATATATATATATATATATATATATATATATATATATATATATATATAATTTCCACAATTTCTCTCTCTCCATATATGTGTGTATATATATATATATATATATATATATCTGTATATACACACATTATATATACATGTAATATATAAATTGAGATAAAGTGCAAATATTACCAATCACAACTGTGAAGAATTTTAAGAAAATAAGAGAGTAGAGCAATGTGCTCAGTAATTGGGATTCGGATTTTCTGTGGAAAACAAAGTTATCTTCATGCTTGCAGGAATGATTTACCCTAATGGCAAGAAGGCCTCCTTGCGTGTATGTATTCCCTCCTCACTCTTTTTCACTGATGTTTGACACCTATCTCAAATATATGTACAAAGCTACATGTCACAAATTGTTTGTGGAGTGATACTCTCAAAAATAACTAATGCCAATTTATGTCTTGATGGCAAATAGGAGAAATAAGAAAAGGCATCTATTGAGTTTCCCACTAAGTACCTGGGGCTTTAAAATGGCTTATTTAATCTTCTCAATAAACAAATGAGGTGATTTTGCCTAATTGAGAGATTATACAGAGATGATACTCAGAAAAAAAAAGTAGAAAATCACACAGCTAGTTCAACATAAGAATGGAGATTTAATTCCAGATATGGCTAGCTTCAGAGTTCACTTTTTATATTTTTATTTTTTATGGTGTCCTGTAAGACTGTAGTGAATATGTAGATTCTAACAGGAGGAAAACGGAGAAAAGAAACAGGGCTTGGCACCTTTGAAAATAAGAAGTGGAGTGGGGGTGGAAGGATCCCAAAAGGAGAGTCTGGGAAACCCAATCACAGAGATAAAAAAGTATCCACTTTTAAATTTAATGGTAAAGACCCTTCAAAAATTGAACATTCAATTGCTATCTTGTAGCTAATAATTACTGAGTGCTGTCTCTGTCGCAGAGTGGAAGATGACCACATGATGTTGGTATGGGAGGAGAGGCAGCCCACAGTAGTGGACAAGCAGAACTTAGAAGATTTCAAACTACACGTAAAGGAAGTCTGGTCTTTTTGGCCATGTTGTATTTAATAATGTTAGCAAATATTGATCCCATGTTAAGTATGTGCTTTTGCAATGTAGAGAATAATTTACATGCCTTATTTTTCTTAATTCTTACTCCAACCTTGTAGGTACAGTTATTAGCCACAGGTTGTAGAAGAAACATCTGAGACTTTCGTTGTCCAAGTTCACTCAGTCAGAAGGCATCTGATAGATACTATAAATACCTGCCTCTACCTGAATCACTTTCTGAATTTTACACCTGCTTTTAACCACCAAATTCCTCAATTTTACTGTGTTATGCAAAATCTTCCAAAGATATAGCATCAGAGTTCAGAAAAAATTTCAAGATTTACAAAAAAAAAAATTAAAATGACAATATTAAAGGAAAGTATTGAAATCAATTCATATCATGAAATTATATTAATTCATTTTGTTATATTGTTATATATGCAGTATATTGTGGAAATTCTTTTTCATTCTAATAAAAAATTTTGTTATATTATCATCTATACCAAATGTTATTTGGTTTATAGTTTAAAAAATTTTATGAAACAAACCTCTGCACAATCCCAAAATACTTAGTGAATATTCTATTCACCCTACATATTCATAACTGATGAGGTGCCCAGAGATAGAAGCTAGGCAAATAACAAGATCATCTGATCTTTTTATGGGTAGAGGATCGGTTAGCTAAAGTGACAAATGTCAAAGCAATCAAATCAATTAGTATGGTTTACAAACTCACAACAATGTTGTTTATACAACTTCAACAATCGCTTGAGGAAAACATGACAGATGAAAGGTTCTTCTTCCTTTACCTTTATAAAAGTAAATGCTTAGAGTTTTTTCTGACATCTTTGGTAACTGTATCCATGTTCTTTACAGTCTCCTCTTTCTAAATGTTGATCCCTTTAAGGTTCTATCCTTGGTCCTTATGTCTCTTTACCCTCCATACTCTCCTTGGGTGAATTCATTCACTTTCATGTTTGATCCAACTAATGGTAATATTAAAATATTTCCTTTTATGTAATTAAAAGCTGTAATTGGCACTGACCAAAGGAAATTTATTATAGAGAGGACCAGCGTCCCAAGAAGGAGGTAAGGATGACTGAAATAACAGAAAGAAGGCACTTGGGGGATTCAGGGCACAGGTGTTTTTACAGCACTACGAAAATATTTCAATATTGTTTTCAACTGGTAAAGCTCAACAACGTGTGATAACTGAAAATCATTCATATTGAAGTGTTTGGGGCTTTTGGCAAATACGATTTATCATATTAAAGAAACTCCTTTGATGACTAATTTATTGCACTTTTAAAGTATTCAACAAATATATTTTGGGCACTTACAAAAAAGAGGCATACTTATGGGTGCTTGAGATAAACAGTAATCAAAACAGATAAAGATCCCCAATCTCATAGAATTTATGATCTATTGGGGTGAGGTGAGAGAAGGCAAACAATCACAATAAACATAATGAATAATTAAATAATACAACAGATTAGACAGTGATAAGTGCTATAGAGTAAAAAGAGAAACAAAAGTAGGTAAGCGGGTTAAGGGAAAGGAGGGTGGACTTCAATTTTAAATAGAGTGGACACGATAGATGTCATCGAAATTTTATTGGAGCAATGACTTGAAGGACTTGTAGATGTTGGGAGGTGAATATGTTCCAGGCAGAAGGGTCAATCAATGAAAAAACCCTAAAAGAAATTAACCTGACATGTTTGAGGAACAGAGAGAAAACCAGATATAGCAAATGCTTTTCTTACTCTAGGCGAGCTTATGATTTTTAAACTTTAATTTACATTCATAGATTTTTCTGTTGTTCAACTAACTATGTTTGCATTTCTGGATATAATATACTACTATTTTTCATATAAATTGATGGATCTAACTTTTTCACGTATTATTTAGAGTTTTTCACCTATTTACATAAATAAAATTGATCTGTGATTTGTTTATCTTTCCTTTACAAAGTTTGTTTATTATGGTTATTCTACTTTTATAAAATAAGATCCATCATTTACACTCCTATTCTAGTCTCTCAAGTATTCTTTCAGAAGTTAAAATTATTTCCTACTTGACTGAGCAATGCAGGAGATTAGAAAGAGGATGGTAAATAGAGAAATTTTTAATTTTTCTATTCAGTTAAGAAGTTTTCATTGGGTAAACTTTGGTAATTAATTTATTTTAAATTGTTCATTTCATCTATTTTTTTAAGTATGTTTCAATAAATTTGTTGGTACTGTTTTTTTTTATTTTAAATCCTAGATTACACTTGTAGATATACACACTTCTCCATAATGTTGTTTATTTCAACCCTTTTTTCTCTTTTATAATTAGTTTTGCTAAACATTTTCCTATTAGTCTTTTCAAAGAATCAAAATTTGTTATTGTTCATGATGTAATTTTGTTTTTTTATAGGTTTTCTTATGCTATGTATTTCTATAAGTACGGCTTTAGTTGTAAATTTTGTTCCATGTCTTTAATTAATTATATGTACCTTTTAAATCATTTTAATTCTTCATTGTATAGTTTATAAACATATTTTTGAATTTTATTTTTATTGCTGATCATTTTTTTAAATTAAAGTTTATTGGGGTGACAATTGTTAGTAAAGCTATATAGATTTCAGTTGTACAATTCTGTAATACATCCTCTATATCTCACATTGTGTGTTCAACACCCAGAGTCAGTTCTCCTTCCATGATCATATATTTGATCCCATTTACCCTCTTCTAGAACCATCCTCAACCAATAACCTCTGGTAACCACTAAACTATTATCTATGTCTATGAGTTTTTGTTTCTTCATTTGTTTGTCTTGTTCTCTTGTTGTTTTCAGTTTTATATACCAAATATCAGTGAAATCCTATGTTTCTCTACTTTTCCTGTCTGACTTATTTTATGAATTTGACTCCAAAGGCAAAGGAAGTAAAAGCTAAAATAAATGAATGGGACTACATCTAACTGAAATGCTTCTGCACAGCAAAAGAAACCATCGACAAAATAAAGAGACAACCAACCGAATGGGAGATTGTTGCAAACAACACCTCCGATAAGGGGCTAATATCCAAAATATATAAGGAACTCATACAACTCAACAACAACAGCAAAAAAACAAATCCAATTGAAAAATGGGCAGAGGACCTGAAGAGACATTTTTCCAAAGAGGTCATACAAATGGCCAATAGACATAACGAAAAAATGTTCAACATAACTAATCATCAGAGAAATGCAAATAAAAACCAAAATGAGATATCACCTCACCCCAGTCAGAATGGTTATCATCAACAAGACAAATAGTAACAAGTGTTGGAGAGGCTATGGAGAAAAAGGAACCCTCATACACTGTTGGTGGGAATGCAGATTGGTGCAGCCTCTATGGAAGGCAGTGTGGAGGTTCTTCAAAAAATTAAGAATAGAATTACCATATGACCCAGCAATTCCTCTTCTGGGTATCTACCCAACAACATCTGAAAACATTTATCCATGAAGACATATGTGCTCCGATGTGCATTGCAGCTTTATTTACAGTGGCCAAGACATGGAAATAACCAAAGTGTTTTTCAATAGATGAATGGATAAAGAAGTTGTGGTACACATACACAATAGAATACTATTCTGCCATAAGAAAAGATGAGATAGTACCATTTGCGACAATATGGATGGATCGTGAGATTATAATACTGCTGACCATTTGTGTTGATATTTTAGTCAGATAACTTGATCTTTATAATATCAATTCATTTGGAATTGTTGAGATGTCTTTAGTGGCCTAGTACTGGTTCAATATATTTTTTAAATCATTTCTGTTTGACTCCAAAGAGTGTGTATGTTTCACTTGTTGGGCTAAGTTTATTAATTATGAATTTTAAATATTTAAATATGCAGTCTAGACTTTTGAGTCCCATATGATTGAATGATCTTATTCCAACTAGATTTAAAAAAAATAAAAAAAAATGTATGTTTTGTGTTTTTGCTTTTGTCTTACTTCTATACTTCCCATGAACTTGTATTTGGCTATGCTGTGTCATGTTCTTATACCTGAATAATCTAATGTGTCTCGGGAAATGAGATTCCTAGTTCCATAATGATCACATGGAGTAGAAGAGACTTCTCCCTGTGAAAGAAGGTATTATTAAGAAAAGGAGCAAGAGAGAAAAACCTTTTAAGTAATTAAAAATATGAGCTAACAGAAGAAACCCTACAATGTAATGTATGAAAATACCTTATACAATCTTATACAGTATAGTTACATTGCATTCTGGGAATTGGGTGTTGAAAGTGATCATCAAGAGGACATAAATGCCAGTTCAGAAGGAGTCTGGGCCATCCCCCAGAGTTCCTAAACTGTGAGCGATTGGCAAATTGAGTATATTTATACTCTCCATCTGAATGAGGGTCTGGTTTGTGCGCGCACTGAGTCTGGTGTAACGAGAGCTTTCTCCTGTCGCTGTACAAATCAGGCTGCCACTGAGGTATTTTTTGATTACTGGGTTATCAGTCTACAGGGATAATCACTAAGAGGTTTCCTGTGTCCGCACACATGATCTTTAAAGTTATGTGAGTTACTACTATTCCCATTCCATGTTTGGGGCCCAACAATCTGTTAAGGCAGAGAATCTTGTACCTAGGGTTCTCCCAATCTTATAATAATTATTATGTTTTAAATGATAGCCTGTTTTCTCTTTAGCAGCACATGCTAATACCAAGCCAAAGCTAGTATGGGTATACTGTATGGGTAGTTTGATAAATTACCAAATAAAACCTATGTGCTATCTTTCACATCCCCCCATATGCTGCCACATTTCCTTCCATTCTCAAATCCAATTATGTTTTTTCACTGGAAAGTACATACAAAATCATGACATCTGGAGAATTAAAACCTTTGGGAAATATTTCCTGATGCCCCCAGTTACCCCCAACAGGAAGGATAAATAAGTAAAGTCGCATTAGAACGATCTTCTAGTGAGACTGTCTAAAAGATAATCTCTGTTGTATGAGGAACCCAGAGAAAAACAAAGGCAAAGTTACGCACTGTAAGCGAATGAGAGAAGAAGGAGGGGAAACTGTTGTAGTGAGAAAGGGGCTATCTCATTCATAGGCAATTAAGTAAGGGGCAGAAACAGTAGAAATCTAGATCAAATATCTACAAGTAAAGTTCAAATACTGTAAATCTGTAGCCCTATTGCTTGAGCATACTTTCAACTCATACTTCTTACACTCAGTGTCGCCACTGTTCCTTAGTCTCTTTGCTAATACTAGAGAGACTATTAGAATATTTTTTATCAGCTTCTAGAGTTTTACTAAACCCTTTAAATATATCCAAATTTTAGACTCAATTCGAGACTCCCTTCCTTAAGATTCTGTTCCTATAGAACCACTCTTGTATGAACATTTTAATTAGCTTTGGTTTGGGCAGCAGAACAGAACCATTATAAATGTTAAAGGAATAAGATGTTTAACATAGGAAATAAAAGTTTAAAAATGTGCAATGTAAGGGGGATCAAATATATGGTGATGGAAGGAGAACTGATTCGGGGTGGTGAACACACAATGGGATTTCTAGATGATGTAATACAGAATTGTACACCTGAAATCTATGTAATTTTACTAACAAAGGTCACACCCAAAATTTTTTTAAAAATGTGCAATGTATTGGGTAAGGAAGTAAAGGTCTAGAACACTACAGCCAGAGAATTAGAGAAATATTCACTAATAACTTCAGCCTCAAGCAGTGTAGCAGGTGGAGATTCCGCAGCTCCCAGGGAATTCCAAGAAACCACTGCATCTGGCTGTGTGAATTTGAGAGTTGTGGCTTCCACTTCACTTCTCTCTTGCAGCACATGTGTATTCCTCTATTGGCAAACCATAAGAGTCTACAAATAAAAAATGGATTCTTGGAAATATTATGCCCACCTAAAAGGGAAGTTATAGTGGTATCAAATTGACAACAGCCAATCCAGCACATAGCATCTCTATTCAAAATTAGTTTTTTAAATGAGTTTCATTTTGAGTGTGATAGTTTTGCTAGGTATTGTTATTATGGCTTTGCTGATTCTACCAAATAGATTGGGAAGATTTTGTTTTGTCAAATTGTTGGACAGTGTGTATGTATCTCCTTGGTATTATCTTTTCTTTGGAATGTTGAAATGAATTAGCTCATGAACAAACCATCGAGGCCTAGTAATTTTTTCAGAGGCAATTCTTTCACATTTTTTCCAAGAACCTCCCTAAAAATCTGCCTGTTTAGGTTTTCTTCTTCCTCTTTATTAATTTTAGAGTTCTTTCAGAGACTATATATTCACTAAATATATTCTTTATTTCAACCAAATTTCAAACCTACAATTGTGCATAATGTTATTTTATACTTTAAAAATCTGATTTCTAGCTGTACATACGTTAGTTATCCTTGCTGTACAACTAACAACCCAAGGATCTCAGCTGCTTACAGCAAGCTTTAATTTTGCACTCATATTATATTTCAACAACTGCAGTTTGCTCAGTTTTTACTTCTCTAAAACGTCACACAAATTAAATCATAGAATAGCACTATTTTATTAAGTTTTTTTCACTCAGAATGATACTTTTTAAATGCATTCATCTTATAATGTAGCTCATTCCTTTTTATCACTGAGTGGTATTCTTTTGTATGAATATAAATACACATGATTAGCCATACTCCTATTGGTTGATACCTGGACTATTTCCAGTTTGAGCTATAATAAGTACATTTGCTATAAACATTTTTTCCTACTTTTCATTGACATATATTTTTCTTTATTTTGGGCAAATTTCTAAGAGTAGAATTCCTATGGCATATGGTAGGTATATGCTTAGTTTTATAGGCTACTGACTAACATTTTTGAAAGAGACCTGAATTCTAAATCTGTGCTCTTACTATTATGCTATAGAGCTTCAACTTAGGCCTTGCAGGAAAAATGGAATTTTTACAAATAGAAAATTTAGGGAAATATATTTCAGATCAAGATGTTTCAGTTTAAGAAAACACTATTACCAAAAGCGTGTCCTTGGGAGAGTGAATTTTACTAATTAGAAGGAAATGAGGTATGTGCTTGATATAGTAAGAAATTACAAAGGTAATTAAGTAATTTACTGGAGATCTACTGGATCACAGTGCTAAAGACTTATGGCTTAATGTTATAAACAATTGGGCAACTGTAGGATTTTTGGAGATTTTTGGAGAAGGAGTAATCATTCATTCATTCATTCTCTCCAGTAATATTTGCTGAATTCTAAAGCATATGCAAGCACCACAGTGGTCTTTGTGATATTTTAAGAGGTGCTAAAATCTGAAATATCACAATATCAGGAAAGAAAAGAACATCTCTGAGAAACACCTAAAAGGACAATTCTAAGGATTTTAGAGTTAATTAGATTTAATTTTCTGGAAGACACTAAGAGCCTACTATTATTAGCCAAAGCTTGAAAAATCAGGCAATTGATATTGCCCTTCACCACTACAGATAATTTAAAAGACAATCAGTTAGGGCCAGGAAGATGGAACCAGAATGTGTTTTGGAAGACATACCTTGTAGGAAACACAGTAATTCTGTTATAATACCAAGTACCTTATCATGAAAGATCTAAAGGGTAAGAGTTTAAGTGTCCCAGGTTTTTACATGGAAAAAGCTTGTTTAAACTACTCTGTAATAAACATAAGGCAATTTTAATTCTAACATGATATATCATGGTGTAATTACCTTTATAAGTTATTTCAAGTAATCTCTTAGAATATTTTCATTTATTGTAGGAAATATAACCAAGAAGATCATATTTCCTTTGAAAAAATAGCAATATTCAGGGATTTAGAATTTGATTTCAGGGCTTTTAAAATTAATAATGCATAAATATTGGTGGTTTGTTGGACATAAGACAAACTAATTTTCAGAAATTAAAGACAGAGGGACATATAATAGCATGTTTTTCAAGAAAAAGCAGTGTGTAATCATATTTAATAATGTAAGTTACTTTAATGTTATGCCTATAAAGAATTTTGGAAGATGTGTAAAGCAAGAGAATTTATAGTGAGTCAGAAGAGAATCTATAATCTAATAAACGCTCTACCAGCAATTTTTCTCTTCTGTTATTTCCACACGCCCTTACTCTGAGTCTAATTGTCATATTGCAATTTCTTAGTTATTTGCACATGCTTCTCTTGTGAGTAACACTTCAGCATTATATTTTATGCCCAGCTAAGTAGATTCTAAAATTACATTCCGCTTTTTTCATTAAGTAGATTCTCTATATGATAACACTGGGGACCACCGTTTGATGATCCTTCTCTACCTTTCTGCAGAGCTCTGTCAATTTCTGATTATGCAAAGGAAGAAAAAAATTCACAATTCAAAATAATAGCATGACAGGAGTAAATGGGAGAGACTGGGGAAATGCAACTGGAAAACAGTGCTAATTCAAGAATAAAATGGAGGAGCACTGAGTAAGTCAGGTATTGCCACAATAATGTTGCAAAAACAAATCATTCCCAAACTCAGTGGCTTACAACTAATTACAACTGATTATCCTCATCACATATCTATGAGATGGTTGGGAATTACCTCATCTAGATTGTCCTGGCTCTATTGGTTCACTTCATTCGAGACTGTTCCACATTTCCCTCATCCACCTTAGATCATTAATTTTCAAGGTATGTTTTTCTCATGGCAAGAGGCAGGAGTGCAAAATGGCCAATAGAAACTCCATTCCTCTTAAGCCAGAATTAAAACTGATCCACTATCACAACTGCCTACATTCCATCAGCTAAGGCGAATCACTTGACCAAGCCCCATATAATGGGACAGGGAAGTATGTTTCTCACATAAGGTTGGGAAAGGGGCTATATATTATGAACAATAAACAATCCAATCATCTAAGCAATCTACATATTTCTTTAGCTAGACTTTTCTCTAGAATTTCACAACTGCCAGTATATATTTCTCTATCTAGCTGTCAACCAGGTAGCTCAACTTCTCAATCCTTGACAATTCCAGTCTTACCCAAAGGCATGTTTTAAAGATCTTCATTTGTAGGCACAGAATTACCCAATCCCTGAGTCATCAATAATGAAGAAGGCAATTTATTAGTTATTACATTTCTATTCAGTTTTGTTGTATATATCAAAAGAAGTATATATCGTTGTGCCTGGAATAGGACATGTAGGTTTGCTGAGCATTAATCTCCTTTTCTCTAAAAATTGTTTGCAAGGTGTGAGCAGCTTCTAACCTATGATTCTGTATCAATTTTTCTAAGTGCAAAAAAGGAGGTAGATATAGTTTATTTTTAAAAATGCATTGTAGAGTGTGGATATTTTAACAATATTAATTCCAAATTCCAGTCCATAAACATGGAATATCTTTTCATTTATTTATGTCTTCTTCAATTTTTTCATCAGTGTTTTGAAGTTTGCAGATCTTTTGCCTATTTGGTTAAATTTATTCCTAAGTTTTTATTCTTTTTGATACTACTGTAAATGGGATTGTTTTCTTAATTTCTTTTTTAAACAGTTCATTGTTAGAGTATATAAATGTAACTGGTTTTTGTGTATTGATTTTGTATCCTGCAAATTTACAGAATTTATTTACTCGTTCAAGTAGTTTTTTTGGTCAGAAGTTTAAGGGTTCTCTATATATAAGATCAAGCCTTATAAAAACAGAGACAATTTAAAATTTTCCTTTTCGATTTGGATGTCTTTTATTTCTTTTTCTTGCTTAATTGCTCTGACCTAAACTTCCAGTACTATATTGAATAGGAATGGTAAGAGAGGACATGTTTGTATTGTTTCTGATCTTAAAAGAAAAGCTTTCAGCTTTTTACCATTTCTAATGATTTGAGCTGTTGGTTTGCCATATATAGCCTTTATTATGTGGAAGTATATTCCTCATATACCTAATTTGTCGAGAGTTTTTATCATGAAGTGTTGAATTTTGTCAAATGCTTTTTCAGAATCTATTGAGATAATCACATGATTTTTATCCTTCATCCTTTTAATATAGTGTGTCACCTTTATTGGTTTGCACATGTTGAAACATGCTTGCATCCCAGCCATAAATCACACTCGATCATGGGTTGTGATCCTTTTATTGTGATGATGGATTCCGTTTGCTAGTACTTTGAGGATTTTTTTGTGTCAGTGTTCATCAGGGATATTGGCCTTATAAAGCTGAAAAAAATACAGTTCTATGCACCAATACAACATAAATAAAATGAAAAGTAATTAAATATAAAGAATGCTTTGTTACTGCAATGACAAGAGAAGAAACAACTCTCATTCTCATTTATTTAATCAATAAATGTGATGGAGAATCTAGCTTGTGCTCGGCACTTTTCTAAATTCAAGATTTCAGAGGGCTGAGAAAGTGGACCATTTGCATAAGAAGTGGACCTTAAATATGGGAACAAAAGGAAAAACAAATGATAATATCAATAATAAAATAATGATTTTGTTTTGTTTTGTTTTTTCAAACCTAACACACTCTGCTCTGTTTAAGCTATATATATTATTCCATATGCAACTTTACAAAGTCAAAGAGCATGTTTAAAAAAATACCTATCAAAAATATCAAATTCATGTTTATCATTAAAACCTCATATTTGAATGTTAAAGACACATCTAGTTATTTAAATTGAAGGAATAAAATGTTCCTATATACTTTAACTTAGAATACTGGTGTTTCACAATATGTTCAATGCATATATGAAATGTCGATGATATAGACTCATAGATGAATCTTGCTTTATATTTGAGTTTTTAAAGTTAAAAGTTATCTGATTGTTTTAGAAATAACTGAATTAAAAGGTACAACTGATTGCATATTATAGAAAGATGTATACTGCTCAGATAAAATATAAATATAACAATAAACTTTATTCCATGTTTAGTGGTATAGGTTGAGTACAATTTTTTTCTTCATTATTAAGGACACTAGTATATTTCAGGGCATACAATTGGGAAAGTAGATGCATATATATATTTGAATATATATTTTAAGATAGATAGATAGACGATAGATAGATAGATAGATGATAGATAGATAGACAGATGATAGAGTCATAAAACAATAAATATTATCCTTTACTCTCAAAAGAATGGTCTTTCCATGGAATATAGTAATAAAGTAACTTGCATTCTGTAAATAACTGAATATATTTAATAATTGCTTAGTTTGTGGTTTGAAAAATGTTAGCACAGGCAATTAAAAGGAATAAGTAACTGCAGCATCAGAAGTAGCATTCTTATTTTGTTATGCTTTGTCTTTCTAAATAAATGATTGATATAAATATAATGAATTTAAAATAGTGCAAAAATATGTCAACCTTACGATACTTAATTAGGAAAAATGTATATTTTATAATAATATTACTAAAAAAGAAAAATAAAATTTAGCTTTCAATATATCACACTTTTAAAAACTATAGTTCTAGTAGAAAACTTTTTTCTGCTACATAGAATTATTTCTTAAAATCACTGACTTAGTATAATGGGAAGTGAGCTAAATAAATAAATTTTATGAAGCATTTTAGCATTTAAAAATAATTTACTCAAAATTTTAGTAAATTTTGAATTTTTAGTTAAAAATTGATTAGGAAGATCAGTGATTTACATAAAAACTGGCTCGTTATCATACCAGCTGCTGAAAATTTTGTGAAACAAGTTTCACGTTGGCAAGCAGAACTACAGGCTGTCTTAGATGTAAAAATATCTGCAGGCATGAAAGATGTTCTATGCAGTTAGAGAAGTACAGACCGAAATATCTGAGAATTTATCTTGTGGATTATCTTTCTTCTCAGTGAAGATGGGAACTTATAGAGAAGTTATTAGGAAAGCTTACTTGACAAAGGTTACCTGCCTAAATTGACCTATTCCTGGATAAAAGTATATTATTGGTAAGGGTACAGGATCATATAAGCTTAATGAATGGGCTGGCTACAGAGGTAGATGTGCATTAAACACTTTTCATAATAAACAGGAATCAATGGGTATTTCAAATTATATTCTGAAGTTTCTATATCCTTTATTTCTGAGAGAGTTAAGAATTTTGAAACATCTCCATGTTGTTCCACTTGAATTATTTTCCACTAGATAGTAAAATAGTCAAAGATTGAAATATCTTTATCGACAAAACTTTTCAGATTTTGATTTTGCTTTCAAATTTGACAGGCCAACAACAGAACAAATAAACCAAAACCAAACAAACAAAATACCCAAAAGGATGCTACTGAAATATTTTTCTAATTTATATAATGATATGATCTATTCTATGGAGGATATTAAAGATAATTTTTTAGAATAAAAAAATATAAATTTATCCAATGAACTCAGATTTTGAAAGAGCATATGCCTCAAAAATATTTTTAAACTGAACTACTTACGTTACATGAAGTTCCCCAAACACTTATCACTAATCATTTTGTGCCATGCCCTAAATATCTTCAATCTATCATTTATAATTATTAGTGTTGTGCTTATTTTTTTAACTAGAAAAACTCGGTTTCAATCACATTAAAATTTAAATATTAACACAAAGGTATATTTAAGTCTAGGTTGTATAGGTAAAGTGTGGTTATCCCAATAATGCAAACAAGATTTTTTTTTTGCTTCTCTATTGATTAAAAATGTTATGTCAAAGTACTTCCTACATTATTCCTTACTTCCTCCAATTTTTTGGATTAGTTACATTCACTAATATTATGATCTTTAGATCAAAATAACAAAAAAACAAAAAATTAGGCTAACATAATTAAACAAATTTTCACTTTGTAAATTCAAATCATAATTTGTGTCAAATAATTTTTACTTTAGGTCAATGTATCTTTTCCAAGATCCACATTAAAATGCATATTTACCCCTGTGAAAGGTAAAAACA
Source organism: Rhinolophus hipposideros (assembly GCF_964194185.1). Lineage (NCBI taxonomy): Eukaryota > Metazoa > Chordata > Mammalia > Chiroptera > Rhinolophidae > Rhinolophus > Rhinolophus hipposideros. The sequence goes on from NC_138055.1 coordinate 78,267,537, forward strand.
GGATTTGTATTTTTCAATTTGCTGTCAGATTTGGGAGCTGCATTATTTGGCTTATCTTACTATGTAGCTGAAATTAGACAGGCTATTGGATATTTCTGTTCATTTTGTACTAAATTAAATAAACTTTAAAAACTGTATATACCAAAGGTAATTATTGCAATAATTTTCATGCCTCTAGGTTAATTGTTCCCAGGAATATTTTATTGATTTAAATTCACATCTCTTTCATGGGGCAAATTTAGACTTAAACTAATATTTTAGTAACGAACTATAGAAATGATCCCTGAAAGTATAGTCTTAAACTAATATTTTAATTCTACTCTTTTTTTCTTCTTCACATTTCTCTTTCACTGGTAGTGTCTCCCTGATTTCATATTAGCATCAAAAATACAATTAATATTAAATTCTCTCACTATAATAATATGACTTATGAAAGAAGTAAGTGAATTAACCTTTGTAATCACACTATTTTATTAAAGTAATTATGAGTATCTATTGTCCTAAAACATATCGTTAAGTCTAATGTATATATTTTTTCAATCATAGGAGACTTAACAAACAGGATAACTAAACAAAATTGAAAATTTTCATAAAACTTTCCCAAGTCTTCATTTAATTTAAGAATCCTAATCCAAAAATGCTTGCTGAATATTTTCTATAGTTAAGGCAGAGTGAAACATAAAATATGCACCCTATCCTCAAGCAACTCACCATCTACATGCGAGATAATACAAATATACTTGAAAAGAACAACTAATGCAACATTTTGAGGGAGTGTTTTGCATTACATGACCATTTAAAGACTGTCATCTCTAGCTGAGTTTTTATAAAAAAAAAATTGAACAAATCAAATAAAATTAAATATTGCTAAACCTTCAAAATATATCCAGAAAGTGACTACTTCTGTCTCCTCAGAACTACAATCTCTCTCTCACCTATATTAATTACTCCAATAGCTTCCTAACTAGGTGGCCTAATTCTGACCTTGTCCCTCTACACTTTCTTTCTTTCTTTTTTCTTTAAAGTTTATTGGGGTGACAATTGTTAGCAAAGTTACATAGATTTCAGGTGTACAATTCTGTAATACATTATTTATATCTCACATTGTGTGTTCACCATCCAGAGTCAGTTCTCTTTCCATCACCATATATTAAACCCCATTTACCCTCTTTTAGAGCCCCCTTCCTCCCTTACCCTCTGGTAACCCCTAAACTATTGTCTATGTCTATGAGGTTTTCTTCCTTCAATTTTTTTGTCTTGTTCTTTTGTTGTTTTCAGTTTTATATATCACATATCAGTGAAATCATATGGTTCTATACTTTTTCTGTCTGACTTATTTAGCTTAGCATTATAATCTCAAGATCCATCCATGTTGTCACAAATGGTCCTATTTCATCTTTTTACCACCAAATAGTATTCCATTGTGTATATATACCACAACTTCTTTCCCCATTCATATATCAAAGGACATTTTGGTTGTTTCCATGTCTTGGCCACCATAAATAAAGCTGCAATGAACATTGGAGCACACATGTCTTTATGTACAAAAGTTTTCAGATATTTTGGGTAGATACCCAAGATAGGGATTGCTGTGTCATATGGTAATTCTATTCGTAATTTTTTGAACATTATGGAAGGTGCTGCCTTCCATAATGGCTGCACCAGTCTGCATTCCCGTCAACAGTGCACAACGGTTCCTTTTTCTCCACAGCCTCTCCAACAGTTGCTATTATTTTTCTTGTTGATGAAAGCCATTCTGACTGGGGTGAGGTGATATCTCATTGTGGTTTTTATTTGCATTTCTCGATGATTAGTGATGTTGAGCATTTTTTTTTCATATTTCTATTGGCCATTTGTATGTCTCTTTGGAGAAATGTCTCTTCAGGTCCTCTGTCCATTTTTCAAATGGGTTGTTTCTATTTTTGTTGTTGTGTTCTATGAGTTCCTTGTTTATTTTGAATATTAGCCCCTTATTGGAGGCGCTGTTTGTGAAAATCTCTCCCATTCAGTTGGTTGCCCCTTTATTTTGTCAATGGTTTCTTTTGCTGTGCAGAAGCTTTTAAGTTTCATATAGTCCCATTCGTTTATTTTAGCTTTTACTTCCCTTGCCTTTGGAGTCAAATTCATAAAATGCTCTTTGAACCCAAGGTCCATAAGTTTAGTACCTATGTTTTCTTCTATGCTATTTATTGTTTCAGGTCTTATGTTTAGGTCTTTGATCCATTTGGCATTAATTTTGGTACATGGTGACAGATAGCAGTCCAGTTTCATTCTTTTGCACATGGTTTTCCTATTCTGCCTGCACCATTTATTGAGGAGGCTGTCTTTTCTCCATTGTATGTTTTTTGCTTTGTCAAAAATTATCTGTCCATATTTATGTGTGTTTATTTCTGGTTTCTCATTTCTATTCCATTGGTCTGTGTGTCTGTTTTTCTGCCAATGCCATGCTGTTTTGATTATTGTTGCCCTGTAGTACAGGCTAAAGTCAGGGAATATGTTCTTTTTAGTCAGTATTTTTAGTCAGAATGTGTTCTTTAAAGTCAGTATTGTTCTATTCTCTTAGGATTGCTTTGGCTGTTCAGGGTCTTTTGTGGTTCCATACAGATCTGATCATTTTTTGTTCTGTTTCTTTAAAAAATGCCATTGGGATTTTGAGGGAGATTGCATTAAATCTGAATATTGCTTTGGGTAATACGGCCATTTTAACTATGTTGATTCTTCCAATCCATGAGCATGGAATGTCTTTCCATTTCTTTGTGTCTTCTCCAATTTCTTTTAAAAATGTCTTATAGTTTTCAGCATACAGGTCTTTCACATCTTTGGTTAAGTTAATTCCTAGGTATTTATTCTTTTTGTTTCAATTGTAAAAAAAAAATTGTTTTTTTTTTTAATTTCTTTTTCTGAGATTTCATTGTTAGTATATAGGAATGCAACGGACTTTTGTACGTTAATTTTGTAGCCAGCAACTTTACTGTATTCTTTGATTCTTTATAATAACTTTTTGGTTTTCTATATATAGCATCATGTCATCTGCAAAGAGTGACAATTTAACTTCTTCATTCCCAATTTGGATGCCTTTTATTTCTATCTCTTGCCTGATTGCTCTGGTGAGGACTTCCAAAACTATGTTAAAAAGCAGAGGTGATAGGTGACAGCCCTGTCATGTTCCTGAACGCAGAGCAAAGGGCTTCAGTTTTTCACCATTAATTATAATATTAGCTGAGGGTTTGTCATATATGACCTTTATTTTGTTAAGGTATTTTCCTTCTATACCTATTTTATTAAGTGTTCTAATCATAACTGAGTGTTATATTTTGTCAAACACTTTCTGCATCAATCGATATAATCATATGATTTTTGTCATTTATTATTCTAATAGCAGCCAAAATAATACTTTAAAAAGTGAGGTCATATCCTGTCACTCCCATGTTTAAAACAACGAGAATCGCTCCCCATGTCATTCAGGGTAAAGTCAAATTTCATAAAATGGCCTACAAGGTCTTCTAAGACCTGCTCTTCATCTCTTAACACACTGCACAAACTTATATGCAATTATTTCTTGTTCCTCTCCTTTGTTCACTTGGCTCCTGCCATGTTGGCTTCCTTTCTGTTCTCAAACACCTCAGGCATGCCCCACCCTTAATAGGGACTTTGCAATGGCTGCTCCTCCTCCTGGAGCATTCTCTTTCTAAATACCTACAACTGAAATGTCCGCATATCCAACTCTGCTCAAGTATCCTTGACTATACTCTTTTAAATTGCATCTTACACCTCAGCCCAAGAACTTTCAAGTCTCCTTACCCTGCTCTAATTATTGTTATTCCATAGCAGTTATTGCATTCTAATAAACTATAATTATTTAGTTATTTGCTATGATTTTTTTCTTAAAGTCCATAAAGCTAAGAATCTTTGTATTGCCCAATGATGTATTTCAAGCACGTAGAACAATGAAGGACTCACAGTGAGAACTTAATAAAAATGTGTGTAGTAAATAAAGAAATGATTATATAAACAAGTCGGAAATGCTAGTATTTTGTTTTCCTAAAAAGTTTGATTTCTCTTAAAATAGAAGTTATCTGTACTGTTTGGATTTTTGTTTATTTTTTATTCTTTCATTTCCAATCATGAGTTTTGCTAGAAAGACAAAAATACCCTCACCAATGCATGTAGAAGAACCAAGAAATAATAATAGAAAAATTATCAATGAGCTTCTCTTCATTATTATTGACCAAATGTAGAAGTTCAAAGTTAAAGTCTAATTATTTTGCTGTTTCCTATTCAAAAGGAAATATCTTTGGGGATGCTACATTATGTAAATTATTAGTCAGATCTTCCAGCAGGCAGATCAAAGTCTGGGCTTTGGACTACTTTCTGACAGGGGACATCTTGTGTAAGTTTTGTAGAAAGAAGAGACTGAATAGCTTCTCCCTTTTAATGAAAACAGACTTCTACACAACTGTTTTGTTCTCATTCCCCTTTTACTGGTGCTGGCACTTTTCCCCCTGCTATATATATGCCAAAGAGTATAAACTGAACTATGTGAAATTCATCTCTGTGTTAACTAAAGCTCTACTTCTTTCTTTTCTAAAACAAAATAAATAAAAAAATAAATCCATAAACACTGGTTATTTGTCCACCTATAAATACAAAATAATGGTATAAATAGAATAGATAGAAAAACAGCTGAGAGTTTTTACACTGAGTAAAAAATTACTACTGGGTCAGATGCTGAGCATGTTTTTCCAAAGAACATGGGAAGGCAGATTCAACTGCTCCATACTGGCTGCTGAGTAGAACTTTTATTGATTCTTTCATTCATTCATTTTTTATAAGTTATTGAACCCCATGACTCAGATTTTAAGTATATTGTATATCAGTGTTCAAATATAACACGTGGTTTTTGCTTAAAATAGAATCTACAACTAGTTAAGAGAGGGAGAGACAAAAACACAATTGGAGTACATTATACTACTTTCCCAAGGCAGTCAAATGTAAGCAAAAAATTCCATAGAATAAATAGAATAAATGTTTATCTCTAAAACTGAAGAGGCAATATTCACTAAAATTGAGCTCAAGTTCTGTATTTTGAACACTCTACAATTTTGATTGTGTGATATCTTCTTTGCCTTAAAATTACACAAAAATTTGCATTTAGAAACCAAATCCCCCATGCTGATATCAACCTGGCATTTCTAGGATATACATTTAATTATCTCTCTTAGTGCCCTCTTACACACCCCTGCCAGTGATTACAAGGACTTTCATAACAAGCTTTAGCCTTTACTTCTCATGTTCGCTTCCATATCGTGCTTTTCTAAAATCAACTATCTCACTTTTCCAAGGACTGTACTACTTCTTGATTCAATAATGTGGAATCTCTTCTAGTTTCCTCAAAATCAAACTGATTTTTCATACTTCTGAATCTTTGTTCATGCTGTTTTTCATACCTAAACTACCATTGCAACTTGTTCCCCTAGTAAACTCTATTTATCCTTTAAAACTTTCTTATATTTGCACTCTGAGAAACCTCCCCCAAAGCCACAGAGTTAACGAGTCCTACTTGCACCTCTGGAATTATATTTAAAAGTTTTTTATTTTGCATATATCACATCACATTTTAAATGTTTGCTGTTTTCTCTCTGTCTCTGCCTGGAGAGAGAAACTTGAGACTAAAAGGAATAACATTCATTCATATTTTAATTATCTCTCACATTATTGGGATACAGTAGTTGTTAAGTAAACATTGATTAAAATGAGTTTAATGACCATTTTATAAGTTGTTGTTTTTTTGGGGAAATGAAAGTGATTTCTAAGTATCTACATTTACCATTTGCCTCTCAAGAAGAACTAATTTGCCAGATTCTTCTAGCCTACACTACTTTATAATTTTCTGTTAGACTCACAGAAAAGAAACCTGCATTAATAAATTTAGATTACTCTTGGAGATCCTAGATGGCAGATGACATAAACACTGTGCCTTCCCACTTCAATGAACAAACTAAAATCACAAATAAATTATAGAACAATCAACCTGGACAATAATCTGAAGTCTGACTTAACAGAAGTTTTATAACTAATAATATAAAAAAGAAGCCACATTGAGACTGGTAGGAGGCTCAGAGACACGGAACTGAATAACACCAAACCTCTGTGTGGCAGTTCAGAACTTGGAGGATTATATTGGCTGAGGAAGTTCCCCTCACAGGTGTGAGGGACCCAAGCCCCATGCTGGCCTTCCCAGCCCATGTACTGGTGACAGGAAGAGGAACCACCACAACATGTGGCTGTGAAAAACAATGGGGATATTGACCATCAGGAAAGTTGAGAAGGTGGCAGAAAACACAGGCATCCTCTTAAAGGGCCTGTGTACAGACTTTCTCACTCCCAGGCACTCACTTTGGACTCCAGTCCAAAATAACTCAGACATCCAGGGGGCAGACTGAGTTTTGTGGCTTTGCGGCAAGGGCTGGAGGACAGTCACCACTTTTCCTGTGAGGGGGCCTTCTCCCATGCAGCCAGCTGGCTGGCACCATCTTTACTATGTTGAGCCCTCCTCTATGCTCACAGCCAAATCTGAATCTGATTGGTCTGGTAAGCTCTTCAGCTCTGCTCTGCTGACTCACTGGGACCTCACCCTACCTAACTACCCCAGCGGCACTTTCTCCAAGAGCAGCAAGCCCCACCAGCATTGCACTCTTTCTTGGAAAACTGTTGGAGTCCAACAGACCCAGGATGGGTGGTGACTCTCTTCTGTGTGCTCTGAGACTTTTGCTGAGTAGCTTCAGGCTCAGCACTGGCATCATACCAGAATTTACATTAACCTGGTGGCCACAACTCTTCCCACTCTAGTGATTCCCTGGGAAACTGCCTCACCCAACTTGCATACTGCAGGAAGCTTTATCAGTGGCAGCAGGCCTCAGGGTGTCCTGGCTTTTTTGTGGAGCTACCCTGGCCTAGGACTGGTGGCAGACAACGTAGGCTTCCAACATGGCCTCTCCCACACAAATTCAGGGTTAGCATAGTCAGCAAACAGTGACAGATTGCTTTGCAACTCCTACCGGGTAGTTCTCAGCTGGTAACAGGAAGTGTTTAAACTGGGCCTGCACCGGAGCCCCTTGAAAGAGGCCCCAGAACCAACAAACTTGGAGGTTGGCTTCAGACTACAGCAGAGCACCCAATTAGCTCCACAAATGGCACACACAAAGGGCAGTCTTAACAAGCACCAGAGCTGATTGGGGCAAATCCCACTCAGTGGGATAAGCCCCCTGCAAAGAAGCTTGTAAGCTGTAGATGTGGCCAAACCTCACAGCTAATCAGGCTGAAGGATCACCCACCTACTGACTTGCCAGTAGCAACAAAGACTCAACTATGTATCAAAAAGGCACATACTACTCACATAGGGACACTCCTGGAGCACCCAGTGCATGAGAGCAGGAAGACTGTGCCACTGGGCCCCACAGAGCATCTACTACATAAGGCCACCTGGACAAGACCGCAGGACATAGCAGATCTACTCAATACATAGAAACAAGCAGAGAGGCAGCCAAAATGAGAAAACAAAGAAAAATGTCCCAAATGAAAGACAGAAGAAAACTCCAGAAAAAGAACTAAATAAAATGGAGGCAAACAACCTACCAGATACAGAATTCAAAACAATGGTTAAAAGGATACTCAAGAAACTAGTGAGAACTTCAACAAATAGAAGAAAAAACATAGAAACCACAAAAAAAGAACCAGTCAGAAGTAAAGAATACAATAACGAAATAAAAAAAAAATGCATTAGAAGGAATCACCAGTAGAGGAGATGAAGCAGAGGATGGAGTCAGTGATTTAGAAGACAAGGTGGCAAAATAGACCCAATCAGAATAGCAAAAAGAAAGAAAGAATCCAAAAATAGTCTGGATAGTTTTGGAGATATCTGGGGCAACATCAAGCATAACAACATTCGCATGATAAGGGTACCAGAAGGAGAATAGACAAAGCAAGGGATTGAGGACCTATTTGAAGATATAATGACTGAAAACTTTCCTAATCTGGCAAAGGAAACAGACATACAAGTCCAGGAAGCACAGAGAGTCCCAAACAAGGAGAACCTAAAAAGCCCAACCAAGACACATTATAATTAGAATGGCAAAGTCTAAAGGCAAAGAAAGAATCCTAAAAGCAGTAAGAGAAAGTCAACTAGTAACTTACAAGGGAGCTACCATAAGATTGTCAGCTGATTTCTCAACAGAAACTTTGCAGGCCAGAAGGGATTGGCACAAAATATTCAACGTGATTAAAAGCAAGGACCTACAACCAAGATTCTCTACCCACAAAAGCTATCATTTAAAATTGACGGACAGATAAAATGCCTCCAGACAAGAAAAAGCTAGAGTTCATCATCACCAACCCAGTATGGTAAGGAATGTTAGAGGGACTTATTTAAAATGGAAAGATAAAAAAGATCAAAATTATGAATAATAAATGGCAATAGCTACATACCAACAATTACTTCCCATGTAAATAGATTAAATGCTCCACTCAAAAGACATAGGAAGGATGAATGAATAAGAAAACAAAACCCTTAAAATGTGCTTCATACAAGAGACAAACTTCAGATTTAAAAACATACACAGACAGAAAATAAAGGGATGGAAAAAAGATATTTCATGAAAATGGAAATGAGAAAAAAAAACACACAAAAAACTGGGGTAGCAATACTTATACCAGACAAAATAGACTTGAAAACAAGAGACAAAGAGGACCCAGTAAGCCCACTTCAAGATATTTATCTGAAGTAACCCAAATGGTACTTTGGGGGGACATGTGCATCTATATGTTCATTGCAGCATTGTTTACAATGGCCGAGATGTGGAGGCAGCCTGGGTGTCTGTTGATGGATGAATGGATAAAGAGGTGGTACATATTTACAGTGGAATATTGCTTGGCCATGGAAGGGAATGGGTTCTTGCCATCTGCCATGGCATGGATGGACCTGGACAGTATTGTGCTGAGTGGAGTGTTGGACAGAGAAAGACAGATGCAATGAGGTTTTGCTTATATGGGGAATCTAAAGAACAAAATAAACAAACAAAACAGAAACAAACTCATAGATATAGAGAGCATTTTGATGGTTGATAGATGGGGTGGGGGCTTGGAGATGAGTGATAAATGGGAAAGGATTGAAAAGTACAAATTGGTTGTAACACAGTAATCATGGGATGCAGGGTAGAGCATAAAGTATATAGTCAATAATATTGTAATAACTATGTATGGTGTCTGTGGGGACAAAGCACCCAAAAAACAGTTTCCAGGCTCTCGGCCTCACATAGAAAGGTGCTGGCTCGGGTAGTAAATGGCCATCAACTGTGATCAGATGCCAGCAGCTGTGGCTAGTTGGCCGTCAGCTGTAACCCGTAGGCCATTGGCCACTAATATAACGGCTGTGGCTACGCTAGCAGGAAAGGAATGGGGGCTAGCAAGAAGATGGTGGCTGGCAAGCGCGGACTGCTGTTAGGCAGATTATGTAGATCCTGCTTCCTGTGTCTCCAGCCCAGCCACCAGCGAGAATATATTGGTTTGATTCCCCTATCTATGGCTCCGTGGGTGTTCCTTTTTGGCCTTACCGTGTCCTGCGCTCTTGGGCGGGGAGTGGGAGCTGAGGCCCTGCATGACAAATGGCGTAGCGAGCAGGGTCCCCCGCACCACAGTGTCATATTGGCTGTATTTGTTGGTGTGATAGATGGGAGGGGCTTAGGGTACAGAGTGTAAAAGATGAAGAGAGTAAGACGTATAAACTTGTAATTACGAAATAGTCATGGGGATGTAAAGTATAAGAAATATAATCAACAATATTGTAATAACTATGTATGGTGCCAAATGGGTACTAGACTAGTCAGGGGGATCATGTCTTAAAATATAAATGTCTAACTACTATGCTGTACATTTGAAATTAATAAAAAATAATACTGAATGTCAACTGTTGTGCAGGGCGGCCTGCGGGGTCTCAGTTCCCACTCCCCACATAAGAACGCAGGATGTGGCTAGGCCAAAAAGGAACATCCATGGAGCCATAGGTAGGGGAGTCATATACCACAATAGTCTCACTGGAGGCCAGAGTCACCCGACGTGCGACCTGCTGTCCACTTTTGTGCCAACCGACCGACTGCCCCTCCCCAGCACAGCCGGGGCAGTTATATCAGTGGCCAATTGGCTAACCGGCTACAGCTAACGGCCAACTAACCACAGCGGATGGCCATCTACTACCCAAGCCAACACCCCTCCACGTGAGGCCGAGAGCCTGGAAACTGCTCTCTGGGGCTCTGTCCCCACATCAGCTGTAAGTCAAAAAATTAAAAAAAAGGGAAATGGTGAAGGGGAATAAGAGGTTGAAATCAATATAAAACAAGTAAGTCATGAGGATGTAGTGTACAGCATAGGGAATATAGTCAATAATATTGTGATAATGTTACTGGGAATGACGTTGTACCTTGGCTTTCTGTCTTCTTGAAGGAAAGAATTCAGTCAAAAAGCAGAGTTTCTGCAGCATAGAACAGCAAGAAGTTTATTAGTAAAAGCTGGTACACTCGGAGACATGCAGCGGGCTGACCCAAGAGAGGGAAGCAACCTCGCCTTACATTGTGTGAGAGTTATATTTCTATGCATAGAATTGTCTACCTCTTTCCCTCTCAGTACCTCCCTCTCCAGTACCTCTCATTCTCCCAGCTGGTGTGCCTCATACTCCCTTTTTGCTCCCAAGGTTGTCTGAGTTCATTACAATGGCCCTGAAAAGCAGGGTGTACATACTGACAAGTGGAATGGTTTCTCTCTCTCCAACATGTTTTTCTTTTTCTAACGAAATATCTTGATCTCAGTACCTTGCTGAGCAATCAAGGTGTTTGTGCCCCAAGTGAGAGCAGCTGCAAGGGGCCTTCTAACTGGGGCTGGTTCCCTCCTCCTGCTTATTTCTATCTATCTATTTACCCTATCAATAGTGTGGTACAGCATCAGACAGTTGCCGGACTTACCACTATGATCACTTTTTAGGTATATAAATGTTGAATAATTATGGTGTACCTCTGAAACTAATATAATGTTGTATGTTAGCTATGTTTTAATCAAAATATTAAAAAAATAAATTAACGTTACTCTCTATAACAGGGAGTAAACCTCAAAGTATGTGATCTCAGTGTAGCTAACTTATTTTTCAAGCATAAAACCTTGAAATATGTTACAGACAGCTAACTCTCTTTTATTATATCTTCACCTGGAACCACTTTTCAAAACTAACAACATTTATCTTTTATTCACAACTCCAAACGAGGAAACTATGTATGTGTTTCCAGGTGAAGTAACTCCTAGGTACTCTAGGAAATATATATATTTCAAATGATAGAGTACTCAAATTGACAAAGAAAAGTTGTTACTCTAAAAGGTACATATTAATCTTTCTATTGATAAGAAAGTGAGATTGATAACTGAATTATCTAGATTCTTATTATTTCAGATGAAAACCCAGTAATATTACGATAAAAATCTTAATGCTTTCTGTGTATCGGCTTCTTTCAGTATATTTCTGTTATCTCTGAATTAACACATTGCCAGGTTTATGTATCTTGACCTTTTGAGAAATGGTTCCACATTAGTTGCCTGACAATGTTTGAACCATTTCTTAATAGTAGGATAATTCATCTGCCACTGAGAAATGTTTTTATAATCATCAGTGAAACCAGCAAAATAACAACAAAATTAGAAAGTTTGTATCTGGGCCAGGGTTTTTTCTAGTTATTGCAGTGCTTTGCCTGGGGTAGGGGTGGGGAAGATAAATTTTAAGGAAGAATTCCTTAATGTCCTCATATTTTAAAATTTCAAAAAAATCCTAATGTTCCCAAATTTTACATTCATTTTAATACAAATAATAAAGTTAGTTTAGAACACAAAGTAAATGGCATATAAAATGTATAGCTATATAATAATGGCAACCAGCACCAAGACATAAAAACAGAGGAGTTAGTTCTAGAATAAACTTGAAGAGGTGATTCATTCTACGCTGGTTTAGTGTGGAAACTTATTTATGAAACTGATAGCAATTATGACTTCCAACCTACTTTTATTCACCAGAGGACATAAATGAATCCATGCTAAAGGAAGAGCAAGCATCAGCCCATCTTTTCACCCTTAAATGTAGTTCCCTTGATTTTTGAAAGCAATGTGTCGTGATTGTGCTTGTGTGACTGGAAATGAAAATAGGGCACATAAAATGAACAACAACAACAAAAAAGGCAGTTTCACATAATGGTACTAAACAGCATCTAGATTCTGTGATTTTGTTTCCTTTACTGTGTCATTATCATTATCTCTAAATTTTCCTGCATTTACATCTGTAATTCTCATTTCCCCCACCTGATTTCCAAAGAAATCACTGCATACTCTGTGTTCTGTACCTTGTGTTCTAAACCCAGATGCTAGAGTAATTTTTATGATCCCATCCTCAACACTGTTACTGCTTAAAATTGGGCAGTGAGTGTGATTTTATACACAGACATTTGCAGGTAGTATTAAAAAAAAAGGCTAGCAATGCTGGAATTATGAAATACAACTTTGTTACCAGGCTTCAAGTCAGTATTGGAAAGTATACAGGTCTTCTCATGTACTCAACATTGATTTTTGTACACATTACTACAAATACATAGATGTCACTCTGGAAGGAGTAAGTATTGTCCATTAGAAATAAAACCCTGTGAATGATGTTCAGTGAACACAAATAGGTGATTGATAATTAGCCAGCAACAGAGGGTGAAAGGCAAATATTGTCACTAATCTGTGGCCAAGTCTGGTATCCCTGAAAAGGATGGACTTATTAACAATACTACCTAGTACTGTTTTGCCACAATTATTTGTAACCAAGCTCCCCAAGCATATTTAAACAGCCCACTGCTGGCACCTTAATCCAGTGTTGTACATTTTTAGACATCAAATGTGTTGTGTTTATATGTAGATACTGGAAGCAACCAGACACATTGGAAACGCAGTGGAAGTAGAAATATTCCTGATGCAACCTCAAAAGACTGACAAATATAGCTGTATATTTCATTTTGAAATTCAGTCCACTCTTTAATAACTTGAATTGTACGTCATTGCTAAGGACGTTTAGTGCTCACAGAATACGTTGTATAATCAAAAACTGCAAATTAATCAAATGAGCACAGGTAAAATCAAATAAAACAATGTAATCCACACAGTGATTTTCCATGTTATACAAGTTATAATGTGTAATGTTACATTTCAAGTGACTGACTACATGAGGCAATTTTTATATTAATCAATAAAAACATCACTACAGCACATTTAATGTAGATTTAAAATGGAACAATGTTGTCTTTGTCAGATTGGGCCGATGTTTTTTTACATTTCATAAATACCTTTTTCTTTTTTCAATTTTAATTAAGCTATAACTCAAACCAAATCTGGTCACATTTCTTTTAAAATACAAATCATGCTTCTAGGCAAATTTGTACACGTTCAAAAAGTTCAATCAAATGTTAGAAAGGATTAAGAAAGCCATAGTCGGGTAAAATGAGTTTAATACACATATCCTATTATAAGGCACTTATATGAAACAAAATTAAGATTTCTAAATGGATTAAAGTGTTCAGTCTTATGGTATGGTTTACTTTCTTCTAAGACATTCTTCCTTTTGCAGCTTGATATTACGAAACAGACATTTATAATCATAGAAATTCATTCCTTTATCTGATAATCTCATGTTTATTAATTGCCTTCTATTGAATTGTGTTTAAGGAACACTATATGTAGTTGATATCGGAATTTTTTCTTTTCTAAGCAGATAAGAATGTTCAAAAAAGCAATTATATCTTCTTGAAAATGACAAGAGGAATCACAGAATTAGTCAAATTTGAACCTGATCTTGAGCAACGAATGGGATCCCAATAGTTATAGATGAGTGAGAGTGATATTTCAGGGCTGGGGGCAGCATAGATACATGTGAAGAAATAAGTAAGTGCTTTGTTTGCTTCCTTCTTTCCTTCCTCCCTCCCTTTCTTCTTTCTTTTTATTTCCTTCCCCCTCTCTCTCATATTATATCTTCCTTTCCTTTTTCCATCTCTTCCATTCCTCCTTCCCTTTCTTCAATCCATAAGTACTTTGGGGACAACTATTAACCATAATGGATAACGAGATCAAAATAAATAAAGAAAGAATCCCTGTCCTCTAGAACCATAGGGTCAAAACGCAATACACCTCTATTTGTTTGGTAGAAAAAAAATGATCTCTGCAAAACAACTTTTTTCTGTCCTTCTTAGAATTCAGATAATGGAACAATTCTATAAATATAAATATGTTTTTAAAAGCCTACATTTTGTAGAAGGTGGTTTTAAATCCTTGGGATATGTCAAGAGGCCACAAATTATAAATTGCCCTAAGTCTATTTAGAATGTGATAATTTAGATAAGAAGAAGACAAATAAGTTTTCTTTTACATGAAATATGTAAATTTATTTAAAACTCATTAATATAATTAATAAACATTAAATCTGACTCTACTGCTATGCTAAGTGCTAGCATCTTAAAAATAATGTTCCAGAACTTTTTTAAGAAACTGTGTTGCTGATAATTTTTCATATGGCTTAAATAATTATCAAATAAAATATGTGAGTACAAAATCAAATAAAAAGACATTGTTTCTTAAAAAAAAGGATAACTTGATGAAGAAAGGATAAAGGGGTACTATATATATAAACTTAAAGATTACACACACACATACACACACAGTGGAAATGTTCTTACACTGATAAGACAACAATCTTACCTTAATGTGATAAAATCTAAATTTCAATTAATTGCAATTATTCTGAGAAATTAATCTATTCTTCAAGATAAGACCTTCAAAACAGTGAAATCTTCTTTACTTATATTGCCAACTATAAAATTGCTTTCATTTGATAGCCAGAAAATGTGACAGTTAATTAAATGTTAAACACATTTCATAACTCTGAAAGACAAAATGGATCCTGGCATTAAGATTTGAGATATTCCAAGTTATTTCTATTCAATATGCTTTAGTTTGTAGTTTTCCAATGTTGGTCTGTGGCCAAAGTATTTTTTTCTATTATAAACAGTATTCTTAAAATAGAGATTTAATAATTTTTCCCTCTGTTAAAATTTTTAAAAAGTTTCCACATACATCAAATTACCTAATATAAATAAGGACAGTTAAATGAAAACATTGCCACTATTTCATTTAACATAGAACTTTCACAAGGTTATTTTAACAGATGTCTGCTTCTCACTTTACATTGTCTGTTTAGACATAACTTGTCATATTTTAAGTGGGGTATTTTCTACAAAAATTTAAGACGAAAGTAATGTGGATTACAGTGGAAATCATCATTATTCCATTATTTAATGCAGTGCACAAAATTCTTCCTATATAGGCAGTTCCCAAATTATAAACACAATTATCTCCAAAACTTTATTTCTGAAAGTATATTTTTCAGAAATGGGAAATGGTGGTGACTTCCCTAGACAATCCCATTGAATGTTTATTTTGTCCACAAATCAGATGTCCTAGGAAACATTAATACTATATTAATTTCTGTGTGTAAGATTATTCAGAGAACATAAGATACAAAAGAAGTAAAAATTAAGAACAATATAATTGGACAAATTGTAGTAGGAATTACTAATGAGAAATAAATGGAAATGAGCTTTTTATTTGGATTATTTTTTCAAAAATTTATCTGGATAAATACATACTATTAAATAAGGGTTTTAAAAAGCAATATACTGTATTAGATATTGTTGTTACCTCTAATTATCCCCTTTAATTATTTATAACTTTCTTTCCAAAGTGTTAGTCCAGTTGTTTGTAAGATTGATCTCAGTTCCCATTAGGCACTGTGAGTAGTCTAAGCCTTTCATTCTCAATGCTGGCAGCACATTAGAATGAGAAGGAAGGTTTCTTAAAATTAAAGATGCTAGGGTCTCATTTCCATAACCTCTGATTAGTCCTTTCTGCTTCTCATCTCATTCTTCTGTGCAGCCGTGACTGAGAATTGCTCATCTAAGTTAATCATAATATTGCTTTCATCTGTCCAGTGAGTGTTTTAGGAATCAGGATTGGTTCAGATATGGGAATTATTTGTGGGTCCTGATTAGGCTGCAGCATTTCATCTCTCCAGACAAATCAGAGACTAGATGCCCACAGACAGATGAAAGTTACAGTGTATTGCCCATGAGTGTTGCCTAGTGACAGTTCTATAACTTGCCTAAGACATAACAGAATGGCTCTAGTTGCATTTTACAATATCTCAGCTGATACCCTTCATGAGTACAGGCATTCTTTCTCTCTGAACTTACATACCTGACATGTGATGTGAAAGGAATGGCTTACCCAGTTCATGATGTTTCCCATTCTGGAGGAAGTTAGAAGAACAGCGTGGAGTTTAAGATTTCATCTTAGCTAAATAAAAGACCAACTACAGCAGCCCTAATTTGTAATAGGAGGTTATAAATTTTACGGTTTCTCTCCCAGCTCTTAAGAATGGGGCTTTTCCAGGGGGCTATCAAACTGATCAAAGAGTGAGACTTCTCTAAGGATGAGGATTTCTCAGGTGTTCCAAACCTGAGAAACTTCCAAACTGGAAGTTTGCCAGTTTCCAGTGTTTGCCAGACTGTTCATTTTAACATCTAACAATCTATCACAGTTGTGAGGCTGCTGTTTTTCAAAGCGACTTTGGAATTGGGAGAGGACAAGTTAAAACACTGTGAATGTCACTCTTCTTAACCAAGTATCTGCCATTTTTCTTGCATAAAAAATCTGTTCGGATTGTTGTAAGACATTTTTACAGTTCTAAAAAGTTAAATTTTAACAATTGATAGCTTTCTCATAGTTCCTATGGAAAAATGGATTTTTATTGCCCTTACTGAAACACTCTGGAAATACTAGGTTCCACCCATTTTGAAGGACCAGTTTGTATTCTTTTTATCTATTTTACCTCCAGTTGAAATTTGGTATAAAAACAGATGCTATTTCCTTATTCTAGATGATTACATCATTTCTTATGGCCATACTTAGGTCAAGATGGAAAATCTTTGTGTAGCTGCTAGGGTCAATTATAAAGAATACTTCAATGCTCATGACATTAAATGTGTTAAACCAGATATTATTTTAGCATTGACAGAGAATAATTCATTTATTTTCTTTTGATGCTTTGGAGAAAGAGGAGCTGAGATAAATAGGGTATTCTGGAACATTAGTTGTCAGTACACATAAATAAATGAAAAAATTCTGAATAATAGAATGCTACACTCTGTGGCTGAAGAGTAAAATAAAACCCCATATCAGGTCTCAGAGCTAAGTGTTGTTTTTTTGTTTTTGGTTTTTTTTCCCTGGGGCTTATGAGAAAGAGCATGGCAATTTATGGGGTGAGAGAGCCACTCAGAATCAAACATCCCTCTGGTAACCACTAAACTATTGTCTGTGTCTAGGAGTTTTTGTTTCTCATTTGTTTGTCTTGTTCTTTTGTTGTTTTTGGTTTATGTACCACATATCAGTGAAATCATAGGGTTCTCTGCTTTTTCTGTCTGACTTATTTTGCTTAGCATTATACTCTCAAGATCCATCGATGTTGTCACACATGTTCCTATATCATCTTTTCTTACCGCTGAATAGTATTCCATTGTGTATATGTACCACAACTTCTTTATCCATTCATCTATCGCAGGACATTTTGATTGTTTCTATGTCTTGGCCACCGTAAACAAAGCTGCAATGAACATTGGAGCACACGTGTCTTTATGTATAAATGTTTTCAAATTCTCTGGGTAGATACCCAAGAGAGGGATTGCTGGGTCATATGGTAATTCTATTCATAATTTTTTGAGGAACCTCCACACTGCCTTCCATAAAGCCTGCACCAGTCTTCATTCCCACCAACAGTGTATAAGGGTTCCTTTTTCTCCACATCCTCTCCAACATTTGTTACTATTTGTCTTGTTGATGATAGCCATTCTTACTGGGGTGAGGTGATATCTCATTGCGGTTTTTATTTGCATTTCTCTGATGATTAGTGATGTTGAGCATTTTTTCATATGTCTATTTGCCATTTGTATGTCCTCTATGGAGAAATGTCTCTTCAGGTCCTCTGCCCATTTTTCAATTGGGTTGTTTGTATTTTTGTTGTTGAGCTTCATGAGTTCCTGTATATTTTGGATATTATCCCCTTATCGGAGACACTGTTTGCAAAACTCTTCTCCCATTCAGTTGGTTGCCTCTTTATTTTGTCGATGGTTTCTTTGGCTTGCAGAAGGTTTCAGTTTGTTATAGTCTCATTCATTTATTTTAGCTTTTAATTCCCTTGCCTTTGGGGTCAAATTCATAAAATGCTCTACGAACCCAAGATCCATAAGTTTAGAATCTATGTTTTCTTCTATGCAGTTTATAGTGTCAGGTCTTATGCTTAAGTCTTTGATTCATTTTGAATTAATTTTGGTACATGGTGACAGATAGCAGCCCAGTTTCATTCTTTTGCATGTGGCTATCCGATTCTGCCAGCACCATTTATTGAAGAGGCTGTCTGTTTTCCATTGTATGTTTTTTGCTTCTTTGTCAAAAATTACCTGTCCATATTTATGTGGGTTTTATTTTCTGGGTTCTCAATTCTATTCCATTGGTCTATGTGTCTGTTTTTCTGCCAATACCATGCTGTTTTGATTACTGTAGCCCTGTAGTACAAGCTAAAGTCAGGCAGTGTGATACCTCCAGCATTGTTCTTTTTTCTTAATATTGCTTTGGCTATTCAGGGTCTTTTGTGGTTCCAAACAAATCTGATGATTTTTTTGTTCTATTTCTTTAAAAAATGCCATTGGGATTTTGATGGGGATTGCATTAAATCTGTGTATGGCTTTGGGTCACATGGCCATTTTAACTATGTTGATTCTTCCAATCCATGAGCACGGAATGTCTTCTTCAATTTCTTTAAAAAATGTCTTATAGTTTTAACATACAGGTCTTTCACATCCTTGGTCAAGTTTATTCCTAGGTATTTTATTCTTTTCACTGCAATTGCAAAAGGAATTGTTTTTTTTTTATTTCTTATTCTGAGATTTCATTGTTAGTGTATAGGAATGCAGTGGACTTTGGTACATTGATTTTGTACTTTACTATATTCGTTGACTGTTTCTAATACTGTTTGGGTGGAGTCTTTAGGGTTTTTTATGTATATCATCATGTCATCTGCAAAGAGTGACTATTTAAATTCTTCATTCCCAATTTGGATGCCTTTTATTGCTTTCTCTTGCCTGATTGCTCTGACACTAATAAACAAAATCAGAAATGAAAAAGGGGAGTTATCACAGGTGCCACAGAAATACAAAGGATCATCCAAGAATACTATGAAGGACTATATGCCACCAAATTCAATAACCTAGAAGAAATGGACAAGTTCTTAGAAACATAAACCTCCCTAGGCTGAACCATGAAAAATTGGAAAATCTAAATAGACCGATCACGAGTAACGAAATTGAATAAGTCATCCAAAACGTTCCCAAAAGCAAAAGTCCGGGACCAGATGGCTTCACTAGTGAATTCTACCAAATCTTCAAAGAGAATCTAATACCAGTCCTGCTCAAACTCTTCAAAAAAATTGAAGAAGAGACAATACTCCCTAACTCATTACATGAGGCCAACATTACCCTGATACCAAAACCTGGTAAGGATAACACAAAAAAAGAAAACTACAGACTAATATCTCTGATGAATACAGATGCAAAAATCCTAAATAAAATCCTAGCAAATCTAATGCAGCAATACATTAAAAAGATTATTCATCACGACTAAGTGGGGTTCATCTCCGGGGCACAAGGATGGTTCAACATGTGCAAATCCATCAATGTGATACATCACAGAAACAAAATAAAGGACAAAAATCATATGATTATATCAATTGATGCAGAAAAAGTATTTGACAAGATACAATACCCATTTATGATTAGAACATTTAATAAAATAGGTATAGAAGGAAAATTACTTAACATAATAAAGGCCACATATGACAAACCCTCAGCTAATCTTATAATTAATGGTGAAAAACTGAAGCTCTTTGCTCTACATTCAGGAACATGACAGGGCTGTCCCCTATCACCTCTGCTTTTCAACATCTTCGCCAGAGCAATCAGGCAAAACAAAGTAATAAAAGTGATATAAAGATATCCAGCAGCAGAAGTAACATAACGGGTAGGAAGGTAGTTATAATCAGAAAGAAGTAAACGCTTTCCCCAGAGAAACACTGAGATTAATCATAATAATTAATGCTAGCTTTTGCAACAGACAGCACCCACATTTTAAAGGCTTACCACAAAGCCTGTATCTCATTTACATCACATCTAGTGTAGCTCAGGTGGCTCTTCTACAAAATCTTTGTTCTAAGTAATGACTAAAGAATCCAGAATGTTCCTATCTTGCAACTACCATTTGTAAATTGTTTCCAGTTACAGACAGGAGAAAAAAGCAATAAAGTGAAGACACCGACACATCCTTGGCTGCATTAAACCAGAGTGATCCATCACCTCACTTCCTCTCACAATAAATTTGAGATAAATCACCATCTTCACCCAGCTAGACATACAGGATCTCTGAAATGTAGAGCGACACCTTGGTATTTGATGAGCATGACAGTTTCTGCCAGACTTTCAGAACCTAAAAACCAAACAAGAACCAACAATGAAACTAATTCTTCTATTGTCTCCCTGATCGAATTTGACAGTTCCAACTTCCACCTTATCATTTCTATCAAGTAGGATTAGTTTCCTTTGGCTTTTCTTCTCAGTTACTGATTGATAAAATTAAAAAAAAAATCCACTAATACAGCTTTATATTTTCTATATAAATTATTGAAATGATCATAATTATATATCCAATTTTACTATGTAAGAAAAGACATAGGAATTAGATATCATTTTAAAGTCAGAATGAAAGTAAAATTGATTCAGTAGTTCTGGGCAAAATGGTGGAGTAGGTAAACACTGTACTTGCCACTTTCCATGAACACATTAAAATTACAACTAAGTAATAAAACAACCAACCTGGAGAACCATCTGAACACTAGCAAAACAGAACTCCTATAACTAAGGATATAAAGAAGACTGGAGACTGGAAGGAGGGGAGGAGATGTAAAGCAGGCTGGCCCCACACCCACGTGTGGTCACACAGCTAGTGAACTTTGAGGCTGGGATTTAAATTAGCCTGTCAGACTCCAAGGTGTTTATCATAATATAACATTGTAGCCACTATTACATTATACTGCCTTGCTACTGTGCTGTGACTAAAACTATGGTTTCCTTTCACAGTCAACTCTCCTTAATGTAATAACGGCCTTTCCTTGGAGAAATATATATATACATATAAAGAATTAATGTTTATATTTCAAATTGATTGCCTTAAAATTAATTAAAATTAAAAAATTAATGCCTATATTTTAAATTTATATTTTTCTTTTACAAAGTTTGGAATTGGGTTCAGATGCAACTTTCAGATTTGCTTCATATCAACAATGCCTTTCCACTATGTTACTTATTTTTACCTATTTCAGCACAAGTTTTTTATCTGTGCCATAGCTAAATGGCATGGCTACTTTGAGGTAAAGACAAACAAACAAAAATGTGTTAATGTATTAGCACAGTGTGTAAAATATAGCCACCTTTCAATAAGTATAATTAGTAATAATAGTTCTTTAGGGTTCATCAACAGATTTTGGTTTTACAATATTAGGTACTGGAAGTGTTCCCAGCATGACATAATAACCATTCCCATAAGGATTATAACATAGTTATTCTTTTTGCAATGTTTATAATGTCCTCTCATGTTTACTGTTTCAGAACAGTAAAATACCTTGAGCATTATGAGGCTTAGTTGAATAAAATTTCACTATATATATATACATTTATAAGCGTACAATTCTTGACAAGTTAAGGTTTATTGTTCAATATATCCAGAGTAGCCTGTTGTTAAATGTCATGGTTAAGTAACTAGGTAGCATAAAAAGATTTAACCTATTGCTTTAGTATTTAATTGCAGTGATATACTTTTATTTCAAGGGAGATGAATAAAATGCTTCTAAGTTTGCTCTTAAATATAAAATACATAGTATCGAGTTTATTAGATCATTGCATTGGCTCTTTAAAGGTTCATATGCATCAGCAGTGCACTTCGAGTTTTATTTCCATTGGTAATCTTATTTAATGGCAGATTTCTTCATATCTTTAAATGAAGAAAAAGGACACAAAAACTCTTTACTTCTATTTACACTCCAAAAAAAGTCAACAAGAAAGCTGTGTTGTGCAGGAAATAATATACGTTTAACTTGTAAATGCCACAGGATTTATTCCAAAATTGTAGACTAATGTTCAGTTATGAATGTACACTTTGAGGATTAGCCTGTGGGTACAGGAAACAACATGTTTAAGAGATCTTTTCAGAACAGTAAAATACCTAGAGCATTATGAGGCTTAGTTGAATAAAATTTCACCATATACTCACATTTATAAGCTACAACTCTTGACAAGTTAAAACTTCATCAAGAATTCAACATCAAATAAAAATGAATTTCTACCAGGAATGTTGCATGAAACCCTAATCCAGACAGAATATTACTAACACCTGCATTCTTTGTCCAAGTCACAGTTGCCCCTGCGCTAATTTTAAAATGTGTTTCTATTTTCTACATTCCCCTTGAAGAAAATGTAATAAATAACTGGCACTACATTCTCAGGAGATTGTTTTCAAAAGGGCAAGACTTTAAAAAGTTCCATTTTCCTAGAAGGGAACAGATCCAAGACAGTCAAAAATACACATATGAAGCTACAAAATATTACTAGCCTTTCATAAATTAACAATAAGAATGTAAGAATAAATATATTAGCAATATTAAAAAGATTTTTCATTTATAGAAATGTAGCACCTATTTAAAATCTCCTTGAACAAAGCATAGTTTTTGGCTTAGACAATCATTAACCAGTTGTGTACCTGCTATGTGAAGTTCATAACTACTTGCTTATTAAACAAAAATAAGGCTAGTACAGACTAAAACAGAAACTAATGAGTTTATTTGTTATAGATGGTGATTTCATAGATTAATGTTTTAAAGACAAAGGTATTTTCCTCAATTATATGATTATTTCTAAAAAAATAACGTCTATCTCAAGATAGATAACTATGAACTAAAAATACTAATGTCAGTATGGTTTTAACATGTGCATACTCTGTCACTCAGACTATCCACAAGACAGGTGATTTTAAATATTTCAGTTGTTTGTACCAAACTGTTCCCCCCCTTTTATTCTGTTTTGACTGTGTATTCAGCCTAAGATGATATATGCTGAGAGAATGGAGTTATCGTGACCTTACTTGTCTTAATTGTCAAATGATTTGAAATTGACTTTAGGTCAACAGCATTTAAAATTCCAGTTGAAGAGTGAGTAGCTGAAGGAATTTTCCAAGGAGGATGGGAAGGAATGAGTATACTCATCATAGATATAAACATGGAAAAATCAGGATTGAAAAATGTTCTCTATCTTCCTCATAGCTTTCTCTTTTCCTTCTTCCCACTGTAGAACTTATTCAAAAATACCTTTCTTGTTCTGTTTATTTGGTTTTTAGGAAGAACTTTATTAGACCACTTAACTTCTCATTGCCTCAGTTTTCTCATCCACAAAATAAGGAGGCAGGATTTGAATATGATTATGTGACCCACAAAGTTTGTAGTGTGTAAAAACCAACATGCATGAGCTTGTTGAAATAAAGATTCCCAAGACCCGCCTCACAAATTCTCATTGTGTAGGGCTTTATTAGTTTCAAAGCCTCTTACTTGCATTTTTAAACAAGCCCCTAGAGAATTTTGAAGCAGGTAGTCTGCAGACTCCATTGTGAAATCCTGAAAATATGGCAAATTTTCCCCAAGCTTCATCCCACATCTCATATGTCCCAAGACATTCTTTTCTCTAGATTCCATAAAAATAATGAAAACTGATTTTCCAGCTAATAAAAGTGAACACTGAGAAATTTTGATAACATTAAAATGTTCCAATTAATCTATTCAATTTTTTGGCATCTATATGGAGGCCATTCTACAAGTCAACAGAGTTTTGCAAGAGAAATATATCTTTTTTTCAGGGATTCTATTGTAGCTTATGAAGCATTTCACTGAGTATTACAAAACTATGCAGAATACTATTATGCAAAGCAAGCAGCTTTCTTTGGAAACTGTATTGATCTTTTAATATCTTCAAGGTTACAACAGAAATAAAATTAATAGACAGTTTGTCTTTTTATCTTGAATTTCTGTTTGTGTTGAAATAGTTAAAGGAATCAAAATTACAAAGTTTTAGAACTTAGTTATACTCTAGAGCCTATTTTACACATTTCTATCCCCTATAAAGTGTTATCAGCCTTATTATACCCACAATCAAAGTGTATTTGTGTTTGTGTTCTCATTGCACAGTGCCTGCCTTATTGTAGACACTCAAAAAAGTTCACAAGTGAATGAGTGAATAAATACGTGGAAACAGAATAAATGAATCCCATCATTGAAGTACTTACAGAGAGTGAAGTAAGGTACTTGACATCACTCTTTTGGTGAGTGACAGGCCTAGGTGTAGAGTCATTCAGATCTCCTGAGTCCCAAGAAAGGCTTTTATTTATTTTTATTTATTTATTTATTTATTTATTTATTTATTTAAATTTATTAGTTTCAGGTGTACAAGACAAGGTAATACTTAGACGTTAATCATTTATAGTTGGCATTCATTAATGTTTAGCTTCTGGTGTACAATGCCATGATCAGGCCAAGAAAGGCTTTTAAACATTTGTGCTGTGCTTCTGTGAATAAAGAACTCTTAAGTTTTCAAAAACAATGTGTTGAAAGCTGCCTCTCCTCTTCACTCATCTCTACGTTCATCTTCTGCAACACAGCTTGAAATCCTGAGGGTCGTGATGTTTTATAATATATAAGAAATCTTTTTTTTATTAGTTTCAACTTTACAAAACAGCATAATGATTATACATTTACACCCCTAAAAGTGATAATCCCATCAAGTCTATTACCCATCTCACATTGTACATATGAAGCTACAATACAATTGACTACATTCCCTATGCTGTACTTTGCATCTCATGACTATATGATGCGTATGTATATGTACATATGTAAGAGTATGTATAAATAATTATAGTTGACGTTCGATATTATTTTATATTAGTTTCAGGTGTACAGTGAAGTGATTAGGCATTTATATAACCTATGAAGTGATCCCCCTGATAAGTCCACTACCTATCTGACACCCTACATAATCTTTACAACATTATTGATTATATTCCCCATATTGTATTTCACATCCTCATGACTATTTTGTGACTACCAATTTGTACTTCCTAATCCCTTCACCTTTCTCCCCCATCTCTCAACCACACCTCCCATCTAGCAACCATCAATTTGTTCTCTGTATCCATGAGTCTATTTCTGTTTTGTTTGTTCATTTATTCTGTTCTTTAGATTCGAGATATAAGTGAGATCATGTGGTATTTGTCTTTCGCAGTCTGACTTATTTCACTTAATATAACATCCTCTAGTTCCATCCATGTTGTTGCAAATGGTAAAATGTTATTCTTTTTTATGGCAAATCCATACTCCATTGTATAAATGTACAAAAATTTCTTTATCCAATAGTCTGTTTATAGGCATTTTGGTTGTTTCCATATCTTAGCTATTGTGAATAGCAGTGCAGTAAACATAGGGGTGCATATATTTTTTCAAATTAGTGTTTTGGATTCATTTGGATAAATACCCAGGAGTGGAATCACTGGGCCATAAAGTAGTTGCATTTCCAAGTTTTTTGAGATACCTCCATACTGTTTTCCATAGCAGCTGCACCAATCTGCAATCCCACCAACAGTGTATGAGGGATCTCTTTTCTCCACATCCTCACTAGAACTTGTCTGTTGATTTATTGATGATAACCATTCTGACAGGAGTGAGGTGGTATCTCATTGTGTTTTTTATTTGCATTTCTCTGGTTATTAGTGATGCTGAGCATGTTTTCATATGTCAATTGGCCCTCTGTTAGTCCTCTTTGGAGAAATGTCTATTCAGATCCTTGGCCCATTTTTCAATTGGATTGTTTGTTTCTCTTGGTGTTGAGTTGTGTGTGTTCTTTATAAATTTTGGATATTAACCCCTTATCAGATATATCATTGATGAATATTTTCTCCCATTCAGTACGGTGTCTTTTTGTTTTGTTGATGGTTTTCTTTGCTGTGAAAAAAATTTTAGTTTGATGTTTATTTTTTCTTTTGTTTCCTTTACCTGAGGATATATATCAGTAAAAATATTACAAAGGGTAATGCCTGAGAGTTTATTTCCTATATTTTCTTCTAAGAGTTTTGTGATTTCAGGTCTTACATTTAAGTCTTTAATCCATTTTGCATTTATTCTTGTATATGGCATAAGAAGATGATCCTGTTTCATTTTTTGCATGTTTTTCCAGCACCATTTATTAAAGAGATTGTCTTTACCTCAATGTAAATTCTTGCTTCCTTTGTCATAAATTAAATAACTATATAGGCATGGATTTATTTCTGGGATCTCTATTCTATTCCATTGATCTATGTGTCTGTTTTTATGGCAATACCAAGCTGTTTTAATTACTTTAGATTTGTAATAAAATTTGATATAGGCAATGTGATACCTCCAGCTTCGTTCATGTTTCTCAGGATTGCCATGGCTATTTGGGGTCTCTTATGGTTCTGTATAAATTTTAGAATTATTTGTTCTTGTTCTGTGAAAAATGTAATTAGTATTTTGATAGGTATTGCATTGAATCAATATATTGACTTGGATAGTATAGACATTTTAATTATATTTTCTTCCAATCCATGAGCATGGTATATGTTCCCATTTATTTGTATGTTATTTAATTTCTCTCTTCAATGTCTTATAGTTTTCTGAGTACAGGTCTTTTAATTCCTTGGTTAAATTTATTCCTAAGTATTTTTTTTCTTGATACAATTGAAAATGGAAATGTTTTATTAATTTCCCAATCTGATAGTTTGCTATTGGTGTATTAAAATGCAGCCTATTTTTCATTATTTTGCGTCTTACTACTTTACTTAATTCATTTTTTCTAAGAGTTCTAAGAGTTTTCTGGGGAAATCTTTGGGGTTCTCTATAAATTGTATAATGTCATCTGCAAATAATGACAATTTTGCTTCTTCCATTCCCATTTGGATGCATTTTCCGCCCTGTATGATTTCTGTGGCTAGAACTTACAGTACTATGTTGAATAAAAATGGTGAAAGTGGGCAACCTTATCTTGTTCCTGATCTTAAAGGGAATGCTTTAAGCTTTTCCCTTTTGAGTATGTAACATCATAACATTGAGTATGATGTTAGCTGTGGGTTTGTCATAGATAGCCTTTATTATGTTGAAATATGTTCCCTCTTTTCCCACTTGGCTGAGAGTTTTTATCATAAATGAATGCTGGATCTTGTCAAATGCTTTTTCTGCATCTATTGATATGACCATATGATTTTTATTTTTCATTTTGTTTTTGTGGTGTATTATGTTAATTGATTTGGGGATATTGAAACACCTTACATAGCACCAGGAATGAATCCCATTTGATCATGGTCCATGATTTTTTTAATGTACCACAGAATTTGGTTTGCTAATATTTTGTTGAGGATTTTTGCATCTAAGTTCATCAGGGATATTGGCCTATAGCTTTCTTATTTTGTAATGTCCTTGTCTGGTTTTGGAATCAGGGTAATGGTGACCTCATAAAAAGAGCTTGTGCACAGCCCCTCTTCTTGAATTTTTCTGAATAGTTTGAGGAGTATAATTGTTAATTGTTGTTTGAGTATTTGGTAAAGTTCACCTGTGAAGCCATCAGGTCCAGGACTTTCATTTGTTGGGAGCTTGTTGATTACTGATTTAGTTTCATTGGTAGTAATAGGTCCGTTCAGATTTTCTGCTTCTCCTTGATTCAGCCTTGGAAAATGCTGTACTTCTAGAAAATTATCCATTTCTTCCAGATTGTTCAATTTTTTGGCATATAGTTGCTTGTAGTATTTTCTTAATTTTTTTTATTATTTATTTTTTTGTATTTCTGTGTTGTCGGTTGTCACATCTCTTTCATTTCTGATTTTATTTATTTGGGTCCTCTCATTTTTTCTTGATGAGTCTGGCTAAAGGTTTGTCACATTTTTTTTTTAACTTTTCAACAAAAACACCTCTTGGTTTCGTTTATCTTTCGTATTCCTTTTTAGTCTTTATTTGCTTATTTCCACTTTGATATTTATTACTTCTTTTTACTTCTTTCCTTGTACTCACTTTGGGCTTTGTTTGCTGTTCTTGTTCCATTATCCTTAAGTGTAAATTTAGTCTATTGATTTGAGATTTTTATTGTTTCTTTAGGTAGGTCTGTATTGCTGTCAATTTCCCTTTTAAGACTGCTTTCGCTGTGTCCCATAAATTTGGGGTCTTTATGTTTTAATTTTCAGTTGTCTCAAGATATCTTTTGATTTCTTCCTTGATCTCATTGTTGTCCATTATTTAGTACAATGTTATTTAGTCTCCATGTGTTTGTACTTTTTCAGGTTTTTCTTTTCCCTGTAATTAATTTATAGTTTCATACCACTGGGTCAGAGAAGATGCTTGATATGATTTCAATCTTCTTAAATTTATTGAGGCTTGATTTGTGGCCTAACATGTGGTCTACTTTGGAAAATGTTCTATACATACTTGGAAAGAACATATATTCCAATGCTTTCAGAGGAAATGCTTTAAAAATAACAATTGAATCCATCTGTTCTAGTGTGTCATTTAAGGCCACTGTTTCCATGCTGATTTTCTGTATGGCAGATCTGTCCATTGGTGTCAGTGGGGTGCTAAAGACCCCTACTATGCTTGTGATACTATTGATCTCTGAATTTGTGTCATTCAATATTTGCTTTATATATTTAAGTGCTCCTATGTTAGGTGCATAAATGTTTATTAGGGTGATGTCCTCTTATTTGATTGATCCCTTTATTATTATGTAATGTCTTTCTTTGTCTTTTATTATAGCCTTCATTTTAATGTCTATTTTGTTTGGTATAACTATTGCTGCCACAGCATTTTTCTCATTTCCATTTGTGTGAAATGTCTTTCTCCATTCCTTTACTTTTGGTCTGTGTATGTCTTTAGTTTGAGTTGGGTCTCTTATAGACAGTATATGCATGGATCTCGTTTTCTTATCCATTCAGCTATCCTATGTCTTTTGATTGGAGCATTTGATCTATTTACATTTAAAGTGATTATTGATAGGTACATAGTTATTGCCATTTTATTATTCATATTTTTTATCTTTGTTTGTTTTTTCCTTTCTTCTGCTTAAAGAAGTCCTTTTAACATTTCTAGCAATACTGGCTTGGTGGTAATGAATTCCTTTAGTTTTTTCTTGTGTGGGAAGCTCTTTATCTCTCCTTTGATTTTAAATGCAGGCCTTGCTGGGTAAAGTAATAGTGGTAGTAGGCTCTCTTTTTCCATCACATTGAATATTTCCTGCCACTCCCTTTTGGCCTGAAATTTCTGTTGAGAAATCAGCAGAGAGTCTAATGGTAGCTTCTTCATAAGTAATTGGTTGTCTTTCCCTTGCTGCTTTTAGGATTTTCTCTTTGTCTTTAACCTTTGCCATTTTAATTATAATGTGTCTTGATGGGGACCTCTTTGGGTTCATTGTGTTTGGGACTCTCTGCACTTCTGGGGCTTATATGTCTATTGCCTTCACCAGGTTAGGAAAATTTTCAATCATTATTTCTCCAAATAGGTTCTCGATCCTTTGAACCCTCTCTTCTCCTTCTGGTACTCCTATGATTTGAATGTTGTTATGCTAATGTCCCAGAAGGCCCTTAACTCTCCATATTTTCTTTTATTGTTGTTGTTCTAAGAGGGTGTTTTATGCTACCTTGTCTTCTAAATCATTGGTTTGATCCTCTGCTTCATATAATCTGCTTTTGATTCCTTCTAGTGTATTCTTCACTTTAGTTATTGTATTCTTTATTTCCGGTGTGTGTGTGTGTGTGTGTGTGTGTGTGTGTGTGTGTGTGTGTGTGGTTTCTATGTCCTTCTTTCTGCTTTCTCTTTGTTGAAATTCTTACTAGGTTCCTTAAGTATATTTACAACCAGTATTTTAAACTCTGTCTCTGGTAGGTTGGTTACCTCTACTTCATTTAGTTCTATTTCTGGAGGTTTCTCCTGTTCTTTTATTTGAGACATGTTTCTTTGTTTCTTCATTCTGGCTGCCACTCTGTTTGCTTCTATGTATTGGGTACATCTCCTATGTCTTTCAGTCTTTGGTGGGTGGCCCAAACAAACAGTAGTGTTCTGTTTGGTCCAATGACGTGGTCTCCTTGATCTCCTGTGTGTGTGTTCCAGGAGTGTCACTTGTGTGTGTTGTGTGTGTTATATTGTAGTGAGCCTGATTGCTTTAGACTTGTCAGTGGGTGGCACTGACTCTCAGGCTGGCTGTCTTGAGGATCGGCTATGTCCATAGTGTCTGAGCTGCTGTATGGGGGCTGACCCGTCAAAGGAGTATTTGCCCCCATGGGCTCTTGTGCCTGTTGAGACCCCATTTGGGTGTGTTGATGGGGGTGCTGACCAGGTAGTGCTCTGGTGTGGTCTGAAGCTGGCTTCTGTGTGTGTTGTTCCTGGTGCCTCTTGGGAGGGACTCCTCCGCATACCAATTTCAGCCTTGTCTGTTACCGGCCCAGAGCTACCTGGTAGGAACCACAAAGCTATATGTCGCTGGCTGCTGCCAATGCTGGGGATATGTGGGAGTGGCCTTGCTCTGAACTGAGGCCTATTGCCACCAGTAGTGGGCCTGAGGCAGCTTAGCAAAAGGCCCAGGGTCTTCTAGGCCTATTGCCACCTGCTGGCTGCCTGTAAGGCCCAGCCATTGTATAAGCCTCCTTAGGTGCATGGGCCAGTCTGGTTGACGTGGTGTTGAGAGTGCCCTCGGTGATTGATATACGACTAACTGGGTGGGGTAGAGTCCCAGAGAGTTACGAGATGTGTCTGGTAGTTTTTACAAAGTTAATGCAGATTCATTTTTATGCTTATGCCTGGTCTATAAACACTTCGCTCAGCACTCTGAGAATACCTCAGCCTACCACTGCTTGCCTCATATTCCCAAATTTCCGAGAGCTGCCCAAGCATGGCTGTGGCGCAGGTTTTGGGTCACTGTCCACCACCAAAATTTCCCCAGCCATTGTGGGTTGTTTCCTGCTACAAAATGCCTCTGTAGCTTGTGCATGTGGGGCTGCCACTCAGGTTCCTAGAGTACTCCTGACAATGCAGCTCTAGGTGGGTGGGGTGGAGTTCCAGGGAGCTAAGGGGTACGGTTGGTGGTTTCTACAAAGTCAATGCAGTCTCAGCTGTAACAACTGTGCTGGGCTTACAACCACCCTGCAAAAATGCCCTGAGAACAGTATGGCCAGCCACCACTTGACTCAGGCCCGCAGGTTCCTGAGAGCTGCCAAACAGACATGGTGGCATAGTTCTTGGTTTACTGCCCACGAGCAATCATTTCCCTTTGCTGCAAATAAAAGACTTCTGCAGCCCAGCAGTCAAGAGTATCCTGGGTGATGTAGTACCAGCTGTGTGGGGACAGAGGTGTGGGGTGCAGGGGAGGGGTGTGGGGACCAACGTGGTATGCATTCTCGGATTCCACAAGACCAGTACGGTCCCAAACTTGGCCCTTTGGAGGCGGGCTTAACACTGAAAAGATGGCATCTACCTGTAGGCCACATGTGTGTCAGGCTCCATGTAGGAAAAACAATGGCTCCTGTCCCTCCAGCTCCTACCCTAAAGCCACACAACTCAGTCCTTCCCCGTACATCCCTGGGCCTCCCAAGCTACTGCCCCTCCACCAGAGACCAGGTGAGTGTTTTGCAAGTGAGTCTGTAAGAGAACATCTGGGTTTCCAGCCACCCTCTGCCCCACCAGGACAGGAAGACAGAGTCCTCACTGGTTTTCTCTGCCAGATGCCATGGGAAGTGCTCTTCCTGGCTTGGAACCCCTGGGCTGGGGATCCCAGTGTGGGGCTGGGACCCCTCCCTCTTCACGGGGAACCTCCACCATCTAGATGATTCTCCTGGCATTCAACTACCATCCGTGGGCTTGGGATCAGCCTGCTTCACATTTCCCTACCTCCTACCAGTCTCAATGTGGCCTCTCTTTACATCTTTAGTTACAGGGGTGGTATTCGGCTAGTCTTCAGATGATTTTTGAGGTTGATTGTTCTATAATTTATTTGTAATTTTTGTGTAACCCTGGGATACAGTCGGCTTAGCATTTACATAATCCACCATCTTAGACCTCTTCCTCTTATAAGAAATCATAGTCCTCACAACTTGCATTCTTGAAAATTAAGATTATTCCAGATGATTTTTTCTGATGATAGTAGGTCTTTCTATTTACCAGCTAATGTAGCTCCATCATGTGGCAATAATATAAACTCAGTTTTTAAGTAATATCCAATAACCAGTGAAATCATGTAATTTTTTTTAATTAAAATTTATCAGAGTGACAATGGTTAGTAAAGTCACATAGGTTTCAAGTGTACAATTCTGTAATGCATAATCTATATATCACATTGTATGTTCACCACTCAGAATCAGTTCTTCCATCATTATGATTCTTTTTTTTTTTTTTCACACTCATCCTTCTCATTTCAGCTCTCACATTAAACAAGTGCGCTTTCTGTGGTCTATCCAGTGCCTTGTTTTTCACATTATTGTGTCTTTTGTTAGTGATTTTGCTGTTTAAAATGACCCCAACCATAGTGCTGAAGTTTTAGCTGGTGTTCCTAAGTGCAAGAAGACTGTGACGTGTCTTATGAGAAAATGTGTTAGATAAGCTTTGTTCAGGCATGAATTAAGGTGTTGTTGGCTGTGACTTCAGTGTAAATGAATCAAATATATAATATATATATATATGATAAGGTATCTTAAAAATAGAAATATACATAAAATAAGCCTCTGTATTAATCAGTTGAAGAAAATGTAACCAAAGATTTACAAGAACCTAACTGTATTTCTCCTGAAGCAGTGCTTCAGTATTCATGAATTCAGTGTTTTCAGCAACTTTATAGAATGTAGATATGCTAATCAACTATATATGGATATTAAATGAATCGTGATGACTAGGTTGATTGAAATAAAGAACTCAGATTATCTAAAAAAATATTGAAGAGATACTGAGTACTTCAGATCATTTTAGAGGTTGATAAAACTCATTATTAGTTTCATTTCATACAGTTAAATATATTTCTGTTCAACAGTTGTTGTTTTTTAATTTATTGGGGTGACAATTGTTAGTGAAATTACATAGATTTCAGATGTACAATTCTGTATTACATCATCTATAAATCCCATTGTCTGTTCACCACCCTGAGTCAATTCTCCTTCCATCACTATATGTTTGCTCCCCCCACCTCCCTTACCCTCTGGTAACCACTAAACTATTGTCTGTGTCTATGAGTTTTTGTTTCTCATTTGTTTGTTTTCTTTTGTTGTTTTTGGTTTATATACCACATATCAGTGAAATCATAGGGTTCTCTGCTTTTTCTGTCTGACTTATTTTGCTTAGCATTATACTCTCAAGATCCACCCATGTTGTCACAAATGTTCCTATATCATCTTTTCTTACCGCTGAATAGTATTCCATGGTGTATATATACCACAACTTCTTTATCCATTCATCTATCGAAGGACATTTTGGTTGTTTCCATGTTTTGGCCACCGTAAACAAAGCTGCAATGAACATTGGAGCACACGTGTCTTTATGTATAAATATTCTCAGATTATTTGGGTGGATACCCAGGAAAGGGTTTGCTGGGTCATATGATAATACTATTCGTAATTTCTTGAGGAACCTCCACACTGCCTTCCATAACAGCTACACCAGTCTACATTCCCACCAACAGTGTATGAGGGTTCCTTTTTCTCCACAACCTCTACAACACTTGTTACTATTTGTCCTGTTGATGATAGCCATTCTGACTGGGGTGAGGTGATATCTCTGTGGTTTTTATTTGCATTTCTCTGATGATTATTGATGTTGAGCATGTTTTTTTTCATATTTCTATTGGCCATTTGTATGTCTCTTTGGAGAAATGTCTGTTCACGTCCTCTGTCCATTTTTAAAATGGTTTGTTTCTTTTTTTGTTGCTGTGTTCTATGAGTTTCTTGTATAGTTTGAATATTAGCCCCTTATTGGAGGCAGTGTTTGTGAAAATCTCTCCCATTCAGTTGGTTGCCCCTTTATTTTGTCGATAGTATCTACTGCTGTGCAGAAGCTTTTAAGTTTCATATAGTCCCATTCGTTTATTTTAGCTTTTGCTTCCACTGCCTTTGGAGTCAAATTCATAAAATGCTCTTTGAACCCAAGGTCCGTAAGTTTAGTACTTATGTTTTCTTCTATGCAGTTTATTGTGTCAGGTCTCATGCTTAAGTCTTTGATCTATTTTGAATTAATTTTGGTACATAGTGACAGATAGCAGTTCAGTTTCATTTTTTTGCATGTGGCTATCCAATTCTGCCAGTACCATTTATTGAAGAGGCAGTCTTTTATCCATTGTATGTTTTTTGCTTCTTTGTCAAAAATTATCTGTCCATATTTATGTGGTTTTATTTCTGGGTTCTCAATTCTATTCCATTGGTCTATGTGTCTGTTTTTCTGCCAATACCATGTTGTTTTTATTATTGTAGCACTGTAGTACAGGCTAAAGTCAGGTATTTTTTTTTTCTTAAGATTGCTTTGGCTATTCGGGGTCTTTTGTGGTTCCAAACAAATATGATGATTTTTTGTTCTATTTCTAAAAAATTGTCATTGGGATTTTGATGGGGATTGCATTAAATTTGTATATTGCTTTGGGTACTATGGCCTTTTTAACTATGTTGATTCTTTCAATCTATGAACATGGAATGTCTTTCCATTTCTTTGTGTCTTCTCCAATTTCTTTTAAAAATGTCTTGCAGTTTTCAGCATATAGGTCTTTCACATCCTTGGTTAAATTTATTACTAGGTATTTTATTCTTTTTGCTGCAATTGCAAAAGGAATTGTTTTTTGTATTTCTTTTTCTGAGATTTCATTATTAGTACATACGAATGCAATGGACTTTTGTATGTTGATTTTCTAGCCAGCAACTTCACTGTATTTGTTGATTGTTTCTAATAGCTTTTTGGTGGAGTCTTTAGGGTTTTCTATATATAGCATCACATCATCTGCAAAGAGTGACAATTTAACTTCTTCATTCCCAATTTTGATGCCTTTTATTTCTTTCTCTTGCCCGATTGCTCTGGCAGGGACTTCGAACACTATCTAGAGAAGCAAAGGTGATAGGGGACAGCCCTGTCGTGTTCCTGAATGTAGAGCAAAGGGCTTCAGTTTTTCACCATTAATTATGAGATTAGCTGAGGGCTTGTCATATATGGCCTTTATTATGTTAAGGTATTTTC
Organism: Rhinolophus hipposideros; assembly: GCF_964194185.1. NCBI lineage: Eukaryota > Metazoa > Chordata > Mammalia > Chiroptera > Rhinolophidae > Rhinolophus > Rhinolophus hipposideros. The sequence continues at coordinate 78,303,088 of NC_138055.1, forward strand.
CTTCTATAGCTATTTTATTAAGTGTTTTAATCATAAATGGATGTTGTATCTTATCAAATGCTTTTTCTGCATCAATTGATAGAATCATATGATTTTTGTCCTTTATTTTGTTTCTGTGATGTATCACATTGATGGATTTGCGAATGTTGAACCATCCTTGTGCCCCGGGGATGAACCCCACTTGGTCGTGATGAATAATCTTTTTAATGCATTGTTGTATTCGATTTGCTAGAATTTTGTTTAGGATTTTAGCATCTGTATTCATCATAGATATTGGTCTGTAGTTTTCTTTTTTTGTGTTGTCCTTACCAGGTTTTGGTATCAGGGTAATGTTGGCCTCATAAAATGAGTTAGGGAGTACTGACTCTTCTTCAATTTTTTGGAAGAGTTTGAGCAGGATTGGTATTAGATCCTCTTTGAAGGTTTGGTAGAATTCACTAGTGAAGCCATCTGGTCCAGGACTTTTGATTTTGGGAAGGTTTTTGATGACTGATTCAATTTCGTTACTGGTGATTGGCCTGTTTAGATTTTCCAGTTCATGATTCAGCCTTGGAAGGCTATATGTTCCTAAGAACTTGTCTATTTCTTCTAGGTTATTGAATTTGGTGGCATATAGTCCTTCATAGTATTCTTGCATGATCCTTTGTATTTCTTTGGTGTTCGTGATAACTTCCCCTTTTTCATTTCTGATTTTGTTAATTAGTGTCTTCTCTCTTTTTATCTTGTGAGTCTAGCCAAGGGTTTGTCAATTTTGTTAATCTTTTCAAAGAACCAGTTCTTTGTTGCATTAATTTTGTCTATTGTCTTTTTGTTCTCTATTTCATTTACTTCTGCTCTGATGTTATTTGTTATTTCCTTTCTTCTGCTGACTTTGGGTTTCATTTGTTCTTCTTTTTCTAGTTATTTAAGGTGTAACATGAGGTTATTTATTTGGGATTTTTCTTGTTTCTTGAGATAGGCCTGTAATGATATAAATTTTCCTCTTAAAACTGCTTTCACTGCATCCCAAAAATTTTGGTAGGATGTATTTTCATTGTCACTTGTTTCTATGTCTTATTTGATCTGTCCTCTAATTTCCTCTTTGACTCCATAATTCTTTAAAAGTATGTTGTTTAATCTCCATGTATTTGTGTTTTTCCTGCTTTCTTTTTGCAGTTGATACCCAATTTCAAAGCCTTGTGATCAGAGAGTATGCTTGGTATGATTTCAATCTTCTTAAATTTGATGAGGCTGATTTTATGTCCCAATATATGGTCTATCCTTGAGAATGTTCCATGTACACTTGAATAGAATGTATAGCCTGATGTTTTAGGATGAATTGCTCTATATATGTCAATTATGTCCATTTCATCTAATGTAAAAGAAAGTTTGATATTTAGAGTATTCCATTTTCTTCAGCATGCTTACTTTCTCCATTCCCATATTCCGGTTCAGGCCTTTACTCTCCCCCTTTTTATGTTTTGGTTGCCGCCAATTGTCCCTGTTGATGGTGGTCGAATAGCCTCCTTTAGTATTTCTTGTAGTGCAGGTCGTATATTAGAAAATACCCTCTTTTTCTGTATGTCTGGAAAGGTCTTTATTCCTCCTTCATATCTAAAGGATATCTTTGCTGGATATATTATTCTTGGCTCATAATTTATCTTTTTCAATATTTTATATATTTGGTTCCTCTCCCTCCCAGCTTGTAGAGATTCTGCTGAAAAATCTGATGATAATCTAATGGGCTTCCCTTTGTAGGTAACTATGTTCTTTTTCCTGGCTGTCTTGAGGATTGTTTCTTTGTCATTGATTTTAGACAGCTTCAATACAATGTGCCTTGGAGAAGGCCTGTTGGGATTGAGGTAATTAGGTGTCCTATTTGCTTTTTGGATTCGAGGATCCAGTTCTGTCCACAAGTTTGGGAAGTTCTCATTGACAATTAATTTGAATATATTCTCTGTTCCCTTCTCTCTTTCTTCTCCTTCTGGTATGCCCATTATTTTTATATTGCTCTTTCTGATGGAGTCAGAAAGTTCTTGTAGAGTTCTTTCTTTTTTTTTTTATGTCTCAAGTCTCTTTCTTCTTTCCGTGTCATTTCCAGGTTTGTATCTTCGATGTCACTGATTCTTTCCTCCATCTGGTCAACTCTACTACCTAAGCTGGTTATTTCATTCTTAATTTCTTCTATTGAGTTCTTAATCTCCAGAAATTCTATTTGGTTCTTTTCTAAAATTTCAATCTCTTTCGTAAAATACTCATGTTGTTCTTTGATTGTGTTTCTGAGTTCATTAAACTGCCTTTCTGTGTTTTCTTGCATCTTGTTGAGTTTTTTCAGAACTGCAATCTTGAATTATCTGTCATATAAGTCACATATTTCCATATCTTTAAGTTCCTTTTCTGGAGACTTTTCACTTTCTTTCTGAGCTGTCTTGTTGCCTTGGTTATTCATGGCAATTACTGATTTATTATTTCTCTTCCTAGACATCTACAGGAGTGCCTTCTGCAGCAGGTTGATAGGAAGAGGTCTTTCTTTTGTTTTCCAGTCCTTGTTAGTAGAATGTTTTATTTTCTCTCCGACTTCAGTCTATTTTTCTCTCTCACACAATAGGCTATGTTTTCTCTGCACTATTCTAGCTTCTCACACAATGGGGGGATTCCCTGGGAGATGGGCTTTTCCTCTGTTAATATTTCTCCTGGGTCACAGGACATAGTGTCTGTGTGGGTATGTGGAGAGCTTTTGAAGTTCCAAAGCTCTTCTTGCACCAGATTCAGAGCACGTATATTTCAGCAGTTCTGTTTACTCATGCAGGGATCTGCCCAGATACGTGAGTCCAGGGGCAGGGTGATTTGTGAGAAGTGACCCAGAGCAATGGTGGCAACCAGCACCACAGCAAGTCCTGCTTCCACAGCTGCCTCCCCTTTGCTGGAACTAGTTGAGCTGCAAATCTGTGTCTGCGGTCCAGTTCTCAGAACAGCAAATATTCTGTTCTTTTGATCTGACCCTGCTACTTTATCACTTTTAGCACTGGGCAGGTGGGGGCAGGGCGAGCTCTGGGAGGGTAGAGAGGGGGCAGCTAGTCTCAGTGCCTAAGGCTTCCGTTCTCTGCTTGGCAGTGAGGGCTTAAACCACTGTTTTCAGCCTTCTTCCTTCAGTCTTTTCTCCGAAGTCTCTGCCGTGAGCATTGGGTTCAGCCATGTTATATGCTGTTCCTGCAGCCCTGTGGGCCATAAACGGAGCCCTAGCAGTCTGAGTTCTTCCCTTTCCCGCAGCTACGGTAGTTCTAGGATGCAGAGAGCTCCGAGCACTCAGCTAGGTCTGTGCCCAGCTCCATCTCTGCACTTCTCCCTTCCCTCCTACCCCGCTCATGCTGTTCACCCACCTTTAGGTGAATTTAGTAGTGAGCCTCTTCATCTCGCCTGTCTGCTGTGCAGGGAGTCCTTTGTGGAGTTAAAGTTGTTCAATTAGTTGTAACTTCCAGGGGAGCTTTACAGAGGCTCACATCACGCCACCATTTTGATGATGTCTCTCCCATAATTCTTAAGAGTTATATTTATTTGTGGGATTTATGTCACAAAGTGAGACTTGGTATTTTGCATCATACCAACTCAAATTTGTGTAATTTACATCTTCACAAAGTGCGACCATGCCGTGTTTTCATTTCAGTTCTGGCACAGAGAGTCAAAATTTAATGGGCTAAGACTATTTTGTCTCTCTCTTGTTATTCCACTGGTTTTCTACATGGGCTTGTTTGAAAGCAACAGGAGTGACTAGAGTGGATGTTTATTTACTTAATGTAGTCATTTGTCCCTAAGGAAAATGGGATATTGTTGTCTCTTTTGTCATAGAGTAGAGGGAATGAGATTTTTCCTGTTATATGCTTTAGATGGATGCCATGTCACATCTGAAGTTAAAAGTCAGGAGCCAAATTAAAAAGTAATTAATACTTAGGGCCTTAGCAGAGGTAGATTTGTTTATTTGTTTGATGGAAAGAAAAACTTGAAATTCAATCCATTCAGGAAGAGGCAAGATTTAGGGGATCCTTATTGTTTCAGTTATCTCTTTCTGTGTAACAAGCCACACAAAATACAATGGCTTAAAACAACAACCATTTTATTATAGCTCAGACTCTCTGGGTTGGTGGGGCTGAGATGGACTTTCTCTACTAGTCTTGCTTGGAGTCTTCACACAGTTACAGTGAAATGGCGGCTGTGACTGGTGTCTAGCTTCTTGTTGCCCCTCTGCATATCCTCCCTTTCTCGAGCAGATCTGCCCAAACTTCTTTCATGTTGACATCAGTGCTCTAAGAGAAGGAAGGGGAAGTTGCAAGGCAAGCTTTCTAAATTCTGGAATTCACAAGTTCTAGAGTGTCGCTTTCTTCACATTCTGTCCAACAAAATGGTGAGAAGCCCAGCCCAGTTTCAGTGGGAGGAGACATAACCTTCATCTTTTCATGATAGGAGCAGCAGGTGAGAAAGATGAGTGGAATTGTTTTGTGCTATGTTTACAAACTAGCTACCACACTCATTGTTTTTCTAGCTAAATGTTGATACATTCAGATTATTGATGATTGTAATCTTTTGGTATAGTTGTTGAATGCTTTCTAAAAGTATTTCTATGATTTTGAACAGGCTATTGAAACTCTCCATGGCCCACTTACATGATAAAACTATACTATCCAGTATTATCTGTGTACTTTTATAAAAAATGGAGAATAGCATTCATTGATTGTGCAGAGAAGATAAAAAAGAAAAGTTAGGAATCCTATATCATCCACATAACAAATACTAACCCTTTGCTAATCTTGTTTGATCCTACAATGGGAGATGTTGAGTATAGGCCTTCTTCCTCTTTCAATTGACATGACTGACAGGGATGCAGTGTGATAGGAATGCTTCCCAGGTCATGGTCTTTTCAATCTTAGGGAGAGTTAGAGAAATAGTGTAGAGATTAGATATAATCTATCCTATATAGATTGAAGATCAACTAGAACAGCCTTAATTTGTGACGGCGGTGATAAATTAAAGGTTTCTTCCCCATCTCCTAGCAGTTCTTGTTATTCAGACAAATCTACTTTAAATGGTCTTTCTTTATCAAGGTGATGCCATCAGAAACTGAATATCTCTATATCTATCTATCTAGCTAGCTTTCAGATTTCCCCGAAAATAAGAACAGGTCTTTTATTAATGTTTGCTAAAAAAATGCACTAGGGCTTATTTTCAGGGGATGTCTTATTTTTCCATGTACAGCAAACAACATTTATTGATATACAACAATCTACATTTATTCATGTATTCATGTACAAAAATCTACTTTTATTCAAACACAGTCGTGTCATCTTCTTCTGGAACATTGTCATAACTCTCCAAACCCTGAATTCCACCTTGAATTTCTTGTGACTCCATTTCTTGTAGAACAATTGGCCCCAAACTCTCATGTCCAGCATGTCAGGCATCCTTTACTCCTATAAGAAGTGAGAATGAAAGTTGATCCTAACTAGGAGGCAAAACCCTTTTACTTTAGCCCACCTCTGCCATTTAGACTCATACTTGAGAGCCTGGAATAAATGCAATATACTTCCCTAATTTTAGGGGACAGATACCAAGTTTTCTGAGCAAACCATTGAACTGTGTCTACTGGTGAGGAAGAGGTAACACCCCACTCCACTGCTCTGGGGAAGGTTCTAGTCAGGATCTAGTCCCTCAGTCCTTTTATCTTTATGTGCCCAGGCGAGTGTGGGGTTCAAGATTCATATAATGCTTTTTCTTTTATTCTATCCTTTTTGAAATTCTTCAGCACAGTCTTACTTTGGTATCTGAGTAGCAGAATCATGCAATATAGTTAAAAGCATTGACTCTGGAACTATATTTCCCAGCTACAAGTTTCCAATTTACCATTTCTAGCTTCAGTATCCTCTTCTGTAAAAACTTGACTGGCATTGATAATGCCTACTTCTTACATTTACTATGATGATTAAATAAGTTAATAGCATAGGACACTGAAAAGAGTGGCCCAGAAGTCAAGAAAAGAAGAATCTTATTTTAACATCCTGATGACATTTTCATTATTCCTGGAAATGTCAATCAAAGCTGGAATATCAAACGTGGTAGAGAAGTTAGCTCTATACGAGGTAGGAGGATGAAGTCTAAAGATACTCTTTGAAATTAACATTGCATTAGCCAGAAGACCTGGACAGAGGTTCAATATAGCTACTGAGTAACTTGTGTGATCTAAGATAGGTCCCTTGATAACTTGTATGTGGTTTGTCTCATTTATATGTAACATTCAATGTTTTTATCCCCATTCTAGGACATGCAATCTCTTTGAAAAGCAATTTATTCATTCAACAAGTACTTATTAAGCATATACTATGTGTCAGGTACTATAGGCACTGAGGAGATGGCAGTATACAAAATCTGAGAAATTATCTTTGCCATCATGGAGGTTCGATATTATTGGCTAGATCAAAATAACAAACAAAGTACGTGTTATGTCTTATAGTTGCCCCACTGCCACATGGGGACTTGAGCTAGGGAGATGAGGAATGGCATGTATGTCCTCACCACCTTGTGACAAAAGTAATCCCATGTTTAGGGTATAATATAATTAGCATTTCCAGGCAAATAGTGGTGGTAAGGCTGTGAATAGTGTTCTGGAAATGGAAGAAGGAGGCTTTTACCAGGAGCATGCATAGTTCTTGAGTCCTCCTGTTTTGCTGGACAGTGATGACGTTGATGTCAGTAAGGAATGGTCTTACTTAGAACACATAGATCTTCTGGGCTCTCTTGACTCCTGATGGAGTCTGGAAACTGAGGAAGAACAGCATTACCTAGAGGTCCTTATCCCATGCTCTTTTGTGATTCTTAGAGCAAGAAATCTCTAATATTTTGTGTGGTATCCTACAGATGGGGGCATAAAGGAAGAGAAAAAATAATCATTTGTTTAACAGGATTATATATGTTTTAGAATTCTTTCCAAACAGACTGAAACACTATTTCTGTGACCTATAAAAGAAGAACCTAGAAATACAGGCATCATTTAAAAAATCTTACATCTGTCAGAATGTCTAATATTAAAGAAGACTGACAACGTGAAATGTGGGTGAGAATGTAGACTAAACTGAGCTCTCATGTACTATTGGTGGAAGTGGAAAGTGGTACAACCACTCTGAAAAAAAGTCTGGCAATATCTGTAAAATAAAGCATACACCAGCCTTGTAGTCCAGAATTTATTCAAGAGAAATGAAAACATGTTCACACACACACACACACACAAATACAAGAATATTCATAGCAGCTTATTCATAAAAGCTCAAAACTAGAAATAGCTTGGATGCCCACCAATAGGAGAACAGATAAATAAATTGTGGCTTATTCATGCAATAGATTACTACTCAGCAATAAAAAAAAAGAAAAAAGAAAGAAATGAAACGACATAGAGAAATCTGAAACACATAGTGCTGAGTGAAAGAAGTCTTATACAAAAGAGTACCTACCTTATAATATATATGAAATTCTAGAATAGGAAAAGAAATCCATGAAAAGAAAAAAAAAAGAATAGTGGCTGTTTCTGGAGTGGTGGGAACAAGGATTGATTGAGAAGGAGCATAAAGGAACTTCCTGGGGTGATAGTAACCTTCTGTATCTTGATAGAATAGGGGGTTACACAAGTGTATGTACTGTGAATGGTTCCTGAACATATTGAATGGTACCCTTAAGGCTATTGCATTTCATTGTATGTAAATTTTATCTCAAGAGAAAAAGTAATTCTGTAAAATATGAAGCTCTAGATAATGCTATACATGCTTAAACATTGGAAGAAGGCATGCAAGTTATTTATAAAAGCATCAAAAAACAATATGTATTAATGAATGAATAGTGGGATGGATAGATGATTATGCGATCAGCAAGTATAATTAATCATAGAATCTAGGTGGTGGGTACATGTTTATATACCATAAAATTATTTTTTATGCTTGATAATTTTTAAAATGAAGTTTTTGGATAAAAGTCTAGTTTGAGGTAGAAATATGATCTTTTATTATCATGCCTTGCATATTGTAAACATTTAAACAATATGAAAATCTCATAGCTTTGTTATGAGGTAATAAAGATGATAAAATATGCATTCATTCACTCAATGATTATTTATTGAGTAACTCATTATCAATCTCCTATAAGGACAGGAACAATAGACTGTTCCTGATCTTATATTTGAATGGGGGAAGGAAAGGTCTTTATTTTATAATTATTCTGCTAATAAATAATACACTACTTACATTGCAAATTATTCTAAACAAAATAATTTTTCTTTAAAATCCCCAATGCTGCTTGGATATTTTATAAATATTTGATTATAAATTAAATCAATTAAGAATAATGAAGTATTATGAAAACAAGTTCCAGAAATAGGTTTTGTGGCCATTTCTATATTGAACCAGTAGCTACCAAATTATCTCCAATTAATATGCTTCATATCTTTGATGTGAAGTACAGTCATAGGATATTAGTTTCTGAAATAAGTTCATCAAAATCCAACCAGTTGAATAAGTAACTGTTAAGAAGCACAATGCAGAACATTTTTAAAAATCAAAAAAAATTCTTTTTTTCTGAAACATAAGCCAGCAATATCACAAGATTTGTCTTTAATACCTACATAATGTAAATTACATCTGACATGTCTCCTTACCAAAGCCACAGTGCCCAGACATAAGTAAATATCTTTAAGCCAGTTAATTTATAATCTCATCCAGTGAGTGTATATGCAGCTGTCAAAAAACATTAGTCTTCTAGTTACTGACTTTAAATACAAATCCTATTATCTCTATTACTGAAAATACTAAAAGCAAGCTTTAGACCAGTAGGAACTTAGGTTTAGTTCTGTCTCCTATTCTTTCTCCATATTCTTCTGTGAATTTGCCCACCTGACCTTTCCCCTAAGCTCTAGTCTTATTTCTCCTGTAGAATACTGAATATTTTTCTTTAAACATTTCTAACACTAAACTTTTCACCTTCCTCCCAAAAGAGTCCTATAACTTTCCTGTTTTAATCATAGCTCTACTATTTTCTCATCATTCAGATGCTAAATCTGATCCATTTTTCTCTTAAACTAGTGTAGTAAGCTGCTGAATTTTGTTAGTTTTTTTTCCTCAAGAAGGTGTCTCATACCTCTTTCTTTCTCTGTTCTCATTACCACCAGCCTAGTTCAATGCTATAGTATTGAACTATTGCCACAGCTTTTAAAAGTAGAATTTATTGGGGCCGGCCTCGTGGCTCAGGCAGTTAGAGCACCATGCTCCTAACTCCGAAGGCTGCTGGTTCGATTCCCACATGGGCCAGTGGGCTCTCAACCACAAGGTTGCCAGTTCAATTCCTCAAATCCCGCAGAGGATGGTGGGCAGCGCGCCCCCTGCAACTAAGATTGAACACAGCACCTTGAGCTGAGCTGCCTCCCAGATGGTTCAGTTGGTTAGAGCACATCCTCTCAACCACAAGGTTGCTGGTTCAGCACCCTCCATAACTAAGATTGAAAGGACAACAACTTGACTTGGAAAAAAGTCCTGGAAGTACACACTGTTCCCCAATAAAGTCCTGTACCCCTTCCCCAATAAAAAAGTAGAATTTATTGTTATTCTTCCTTCAATTATTAAAAAATATCAGAAAATAGAACATTTTAAAATTTAAAGATTTTAAAACCAATTTTTGGTGCTTCTATGAGCTAGTTAAAAACTATTCACATTTTGTTGTATATGCTTCTAGTTGATTCATACATTCCTTTGAAAACATTATTTTTAATTGTGTATAAAACTTTCTCACAACACTAAATTTGCATATTTAATCCCTCTATGTTCATATTTATTTCATTACTAATTTCTTTTTATTATAAATAACACTGACATGGACATCTGTTTATATACATGTTTGTATGAATCTCTGATAATTTCCTAGAGATAAATGCCAAGAGATGAAAGTAGTTAAAAAGTATAAATTACTGAAACTTTAAAAATTATCTTGTCAAATTGAGACAGGTTAGTTAGTATGACATCAGGCAGTTAGAACACCTTGGAAGACTGAGCAAAAACAGAACAAAAACAGAACACAGGGCAACTGTACTAGGACAAAAATGTTATCAATCATGCTCTGGGACAAATGGGTTTGTTTCAATGGTCTCCCCCCAACTTGAACAGTAGAGCGAGTCTGGGAAACATTGTACCCATAGGCACCCACATCCCAACATCGCCCTCCCAGGTAGAAATAAAGGTATATAAACACAAGCTTTTGCCTTAGCTAGTGGGCATCCCAGTTTCAGGTACCCCCTCCTGCTCAGGAGCTGTAACTCTTTGCTTACTATAATAAACTATCTTCCTGTGTAACTCTTTGCCTATCCCTGGTCCGTGTATCCATTCTTCGGCTCCACGAGACTACGAACCCCAGCATTCACTAAGCAACATCCTACATCAATATTTCTTTCCAAATCTACTTCCAACAGTGTATGAGTATCTGTTTTGTCACCCTTCAAAATATATTATATATATATATAATATATATATATATATATATATATAATTTAAAAAACATTTCTTAATATTATAGCTTAAAATAGTATCTTATTTTAATTCTCAGCCCTATTTAATTCCCAACAAAGTAATTTTTATAAATTTCTTGGCCATTTATAGTTGTTTTTTTTTTGTAAATTACCTATTCATGTCTTCAGTCCACTTTTATATTGAAGAGTTTTGTCCTTTGCTAATTCATTTTGCCATAGTTTTACAATCAATGCGTTTTTCTCCAGCTATGCCTAATTCCAATACATCCTGTGTTTCATTTCAAGAGGAATATACCTAATACAGCATTCACTTGTCCAAACTACAAGTGGTTTTCCATTCTGCTACGGAATCAAGACTTTAACATCCAAGAATTCGAATTTCTCTATCTAAGACTATCAATAAGCCTATCAATAAGGCTCAACACCAATGATGTCTCCACCCTTACCACGTGTGTCGAAAGATATTCTTCTTTAACAGCTCCCCCCTCTTCTCCATCTAAAACTTACCTTTCCTTTGGACTCATGCCCTGTGTACGCGTAAACCTGACCTGATTACTCCAGCTCACAAGACTCTTTCTTGGTGGAATTTCTAGTGTACTCTTCCACTGTTCTACCTGCATGACACTGCCAGAAATTGGGGAGACTTTGCTGATACTTTCCTCTCCTTTATATGTGGAACCCAGGTCCAAGTACTCTTAATTGTACTTTACAAATACAGTCAAATTCCCTTGCTTATGTCTGTGAACACTGCCACCTTCCCAGACCACATCACAATCCTGCAGTACCTTATCCCTACCTGTAATTCATTCTCTTTTAAAAGGCAAATTTGATCACAGAAATTGCTCTCTTGCTTACAACTCTGTCAACAGACTTTTACTGCACTTAGGATATATTCCAAAATCCTTTCCATGGCCTGCAGTATCCTCCAGGATGTGGCCACTCTTCATCATCATCTTACTACTTCCTCACCCTCAACCCTGCTCACTATCATCCTCAAATGCCCTAAACTTAACCAGCACTTTCTTCTGTTTTTCTTTCTCTGAATTACTCTCTTCTCTGCACTGACAACTTATTCCTGCAGTTACCAGCTTAAATGTAACTCCTTCAGAGTTCACTTCTCAACGCTCTGGACTAGATAATTTTCCTATATTGCCGAGGTTTACAGCAGGGCTTGTGATAATTTGTATCACTACCCTATTCTTGCAGTTATTGTTTTAATGTATGTTGCCTTTACAAGAGCAAAGACCATGTCTGTATTTTCAACACTGTACCCTGAGTGCTAAGCAGAATGCCTTGCAAAAACAAGAGACTCAATAAACTTTTTGTGGCATGAAAAATAATAATTAAAGCCTGGAGTATCCTATAATTACTTGCTGTTCTCTCACTTATTCCTGTGGTTCAGCTTTATTTTGCTCAGCATATTTCATTTTTTCAATTCAAAGACCATGTCCCATGCTTCTCTATGATCCCAGTAGCAGAGAATAGTTGTGCAACACAGCAGATATTAAGTATATACCAGCTGAGACAAATGTGCAGTTGAAGAGTCACAACACTGACCTTTTGAAAAGACTTTGAGGGGCAGTTGGTTAAAACAAAATTGAGAGTAAGGGAAAAGAGAAGAGAGGAGATAACATCATCACTATGGGGGTTGACTAATAATCAAATTATTAACGTTGATGATCTTAGTTTCCCAATTGCTTTGTTTTCTTCATAACTGACATGAGGAATTTTCTGTTAATGCAGAAAAATTAATTTTCTTGAATGCAATACAAACGAGAAGTTAAACTTATTTTAAAAATTGTCATTTTGTCCTTATTTAATAAGTATTATTAACTAGTTTTTTATTGCCCCATCAAATGATTATTTTTAAGGATCAATTTAATCAGGTAAAGAGACTTCGAGAGGTGGGTGGTAAGGTCAAGGAAAAACCCAAATCAAATTTCAAAACAAAACTATAGTTAAGTCTGAATTACTTAGTGACAGCTTAACCCAGTTAGGATACAGTAGATCCACTACTTTTTCACTTCTGTAATTAAGCACGGCCAGCAGCCAACAAATGTTGATGGTCAAAACTGCACAACCCAGACAGGAGAGAGAAAGCCAGCTTTGGGATTGCAGTGGAAGTATGACTGTTGAGAGCAATTTTGTTATGGGAAGCCCAGAACATTCTCTTTATCTAGAGCAGAAATGCTAGGAGCTAGTCCTCAACTTAGACCCTCAGTGGAGCCTAAAATCACTATCAGTTAACCACTGCCAAATTATTCGGTGTCTCTGGCTGTGTGTTGTTTTCTCGGGTTCTGTTGTGTTTCAGAGTGGAACTGCCTCTTTCTTCCTGCCATCCACACCTACCTCATGAGCAACAGTTGTTTTTTTGTTTTGTTTTTCATAGATAGATGCAGTGCAAATACTTCCTTTGAAATAGTGTGTCATATGAACCCCTGGTCCCAGTCTCTGAGTTCCTTGATGAGTCTCAGAATGCAAATTTGATGAGGGGTCAAAGGGAACTGACTTGTTCTTCAGGATTGAAGAAGAATTAAGCACTCTAGGAGAGAACTTTAGGGGTAAGAAATAGGGTCCAGGTGAAGAGACCAGAGGGAAGAGCATGTGTGTGGAGAGGGTGGGAGAGGGAGGGGCAGCATGGAAGCCTGTCACCTGCCCCAACAATGATTCCTTCTCCCAAATCTCCAGTTGAATGTACTGAAGTCCGTAAAATATGTAGTCCAAGTAGACTCCTTGTACAAACTATTGGAAGAGCTAAGATTAATTTCCAAGTTAGCCTGAGATAGAATAGCAAAGGCAAAAGGGACATGGTCTCTGGCAGAAACAAGAATCTCTAAAGAGTAATTCCCAAGAAGAGAGTGTGGTAAGATCTTTGAACATTCAGAGTTTACACTAAGTTTCAGTGGCTGCACAAGGGCCAAGTGTCTAAAACTAACATTCCCAACTAAAATCTGTGTTTCATCTTCTTTGGCAGAAAGCAAGAGCATTACCCAAGGAAAACACAGTAAAATTCAGTGACATTATACATGAATTAGTTGAAATAACAAAGGGGCTAAATAAAAGGAACAAGTTAGAATCATCAAAATTATTTAGGGAAAACAATCCCGTAAACTAAATCAGTGATTTAGTTTATGGGATTCTTTGACATATTATGCAAATTATCAAAATATAAATTACAATTCTATTTCTTCCATTAAAGTTTTTATCTTGAACCAAGTTATTTTACAGTCTTGTTGAGGCTGTTTATTTACACATGTGATTGATAATATTTTGCAGTATGTGTCAAGGCTGGATAAGAATTATATCTCTCAAAACTATGATTATCTTTATGCATAACTAAATTGAATATTAAAATATATATTTTGTTCCCATTATTTATAATTTAATTATCTGAAACAAGCTCATGCTGATTAGTAAAATGAATGCCATTAAATAGTTTCATTTTCTTAATTTTAGTAAAGGACTCATGGAAAATAAAATATGGATACGCAGGGTTAAAAACAAATAAACAAACAAACAAACACATCTTCTAAGAGAGTTCTGAATGATATATTCCCCATAAACAGATAATTGAGTAATTTATTCTATCCTTATTATGCCATTTTTGTTATATTTTGAGATAGATCCTTCAGTTTTATATAGAAACAAATAAATGTGCATGTTTATTAGTTTTTCAAATCATGATGTAAGACAATATTTTAATTTCAAAACTCAGATAATATTGTTAATTTCTGGTTTCCTGTTTATTCATTTTCCTTTTTTCATTTTAATCTGTTCTCTCTTTTTTCTGAATGGACACTGCTTCTACTTCGGGTAAAATCCTAAAACAGTAAGCCAGTACCTAGCAATAACACATATTTATGTGAAAATGTATGATTTAAAAATATATTTACATGTAAACATTCCAAACCCACGTGTTATTGTTTTTTCTTAGTTTACATACAAGGAAACTGAGACTCAGAGGGTTGAATACCAATATCATATTGCCATCAGTGGGAAGGAATGAATTCAAGTCCCTATTTCTGAGTTAAATACATCGTTTTTAACTTTACCAAAACATGGAGAACACAGAGGTAATACAGATGTACATAAATGGCACCCAAAAGCCAAAATCACTTTTTGTGCTCCAAATATTTAGAGATTTCAGATGATTCTATCTTTAATAACATTATTAATTCATATCTGCGATAGCAACATGAAAAGTGATAATACCTCAGTGAGTTAGGTAGGTAATATGCTCTATTCCTCTCACTATTATTAGTTGAATAATTGCTTCAGCTCTTTGTCCATGGGGACTTAACTTGAGACTCAATTTTCATTGCACGAAAACCACTGCACAAAAACCATTGCACAAAAATCCATTATTTTGGATTTTTCCAAAATAATCTGTCCAGTTTTGTTCACCAGAATGATTGACAGCTGTTCAGAAAGAAGAAAATGCAACAAAGACAAGCATTGAGAATCAGGGACCCATAAAAATAATTTTTTTTAACTCTGAAAACAAAATTGTATCACTTTGTATATGTATATATTTGTATATCTATGTCATAAAGTTCATTGACTTACCTATATTTATTTTTTATATATTTATTTCTGGATCTTAAGTACTAAGTATTTTTAAAAAGTATGTGAGATCTCCAAGTTTGAAACACATTTACTTGAAGTAAAATCCGGCGAAAGAGAGCAAGCACAATGAACTATGCAAAGATACAGAAATTAGCAATTCAAATGTAATGTAAACTTGACTGCATTTTCTATACATGAACTGTATTTTATGTATTTCATGTATTTCTTAATGTCTTTAAAATGAGATTTAGCCTAGTCATGAAGGCAATTAATTGATTTCCTAAGAAGAAGAAGGAAATCATTTTATTGAACTGGATTCAGCTCAGTATTTTAAAGGCTGTGTAATCACATGGCATGTAAAATCCTAACACTTAGAGGCAAACTGGCTTTGAATACTTTGAACTGTTTCAAACCATCATGTGTTTGTGTGTGTAGCATGTGATGTAGAATAGCCACAGTTCTTGCCATCTGTAGTGTTGCCCTTAGCAACAGAAAAGCATGTGACAGTTCTTATGTGACTTTGCTGGCCTGCTAACAGTGTGTAGAGGATTTAAGCAAAATTAAACAGACAGAGACATTGCTCCAGTTAACTGGAGTTTTCAAGTGTGTTGCAATCATAATGCAGATTGTTAAGGGAAAATAAGAAACAAAAAAATAAGTAGAGAAAATGAAATGAAAAACTATGGTAACATAAAGGGGTACTGTAAAGCTGAATTTAAATGATGTACATGTAGAACAGATGTGGTCATTTTATTCCTTTGTCGCCATCATCGTATAATTTGTATTTTGAAATAAGGCTAAACCTTACTCTGCTGCTTGATATGAAAAGAAGTAGTTCTAGAATCATAAGCACCTTCCCCTGTTATCATCATGGTTAAGAACAAGATTGAGGATTCTGTTAACTATTACCGTGCTCACTTAAAGGAAGCTAGAGAAATACATTTTTAGAGGAGATTTCTTTTTTGGAGTTCATAAAACAGCTTAAATTAAATAGAATTGCAAGATCACATATATGGAATAACGTTACATAATTGAGCTTAATGCAAAACCATGAGATTGTTGCAAATGCAATTATTTTTAACTTGGGGAATAATAATAAAACTGTGAGAGTGAAGATTCTATAGAGCACATATGAACCAACTCAATTTACTCACTGTGTTAAGAAACTCTGGCTCTATATCTTCAATCAGAAAGAAAAACATGCAAATGTAGTAACACAGGACCAATGTTAGATGCATATCATGGAAACTAATAAGCTTCTGTGCCATGTACTCTTCCCTGTAAGTGTCAATGCATTTGATAGCCTACTGTAAAGAGAACTATGATGGAGAGAATGAATCTCAAAAGGGAAAATATCTGTACTTTACTGTCTTATGTTTGTTCTTGTGAAGAGTAGAAGAAATACATGAACTTGACACTTACCAAGGAGTTCAACTGATAGGAGAACCAACAAATACTTAACTCTTGTGATATTTATGTTCCCTTATATAATTTCATTGCAAAAGCAGTATGATGTACATGGTGTTATACCCATTTTACAGACGAGAAGCTCGAAACTTCAATAGCTCAAGTGACTCCCCCAGGGCTATCCCTTAAAAATTGAGTGTGTATTTACACTCAATGGAACCACGCTCTTGCTTACCACTAAGCCGCTTAGACAAAAGCATGTCTGTGCCTGCACATTCAATATCATAAGGTCCTGTACAATTGCAAAAGATGGGCAGTGCATTTTAAGCTCAGCTTCCAAAAGGCAAACCAACAGAATAAATACATGATCAGTTATAATTCTTTTGATTTTCAACAGATATTTATTCGGTACCTCCTCTGTGTGTGCAGACACTGTGCTAGGCTCTAGAAATACAAGGGAGAAGAAACAGACCTAGTTCTTGTAAGGCGAATTTTCTGTGAATCAAACTGGAGTTTTAACTCAGTGCTCAGTTATGTCCATTGATATTACTCATTGCTGTTGTAGCAGTGTAATGGACAGTGCTTACATATACAACTTCCTTTCATTGCCTCCAAACAAATCTTCACACATCAGTTTCAAGAGAAAATTATGTGCGATAGTTAGAATAAAGAACAAGAGACTAAAAAGTACAGTAGCTTAAACAATGTCCTTTCTTTCTTTTAGTTGTTAATCTGGGTTGATCTTTTAGTGCTGGCATGCCATCTCCATTGTGTTAGGGACTCTGACACTTTCCATTCTGTTGCTCTGCCATTGCTAAAATATTGCCCTCATCCACAGAGCAAAAGATGGTTCACATCCACATCCACAGTTCAGCCCCAGAAGAGGAAAAAGGAAGTAGGAAGGACATAGGGTTTCATTTTAAGGTTGTGGCGTAGCTATTGAAAACATCACTTCTATTCACATTAATTGAGCAGAAATTAGTTACATCGCCACCTGAGCTGCAAGTGGGGTCAGGACGTTTAGTCTTTGGTGGGTGGATATTAGTCCAGATAAGGCTTATAGAGAAGAACTGGAGGAGAGGAATTGGAGACACAGATGTTGATGTCTGCCATACTCTGCCAAGCCCAATCCGCTTGAACCCCTATGTTCTAGCATTGCTGACTATCTGCAGCTGTTTGCCAAGCTACTTACCCTGAAAACTGTGGGTTCATGCACAGAATGATGCAATATTATTCTGAGAAGAAAAATATTTTGGAGTTTATTCTTTCATATCTCTTTGCATGCCACATAATGAGCTTTCATTGGAAAGGGGTCATAAAGCTGAATAAAGGTCAGACTGGGAAGGGCCCCCGGCAGGAACAGCAAGATTTTCCTGTGAGCTTAATGAAAAAGAAATCGGAAATAATCCTCAATGTCTTTTCCACATTGACAAGAATTCATAAAGAATGTGGTATTCGTGACATCTTGTTCTTTTTTTTCTCTACTGAGAGCAACATGCTAAGAGAAATTACAGCGAAAAATAAAATACAGATGAAAAAGATGCAAAGGAATATGGACAGAGAAAAGTATTGTGTGTTTTCTGTTGTTTTTTTTTTCCTGCTGTGGAAAATACAAACCCCTTTTCTCTCTGCTTAAAAAAAAAAAAAAAAAGACTGTGGTGCTTTTGAAAAGCATGTGGCTTTTAATTAGTAGACTTTCTAACATTAATCCAGATCTTGAAGTTCTCTAACGTTTGATAGATTAAAGCAAAAGAAGGTTAACCTTTTCAAACTCTATTGCCTATTTTGAAAAAGGTGTTGTATGTCTTTAGGACTTAGATATTGCAAATAATCGTATAGTTGGTTTTTATTTTAATTTCTTGATCAAACTTTGATTCAAAAGAAAAGAAGAAGTTAGTGTCTGACAGTTCTGGCAGTCATTCTAGGTCCTCTGACTCCTCTTTCAGAAGAAGCAGCACCTGGGCAGCTGCTCCCAGATGTGACACTCTGTCTCCTGGGTTCTGAGAAAGGAAATTGCCCAAGGCCACCGAGGCGACGGGTTTTCTCCTTCCTATAGAACATTGCAGGTGGACAATGGCCGTATTAGTTTGCTGGAGCTGTAAACTAAGCCACAGATTACGTGGCTTAAACAACAGCAATGTATTTTCTCACGGTTCTAGAGGCGGAAAGTTCTGAAGTCTCTCTCCTTGGTTGGCAGATGGCCTCCTTCATTGTACCCTCACAGGGATTTGCCTCTGTGTGCCTGCATCTCTGCTGTCCCTCTTCTTAAGGACGAGTGATATTGGATATTATGGACTGAATGTTTGTGTCCCCTCCAAAATTTGTATACTGTAATCGTAACCCCAAGATGATAGTATCAGGAGATGGGATTTTGGGGAAGTGATAACTTCATGAGGGTGGAGCCCTCATGAGTGGTATGAGGGTCCTTATTAAAGAGACCCCAGATTGCTTCCTAGACACGTTCACTATCTGAGGATTCAGCAAGAAGGCACCATCTATGACCCAGAAAACATGATTTTACTAGATACTGAATCTGCTAACACCATGATCTTGGATGTCCAGCCTCCAGAACTGTGAGAAAATAAATTTCTGTTGTTTATAAGCCACCCAACTTATGGCATTTTGTTTTTAGCAGCACAAACGGGCTGACATTGGATTTGGGCCCCACCTTTATAACCTCATTTAACTTTAATTACTTTAAAGCCCTATCTCCAAGTATAGTCTCAGCTCAGATTAGGGCTTCAAAATACAAATTTTGAGAAGGAGATACAATTCAGTCCACAACAGTGACTACTACATATTATACTTCTTTACTTTAGCATTCTATTTTTCATTTTGTTTCAGGTTGAATAAATAAAAATATTGCTAATTTTATTCATATACTCTCTGCTATAATCATATTACTATTACTATGAACTAAGTTTTATAAAGGACTGTATGTGCTTATTTGGCAAATGTACTGATGTCTATTAATTAATTAATTAATTCATTCATTCATTTATTCATTCATTTCATTCTTTATTCCCAATCCCATTTCCACCATGACATTTGTGGTTTTTTGTTATGTGCATGTATCTCTTTGCAATTCACATACATGGTATTGTGTTTAACACATTGTTCTATTTCTTAATTTTTCAGAGTCAACATTTTGTGTTTAAGTTCCACCCATGATTCTCAGTGGGGTTGCTCTGACTTCTAGGGAGTACTTCGAAAACCTGTGGGAGTATTTTCATAATGACTTGGAGGACCACACTGGCTTTTAGTGGGCAGGATCCAGGAATGACAGATGCCATATAATATGGGCACAACACACAAAGACTGCATCCTACACTGCTTTTGAATGTCCTGTGTTTTGAATTATCTGAGAAAACAAATGAGTTTTTATATAAGCATAAATTATTTTATGCAATTTGAAATAAACTCATGTGTGGTTTTTTTTTTTTTCCAGGAATGCAACTACCAAATAAATCAAACTCTATACTTTGCATTGCTTAGAATCTACCAAGATTTGGTCACCATTTTGTAATATCACCTCTTCTATCAGTGCTATATTTATTGTTTATATTTATTATTATAGTTATTTGGCTGTATTTGAGTTGCCAATGCAATGTTGCTCTCAGTATGTGTCTCTATCTGTCACATTCTCAGTAGTTGCAAGCTTCTATTTTGTGACTCTTTTCTTGTAGTCACCTGCCAGTCACATGCAAGTATTTACGTATCGAAATACATATAATTTTCTCATAATTACGTTTCAGTTATTTCTCCATTATTTTAAAATTAGGGCATAACATGTAATTTTTAAATTGTTAGTATAGGTGGGGTTTTTCTAAGTGCTAAGATTTCTGAATTCAATAAGATTGAGACTATTGATTAAATGCATTATTTCTAATTGCCACATAGGACTCTAAGGTGCACATCCACTACTTTTGCCTATCAGCTCTCAAGTGACGGACACCTATCTTGCCTCCAACTCTCCAGAGACCCAATCCGTGCTGAGATGAACATCCTGCTAATGTCCCCTTGTGCACGTGTGTGAAATATATATAATGTGTAATCGTATGACTTTGTAGTTATAAAATACTCCATGACATTGATAGTGAATTTCCCTGGAATATTTACGCAACTGAAAAACTGTAGTGTAGATGTATGCTTCATTTGAGTACGTACTGCCAGACTGTTCTCCAGAAAGTCCACACAACTCTATGCTTTCAGAAGCAGTACTAAAGCTTTTCATTGACACCAACTTTGGGGTTATTCAGACTTCTACTTTTCACCGGGTCAATGTGATGACATAATAACTTATTGCTGTTTAATTTTGCATTTCTTTTTTTATTTTTTTAAACTAATGAGGTTGAACATCTCATTATGAACCTCTTATATGATGGCCCTTCGGTTTCTTTTTCTGTAAATTGCCTGAACATATCCATGCCCATTTTTCCAGTGGGAGTTCTCTTTTTTTATCATAAATTTGTACGAGTTTCTATTGTAATAGCTAAAATCTTTATTGGTTTTAAACATTAAAAATGTCTTCTTCTAAATATTATCTATCTGTTAACTTTGTGATAGAGTCCTCTGATGACCAGAAAATTTTAGTTTTGATGTATTCAATTATTTCCCATAGAGTTTGTGCTCTTAACACAAGGGTATTCTCTTTTATTTTATTCTATTAACTTTATACATTTATATTTCATTGCAAGTATTTTATTCCATCTGACCTTCACCTTTGTATGTGAAGTTCATTAGGGATCCTCTTTTACTTATCTCCATATGGGAAATCATTTTTCCCAGAATTTTTACCAAATATTCCTATATTTGCTTTTGATATGTGGTGGTAAATTTATCACTTATTTAATGCCCATACATGCAGGTCAGTTTCTGAGTGCTCTATTCTTTAAAGTGTTATTTTTTCTGATCATTCTACAACTATCCTTTCTTACTCTTTTGGTTATTCTAGGATTTTAGTATGTGGAAGGGTATTTCCTCAATCTTTTTTTTTTTTTTTTTTTTGGTTGTTGTTGTTTACATGGGTATTCATAAAGCTTTATTCTTGAATATAAATTTTGGAGCAAGCTAATTTTTTATTACTCAAAATATTCACCTGGAATTTTTATTGGAATTGTATTAAATGGATGAATTAAATTCTAAAGAATTGATATAATATTTTTCTAGCCATGAGTATGAAATTATTTCTATTTTGCATCTCATTTATGTCCCTTTTTAAAAACAGTTTTCTCTATAGATGTTTGTGCAACCTGAATTATTTTATTTGAAATACATCTTGTTGTAATTTTTGCTATTATAAACGGTATCTCATTTTTATTAGATTTCTATTATTGGTGGGACAAATAGTGTAGATTTTGAATTCAGAAAATTGCCTCAGCTATCTTATTAGTTCTAAAAGCATTGATATTGGTTCTATTGTTTTTGTTAAGTAGATGATCATCTTTTCTGCAGATTATCAGTTTGTCTTAACCTCTGTTTTCACATTTCTGTTTGGCATCCAATGAGCACTTACAATTTGAAATATTTTATTCCCTTTAGTGTAATCTCTTTTTCTTTCACTGGAGCTCTTTATTTTATAATTTTACTTCCCATATCTATCAGCTTTTCTCATGTAGCATCATTCTGTCCCTTCCTGGGTGAGTTCCTCAGACTGAACTTTCTGACTCACTGCTACATTCTCCAGTAGCAAGCATCTTGCTTTTTCTTCCACCTATTCTGTTAATTTCAATTACTGTATTTTTCATACTTAGTGTTAAAATATCTTAACTTGGAGTTTGGGTGAGAGAGTATCTTTTTTTTTTTTAATTTATTAGTTTCAGGTGTACAAGACAAGGTAATACTTACACGTTCATCATTTATATCCCTCACACTGTATCTTTTGTTCTCATTTCTATTTATTCCTATCTATTTTGTCTCTTTAAGTATGTTTATCAAGCTTTTTTTAAACTCTTGGTTTATCTGTTCTGTAATACTTCTTCAGATGGTAAATTTTGTTCAACTTGTTCCCCATCTTTCCATTGTACTAATTGTACTTCTGTGATTTATGGTTATTTCTGTCTATGAGGTCATGTTATTCAAAAAGACATCAGTTATTCTGGTAATGTATATGAGAAAAGACCAAAAGCCAGGTTCTAGTCTGTGTCTTCCCTGGTTAGTGTAATGAGATTAAAGTAAATGACCCTCCAAAGTAGAATGCAATGAAAATAGCAGTATGTTGTTTATTTTGAGTTTTTGATAATCGATGCAGCAAATCTCTTGTGCTTCTTGATCTCCCACCCTGATATCTGTGGTATAGATCACATCTTCCAACTTCTTTGGTAAAAAGCAAGATACTGATTATCTGAAGGAAATGTGAGCTAATAAAATAGCAAAACATGTAATCAAAATTAGAAACAGAATCGGTGTGAAAAATAGAATAGATGTAGCTGAAGAAGGAATTAGTGAACCGGAATGTCAGATTGACAAATTATTTCAGAATGCAGCAAGATGCAATAATGTAATATTTTAAAAAAATAATAATAATTTAAAAAATACAACTAAAATACATAGAGGATAGAAATAGAAGTGTATGGAGTATAGTATGGATGAATCATTTAGCTGATGAGCAGGCAAACCCACCATGTCTAACCATATCTCATAGTACACTTTAACTTGTGTGAAGCTATAGAAATATATTTCTTTGTGGAAAATAAGACAATTCCTAAGTTTAGTGATCAACATGAAATGAAAGTCAAGAGATCAAAAACCTGATGTTTTTTACACAGAAATGATGTTTAAAAATTGCATATCAAATGCCATTCCATTTGGATAAGATTCATGAAAGTGTTTTAGAGAGGGTTTTTCTCTTTGCAAAAAATATTCATTAAACAAGAGATAGAATATTAGTAAAATTTAACATATGGTTAACTTTCTATAGCATGTTATAATTAATTTAAAACAAATTCAAGAGTTTTTACGAATAATTCCATGAGGCAACAGGGCAACTGAAGTCATTTGCATTGCTACTGAACTTGACTATAAGTTGGTTTGAAAATTTTAATTGCTTTTGAATAGACAATTGGAGCCATGAAGAGGTGGCAACAGTTCTTCGTGTTGCCATGGTAACATTTCCTCCCCAGCTGAGGAAGCTGTATAGAAGAAAAGATATAGGTCAGAAAGTGTTTACACTGACAAAGCAACTGCCTATTAAAATCAAATCCTTTTGTAAACATCATATGCCAAAGGAGAATTGTGAATCCTAGTTTTAGGCTATTAAAGACAGACTGATTCATCTTTGGGATGATGGATGTAGCAATCTATGCTGTGAAACACTCAAGGTCAAGAATATTCTCCTCCCTGCATATTGGCAGTTCAATGAAAAAGAAAAAAAGGGAAAAAAAATGGGGCCATGATAGAACTTCTCTACTGGTCTGTTTGTATTCCTTGAAATGGAGATATATTCAATTGAAGAATTCTCCCTGAAACAGTTCATCACACAATTAAGTACTCCAGGGTAGGAAAGATCAACTCTATGTTTAATAAATATCTGTTGGTTAGTTAATTCTGCAACTTGATTTATTTTTTTATTTTTTTTTTTATTAATTAATTTATTTATTAGTTTCAGGTGTACAAAACAAGGTAATACTTAGACGTTCATCATTTATATCCCTCATACTGTGAACCCCCCTCCCCCCATCCACTATCCCTCCGACCTCACACTGAACCATCACATTATATATATAAAATTATAGTTGGCATTCATTAATGTTTAGCTTCTGATGTACAATGCCATGATCAGGTATCCACAGTATCCCTGAGGTGGTCTCCCAAATAGGACGCATGTCCATCGGATACCCAACAAAATCTTTACAACGTTATAGAATACCTTCCCCAAATTAATTTTCAAAAGAAAAACCCTGAGGCCATCTTGTGGTTACCAGCTGCTTCCAAATCCCTTCACCTTTCCCCTTATCCCCAACCCCCTCCCACACACCCATCTAACCACTCTCGGTTTTTTCTCTGCGTCCCCAAAACTGACTCTGATTAGTTCATTCACATAGTCTTTTCTTTAGATTCCATATATAAGTGAGATCATATGGTACTTGTCTTTCTCTTTCTGACTTATTTCACTTAACATAATGTTCTCTAGATCCATCCATGTTGCTGCAAATGATAAGATTTCTTTCTTCTTTATGGCTGCGTAATACTCCATTGTATAAATGTACCACAGCTTCTTAATCCAGTCATCTACCGATGGGCATTTTGGTTGTTTCCATATCTTGGCTATTGTGTAAAGTGCTGCAATAAACATAGGAGTGCATACAGATTTTTGAATTGGAGTTTTGGATTTCTCCGGGTAGATGCCTAGGAGTGGAATTACTGGATCATAGGGTAGTTCCATTTTCAGATTCCTGAGATACCTCCATACTGTTTTCCATAGTGGCTGCACTAATCTGCAGTCCCACCAACAGTGCACTAGCGTTCCCTTTTCTCCACATCCGCGCCAGCATTTGTTGTTTGTTGATTTATTGATAATACCCATTTTGACTGGAGTGAGGTGGTATCTCATTGTGGTTTTTATTTGCATTTCTCTGATGGTTAGTGAGGTTGAGCATTTCTTCATATGTCTTCTTGCCTTCTGTATGTCCTTCTTAGAGAAATGTCTCCCCAAGTCCTCTGCCCATTTTTTAATTGGGTTGTTTGTTTTTTTGGAGTTGAGTTGAGTAAGTTTTTTATAGATTTGTGATATTAATCCCTTATCAGATATATCATTGGCAAATATCTTTTCCCATACAGTAGGATCCCTTTTTGTTTTATTGATGGTTTCCTTTGCTGTGAAAAAACTTTTTAGTTTGATGTAATCCCACATGTTTATTTTTTCTCTTACTTCGCTCGCGCGAGGGGATATATCAGTGAAAATCTTACTCCGGGTAATGTCCATGAAGTTTCTTCCTATATTTTCTTCTAGATATTTTATGGTTTCAGATCTTACATTTAAGTCTTTAAGCCATTTTGAATTTGTTTTTGTATATGGTGTAAGGAGGTGGTCCAGCTTCATTTTCTTGCATGTGTCCGTCCAGGTTTCCCAACACCACTTATTGAACAGACTATCTTTACCCCATCGTACATTCTTGCTTCCATTGTCGTAGATTAGATGGGCATATAGGCATGGATTTACGTCTGGACTCTCTATTCTGTGCAACTTGATTTATGATCAAAATCTCTGAAATGCAACTGAAGCAAGATATAACTAAAGTGAAGGAGGAAATTGGAGTAAGAAACACAGAAAGGAACATATTAAAGTTAGTCTACGGCCCAGAGATAAATAGAATGAAAGAAAGAACAAAATAAGGAAGGAAAAAAGAAGGAAGGAAGGAAAGAAGGAAGGAAGGAAGGAAGGAAGGAAGGAAGGAAGGAAGGAAGGAAGGAAGGAAAGAAGGAAGGAAAGAAGGAAGGAAAGAAAGAAGAAAGGAAGAAAGGAAGGAAGGGAGGAAGAAAGGAATATAAAACACTGGGAAGTATTGGATGAAGATAGCATTTGCAAGAGTGGATAAAATGAAACAACTATATCTTTCTCATCTGGGCAATTCACACTTTGCATTTTTAAAGAATTTGGTTTGGAGGGCATTAACTGGATGCCCAGTTCTAAGGGTAGTGTCTGAATGGCTTACATTAATAATACATTCCATTCTCCAATGGACAAAGTAATTAATTCAAGGATGGGCAAATGATCCAATCTGAGCCAGTACGTACATGTTCTTTGGTATTTCTAAAAAAAGAAATCTCCAGTCTTCTCCTGGAGTAGCATAATAATTTTTGAGGTCTTTCTCCAGCCATGTGGGGGACCACAAGGGAAAAGCTTGAAGCTGATAGAAGTCACCAAAGAAAGCTAAAGATAGAGATACCCCAGGGGAACATGAACCAAGACATGGATCACGTGACATTTCACCCTTGAACTGAACCAGACCAGAAGGTCTAACTGCTCATGGAGTGTTCAGTTGCAGGGCCAATTATAGCCTTGGTCTTGCCTAAACCAGTTCAAATTGGGTTTTCTATTTTTTGCTTTTGAGAACGAAGTCTAATAAGTCCCCAAATCTTCTCATACTTTGAGCCAGAAGAAGATAACTGAAGTAATTGAAGCACAAAATAATGGTTGTAGACTTGGGTTTGGAATCTATAAAAATTCCTTGGACATGCATTATGACCTCCGATGGGCAACGCATTAGAAAGGATATGAAAACAAACAAGACAAAGCCTGTGACATTAAGAGCATAGAAATGAGCAAGGAACTAGGATAGGTAACAAATGCTTAGCAATGAGATACATATTTATATTTTATTTTCACCATTTACAAATGAGAAAATTGAGGCACTGGATTTAAGTAACTGCTTCAAGAGGCGACAGAGTGATGAGGGAAGGAACTGTGAAACAAGGCACTTTGAATTATACAAACTGCCAGCCAAGAAATAGGTAGTAGCAGGTATTTTGGGTAGTCTGTATTAAATTCATACACTCATATATTCCATCTGTTTATTGATACATTGTATCTATTAGTAATAAAACTAACTGTAGTTATCATACATAATTTGGCCTTTGTCTGTTTCCTAGGAAGACAATTAAATCTTTGAATTTTCCTCCATGTTAAGAGTTTTTGTTATTCACAGTGGACTGTAACAGTTTAAACAAATGAGGTGACTCACAGGGGGGCCCTAGGTAACTTATGCTAACAAGATGATGTAAAATGGGGTAGGTCACTCCAGAAACACCAACCATGTGATTAAAGGGTTAGAGCTTATTATCAGTGAATTTCCTGACCTCCCAGGAGGGGACCAAAGACTAGAGATTAAGTTCAGTTATGTGGCCAATGATTGAATCAATCATGCTAGTGTGAAAAAACTGCAATAAAAGTTCTGGGCACCAAAACTCAATGAAGCTTCCTGTTTCATAAATATGCTAATATGATGGGAGGGTGATGTACCCTGATTCCATAGGGAGAGGACATAGAAGCTCTCTGTTGCTTCCCAGACCTTACCCTCTGTGCTTATTCATTTGAAAGGTGATCCTGACTTGTATTTTTCATTTTTAAAAAAAATCCATAATCATAAATACAGTGCTTTTCTGAATTCTGGGCATCATTCAAACAAATTATCAAAAGTGAGGCTGTTGTGGACACCTCCAAATATACAGCCAGTCAGCTGGAATTGCCTTGGCCCTTGATGACACTTAAGTATGACTGCCATCTGAATGAAGATCAGTTTTTTTGGGGGAACTGTTCTGTTTAATTTTTGAGGACTTTCCCAACTCCAGGTGGTAATGCCAGAATTGAATTGCAGTACCCTACTTAGTTTTAGACCAATCGGGTTGAAATGGAATAATAACACAATAACAAAATTTCAGGGCTTTGCAAAAACTAAGAAAATATTGTTTAACACAATGGCATTTGGAGAAAAAAAACAAAAAACAAAAGACAAAAAACATTTTCCTTGGACTTTTTCTGCAGTATGGCATCACTGGGGTTCCAGAAGAGCTTTAGGGAATGTTTGGATATTTTGGGAGACAATTTGATGAACCTATGAAGAGGGTTATTTTCCAACAGCTTCTAAATAAGAGCTGCTGATGTTCACATCTCATAGTTGGAGGATGAGACAAACAAGAAAATTACAATATCACATGAAGGCAGCCATGTATGAATTCCCTTCTGCACCTCCTTCCATAACAGGGACAGATTACTTTCGAGATATTTTGCTTGCTGTCAAAGTCAGCTGAGGTGTTGAGTAGAAAGGAGCTTTGAGGCTCAAGTAATTATGTGACTCCAGAGCATATATGGAATAGACCCAGAGTTCAACTTCAGGTTATATAATCCCTATGTTTTTTTCTGCCATAATGTACTAGTCTAAGAATTAAGGTGGATTTTCCTACATCCAAAGCCAGGAAACACGTCTTTGCATATTTATTATTTATGATCATTTTTATAGTTCCTGAAGGAATACTTCCTCACTTCTCCTTCACTCCACAGTACCCTGCACACTTACTCCCCATGAGAGAAAATCAGTAGCACTGCCAGGAATTATGAAGTCTTGATTTAATGTCAGTGATCATGATTTTATAATGTTCTGTGCAGCTATAATATTTTCCCCAGTTAACTCCAACTACTCCAGAACTAGCATAGACTTGGCTGCTGAGATTAGGGAGAGATAAGGATGGTTGTAAAGAAGTTACTAATGAGTTATGAATTCTATTAAATAAAAAAGGAGGTGAAGACAGGAGGTGGGGGTAACAGTGAGGAGGTAGAGGAGTCAATAGACGGGACGGCTACAAAGGTAAAATAACTGTATTTATGGGGCACTTGTGGGCAGAGTGGCAGAATTTTGAGCAGATGCCAAGATGTTTATCTAGTCTCACCTTCAGTCTTCTGAGTTCAAAGGCCAAGAGTCCCAACTACCTTAATTGGTTGGATTTAGAAAAACACATTTACCAGGTCTGGCAATTAAGTTTGTGAACTTGTTGCAACGATGTTGCCAACCTTTTCTTATATCAGAGGGATTATTCATTATGAATTTGTACCAACTGGACAAACAGTTAACTGTTTCCTATTTGGAAGTGAGAAAAAGGATGCATGAAAAAGTTAGACGACCTGAACTTTTCGCCAACAGTTCATGGCTCTTGCATCACGACAATGCACCCGCTCACAGGGCACTGTCTGTGAGGGAGGTTTTAGCCAGTAAACAAATAACTGTGTTGGAATACCCTCCCTACCCACCTGATCTGGCCCCCAATGACTTCTTTCTTTACCCAAAGATCAAAGATATATTGAAAGGAAGACATTTTGATGACATTCTGGACATCAAGGATAATACTACGACAGCTCTGATGGCCGTTCCAGAAAAAGAGTTCCAAAATTGTTTTGAAGAGTGGACTAGGTGCTGGCATTGGTGCATAGCTTCCCAAGGGCAGTACTTCGAGGTGACCATAGTGATATTCAGCAATGAGGTATGTAGCACTTTTTCTAGGATCAATTCACAAACTTAATTGTCTGACCACATATTACTCAAAATCAAACACTGGTAAGACCCACAAATAAACACTAAAACTGATCATATTTTCAATATCCAACAGACTTCAGAAGCAAACTTCCTAATGCTGTAACTGTTTTGTTCACAATTTATTCCTAAGTTACTGATCATATTCGACAGATTTTCACATAAAATCATTCTAGACGTTTTAAAATAGCGCCCCGCTGAGGCAGTACTGAATCAGGCGCAGAACAACGTACCACATTCTACCTGCTGCTCCAGGAGACTCCGACGCTGGTTCAGTGGCTCATCCCCACAGGAAAAAACTCCTTTTCTCAGTCTACTCTGTCACCCCTTCCCATGGCACCTCATGTACTAGTAGCTTCCTCAGAGCAATTAGGAAGCCGATGTAATATAATCTTCAGATCAATTATGAAGCTGGTATAATTTGTGTATTTTTTTTAAATTAAACTTTATTGGGGGTGACAATGGTGAGTAAAGTTACATAAATTTCAAGTGTACAATTCTGTAGTACATCATCTATATATCACGTTGTGTGTTCACCACCAAGTACTTTGTGTATTTTACAAATGCATAAATAATGTTCATTTACAATGTGCTATGTACAGTTTTAAACACTTTACAAATATTGAATCCTTTAATCCTAACACAGTAGTACCTACTTTTTCAGTATACTTTTTATTATATGCAATTTTCAAATGAGCTACAGAGAGAAGACATAAGTTGCTGAAGTCTGTAGCTAGTAATTGGTATGATTTGAGGTCAGATCATCTTATTTCAAAACCATGAATGAACCACCCCATTTTCCTGTCTCTCAGTGTTGTTTAAATGCCATTAGGCTTCTGCCCGAGGGTGAGTTAGAGGAGGCATTCAGTGAAACAGGAACAGAATGAGCAAAGACATGGAGAGGAACAGTAGACTTCATGTGAAAATTCTGGTGAGCTCAGACTAATTTATTGGCTGATTTTATGGTGGGATGGAATAGGAGTGGCAATTGAGAAATAGTTACAAGCTAGTAATAGTATCAACGACCAGAATAAGCATACAAAGTACATATTTTGGGTGAAGGTAATAAATTTCTGTGTAATGATAGCATCATTCCTGCACCGCAAGCTCTTGGCTAGAAACAGAATTCTTTCCTTTCCAGAAAGTGCGTTGACTATTCCAGATTCAGTGATTCACTAGAAGGACTCACAAGCCTCAGCAAATAATTTTACTCATAGCTAAGATTTATTACAGTGAAAGAACACAAAGCAAAATCAACAAAGGGAAAAGGTTCATGGGACCTAAGTATGGAAGAAACCAGGGACCAGCTTTTGAGAGTTTTTTTGCAAGTGGAATCACACTGCATACAATTACATTAGGTAATTCATCAGAGGCATAGTGCCCAAAGTTTTTACTGGGGACTGGGCACATAGCTACCCTCTCTCTAGCATATATATGAATTCTAGCATCCCAAAGGAAAAGCAGGTGTTCAGCCTAAACCACATTGCTTGTATAAACAGTTCAGGCACAGTGAGCCATTCTTATCACTTAAAGATTCTTTTTATATCAGTAGGGAACAGTTTATCAGTCTAGTTCCCAAGTGCAAGCCAAGGGTCAACCTTGCAAGCAGGATTTCCTAAGGCTAGGACATCTCAGGCCTATTATGCTAATTCTACTGCACAGAGGATCTCCAACAAAATGTCCTTTTTATAAGGTAAAAGTTATTGCCTTTTATTCTGAGTATGAGAATCCAAGTGAAAGAGGCATCCATGTTTTCTTTAATAAATTAATTTATTTGATGTATGCTTGTGATATGATAAGAGACACTAACAACGCTCAAAGCTGGCGTATACATAGACTAAATGAGGGCTCAGGATGAGAAAAAAAAATACTTCTAAAATACCCTTGCATTCAAAAGTATAATGCAAGACATTCTTGACAGTCTTGCAAAGAGGATGGCCCAAGTGAACTGGGAAAACCTTAGTCTATGCATCAAGATTTCATGGAGCAGTGATCCTAGAGGGATTAATGAGATCTGGATACCCAGAAAATGAGAAGACCCTTTCTTTAAAAAATCTTCTTGCCAACACATGAGTCTCCCTGTAGAAACCTAGGGAAAGGAAAGGTTCACCCAGCTAGGGTTATGATATTGGGGCTCATAAGTATAACTTAGAGAAAATAAAGACAGGTGAGGTTTCTGGAAAAAAAAAACACACACACAAAACTGAATTTTCTGATGGCAAATCCATAGCTGGTACAGTGTTTATAGATTGAATAGAAACATCAGCAATATTAAAGGATTGGTAGGCTTTGAAATACACTAAAATTGAAAGATGGAAAAATAATGGTGATATTTTTAATGAATATGCGTGAATATATGCTACTATAAATATATCACATAAATGTACGAAAATTGGTATAACGGAATGCAGGGTAATCTGTTTCTTGTGTTTATTAAGAATTACTAATTTAATTCACAGTTTCAGGCATCCAGTAATAGTTCAGGCAGACTGGATTTAAAAGAAAAATTTTAAACCAGAAAGTCAAACATCAATACACACAAAAGTAAAAACTGAAACTCAGTGTCTTTATATCATACAGACTTGAAAAATAACCTTCCAAGTGTTATGACTGTTTTGTTTCTAATTCATTTTGAGGTTGTTGATGTTTGCCAGATTTTCCTATAGAATTGTAGAACTTTCAAAACACATTGTATTTTTTTTTTAACACAGAAGAAAGTCTTATAATCTCAATTGACTTAAATTTGTGGTCCATGACAGTCTAGCCATTTTTCATTTACTGGAATTTAGACACATTAGTGATATGCTTAATACAACGTGAAAATTGCTGATTTTGTTAAATCAGATTTTGTTAAATATTTCCTAATACTTTCAGTTTTCTAGAGTTTCCATGGTAATAAAAAACATTTCAAAATGAAAACAAAAACGAAAACAAAAACACAAAACATTTCCTCCTGAGCAAAATGAAATAAATGAATAAATAGTAAAAAACTTACATTGGAATATCAGTTATAAAATTTGACTTACCCACACTTCAATGTGTCTATACTTTAGAAAATTCAGGAAAGGATTGATTTTTTCATATATATTTTTTCTAATTCCACTACATATAATACTTTAAATGTTATTTATATACATACACTTACACACACATTAAACAATCTTTTGTATTTTCCTTAAAAACTGTAGAAATCACTACAGACATGTCTTTTATACGTTTCCTGTGAAATAAAATATGCAAGTGCAATGAACTATGAATTAGAGAAATCAGCAATTCTGCATGTTTCATTCCATAAATCTTTCCAGACATCCAGGGGAATGTCTACTGTACTTGAATGCAATTAGTAATAAGTTTTAATAATTTTCAACAATGATTATACACTTTGTTTTCACATTATAAATGCTGTTGTACAAAAATATTTTCTTTCACGTTGCTCCACATATTCAGAATACTAGCAAAGGCTTAATCTGTATAATTTATTTTGTCAAGGAATAGCTTCTATTCTCCCTTTTTATCATTCATATAGTGTTAAAAAGCATTGTTGTTCAATAAATATAGATTTATTGGAATATGCCATTATTCTTTTTCACCTAATGGGTGCTTCAAAAGTAAATAGGAATGGAGAGGAAAAATAAAAATAAATAAGAGACTAAACAATGAAATATGAGGTAGTATAAAATAAAATAAAGGGTTTTTTGTTGTTGTTTTTGTTTTGTTTTTTGCTTTTGCAGTCCTATATCACAACAGTGAAAACATTCGATTTGTTTTTTTTCCTTTTGCCAAGAAATCTTACATCCCTGAATAATTACTCTCCTAATTACTCTCCAGAAAAAGAAAAGAAAATATACAAATATTAAACAAATGTTGCAGACATTAAACAAAAACTTAGGATTATCCGATAGTATTTCTATTGTGTTATTTTTTTTTAAGTTTCAATTATATCCTTTTAAAAAAAGATTTTGTTCTGCTAACATCCATCATTCAGTTTCCTGGAGAAAGGAGATGTGGGTGGCAGTGACTAATTGAACTAGCAGCTACTAATTACCAAACAAGTTTGGACAGATGATATTCGTGATAGCCTAATGAAATCAAAACCATTGAGTACAGTCAGCACCCTACAACCTAAGAGGGCAATGGGGTTTTATCTGATGGCATACTGAGTAATCTGACTTACTACAGTTCATTAACACTTGTTGGCCACCTACATTGCCAAATACTGAGCAAGGCTTTGGAGCTGCAGAGATGGCTCAAAACATCACTAGCCTTGAGTTTTTTGCAGGCTAGTAGGGGATTCAGACACATAAAAAAATCACTTCTGTAGGACTTTTGAAGTGCTAAGTGTTAACATAAAACACTTTGCTTCTCCCAAAGTCTGTAAGTGGTGACTCCATATTTTCAGTTACTCAAGTCATTTTTGACCATTCTTGTTTTTCTTTTACCTCTACACTCAACTATGGGCACATTATGATGACCCCACCACAAAACATGTATAGAATCTGATCATTTCTCAGCAACTCTACCTATATTCTCTGGCTAAACTTACTATCATCTCTTATCTGGGTTATTAAATAAAAACATTTGTTCTCCCTGCTTCCGCACTTGTGCCTTTTAATCTATTTTCAACATGGCAGCAAGATTGCTCTTACTGAAATACAAGGCTACCATGTAACTTGTACAAAACCTGTCAATTGCTTCTCATTTTTTTTCAGTAAACTCTAAATCTCCAGAGTGGTTGACAAGCCTCTACAAGACCTTTCCTCCCTCTGAACATTTCATCCCAGCCTCCCGGTGCCTCCCTAACCCCACTTCACTCTAGTCACACTGGCTTCTTTGTACTTCCTTGAAATCTGCATGTTCACTTTTGCCTCAGGTCTTGTCTTCCTTCCTGCTTGCTGTTTCCTCTTGCTTGCAGTGTCCTTTCCCCACCCTCTCATCTCCTTCGTTTCTTTACTCAAAAGTCCTTTTCTCTGTGAGGCTCTATGAGACCTTTTTTGCACATACTGTTAAAAACTGCAATCCTCTTAATTTCCCAACACGTTGTATTCTACCCTGATTTATATTTTCTCTATACTTCTTCCCACCATTTGATATATTAGTTTTGTCGTTTGGGCTCCCCTGACTAGAATGTAACCTCCATGAGTGCAATTTTTTTTTGTTTGTTTGTTTTTGTTTTATTCACGGTTCTCTAGCACCTAGAAAACTGCTTAGTACTCAGCAGTTATTCAATAAATAATTGTTGAAAAGGGTTCTCCTTTTTGAAGTGCTCTCTGATCCTCTAAGGCAAACTTAGGATGCTCTTTCTGGGTGTCCATAAAAAAATATCACGTATATAAAACTTATTTATTCACATGTCAGACTGTGTGATTGACTGCGTTTATCTAGAGGGACAGGGCTGGCTACCTAATTTACAGAGCCCAGCACAAAATGTAAATGTGACATCCATTGTTCTAAAATTATTAAAATTTTAAGATGGCAACTGCCAAGTAGTAAACCAAGTATGGGGCTCTGCAAAGGAGAGGTCGTATAGCCAGGAAGCCAGCCCTGTAGGGGAACAAGTGTCTCTTCATCTTCATATCCCAATAGGTAGCAATGATCCTGGCACATGGTTGGTGCGCCATAAATGCATGATGACTGAATGCACATATCCTTATCTATTAGATAGATTAGATAGACTGTCCTTATAATAGAAGCATTTGAAAGTATTCCACTTGTGTAGTATCATCACAAAATCACCCTGAATTTTAGAAACATAATTAAAATGAAGAGCCTGAAGTAAGTTAAATGTGTTTTTGTAAGCGATACAACACTTTGAAGGGTAAGTCAGGATCAGGTGCTGCCGTAAATTCTAAACTAAATTGAACGGTTCAATTCTGAACCAGATTGATTTTCAGAACTTACTGTTTTCTATCTCAGAATTTAAAAAAAAAAGAAAAGAAAACAAGATTAAAGAGAGAGACATGATCGTGATATACTCTTTTATTTTACCAAACAAGTCTTTATTTTATTCAAGGTGTAAACCAACATCCTTCAGATACCATGTTTCCCAGAAAATAAGACCGGGTCTTATACTTTATTTCCCCGAAAATAAGAGCAGCTCTTATATTAATTTTTGTTCCAAAAGATGCATTAGGGCATATTTTCAGGGGATGTCTTATTTTTCCATGTACAACAATCTACATTTATTCAAATACAGTCATGTCATTTTTTTTCTAGAACATCATCATAACGTACTAAATGCATCTGTCTGTCTGACGATATTAACTGGGGCTTATTTTTGGGGTAGGTCTTATTTTCAGGGAAACACAGTAATATTCCCGAGAATCATAAAGCTGATCGATTCAGTAAGTAGTGCATACATTTTGTGAATTAACGGTATTAAATGAAAATAGGGAACTTAGAACATAGAAAACCTTTTTTTATTTCTTTGATGCAAAAACAAATATATGTAATCAAATAATCTATATTTATTTGATTACCAGAAAGTTCATTTTCAACTCCCAAGTAACAGAGAGATTTTTGCTATTAGTGTATTCTTGTGGCGTATTTTTGAGAAAATAGAAATTTGAAAGAGCTTTAAATCCCAAGAGAATTTTCATTAAAGCATAGAAGGCATATCTATTTACAGGTTGCTTTTGAAAAATCTCAGTTATTCTATTTTCTTTTGTGCTGACTTAAAAATGTTTTTCTATAGGTCTCTGAAATCTGCAATGTACTGAATACATGGATAAAAAAAGATATGACTAAATTAGCAAATGAGAGTGAACCTTCTATAAGAGTGGGAGCAATGTGGGATCTTTAATCTATCCTTTTTTCATTTTCTCAAGGTCAAGAAAGACTTTTGTTATAAAAAGACAACAATACAGTAATCCCTCACATCTGAATACTTTTTATTTTTCAAAGGCCTTCTTTTCTGTTCTCATAATATCATTGCTATAAAAATAGAATGGGTAGGTTATTTCTGTATTCTTCAGAGAATTGTGCATGCACACATTGAACAAAATTCAAGGGAAAAGAAGAAAATGAGGAACAAGAGAATTTAGTGATAATTTAGAATAGATTTTTTTGGCTATAGTTAAAAATTCATTGCTACTTTATTATTTTATTATTACCACAAAGTATATTCAAATCTCTAAAATGTTAAGTTTATTATCCACTTGTAAGCATTATCAGAAGAAATACATGATTAATTCAGTATACAAGTGTCATGAAGATTTTCAATTTTCTTTTAAATCTCCTATAAATCAGTTTTGTTTTATTAAATTTTGCAAATGTTAAGTACATATTATAATTGCTTACTTAATTAGTATTTTCTGAACATCATATAGGTATTTTTTCTACATAGAAAACTCAAAACACTATGTGGTACTTCAGCGCATTTTGAATTAATATGTGCAGTGATAAGCTCTGTATTCAGAAACTAAGTCAATGTCAAGTTCTGAGCTACAGAATATTTTGATATTTTCTAAATTTTGATATTTTAGAAAACAAAAATTAATACAAACTCATGGAATGATTTGTTATAATTTCAATAATTTTATGTTACCTATAACCAATGACTTCATTAAGTAATCCATTACACTACACTTCATTGATGTAATTCATGAGCTTTTTTAGAATAAAATAATACACAATGATTATTTTGAGAATTAACTCAAATCTTCTGTACAAATTAATATCCAAAGATCACATTTCTGCATATATTCTATTCTTGATATGTCTGAGGAAAGAGACAGTTAATGAGATTTGCAAAACCTAGAAGAAAAGGAAATAATAAGAGATCAAAATTTAATCAATAAAAATAATTTATAAAGTTAACACTACGTATATGATCATCTAAATGCATACAGTAAAGGGAAAATGGATAAAACAGCGTAAGAAAATTTCAGAGTAAGTTACTACGATAGTGAATAAAAAGTCTGCAGAGTGGGTCTGCTAGAGTACCGCAGTAGTCACCAAGTTCATTTTTAGAGGAATAGACTGTTCAGTTTTACTTACGTTGGCTATTATTGGACTAGCTGCCTTGATGAACCGTTTTTGTTTGTTTGTTTGTTTGTTTGTCATCTAACTATATGATCAATCCTACAATACTGCCTCTTTTTGGCATAGGATCATGAAAATTGGTGTGTAAAGTGTAGATATTAAAATGGAGCACAGATACCATCACCCCTCAGTGTTGTCTTAAATATCTCAGCATGGACACACTAGAGAATAAACATTTCAAAAGAACGATATTAATGCTCATACAAATGTCTTGGTTTACCCTCATTCTGAGATTAAAACTTACCAGTTGAAGAGAATTTATGGAACCTTTGGTCAGTGTTTTTGTGGACCAACATAAAATCAAATTCAGTATCTTGCTTTGGTCAAACTCTGCATTCTATATTCATTCCAAGATTATCTAACACTGCGATAATCTACCCACTGTCACAGTTTCCTTGAGTCCACAGCCTTCACTTGCTCTCATCAGTCTTCACTGAGACTGGAAAACGAAGTCCTGCTTCTGACTCTCAACTCTGCAGTTGGTACCCCTCACGTTATGGAATATGTCTATTTTGCTTTACACTGTATCTCTAACATCTAGTACAGTATCTGACAAACATGTTCTCCCCCTCTCCAAATTTACTGAATGAATGAATGAAATATTGTGTCTATGAGTGAACAGAATTACTAACATCAAACATCTGCCGAGATTTCAGAAGTTTGCCAACTTGCAGACTCCCCAACATGGTGGTCTCACTGCCAAGACAGGAAGTATTATTTTCACATATATGTCACAAAGCAAGGAAGTCACTACCTGCCAGGATGACCACTTATTAACGGGCTCCACCCACTTGACTAATTTAGGGATGTTACCTACAGTCAAGACCTACGCCTGTCCTTGGTGTGAAGAGTCTCGGGGTCCTGGTTCCTATTGGATTAACTTGTCTGATTAGGTCTCCACTTGGTTGTTCTGCAGCTTATTCTGTATAGCTTACACTTAATATTTTTTATCTTTAAACACAGGAACAAAAGCTTACCTCTGAAACCAAAAGGCCAAAGTTAATTCCAATTAATGTTAAAGCATTAGCTTGATACCATGTGTTGATTTTGTTTTCACAACCCTAAGGAAAAGAATCACTTAAATTGATTTGGAGGCAGACATGGTCTTATACATAATTCTATTACAAAGAAGAAGAGAGATAGAGATTAGAAATTTACCAAAGTCTAAAAAGCAAGTCAATGTCTAACTGGAAACTGGACTTTTTAGTCCAGGGAGCTTCATATGATAGCAGGACACTTCAGTTGCTATTTTTGAAGTTGCTGAGATGCTGGCATGCAATTGAAATCAGAGATTTATTAAGTTTTGAGAGGGATTTAATTTTCTGCAGACCATTGTAATTCAGCAGGGTATATACTACTACCTAAAATGATTAGTACCAAAGTAGGCTAGCTTTAAAAAAAATAATGCTCTATTTATCTATGAATAAATTATGTCATTGAAAGTTATATCTTAAAATTAGAATTACATTCGTATATGAGCTATACAAACTATTAGAAGTTCTTGGGATGGGACTCGCTAGTTTGTCACTATCTCATACCTATAAGTAGAAGCAGGTGAATCTGTAGTCTTGCTTCAGCCACCGCTACCTGAACACCACTTTTGTCATTGCTGGGTCCCCTCCCTTCAGGTTTTGCTGATCCTTATACCACTTTAATTCTGCTATAGCAGTTCTCTTCCCAATATATTTGCCAAAAGTGCCTCCTCCCTCTGCAAGGATTTGGAAAAGAATGGTTGGGGAGAAAGGTTGTCTGTATCAGTTCTAGGAGGACTTAGATGACACACTCCCAGAGAGTTTATTTATTTATTATATACCTGAAATAATACTACAATTTACATAATTATTGTTTCAATGTAGTGAAGTCACTTAAGAGCCTAATCACCAAGAATAACATTGTTTTTATATAAAAATTTGCTCTGAATTCTAAACTGACCTGCAAACAGAGGGGAGGGGACCCTATAAATACTAGCAGCCTTGACTTATCTTTACCTCTAGGTAAGTTGCATTCAGTGGCTCATCACAAAACCACTTTTTCAATGTAGAATTCGTGCAAGAACATGGCACCTGTTCTGAATTTTCTTTATTCTTATTCTTTATCCAATCGGTGTAATTGTGTTGGCCACAACACTGTAACTAGAAAGAAGATTCTATGAATTTTACTATAAAATACTTCAAAATGAAGTTAATTATATAATTCCCATGCATATTAAAATATTTTCATGATGAATTTATTCATTTATTCTCCATTGAAATGTAGCGATTTGAACAAATAAGTACATTTGTTTGTTTAATCTATCTTTGTTGTTGCTATTGTTGATGTTAACCAGAGATAAAAATCTCTACTTATAGAAGTGGGCTATGTTTGGATGAAATTGTTCTACCTGAATTTATCTTATAAGAGACAAGGATGAAAGGTATGTTTGATTTTCACTAAAGCTACAAATCATGTTTAGGGCCAGAACATAGAAGAATCACCTTGGCCACATCTTCCTCTTAACTATAGCTGTTATCTTTATATTTATGCCAAATATGCTGCTACATGTGTTTAGTATACGTAAAGAGATTCAGAATTATTTCTACTTTCTTAGGATTAATGTGACATGTACATTTTTTATTGTGTAAAAAATTGCCACAAAGAACCAAAAAAATATGGTTAGGAAGATAGTCATAAAAATGATCTAACATCTAAGAAATGTCTAACTTCCAATCCTATCAAGTTGAGTTGGGAGGATATGAAAGAATCAGATTATACATTTATCACCTAGGAAATAAGAAAACGTTGGAGTATTTCACTTTTGATTGCTTTTAATACTTTTTTTGAAAACTATAACATCAGTACTGCCTATGTTACAATATGTGCCAACAATCTTGGCACAATCTTGGAAATGTTGAATGACTAATATAGTGCTATAAAGTTTGGATATTGAAAGTTAGTTCAACCAATCAAACCTAATAAACTGTATCAATTATATTCTTGGTTAGAAACTGTAAGCTGGAGTCTCACTAATTATACTATATATATATAGTAATACACTATACTAATTATAGTCATACATACAACTGTTTTCTTGTTTATTGGTTTATGACCATAAGAAAATTCCATACTCTGCAATTTGAAAATGCAATATATGTACAGATCACATACATCAGAGAAAAAAAATATGCAGAGTAAAAGCATTTACAATTACATTTCAATTCTTCTAAAATGCATTTGTTATTAAAAATAATAACTGTTTTGTGTGAGGCCTCTAGTGTAGCAGTTAAGAGTACAAAATCTAGTGCTAGATTGTCTGGGATTGAATCTTGGCTCTGCCATTTATAAACTGGGTGACACTGGTTCAGTTACTAAATTTCTCCGTCATTCACCTATAGAATGAGGATAAGAGTTCTGGCCTCATTGGGTTGGAGGATTAAATAAGTTAATATATGCAAAGGGCCTGTTACTATGTAAATGTTTCCTATTTTCTTTATCAAGCAATTACTATGTTCCATGTGCTGATCTATTCCTGTGAATTACTTGGCTGACCATACCAATTCCTTTCCCTGTCCAGAAAAATTTGAACTGTTAAATAATAATTCTAGCAACATTAGCTGATAAGTATGTGTTGCTTACTATGTCCCAGATCCATGGCTTTCTAAATATTTAACATTTTATTTCATTAATTCCTGCCAACCAAAGGTAGGAGTTATTCTGCTCATTTTCCTAATATTTTCATGAAGTTCAGAAAATGACTTGTCCAGGGTCACCGAGCTATTGCATGGCAATCCTGACATTCAGGCTCTAAGGGGAACCACCATGCCACTGTGCTGCCTGCAGGGACTGTGCTCAGACATACCTCCCACAGGGGGCAGATGGTCCCTCCTTCTGCCACTTTTATAGGTGAAACCAGGTTAAAACACACATCAATTAATCCAGAAAAGGAGATGTAAGTTACACAAGTAAGATAAAACTCAAGATCTATAAATAGGGAAACTGCAAGTAAACCCTGTTTGGAAGAAATACTAGAACCTTTCATTCCTCTGCCAGTATCCCCTGCCCCTCCCTGTCTCCCCACCACCCTACAAAGGTCACATTTCACATTTAATTTTTAGTTTTATGCTAATTGTGTCTTACTGTTTTCTGTAAAGTATTCAGAATAGTCCACTTTGGGATGTCTTCAGGCATATCTTTAGATCCATACTGAGAAATGACTAAGTCAATTTCATCATGCCATACTTGGTGAACCTGTTGAAAATTGTATCAAAAGTGAAATTTTGATAGAAACTTTCTTTATGGCTCATCATAAAAAAGTATCGTAAGTCAGTCTGCTATTTTATGCTTATTTCTAACTGCTTTTTTTTTGCTTTCTTATAACTATTTTTAGCAATCTCAGTGAGTGTGAATGCACTTGGTCTTACTTATGCATTCAAAAGTTGATATGACTTTCATAACTAATTCCTAATTTGGTCTTCAAAATTACCAAAAGTTATGAAGGACAGGTACCAGTCCCATTTTATGAACAAGGACACAGAGACTCAGAATATTTAACTATTTGCTTTGTGTACATGAATAAGGAAGAGGAGCTGAGACTTTTAAATATGATTCATTTAAATTCTAGTGTAATGTTTTTCATTGCATTATGCTGTCTTTGAATAATGAAAATGAAATAACTGAGAATACTACAGAAATTAAAATATCTGTACAAGTTAAACTCTTACACAGTTACTTATATAGCTACACTTTAATACATTTAAAATTAGAATACCATAAAGTGTTTAGATCTGTAAGTTACCTATTTAATTTACTCTATAAGTTAATTTTTATTTAAAATAGAAAATGATATATTTTTCTTTTTATATTGGTGTGGAGAAAGGTCAGACTTATGTCCTCATTTACCCTCTAAGCATTATTTGGGAGTCCAGGGTTCATATGAACCACACCTTAGTAAATAAAAGTAAAGATGATTTTCATAAATAATCTGCATGACCAGTACATAAATAAAATTCCCTCAGACATAGTCAACTTGATAAACATCCATGGAAGCCTTAATACATCTCCAAAATTGAATAAGACACTGTAAATGGCATATAAGATTTAGACTCTCCCCCCAAACTATTAGAAACAATGAACAAATACAGTAAGTTGAAACATACAAAATAAATGTACAAAAATCCATTGCATTCCTATAGATAAACAATGAAATTTCAGAAAAAGAAATGAAAAACAAATTATTTTGCAATTGCAACAAAAATAATAAAATACCTAGCAATAAACTTAACAAAGATTGTGAAGGACCTATACACTGAAAACTGTAAGAAATTACAAGAAATGGAAGAGGATAAAAAGAAATAGAAAGATATCCCATGTTCATGGATTGGAAGTATTGGCATAGTTAAAATGGCCATATTACCCAAAGGAATATACAGATTTAATGCAATCCCCATCAAAATCCCAATGGCATTTATTCCAGAAATAGCACTAAACAATGTATCAAATTTGTATGAAATCACAAAAGACCCTGAATAGCCATAGCAATCCTAACTAAAAAGAACAAGGCGGGAGGTTAACAGAATGGTATTGGCAGAAAAACAGAACACAGACCAAAGAAATAGATTTGAGAACCCGAAATAAATCCACATATGTATATGGGCAGATAATTTTCAACCCAGAAGCCAAAAACATACAATGGAGAAAAGACAGCCTCTTTAATAAATGGTGCTGGGAAAATTGGAAAGCCACATGCAAAAGAATGAAACTAGACTGCTATCCGCCTCCATATACCAAAATTAACTCAAAATGGATCAATATGGACCTAAATATAAGACCTTAAACAATAAATTGCATAAAAGAAAGCATAGGTACTAAACTTATGGACCTTGAGCTCAGAGAGGATTTTATGAATTTGACCTCAAAGGCAAGGGAAGTAAAAGCAAAAATAAATGAATGGGACTACATAAAACTAAAAAGCTTCTGCACAGCAAAAGAAACCATCAACAAAACAAAGAGGCAACTGACCAAATGGGACAAGATAATTGCAAACAGCACCTCCAATAAAGGGCTAATATCCAAAATATATAAAGAACTCATAAAACTCAACAACAACAACAAAAACAATCCAATTGAAAAATGGGCAGAAGACCTGAACAGAAACTTCTCCTAAGAAGACATAAA
Organism: Rhinolophus hipposideros; assembly: GCF_964194185.1. Taxonomy (NCBI): domain Eukaryota; kingdom Metazoa; phylum Chordata; class Mammalia; order Chiroptera; family Rhinolophidae; genus Rhinolophus; species Rhinolophus hipposideros. The sequence continues at coordinate 78,346,795 of NC_138055.1, forward strand.
AATGGACAACAGATATATGAAGAAATGCTCAACTTCACTAGCTATTAGGGAAATGAAAATCAAAATCACAATGAGATACCACATCACACTTGTTAGAATGGCTATTATCAACAAGACAAGTCATAACAAGTGTAAGAGAGGTTGTGGAGAAAAATGAACCCTCAAACACTGCTGGTGGGAATGCAGATTGGTGCAGCCACTATGGAAAATAGTATGGAGGTTCCTCAAAATAATTAAGAATAGAATTACCATACGATCCAGCAATCCCTCTTCTGGGTATCTACCCAAAAAATCTCTAAAGACTTATTCATAAAGATATATGTACTCCTCTGTTCAATGCAGCATTATTCACAGTGGCCAAGACATAGAAATACCCAGTGTCTTTTGATAGGTGATTGGACAAAGAAGATATGGTATATACGCAATGGAATATTTCTCAGCCATAAGAAAAAATGAAATACTGCCATTTGCGACAATATGGATGGATCTTGAGATTATCATGTTAAGCGAAGTAAGTCAGACAGAAAAAGTCAAGAACCATATGATTTCACTCTTATGTGGGATATAAAACTGAAAGCAAGAAACAAGAGAAACAAACAAGCAAAACCTCATAGACACAGACAACAGTTTAGTGGTTACCGGAGGATGAGGCAGTGGGTAAAGGGTAGAACAGGGTAAAGGGGGTCAAATACATGGTGATGGAAGGAGAACTGACTCGGAGGTGAACACACAATGTGATATACAGATGGCGTATTATAGAATTGCATGTTTGAAACCTATGGAATTTTACTAGCCAATGTCCCCAATAAGTTTAATAAAATTTTTAAATTAAATTTATTGGGGTGATAATGGTTAGTAAAATTACGTACGTAAGTTTTGAAAGAAAAATATAGAGCTCAATCAAGACCTTAATCTGGTTTGAATGCAGAAAACAAATCAATGTAAACAACGCTGTTATCTCTGGGATCAGGTAATAAGAGTTTGAGTCCAGGCTCTATCATTAAACCATCATATATTTAAGCAAGTATTTCCCCTCTAGAAGCTTCAGTTTCCTGCTTTAGAAAGTAGGACTAACAATGTTGTCTACGGGTTGTTGTGAAGATTGATATGCCTAGAAAGTGCTTATCATAGTCCTCTGGCACATGGTAATAATTGTTAAATGATTCTTTTTATTCTAAAAATAGAGAGCAGTATATGAATAATACTTAAGTACATATGGGTGACCCTGATAAACTATGTTTATGTGTTAAGGGTCCTTAAGTGTTATATTCAGGTTCTATCACTAGGTGCATAGGTTACAGGCTGATGGGTTGGGATCTGGTGCTTTTCCGCAAAAGCGGATTTACAAGACTCACCTGCTGTATGCACGTGTGTAAACACACAGACACACACACACACACACACACACACACACACACACTCTGGATGTGGAGAGAAGAAATTTTAGCTACAAATGCCAGGCCATTGACAGTAGACTTTAAGTAATTAGATATCCAGGTTAGATGCCAAGCACAAGAGAAGAAATTAAGTTGGATGGCAGTGGCGTTACATAGGAAAGATTCTCCTGGGGTTTGGCTGTTGCTTAGGAGTCTACATATACTGAGAATTATATACTGAGAATGCTAGGAAGCATAGGAATTAATCAGGGGATCCTTCTAAATTAATAAAGGGAAGGAAGAGAGCTCTTAAATAGCTGCTCTATGACAGGAAGTTGTCTGTTAATGATAACTCTATGAGGTAGGTGGGTACTAATTTCCTTCATACTTCACAGATGAAGACAGAGCTTAGGGCTATTAAGCAGCTTGATCTCTAGTCATAATGCAAATCTGTATGACTTCAAGTTCATGCTCTTTTCTCCAACTGAGGATCTCTCATAATACAAAGACAGACCTTGACTGCAATGAACCGCTGAAATTTCTTAAAGGATTAAAAGTAACCATAGGCTCTAATAGGTAAGTTTTTGTTACAAAACTTTTTTCAGGCAATTTATCATGTGATATTTTAAATTGAACTTGATGAATATAAACCTTTTCTAATTAATTTAACTATCACTCATGACCATACCTGTGCAAAACATATGAATTACTCAGTCCACCTTATGTACTTAAATAAAATTGCTAAATTTCAGATTAGTACAAGTCTAAAAGGATTTCTTTTTAAGAATAGAATATAGTAAAGTAATTGGGTCAGCAGTAGTACAGAGAGCAGGCTGGGCTGGGGTGGGTCGCGGGGAAAGCAATTTTGGATTTTCCACACTCACATCACCTCTTCTCCCACATTCCTTGTTACTTCTGCAAACAGAGTTAAAGACAAGTGCTTGAACACATCTTTCCAATCTAATTTCTGGCCCCTTCCTATATAGAATTCTAGTACTTCTATTGACTCCCCCCACCCCCCAAAAATGAAATTCACTTTAGCCTTGTATATGGCCCATAGTCTCAATAATCTAAGGTATCCAATTATCTTTAGATTTCAAATAAAAAAGATGATTTTCCTTACCTCCTCTTTCTTTATGAAGATGAGTGCTGAAAGTACAACCTGAACACCAAAGGCCCACATTAACAGCACTGTGTACTGAAACAAAAGAAAAATAGAGATGACAACTACGCTTGTAAAATATTTTTAGATGTTACAATGATGGGAAAATGGACATCAGATGAAATACTCAGCCTTAAAATATACATAGGCATCACTGAAGTTTCCTGCCCTCATATACGTGAGTGACATTTTAAACCCAAACAAACAAACAAAACAAAGGAAAAAAATGTCAATGAGCATTTGGGTAAGAGTAAGATAGAAAAAGGTGATAGTATTTCATGACAACCCTCACAGACTATATGGTCTAATGGAGTTGTTGATAACTTCTTCATTCAGATCTAAATCTGTCACAGAAGGAAATTCAATTAGTACCTTTGAGCAATAGACTGAAAACCACTGTCCAGAGTGACCATTCAGAATTTCAGTGATAAATAAAAGCTAAGTATCTCGGCATTGTTCCTGGCAAGACACATGACTGCAGTTAAATGTCTTACCTGTTTGACAGGAGAGTGCCTGTGAGATTAAAATTACTTAGATTTAAAGAAATGGTAAAAACTATATTCCATCTAAGGGTGTGAACCATGATCCATACCTACCATATGTATAGTAAGTGGCTTATGTTCAGGTCCATATTCCTGATTATAATTTATCTTTTCATGCTGCATGCCTTGGGGGCGGAGAGAGAGAGAGAGAGAGAGAGAGAGAGAGAGAGAGAGAGAGAGAGAGAGAGAGAGAGAGAGAGAGAGCGCTAGATGCTGGGATCTGCCTCTCTCAACAGTTACATTTCTCTTTTTTTAAATAATAAAGTGTGATCTCAGTCATAAGTTAGGTTTCTACATGGTGTGCCCATAGGAAAAAATGATGTGCTGACAACAGGATAGTGCCTTTTCCTTGCTAAGCTACATTGCTCATTGGCTTTAATATACTTTGTTCTGATTTTAGTCTTCAGATTCTTAAGTTTGGTTCCTTGTAGTTCACCCTAGGAGATATGTTCCTACTGATACTGTGCTAAAAATTAATATCTAAGTATGCAATTGCTGAGGTACAAAGATGAACCATGGAAAACTCCTCAAGAAAATTCTACCTGGAACAGTTTCTCGGGATGGGGCATTTCATTTACCTTATGCCCAGGGGCACACTATCCTCCAGTGTTATGGTAACATAAATCATTCAGTTCATTTGTGTGACTTGGACACTCAACATGGAAGATACACATTCAGGATATCGAAGTGAAATACATACCAGTATTAGGAGACATCTGATTTCACTGTGAATTCCCAAATAACCCAAGACACAAACAAGAACAATAGCCGATCCAGTTCCAATGAAAATTCGAAAAATATATACTATCAAGTAATTATTTTCATCTGTGGAAATCACAGAATAACTTATTATTAAGTGATATTTGTTTTCTGTTTAATAATAAATTCAGTAACCCAAGTTTTCCCTAAACAATGGTTGCCAAACCGCTAGTATTCTTTCACTCTCTTTTTAAAATCTCATTCTAGGTCCTCTTACTTACTCTTAGCAAGAGCAAGTAACTTTTCTTCCTTTAGTGTCATGATGGATAATTTCTTCAATCTCAGAACATCTCTTTTATCATTACGTCATCTTCATTGTCTTCTATAAAAGAAGACAATTTTTTCTAAGGTGAACTCTTCTATGACTAATGTACATCCAAACAATTATGTATTCATTCATTCACTCAGTCATTCATTATTTCATAAAAAAATTAAATACCTAATATGTAGGTTAAGTTACCCTGAATTTATTACTAATATGAACCCTTAAAACTATTATGTTCTTCTCTTCACTTCTAGACTGAGCTCTCTGTGCTAGAGAATTATATATGTATGTATATATATATATATATATATATATATATATATATATATATATATTCATTCAACAAACTGTTAAATGCTTAGTGCTACTGCACAGACTATAGAACACTAAATGCTCAACAAATATTTGTTAAAAAAGCGGGGGTGGGAATAAATATATTAAATATGGCCTAGGTTCTATGGGAGAACAGTAGAGACAGTGGTATGCTGGAGCCAGCTTGCTCTGGCTCATAAAAAAATCAATTGTCAATTTTCCACAAAATTTGTAAGCCAACTCAATACACGTTGGCATGTTGAACTTGGCCTTTATAGGAGTATTTAACGCACAGAAATCAGCAAATACCATAAATCAAGACTCTCCATCTATTTGCCAGCACACCATTGGTAACAAGAGCACCCAATCCAGTTGTGGGGGGGGGGGGAGTTTGGTAGGTAGGCAAGGTTACTGAATAGGCTTTAAATGAAAATTGGAAATACCTAGGTTGGAATGATGGAAGCACCTGAGACACACAAAAGCACAGCTTGTGTAGGAAGCTCAGCTTTGCTGGTGCTTACAGTTTGAGGCATGTGAGACTGGAAAGGTTTCAGGGCCCAAATTATGGGCACTTTATGTGGTGTTTTCCAGTCTTCCTCACTGGAATTAAACTCTATGAAGACAGGACCTTTATCTTTCTTTTATACTACTGTATCCTCAGCTCACGGGATGGTGCCCAACAGGTAGAAGGTGCTCTATAACTATATTTGTCATATGAACAAATAATGGCAGTGGTGAGTCAGAGAAAGGCTTTTAATGTTACATGGTTAAATTCCCCTTTTAAATTAATTACTTCAGTGGTATCTGGAAGATGGTCCAGAGAGGAGGTTAGGGCACAAGGCTATTAAAGTCTATTACAGTGATGAAGAATAGATGGAGATGTTAGATGGCATGGTGTTATCATGAATGGAGAGGTGAGGGCAGGTAAATTTTAAAAGAGAAAAATTAATTGAAAGATGGAAGTAAAGAAGAGGGGAGGACCCCACTAACTTTGCCTCAAACTGTTATTTTCAGTTTCCCATACTGAAACCTCAAATGAGATTTCACTAAGTATTTTAATTGCACAATTAAATAAACAAACAAACAAAGAAACAAAACACCTTAAAGGATAAGTTTCCTGCTACTTTGCAGGGCTATTTCACAAGCAAGAACATTACAGTTAACGAGAATGATCTGTCGAGTCCAAATTGGAGGGGAAAAAAGACAAGAAAATGACTTGCTTCACACTAATTACTACATTATTATTAAATTAGCTATTGTATGGGACAGGCTTAGCCCGGTGCCTGGTACAGCATCAACACTACATAAGTGGAAGCTATGATTGTCATTCTGTGGGGAAGGAAAAGAAAGTCCCACACTCATTTACTCTGAGCAAACAGCTAATGCGCTCAGACCTCACAAGTGCTTTTCCATAAGCAAAGCATGGGAACAGAAGAGAATAACGATACCAGGCAGTTAGTATAACTGAAGTACAGCTAATTATACAATAATTTGTAGCACTTTATTTCACATTAAATCTTTCTATTTAGCTTTTTTTCCTATAAACAATTTTTTTTAAAACTTGATATCACTGAGAAATAGGTTGGCTGTATAGCACATGCTTTTGCCATATATTTAATAATTAACAGCGCTGTGCAGTAGAACTTACTAAAATAATGGAAAAGTTTTATATCTGTGCTGTCCAATAAACTAGCCAATACCTAATAGCCACATATGTCTATGGAACACTTGAAATGTGGCTCTTTCCTGCCAACCAAGGATATTCATATGAAAATAACCCTTACGGTATTAAACTTCAGTCCACAATGGCCACGGCATACCACACTATGCTAACATATGGGCAGTGAAAAGATGTAAACTTTTAAAAATAAAGTTAAATGTATTCAATTATTTTATTCATATTTGAGGAATATTTTAAATGTATATATATACACCGTGTTTCCCCAAAAATAAGACCTAGCCGGACCATCAGCTCTAATGTGTCTTTTGGAGCAAAAATTAATATAAGACTGGTCTTATTTTACTATAAGACCGGGTAATATAATATAATATAACATAGTAGAATATAATACCGGGTCTTATATTAATTTTTGCTCCAGAAGACACATTAGAGCTGATGGTCTGGCTAGGTCTTATTTTCGAGGAAACACGGTATATATTTAAATAATATATAAAAATTAAAAAAAATATTTTATACATATATATGTATCAAAAAATTATTTAGTAAATACTGGGGACATGCAAAAAAAATCTGAACAACAATGGGAAAAGTAGAGGTGCATTTGGGCCTTGCAAAAATCAGAGGTGAATGATGTCTCTGTCTTATCTGTCTCTCTGTCTCTGGAATCTGATTCCTCTTTTTTCTCCAGACCGGCTTTTGATATATCTCAGTTCATAAGATGAAACATGGCTGCTGACAGGTCCTGTGTTTCACAATCTTGGCTACCTGGGGTAAGACTAACTCCAGAGTCTTTTAAACTGCTATGGGAAATATTTTTATTGAGATACAACCGAAATACAGTGGTACCTCCGTTTTTGAACGTAATCCACGAGCTCTGAAACATTCAAAAACAGCCGACAGCTAGGCCTCAGGATCTTTCCCTCAGGGGAAGCTGTGTGACATATTCGACTTCTGAGTCATGTTCAAAAACCAAAGCATTTACTTCAGGTTTCAGCATTCATAAACCAAAATGTTCGTCAACAGAAATGTTCGAAAACCGAGGTACTACTGTACCGTGTTTCTCCAAAAATAAGACCAAGCCAGACAACAGCTTTAATGCATCTTTTGGAGCAAAAATTAATATAACACCCATTCATATTTTACTATAATATAAGACTGGGTAATATAATATAATATAATATAATATAATACAATATATATAATATAATATATAATATAATATAATATAATATAATATAATATAATATAACATTATTATATTAATTTTGGCTCCAAATGACTCATTAGAGCCAATGGTCCAGTTCGGTTTTATTTTCGGGGAAACACGGTAAAACACTGTGTAACTTTAAAGTATACAATGTACTGGCTTAGTACATTTACATATTGCGATATGATTACTACAGTAGCATTAGCTAACCCCTTCATCATGTCACATACTTATCATTTCTTTTTGAGTTGAGAATAGTTAAGATTTGGTCTATTAGTGCCTTTGAAATTTATAATACAGTATTGTTGATTATAATTATTAGTTGTGCATTAGATCACAAGAACTTAATTATCTACTAATTATAAGTTTGAACCCTTCAACAACATATCTCCAATTCCCCCACCCCACAGTCCCAGACAACCATCATTCTACTCTATTGTTACAAGGTTAGTTTGTTTTAGATTCCACATATAAGGGATATCGTACAGTATTTGTCCCTCTATTTGATTTATCTCGCTTAGCATAATGCTTTCAAGGTCCATCCATGGTGTCACAAATAGCAGGATTTTCTTCTTTCTCATGACTGAATAATATTATATTATTCATATATATATATATATGCCACATTTTCGTTGTCCATCTGTCCATTGATAGATAGTTAGGTTGTTTAATAGGGAATATTATATTTTATTTCTAACCATATGATGGTGAAAGTACATGGTAACTGAGTTTTAAAAGATTTAAATAATTTTAACTTGGGCAGTGAAACTATGTTGATTTCCATTATCTTTTCAAGTTTACAGATCTGAAAAGGTCCAGAGTCAGCAGAATAACCCCAATTTTCCATTTATGTTATCACTCTTAGCCGAAGTTCCTAGCTTTCTCTCCCCAAATTCTCTCTCCTTTATGGTCTTGACTTTTAGTACTATTATTTAATAAGATGTATCTAAAACCGATTGACAGACCTTCAGAGGGAAAACTGAGTTTTAAAGAAATACTTCCACCTGCTGAGTACATCATGTATGCAATTGTTAAAATGGAATATCTTGTTTCATTTAGAGAGAAAAAGGAAAACAAACGCATACCTAGAGCAGTGATAAAATTATTTCTATCTAATAAAAGCCATGCAGCAAATCCCATGAGTGAAAGTCCAAAAACCTGCAAAAAAGAGTCAATGCGGTTTAGTGATGGCCAATAAAAACACATTACATTTTCTTTACTAAATAATTTTGAAGGGTCTTACCAAAAAAGCTCCATTAACGAGAGTAAGAAAGTATTTTATAATTAATGGTTTGCTGTTCCTTAACATTCTTTCTCTCCCCAGATACTGATGATTCTGAAAAGATAAGCACAACTTTTACTATAAACTCTCACCACAGTAACAATGTTAAATAATTTTGCCTACTAATGTCGTTTATTTGTATACTTTTCTTCTCATACCAGTGGTCAGTATAACATTCCCCTCTGCCCTCTAGAATATAAGGACATATTGGAGATAACTTGAAACTGTACCTGTTTTTCTCTATCTGTATTTTTGTATAACACTTTAATAGCTGCCTTACTGTATTTGCAATTTTCAGAAAGTAAAATATTGTGTATAGTTTGCAGTCTTAACACACTTTTTTCCTTGCTAGAAAGCTTTACTTCACCTCTGCATGCCCCTACTCTTTCCCAGAATGTCAGATCCTCCTTGAGGTCTTCCATTGCCTAATTTCAATTTTGTCCTGTTTTCTCCTTGACTTGTCTTTCTTCCTACATTGTCTCTGAAGCTTTAAGGGAAATAAGTAGGTCCTGTATACCATTATAACTCCAGAGTCTAGCACATAGTAGGTACTCAACAGGTAATTGTTGAATGAATGAATTATACAGAGGGTGCCAAAAAAAGTATGCATATTTTAAGAAAGGAAAAAAAGTGTATTAACATTGTAATACAATGAATGATGCTAGCGTGCATTTAATTATCGCCATCCATTGAGTGAATATCATACTACACATTGTTACTGTAATTCAATTCAACTTCGAAAAATAATACATAGATAACATGTCTTAAAATGTGTACATTTTTTGGCACCCCCAGTATTATTTGTCTATAATTTAGGGCATATACAGTATAATTTAATGTTGTTTTAATTAAAAAGTATTTTCCAGAGAGCAATTTTCCTAAAACCTCTATGGAAAAATTATCACCCCATTCGTTTTTGGTGCTTTATTAGATATCAAGTTTTAAATTTTCCTGGGTAAGTTTCTGGGTTTTCTTTTTTCCTTCATTGTTTTAATTCTAGCTAGCCCATAAAAAATTGTAATTTGTGTGTTTTAATATATGCAATGAATACTTCACATGATGACAGAGTTAATGAGACAAAGTTAAAGCCATTTTTGCCTAGTTAGGAAGAAACCAATCTATTTGTTGGCATGACGTATGCATTGGAAAGTAGAGACATAAGAAATTTTAGGTTAGAGCTCATGCACTTCCCTCTCTTCCTGAGTGCACATTCCTCCTAAAAACTCCAAGGTTCTCCCCCCCCCCCCCCCCCCAGGCCAGGGTTGCGGGAAGCCTCTCCAGGCTTCGTGTTCCATCCTCTGCTTTGAACTCTCTTGCTGTCTTTTAGTTTCTCCAATTTCTGGCCTCTAGTCTTTTTCCTGGATTCCTCCAGTGCCTGGCCTGTTTAAATGGGACACTTTGTGGGAAAGACTGCCTGATTTTTAGTAGTCTGCCATGACAAAATAACTGCTTGAGCTAAAGCCGACCCATGTGCCTGATTTTTTATTTGTTTCTCCCCAAGATGTAGTTCTGTATTTATTTATTTTATTTATTTATTTATTTATTTACTTATATATTTGGCATCAATTCCATTTACTTCATCATGTGAGAAAGTTGTGCTCTTCTCATATAGGATGAACAAAAACTTAGGCCGAAAGTCCTGACCTCTGTGAATAAGAAAGTAAAAGGAGACTATGAATGAGATCTCTCTGAGTAACTCTGGTGTGAAATGCTGAAGGCATATACTTGACTGTTGTTTGGTAATAATTAGCACGTTAGAGTCAAAGCTAAAATATTCTATTAAAAGACCCAAATACAAATATAAACTGAAGTTTATGTTTGTCTCAGTCTAAGTCTAAGGTGGGTAATTTGTTTTCTTCTATGAATTCATCTTGGGAACTTGGGGCTTTCTCCAGCCTGTCCAATATATTCCTCCCACATTTGCTTAAGGTGTCATCCTTTATTGCCAGCAGACAAGAGAAGATGAGTAGCCTCAGTCAAGCATCTTTTAACCAAGTGAGGTGGAAGCTACACATTCTCAGCTCACATGCCCCTGGCACAGACTTAGTCATTTGGCAATACACAGCTGGAGGTGGAGGCAGCTCTGTGCCCAAGATGAAGGCAAGAATGATAAGGGTGGGGAGAGCCAAATAAAATGCCTGACAGTGAGGAAAGGGCATTATAATAGGTAATTAGAGGGAGAAAAAGAGGGCTTGGATAAGGTTTCCATATGCTTTACTATGGAAAATAATCAAAGATGATGAGAAGGATTCCTGTAGGATGGGAAAATAAAAGAATGATCATAATCACTGGAAATAAAAAAAAATGTTTGAAAAAATTCATAAGTTTAATATTTAGAAATTGAGTTTAAATTGGTACAGAAATCTTTGTGTACTGGAAGTGGATAGTGTTAGCTAAGCAGTATTTGGTGTCATCCATAGAGAGGTGATACCAAGGGAATGAATGAAAGAGAAGAGAGATTGACTATTGCTAAAAATGAGCAGAGGTCTGATGGTAGAGAATGATATAATTAGGAATTTGGATTTTTTTAAAGCAGACTTTTACAAAAGAGGAGATAAGCAAAGCATGATCTCAGAGAAACCAATAGAGGAAGAAATTTCACAAAATGGTGTTAAATAATATAGAGGTCAAAAAGGGTGAGATGGTTGAGGTAGCAAGTTTTTAAGATAGATAGAACACTGTTCACAAGCTTTCCAATGAAGTACATGGGGACATACATGGTCAGAGTGGCAAGAGATGAAAGATAAGTGGACTCAATATAGATTATGAAGGATCACGTATGCTTTGCTAAGAATTTGCTTCTATTTTCTAAAGGTAATGGGGACCCATAATTCTGTCACCAGTGTGGAAGTCAAATTAGAAAAGAAAACTAAGGCGGAGATAATTTTCAAAGCTAATGCACTAGTTCATAGAAAATGAATGTGGTCTAAATTGCAAGATGGCTGGGGAAGAGTTCCAGGATATCAGAGATAAAATAGGAAGTAGAATTGCCAACATTGGGATGTTAGAGGCAAAGATGAAACTTGAACCCAGGTCTGTAGAACTTAAATATGAAAACTATTAGCGTTATCCCGTATCCTAAAATGTGTCATTTATATTGATTCTCTTGGTTATCAAAATTTTGCAAATTCAGCACTATTATGCTATCACTCTCAGAATAACCAGTGAGGAAAGAGACTCAGGAAAGTAAAATAACTTTCTTGAGATTGCCTAGTCATTATGTGGCAGAGCTGAGGTTCAAACCCAAAGATATAAACCATGTAAGTCATCATCTGTAAGTGCCCATTATAATAACACAAAACTTAAAGGGACGTTGGGAAAATTAAATGAGATATTTGCAAAGCACTTAGACCAGTGGCAGTCGAAATAGCTATTTATCTTATTATACCCAATTTTAGTATAGAAATATTAAAATTATTATACAGGGGAGGTGGGCATGAGGATGCGAAATGGGATGGAAACTGTGGAAAAATGATGGACTCTGAAGTAAGTGGTTGTGGCAGCTGCAAGGAGAGAGCCCAAAAAGGTTAGAGAGGAAACTTGAAAGTCTGGAGTAGTCTTTCAGTGGAAAGAGAGAAGCAGAGGTCTAAGAATTCAACACATTGAGTTGCATATTAAAAATATTATGACTCAATAGTCACCCTTAAGAAAATGAAACAAACAAGCAAATACCTGCTACACAGCTATTTGAGCACTACAATGATCTTCCAGAATATTTAAATCACATTACTGCCATATGAAGAATAAGTCATCTGTTGAAGAACACTATACTTTAAAGTCCACCATCAAGTACCATTTTCAAACAAATCTTATAGATATCTAAGGAACAAGCAGTTCTCTATCATCCTTTCATTCCCTCAATATATATTACATTCTTTCTAGGGAAATATGTTGTGTTAGGCCAATAGCATATAAACCAACCAGACCTGTGGATAATTTTCAAAATAGGATACAATTTAATGAAAAGAACAATGCTTATTATAAAAGAAAAAGAAAAAAAAACTACTCAGGTTAAAAGGGTTGGGGCAAACTAACATACTCAATTTTAGGCTATAATTTCTAGGAAGATTGCAATTAAATAGATTTCTGCTAAACGTTGCATCATTAAATAATAATTTCAAGTTAAATTGATTTATATTCTATAACTATTTGAGATAACTATTGTACTTTGTTCCTTAATTTGTGATTTTAAATAGTGATCACTAAGGTATGACTAATTGATACAGTTGTCAGTTTTCCTCCAACGTGAAAAATAACGTGAGAATGTAAGAGATGTAGTAACACTCACCATGGATTAATTTTTCAGAACTTCCAATATTTTTATTTTAGCTCTCAATTTGTTTGACAAAGTAAACTTTAAGCAGGAAAGCAGTTTGGACATCACCTTCAAATTAGCTGATTACTAAATTAGCTATTCAAAATTTATTTTAGAAATTAATTGATTACTAATGAATTCTATTTTTTTTAGGAAAAGACTGAATAGTTTCATAAGTACAAATAAAATTAATGTTAAGATTTTTACATGTGAATTTCAACATAATATTGTAGCCTGACCATTTTAAGTGAGGAGTTTGAATAGTCTATACACCAGCAGTAAAACTAAACTAAAACAAAGGGGGCATGTTAGGATGGACTTTGATAATGAAAATATCCTAAATTTAATTAGATCTAAAACCAGGAATAGTTTATTTTTGAAAATCATTATCTTTCTTGAATGAAGCACTACTGTGCTTTTTTAATATCAAAAGTCTACTGATTTCTCACTCTACTATTATCTAATTATTACTTCTTATGTTGATGTACAAGTTTATTGTTACCAGGAAACACAGTCTATTTCCTTTGAAAGGCTCAATGAAATGTTTGCTTTTAGCTTATTGTATCTAAGATATCTTTTACAATTATGATTAACCCCTTCCTCTTGGATTCAATGCTTTGTTTGTAAACTTCAAAAAATTAAAATCAAAATATCTCTTATTAATTAAAATGAAATCTCACATTTTGTACACTATATGTTTGCTACACACACACACACAAAAGTTGATCAATTTTTAAGTTAAAATTAAATAGCATGATGTATACTTAAACTTCAAATTTTATATTAAAACAGTAGGTGTCACCGTCAATATTTTACAGTAACACGTATTCCAGCAAATAATTTTTCTAATTTCTCACCCCACACACCTATTCATTTAGAGGTTTTTGACAGGCATCGAGTGATCATTGACATGTTTTCTTTTTTTAAAAGAAATCGTTGTCATAGAAGGCAAACGATTTATTGGCTTCTCTTTCATATTTCCAGACCTCACAAGTCACTCTTCAGGATTAAGGTTCTGCGGAATGAACGATTTACATACAGATAGGCAACTCTACATTCACTAGATGCAAGTAATAAATAGAGATAGGTTAGAAACGTTTTACTGACCAGGCTACCTCTACTTGGGTAATCGTAGCAAAACAGTATTTCTTCATTAAAAACTTTCCAAAATTATGTAAATATGAAAATCTCCTTAACTTCCGTATCCCGCTCCGGAGATGCAGCGTTCGTTCCAATTACGAATGGATATAGTTTGTCCCGCTGGAGCACCGGTAAGTCAAAGCCATCCATCGTCCTTGGGATTGGATGTTGCCGTAGTTACACTTTGTTTGGAGCCTCTGGGCGCTGTCTTCCAACCGAGCCCAGGAATTTAGCTGCTGGTGGGTGAGCCGGGGCCGCTCAAGTCGGGGTGCTTGGTGTGGGAGCACAGGTAGTGCTGGGGGAGCCCCCGGAGCCAGGTCCCTGTCCCCTAAGGCCAGGCTTTAGGGCACAGCGGGGAGGAGGACCGCGGGCCGAGGGGGAAGCCGCGCGGTCTGTGGGGCTCGAGCCTCCCTGTAGTGTTGCGGATTTGGGCAGCTCACTCGAAACTCGAAGAGCCACTCTGTCTAGTGAGCCTTCGATAATTACTTTTTTTTTTTTTTTTTTTTTTTTTTTTTTTTTTTTTTTTTTTTTTTTTTTTTACCGCCGTTAAGTGACACTGTCTCCCTCTCTCTCCCGATCTTCTCTGTTCCTTTTGCTTCCTTTCTTTTTTCATATATAATTTTCATGGCTACCGTTTAAAGTCGAGTTTGTTCCCCTTTCTTTATAGTTGAACTACAGTTGAAGGGTGGAGTTTTTTTTAAGATTTCCTACTTTTGGAAGCTTTGGTCGAGTCTAAGTGATTTATTGTCAACTTGAAGTGGCTTAGGGGAGCCCATTTGCCCTGGGATCCATCTAAGCCACTCCAGTACCACCAGCTGACGGAGGCTATCCGGGGCTTGAAATGCAGCCAGTCAGAATTGAAATGTGCCATGGGTGTAAAATACACATCAGATTTTGAATAATTACTCTGCAAAACAAGAATGTAAACTTTTTACATTGACCTTAATATTTTTTATTGATTACATGTTGAAATAGTCTTTTGGATAAAATGAGTTAAATAAAATATATTACTGAGATTAATTTCACCTGTTTCTCGTTGCTTTTTTAAAAGTTGCTACTAGGAATTTAAAGTTACATGTGTTCGAATATGTAATTAGACAGGGCTGATCTAAAGAACCAGTAGATGAGCAGAGTGGTACATACAATGGAAGTGACTCTTCCTTATTTTCCTGCCTTTCAACATCAAGTGTTGGGTACCTGTGCATTCTGCTCTATGGCCATATTAAAACAAACAAACAAACAAACAACAAACAAACAAAGAAAAAACTAATTTCCACCTAACAAAGCTTTGAATTGCACTTTAAGTTAGTTTGATTGCAGGGTAGCATTTTACACTGGTAGTGTTGTTTTGCTTTCCTTTGGAGGAGAGAGGATAAAATTTAGTATTTTTAAACCAACTCTTAAAATTGTAAAAGTAGCACCGATTCATTATTTAAAAAATCACCTAGCATAAAGCTATGGAATGGAAATTAACAGGTCCCCAGTGTCTTTCAGAAAGTTTCTATGTCTAAAAATTGTGTGTGTGTGTGTATGTGATTACGTAAAAGTGATGGTACTCTGCCTATTTTTCTGCCACTTATCTTTTTTCAGTCATTCCTCCTTGGCTACTTTTCCAAAGAAGAACAGTAAATGTATTTTTTTAAAAGATTTGTATATTATTCGATTCTTGGATCCGTTATAATTTATTTAACTGTTTTCTTAGTACTTAGGATGTCTTTAATTAATTTTTATTAGTTTCAGGTGTACAAAACAATGCAATAGTTAGACATTTCACCCCTCACAAAGTGATAACCCCCCTTCTCCAATCTATTGCCTGTCTGACATCGTATATATCTATTACAATTCCATTTACTCTATTCCCTATGCTATACACCATATCCTGTGACTATACATATTAAATTATAGTTGACATACAATATTATTCAACTTCAGCTTCAGGTGTACAGTGCAGTCAGCGGTCAAGCATCTACGTTGTCGAAGAAGTGGTCTCCCTAATAAGAAATGTTCCCATCTGACACCCTACAAAATCTTTGCAACATTATTGATTATATTCCTCAAACTGTCTTTCATATCACCGTGACAATATTGTAGCTACCAATTTGTGCTTCCTAATCCCTTCCCCTTCTTCCTCATCCCCACTCCCATCCCTTCTAATAACCATCAGTTTTTCCTCTATATCTGAGACTATTGCTGTTTACTTTGCTCATTTATTCAGATCTTTAGTTGCACATATAAGTGAGATCATATGGTATTTGTCTTTCTCTGACTGACTATTTCACTTAGCATAATGTTCTCTAGGTCCATCCATATCGTTGCAAATGGTAAGATTGCATTCTTCTTTATGGCCGAGTAATACTCCGTTGTATAAATGTACCACAGTTTCTTAATCCATTCGTCTACCGATGGGCATTTTGGTTGTTTCCAAGTTGTGGCTATTGTAAATAATGCCGCAGTAAACATAGGGGTGCATATATTTTTTTGAATTAGCATCTTGGATTTATCTGGATAGATACCTAAAAGTGGAATTGCTGGGTCATAAAGTAGTTCCATTTCCAGTTCTTTGAGATACTTGGATCTCTTATACTTCCATACTTATTTCCATAGTGGTTGCACCAATCTGCAATCCAACCAATAGTGCACTAGGGTTCCCTTTACTCTACAACCTCACCAGTACTTGTTGTTTGTTGTTTTATTGATGATAGCCACTCTGACTGGAGTGAGGTGGTATCTCATTGTGGTTTTTATTTGCATTTCTCTGATGATTAGTGAGGTAGAGCATTTCATATGTCTGTTGGCCATCTGAATGTCCTCTTCAGAGAAATGTCTCTTCGTGTCCTCTGCCCATTTTTTAATTGGGTTGCTTGTCTTTAATTAAATTTTATTGATGCAATTGTAGATTCACATCCAGTTTTAAGAAATAATACAGAAATATCCCTTGTGCACTCTGTATAGTGTCTCCCAATGGTAATATTTGGTAAACTATATAATTTCATGACTGGGATATTAATATTGATACAATCTTCTTATTCAGATTTCCTCAGTTTTATTTGTACTCATTTGTGTGTATATGTTCTATACGTTTATATTATCTGAATATGCTCCCTTACGTACTACCACAAACAAGATACTAAACAGTTCCAACACTACAAGGATCTCTCATGTTGCCCTTTTATCACTATAACCCCCTTTTTCCAACCCAGTGTACCCCCAGCTCCTGGCTTCCACTAATCTGTTCTCCATTTATAAAATTGTGTAATTTTAAAAATGTTATAGAAATGGAATCATACAGTTATGTCATGCTTTGGTTACTCAGCGTAGTTCATGGAGATTCATCATATCTGTGCTATGTATTGCGGCATGTATCAGTTCATTTGTTTAATTGTTGAGTGTTATTCCATGGTAGGCATGTACTAGAGTTTTTTTAACATTAATCTTTTGAGGGACATTTTGGTTGTTTTCAGGTTGGGACTATTATGAATAAACTGTTGTGAACACTCATGTACAAATTTTGGTGTGAACATAAGTTCTCTTATATGTATTTTAATCTCTGAATATTCAAGCTGTTCAAAGGTATTTTGCCATTAATCATTTCCATAAGGGTGAGTTTTACTGTAGAGCATCTTTGTTCAGGAAGGTAAGCCAGCCCATTCCACGTAACTTTTCCCTTCCAGAATTAAAAGACTGTCATTAGAATCGATCATTTTATAGTCAAACATTAAAGAAAAAAAATGAATGAATGGAGAGATAAAACAATGTTATTTAATATATTGTACATCCCTAATACGATATGATAAAAGTTTGTTAAACTAAAACACGTTTACAAGAATAGTATTTGATTGGTATGACACATTAAAGAACCCATAAATTTTATTTGCCTATTAGCCTCTTTAACATTCTTTAAATGGTTCTGTTTTACTATGAAGGACGATGGAAGACAACGACTCTGATGAGGCAAAGCTCAACCAAGAAATAGAAGCAGAGTTGGATAAAATCAGCATTACTTCCTTGGAAAAAGATGATATTGATAGTGATTCAAAATCAGAAACCCAGAGTGATGATAGTGATAAAGTAAGTATTAAGTGTTGGACTTTTAAGCCTTTTAGCTGCAGTAAGCTTTTCAGGAGTATATTCCTTTCTCAATGTGTTTTATGTATTTATTTTGTTTTTAACCTTAGCATCATCTTTAAGCAATATATATTGATAGCTATTTAAATATAAAAAAAATATGTTGAAAATAGAAATCACCATGTGTATATATGTGCATTTTTGGGTAAAATTAGGGTTATACTATATTATATATATGTTTGCATATATATTTGTATCCTGCTATTTTATTTACTCATGGACATTCTAATTTGATCATATATAGGTGAAAAGCAAAATTTATATGAAATCTTTAAACCTATAGAAAGTTACTGTTTGAGAATCAAACATATTATCTTGTCATATGTGTATTTTCCCCATTTATATGCTTAGAAAATTTATTCATGGATTTATTTTTTTACATTAAAATCCTTAATCCAATGGGAATTTATTTCCAGGTATATTGTGTAATAAAGATCTAATTTGAAATTTTCTCATGTTTCACTTGTTTTGTGATTCACTTCTTCTCAATTGATGTTTCATATCTTTTGTTTATATTTAGTTGTTATATATATATAATCTATGTAAGGTTACCTATTCCTTTCTGTTATTTTGTTATTTTTCACCATTGTAATTTTACATTTTTAAATATCCAATGGGTTAAATTCCTTTAGTTGTTTTGCTGTTTCAAAATCTTCTCAACTAAGTTTTTTCCAAAAATACTCATTTGTAAAGTTTCAAAAAATAATTACACTTTGGGTTTCAATTAGGATTTCAGTAATTTACATATTACTTTGGAAAAAAATAATATTTTTACATAACTGTGTCTTTTTATCTACAGCTAATTTAAGTGAAAAGAAAAATCCTGAGATTCTTCATTTGATTATGAAATCCAAAAGAGTCATGGATAATACATGACACTTGAAAATGAAAAGTAAATTTTGACCAAGTGTATTTATTTGAACTATGCTCTTTGCATGGTGCCTTTATCTCTTTTGCACATTCTGCTCAAATTTTGGGTGTGGAATGCAGGAGGGAATAATTGACACATAGTTTTTTGATAAACAATATTATAGTTTCTTTCATTATTGAAACTTTTAGGATTTAGATGAATTACCGGAGTCAGTTCTTCACTGTATTAACATCATAAAGAATAAGAGTAAAACGGCTGAAGAACTCATTCTTCAGGACTTAGAAGATACTGATGTTTTAAGTAAGTATAGTTTTCATCAGCTTGGCAGATAAGTTTTCTGTAAGTATGAGTAATTTATAATTTAGAAAATTAAACCACTTGAAGTTCTGATCTCTTATGCATATGTATATATGAATATATATGTATATGTATACATATATATGCATACATATATATATATATATATATATATATATACTTAACTCTAATATAATGTCTATAGTATGTTGGACTGTTAAATTTAATTTATTTACTCATTTTTCCATACTACCTTCCTTATGTCTCCAATAAATACTAGCCACCAACATTTGTTTTCACCAATCCTAACTAAAACCAGACATTCTGTTTATATTAAAGAGAAGAAAACTAATTTTGGGACTGTCTTTTTGAAGAAAAATATAATTTATATAAAAAGCCTAATGATCTTTATTTTCTTCAACTGAGCAAATTTACTCCTTGGAATTACTCTAATAATAATAGAGTAATCAAAGATTTAACTAGAATTAATCATGGTTTGGTTTAATGAAAAATGGCAACAACTTAAATGTTCAACAGGACCTTGGTGTGCTCAACAATACACCCATTCGAAAAGGTGGCTTAGACAAATATTTAATGACCTAAGAAATATTCACTGTATGTTAGTAAAATTTGGTAGAAAATTCAATGTTATTTATGCAAGACAATTATTTAATGACATAAGAAATATTCATGATATATTATTAAAATTGTTATAAAAATCAATGTCACTTATGCAAATATTAGCATACATTATAATGTGGGTATTCATAGATCTTCATTCAACAAATATTTCTGTGTGACAGTGTTGTTCAGATCATTCTAGCCACGGAAAATACAGCCCAGAACAAAACAGGCAAAGGTTCTACTCTCCTGTTCTAATGTTCCAGTGTGAGGAGAAAGACAATAAGCAAATAAATAAATATATAATATTTCAAGAGATTATTGCTATGAAGGCAAACAATCAATGTAAAGGGATAGAGTTTGGAGGTTGCTATTTTAGATAAGGTAGTCAGGGAAAGCTCCTCTGAAGAAGTGCTAGTTGAACAATGACTGAGAACGTATCTTAATGAGTAAGAAGATGAACCACAAGGACATCTAGTGAGCTGGTGTTCCAGAAAGAGGGAATTGTAAAGGCTGAGCCCCCTTGAGTGGGCTTAATGTGTTTGAAGAACAGTAAGCCTTCATAATTGTATATTAGAACACCAGGAATCAGATCATACGGGGCTCTTATAAACCATGGTGTGGAACGACAATTCTGTTCTACATATATGAAGGTTTTTGAGTAAGGAGTAACAGTATCTGACTTATATTTTGAGACAATCATTCTGGTGACTGTAGATAAGATGCCTTGAGATAACAAGAGTCTATACAACACTATTTTGATAGTATGGTTAGACATGACAGTGATTTGAGTAGAAATGATGAAATGGTCAAATTCTAGAAACCTTCTAGAAAGGATTTATGCATATTCTAGAAAGGATTTATTGATGGATTGGTATAAAAGGAAGAGAGGAAAGTGGCTCCAAGATTTTGTCCTGAGCATCTGTGTGAATGGATATGTAAACATTATAGATGCTTCAAATTTTGGCAGTGATTTTCTACAGTTAAGTTATAGGGGACTTTAACTTGTTTATATATTTTGAGTTACTTTTATACAATGAAAATGTAAATATATTGGCAATTATATAGCTTAGTTATGAAAAAATCAAAGGACCAATTATAGAAAATTAGTTACATAAAAGGTTATATAACTACAATTGTAGCAGTGGTTTAGAAAATTATGAGAAGATCCCCTGTTTTTTTCTTCTTCACCATTTTTCTGTTGTTTTGAGTTACTGATCAAGAATATACTATAATAGGATTTGAGATTAAAGGATGATGAATGGGTTTCGGATTTTAACATGTTATGCCCTACTCTAGTATTTAAAGTTATGATATTTTTTTTCTTTCTCTAGGCTGTAGTTATGGAGCAACTTCTAATAATCATATGCATTTAAGGATAGAACTATCAACTGGATGTAAAGAAAATCCAGACCAATTAATGAAGGTATATGTTCCGCATTTGACTAGAAGTACTCAATATTACAGTGAGAAATTTTACTTTTCCCTCTTAGGATGATATTTCACTGATTTAAAGTTAACTGAGTTAAAAATTAATTGTATTTAAGAATATCATTTTTGGTTTTATGTTTTCTTGGCATACAATAAAAAACCACTCAAACTGAATCTTTAAAAATATTAGAAACAGTGATTTGAAGTATCAATACTTGTGAATTGAATGTGCTGTAGATAAAACAGAACTGCAGTACATATTTTTTCCTAAAAACTGAGAAAAATAATGAATGTAGTCTATTGTTTATTACCTTGCTAAGGAATGTACTGTGTTCCAGCAGAGACTTTAAATATTCTATAGAAACTTTAAACATAGAACATCTTATGTTACTTTTTTAAAGGTAAAATTAAATATCCCTGAAAAAGTCAGAATTAAGGAGATTTAGCTAGCATTTTTGGTTAACCTCCCCATCTCCCCCAAAATATATTTACAGGAAAACCTCTTCTACAATTCAGCATTCATTTTTAACTCTCATTTTACCTAACTCTATTTTTTTTAATCTAACTTTATTCCTACTTCCTAAGATGTCTAAAATAATATGAAAATTACTTACATGTATGTCTATTAGTCTATTTTTGGTAACACTGAAACTGGAAATATTAGTTTTGAGTTATTATACTGCCATTTCATTGGAATAGAGAACCCATTTCTTTCCAACTAGATTATAGTGGATATCTAATTGTGGACAAGTATTCATCAAAATTACTATTTATGTATAATTCAGATTAAAGTAGACACTAGTTCTGTTTTTTAAATATACTGAATATATTAGCAATTTGTATAGGTGAGCAATAACTACAGATAAGACAGAAGTGTATGAGGAGGAAAACGAATATTAGTAGAAACATTCTGAAATTATTGTCAGTAGTTTAATTGAATGTTGTAGATTAAATTATAGAGTGATTAGAGTTCTGCATATTGTAAAGAGGGTAAAATACAATTGGCTTGCATAGTAAAAGCATTTTTATTCACCATAAAGACAATAATTACTAATGTGCTATAGAATTATATTTGAGAGAGGTTTGAAGTAAATAAAGTTCTGGACATGTGTATATAAATATTTAATATATTGTTAAAATGATAGATTTACTATTTTGGTTTTCTTTAATCATTGGTACTCTTTTAACCCCTTAGATATTATCTGAAATAGAAAAGGAAGAATTTCTGAGAAGTAAAACCCAGTGTGGCAGTCCTGATTCTGTTCCAGAGCCCGGTCCTCATGACTTGCCTGTAGATGAACATGTTTTGCCAGGTGGACTAAACTGCTAAATTATATTTTTAATAAATTTTATCTGATCATAGCCATTTAAGAAAATTTAGAATTTTTTTCTTTTGACAAAGAAAAGCACAATCACAATATTTGAAATTATGCCTTTACTTATTTGATTACATATTCTCATAGTTTTCTTTATACTTCCTAAATAAATTTGATTTAAATATATTTATAATTTTTCCACATATATAACTGACTGCAATAGATATACCCAACCTTCAATTTATTAAGTGGCTCTTACCTACACACAGGCGTGTGTGCGTGCACACACACAATCACACACACACACACACATATTATGTTTTTATATTAAGTTTTATGAAATACCTTAAGACAAGTTATGTGTTTTCTTTATTAACTGCAATGCAATTTCCATGTATATTCAAGACTATATTTTTGTGTATTTTATCACTTTTTTGCTTTAGTGATATGCTGAAATTATTCCTTCATTTCAAAATTACTTTAATGCTTTACACTGGATCACTTTTGACAGGTTTGATCTTAAAAAAATAATAATATTCCTCTTCATGAGTGCAGAT
The DNA here is from genome assembly GCF_964194185.1 of Rhinolophus hipposideros. Classification (NCBI taxonomy): domain Eukaryota; kingdom Metazoa; phylum Chordata; class Mammalia; order Chiroptera; family Rhinolophidae; genus Rhinolophus; species Rhinolophus hipposideros. The sequence continues at coordinate 78,370,054 of NC_138055.1, forward strand.
GATGGTGAAATAAATTTTGGATACTGTGAAGTGGAGGAAAGATGTAGGCAATCTTTTGAGGCGTGGCAAGACAAACAAAAAGAACTAGAAGACCAAGAGAAAGAAACACTCAAAGCTCAGAGGGATAGAGAAGAAAAGCAATTTCAAGAAGAAGAAGAAAAGAGACATTGCTGGATGAAACAATTTGAAATTGAAAAGAATAAATTAGAGGATATTCGGAAGGTAAGAGTGCTTTGGTAATCTTGTTTTTTGTTTTTCATACATTTTTTTTTTTTGAACCGCAGCTACTTCTGAAGTGTATTGATATTTTGGATTGTAGTGTAGACTGAGCTCTGTTCTACGGCTTTTAATTACCTCGCATAATAGAAGCGATTGACTATAAATTGACAATATTTAATTAATATGAGCTCCTTGGTTAGTTTTTGTTGAAATTCTTTGGAATTTCAGGTACTGCTTTGGATTATGGGAATGCTTAGGTTCTATGAGATTTCAAAAAGCATCCTAGAAAGGCTAACATTTACAGCATAAATTGTTGCTTTTTTATATGCTTCTAATCATAGGAAAAGGTAACAGAATTTTATTGATATGCAATGTGGTCTGATAAATAGCAATTATGTAAGACATATTTGGCTAAAGAGGTTCAAGCATGTAGATGATGCTTTTGTACTTCATCTATCTTCATAACTAAGCTAATTCCTTTGACTAGAAATTTTTTGGTGTGGAGTTTTGTGTTATTTTTATTTTGGTTTTCTGCCTAACATCACCCCAGGAGTTCTACACTCTCAGGTGATGGTAGGGGCATATTGAGAAACTGGTTGATTTTTAGGACCCTACTGGGGGCTATCAGAATCTTCAGAATGTTTACATAGCAGGCAGGACTGACTTCTCTGTCTTAGATCACTTAAGTTGACTTAGATATTACTCAGAAATTGCTAGATTTGAATGTTCCATATATAGAAAGAACATTGGCACATGCTCACCTGGGCACTTCAGGGTATTTTAACCCCCCAAATTGAGTACATTGCATTTCCTAATTATATAGAAAATAAACAGATTAAAAATAATTATAATATTGCAGAACCACTTTGGTTATGGCTTTTTTAGTAGTATACTATTGATCCTTAGCTTTCCTTTGGTTATAGTTACCTTCCCACACACTAAATTAATGTGGCCATTTCCATCATAAAATCATGATTTTCAAAAAAATGACAGTAGGTTTAATAAATTCCTTAATGCATGCTTTCTTATGCCTTGGGGCTTAAAAGCGTTCCAGAAGGGCCATTCCATAATTTTATAATGATGTTCTAAATATGTGACTTACTTCCTTTTAGCGTTTTTTTTTCCTGTGTCTTTTGTTAGCCTCCTCGTCTTACTCCCCCAAACTGCTATTGTAAATCTCATTCCATAAAAGTCTCACCTCATTATTAGCATATGATCACACAACATTTTTGCATCAATGGACTTCCTCTCCTTTCTAACCCCATATGTAGTTAGCATCAACCTCTATATTCACCCTTTTTTTTTTGCCTTTGCTTCTATCTCAGTAACAAAGATTTTTTTCCTTCTACCAAAGGTTAGCTTTTCCTCCTCTGTTCTATATTCTTTCATTTTCCAATTTACCCCTGGTTTTTCCTATATGCGCAACACCTCATCAACTTCCTCCTTTCTTATTGTTTATAAGCATATTAATTTTCTCCCATCATACAAACGAAACAAAGGAAAAACCATGCGATCACCTTTGCCCATATATCTCACTTTAGCAAGCTCTTTAGCTTTACTCATCATAGTCAGGCTTCTTAAAAGAGTAGTTATTTTTACTATATCCATTTCCTTGCCCCTCATTATTTTAATCCTGCTAGGTGTTTACCAACATCCCACTGAGTGAAACCGCTTGTGATAAAAATAACCAACGACTTCTGGGTTTATCCTCACAGGTTTCTTTTCCAGTTCTTGTTGTGGCCTCTGTAGCAATTTATACCAGTAAAACATTGTTGACCATTTCTCTTTCTCTTGGCTTCTCTGGGACCATACTGACTTGATTGTCTTTCTTACATGTTTGGAAGTTCCTCCTTTTTAAGCTTCTTTTCTCTCTCTCCTTGAATATAGTACCCAAGACTTTCCTTCTTTGTCCTTCCTTTTTCTTATTCCATATACTTTGTCTCTTAATAATCTCATCCTCAGCCTTGGTTGCTCAGAACCAAGTCTATATTTATAACAACAACAAAGAACTGAACTACATAACTCTCCTACAGGTACGTCACAGTCGGAACTTAATGTACCTAAAACTGAGTGCATTGTCTTTCTTTCTGAATCATGCTCCTCCTCTGGTATTCGTTAATTTGATAAGCCATACTACCAGCATAGCCCAAGCTGGAAAAGTGAGGACTGTTTTTGACCTTCTTTCTCTCCTATTACCCTCTTCCTTTTAAGAGTTTTATTATCCATCTTTCCATCCATATAGGTACTGCTCCTTCATACTTTAGGATATCCTAAAGTCTTGCTTGGAATGTTTACTGTACTCTCTAATTGTTCACCCTACTTTTAATCATCCACAAATTCACCCACCATAGTGCTATCTGAAGGATATTTATTAAAAAACAAAAACAAAAAATGCACATTATTTTCCTTCATAAATCCTATCAAAAGTTCCCAGAGCTCATATATGGTAATGTCCAAGGAAGTTTTCCCACGTCCTTCATATGCAGTCATATAACAATCTGTGGCAATTTCATGTTTACGTTGTCTTTGTGTCTGTTCTGGCTCCTGCCACCCTCTCTACAGAAGGCCCTTACTGATTCTCACGTGGGCTTCTCTAGTACCTACCTTAGTGATCTTCTTAGTGTCCTTGGCTTTTTGTCTCTAACTCTAGCTAATGTAACATTATGATTTCCCTGAAAGCACGGCTGTAATTTTCCTAGTTCAAAACCATTTAATAAATATCACTGTAAACTATTGAAAGCCCAGTCATTTCAAATACAATCTTCTGCATGAAACCTTTATGATCTTCCAATGATAAGACCTATTTCTACTGTGATCCTTTATAGTCTTCTTTTACAATAAGCTTATATTGCTAAATTTGGGGTAATGTGTGAACTTGTGATAAGTGAAATCTTAAAGGGATTATATTTTACTGTTTAGTTTATTCTTCAGATCCCTAACAAAATATGTTTTAATAAAAAGTTATTCAAAGAAAATCATTACCCACTGAACTAGTTTATTATATAAATTAAATGGGATGGTGTAGAGAGAAAAATATTGTAATGCAAAGCCCATTTTACAACCATTATTATTTATAATTTTTACATTGCCCAATAGTATTTCTAGCCAATGTTCTTTATGATGTGAATAAACATATCCAAATAAGTAAAACAACTTTCCCAGGTTCCAAACATCTTTATCTATTCAAAATGAGAACTCTAGCTATCATTTATATGACACTTTAGATTGAGATTAAAGATGTTATCACAGTACTAATAACTGAAAATCAATGGGTGAGTTATTTTAATCCTTATTTACAAATATATGTAGTGAGAATTACATATAATGAACATAATGTTCTTTGATATGTGAATATATTTTAATATTGTCATCTGTTCAGCAAGAACAGGAGAAGATGAATGATGAACTCCATAAAGAAGAGAAAATGTGGAAAGAGAAATTTAAACAGCATGAGGTATCTATTAGTTGTTTTTACTCAGTGCAATAATCGTTTTTCCTTTAAAATAAATGACTATGCTTGAAATAGACATTTTAAAATAATATTGCCTAACTGGTATAAGATTTAATTTACTAAAGCTTTAAACATTCATTAATCATTAGAAACTCTCCTTGAAATGGAATGTCTTGAAAATTAATATAAACTGGTTAGTGAGTGAGCATGTTTATATAAAATTATAATTCTAAAATTTCTTTTGAGGTTGGAGGAAACATGCAATTATGAACATATCATTATGATTGAAAATTACTGCATTTCTTGAACACAATTCATTGAATGTGCTAAATAACCCCATTAAATGTAAGATGATTCCGATAACACATTTATTAAAATGTAACATTATCCCAGTTTCCATATAAAATTATTTTAAGTAATTGCAAGTCTAAAGTAGATAAAATTTCCCATACTCCTGCTGTTCACCTTTCTTTGCATTTCCTTCAAGTCTTCCCTTTATTTATATAAACATACCACAGAAAAGGTAGGTTTTTACTGGCTTTTTTAAAATCATTTTTAAACAGCTTTATTAAGATTACATACAACAAGCTACATTATACTATATACAATAAACTACACATATTTAAAGTGTACAATTTGATTAATTTTAACATGTATAAATCATTCAAGCCATAACCACAAACAAAATACTGAACAATGACACCCCTATCTGTTTTCTTGCACCTTTTCATAATCTCTCTTTCCTACCCTCTTCAGAAACCCCTTTTCCCTCCCTAGGCAACCACTGATCTGTTTTCTGTCATTATAGATTAGTTTCTGTTTTCTAGAATTTTACAAAAATGGAATATATACAGTTCTCTTTTTTTATTATTAGTTTCAGGTGCACAAGACAAGGTAATACTTAGAGGTTCATCATTTATATCCCTCACACTGTGGACCCCCCTCCCCCCATCCCCCATCCACTATCCCTCCGAACATCGCACCGAGCCATCACATTATATATATAAAATTATAGTTGGCATTCATTAATGTTCAGCTTCAGGTGTACAGTACATTGATCAAGCATCTACATCTTCCCTGAGGTGGTCTCCCAAAAGGGACACGTGTCCATCAGATACCCTACTCCTTTCATTGAGCATACTTTTTTTATATCGATCTATGTTCTTGCATATTTAAATTGTTTTTCCTGAGTAGTATTCCATCATATGAATATACCTTAATTTGTTGATCTTGTCACCTATTGATGGATATTTGGGTTGTTTTCAGTTTATGGCTATTACAAATGAAGCTTCTGTAGACATTCAATGTATGTATTTTTGTGTAGATAGATACTTTCACATCTCTTGGCTAAAAGCCTGGAAATGGATCATTGGATGGAATCATTGGTGAACATTTACCATTTAAAAACATTTTTTAAAAATTTTCATTAAAATATAGCTAACATACAATATTATGTTAGTTTCAGGTGTACACTATAGTTATTCAACATTTATATACCTAAAGAAGTGATCAGCATAAGTCCAGCATCAATCTGACACCATACTGCACTATCACAATATTGTTGACTATGTTCCCCATGCTGTACCTTACATCCCCATGACTTTTTTGTTTTATACCTGGAAATATGAACCCCTATTCTCCTTCATCTTTTCCCCGTTTTAAAATTTTCAATTATAGTTGACATTCAATATTATTTTATATTAACTTCAGGTGTATAGCATAGTGGTTAGACATTTATATATTTTAAGATGTGATGCCCCTGACTAATCTAGTACTCACTTGGCACTCTACTTAATTAATACCATATTATCGACTATATTCCCTATACTTTATTTTACATCCCCATGACAATTTTGTAACTACTAATTTGTACTTCCTAATCCTTTCTCCTTTTTCACCCACTGTCAACCCCCCTCCTATCTGACAACCATCAAAGTATTCTCTGTATTTATGGATTTGCTTCTGTTTTGTTTGTTTATTTTGTTCTTCAAATCCCACAAATAAGTGAAATCACATTGCATCTGTCTTTTTCTGTCTGACATACTCCACTCATCAGAGGTTCATCCATGTCCCCATAGATGGCAAGAACCCATTCCCTTCCATGGCAAAGCAATATTGCATCGTGTATACGTACCACCTCTTCTGTATCCATTTATTCATTGAGGGACACCCAGCCTGCCTCCACATTTGACCGTTGTAAACAATGCTGCAATGAACATATGGATGTACACGCCCCTCGAAAGAGTATTTTGGGTTTCTTCAGATAAATACACAGAAGTGGGATTACTGGGACCTTCTTTGTCTTTTGTTGTAGCCGTTATTTTAAAGTCCATTTTACCTGGTATGATTATCACTGCTCCAGCTTTTGTTTGTTTCTTTGCTTCCATTTTCATGACATATCTTTTTCCTATCTCTTTACTTTGAATCTATGTTTGTCTTTCGGTCTGAAGTGAGTCTTTTTCAGGTAGCACATATAAGGGTCTTGTTTTCTTATTCATTTAGCCACCCTATGTCTTCTGATTGGAGCATTTAATCCATTTATGTTTAAAGTAATTCTGAAGAGATAATAGTTGAAATGGTTTCGAATTATTAAAAAATCAGAACATTCAAAGATGATTAATGATCCCCAAGTAGAATCAATACAAAGAAAATCACAACTAGAAATTTAATAGTATAACTATTAAAATTAAAGACAAGGAAGGAAAAGTCATAAAAGCAGTCAGTGGGGAAAAAAAGACACATTACATAAAAAGTATTTCCATTGCCTCACATCGTTTGTGTGAGTTTTCCTCAAATGTTTGCTGAATTTTGTTGATATGTTTATTTGTGTTTTAGGAGTCTTGTGACAATGATATTTTCTCACCAAACTCCAAACTATCTCATTTAATTCACTATGTGCTTATCAGTTCTGTTAATAGTTGAGAAAGGATAAGGTGTGTGACTGAGCTAGTTTATCTTCACACAGCTTATATGTATGTTTTACCTCACCTTCCTGGTGTAAGTCTCATACGAAAAACTTCCCTGCGTCTGCAGTCTCTGTGCTAGCTCTAGGAGTCTCCTTTATGAGAACCCTCATCTCAGAAAGTTGAAGTCCTTTTTTTCCACACAAATTTTGGTTTATGTTTCTCTTGCTTTTTGTTCTGTGTTATTCTGATTTCGTACGCTTTCTATCCTGAAGGAATGCCTCAATTTATTCTGCCTGGCTTAGTATAGGCATAATATTTGGAGTATCAACTGACGTAATAGAAGCTCCTAAATATTAAAAGAAAAACTTAATATCCTTTAACATAAATAACTTTAATTTTTCTAAGTGAATTTTATAGTAATTTCATTATGATTTCAGTTTTAGTTTTGTTTTCAATTTGTATTTTAGATTATATTTTAATAACATCACACATTTAGTTTATGCTCACTACTATTCATCTTTATTTTAGGAGTTTATTAGAAACTTGCACTTACAAATGGAAGAAGAAAGAACACAATTTAAAGAACTACAGGAAAAAGAAAAAATACGTTTGTTAAAACTGCAACATAATGCAGCTGTAAAAATTCAAGCTAAATATAGAGCATTTGTGGCCTACCAAAAATATGGCCCAATCATAAAAGAACAAATAGAAAATAAGAAAAGGAAAGCACTAGAGTGGAAAGAAAAGGAAGCAAAAATACGACAGATGGAAGAAGAAAAACGAAAAAAATTAGAAGAGGAACAAAGAATAAAAGAAGAGATAGAAAAGCAGAAGCAAGAGGAAAGAAAAAGGAGAGAGGAAGAATATGAAGAAAAAAAGAACATCTTGAGACAAGAAAAAGAGCAACTACTAAACAAAGAAAAAATAAGATTAAAGGAAGAGAAAAGACAACAGCTAATGATAAGTAGAGCATTAAAAAATGGAGAACGTAATGCTAAACATTTAACTGTCAAAGGTACATCAGAGAATCAGGATGATATAGTCAAAAAGCTAGGGGATGAAAAGTCAAAGAAGTGGGAAGATATTCCCTTTTGGTCAGTTGAAGAATCAAATAAGAGAGAAAATATAGATAGACAGCTTGTATTCAAAGAATCAATACCAGTGCAATTAAAAGAATCTATATCAAGCCAAGCAAATTTGGCAGAATTTAAAATAGAAGAAAAAAATGAAAAGCTAGCAAAACAACAATGTTCAGAAAAATTTGTCAAGCAAGAAAGAAAATATGAAAATATAGACAAAAAATCTGAATTGGAACTTCCAGATCTGAAAGATAATGTGAAAGAACAGTTTCCGCTGCAAAAATTAAAGTCTCCAATACAAAAAGAAGAAACCTTGAAGCCTACCATAAATAATAATATGAAACAAGAAACCAAAATGATATTAGGACATAATCAAGAAATTAATGAGGTGAAAAACAATGAAACACAGAAAATAATCAAAGATAATCAACAGGGTAAGATACAAAAAGTAGAAAAAGAAGAGATATTAGAACAGAATGGAACATTATATGAAGAAAATAACAGTTCAGTGATTTCAATGAAAGAAAAACGAATTTCAATGAAACTAATATTACAAAATTCTGAAAATATAGGGGGAAATGTAATACCACAAGAAAAAGCAACTGATGTAAAATCTAAAGAAACTGAGGAGAACCCCAAAAGCAATGCTCTGAATAGTGACGTGATTTTTAATACTAGTGATGCTATGATAAATGTAGAATGCAAAATAACCAAACAAAATTTTATTTTAGGTAGACATACTCCTTGTAAAGACGTGGATGGCTATAACACAAAAAACTCCTTGATTTTTAAAGAAGTAAACTCTCTGAAGTCTCCGATTAAAGGAAGTGCAAAAGAATGTCATGAAAATGGAGCTGAATGTGAAAGTATGGTGACCTGCTCTGTACCAGAGCCAACACTTCTATCTTGTATTGAAGAAAAGAGACAAGCTTGGATAAAATCATTTAAACCCTGGTTTGAAATTTTAAAGCAAAATCAACAAAAAAAGATTGTTAAGAGAAAGAGACTTGTAAAATGCCCAGCTGACATTATGCCCCCTTTGAATACACTAAAAATTCTTCAGTGTGGCCCTTGGAATACTTTACAACAGGTATTTTGTAATTTTATAATACTTTTTCACATTTAATTGGAATTGGTTCTCTAAAATGTAACCTTTTAAATCTTAGTAGAAGGCATATTTTATTTTCAAGAATTCTGTCTCAATCAGTGAAGTTGTTAGTGTAATGTTTTCCCATTTGAGAGGGGATGTATTTAAAAATCTCAATTTAAATTATTAAGGGCATCTTCTCCCTCAGTGAAGCACTGTAAAAAACTTTGATTTGTACCTTGAAGCCTGTGTTAAGGGCCTTATAGCCATTATCAAGTTTCTAAAAGTGAATACATCTGGGAATGTAGGGTCCAACTAGATAGAATAGGAAATTCCTAACTGATACTCAGTTTACTTCGGTCTTGCGCCACACCGCCACCTAGTGGCACCTTTCGAAATGAAGTTGATTTCCCTGTACTTAACACATGCGGTGAAAGAATGGCTTATGAGGATAGAAGACTAGAATTTCATTTTTTTTTTTTAATTAATTTTATTGGGGTGACAATTGTTAGTAAATTTACATAGATTTCAGGTGTACAATTCTGTATTACATCGTCTATAAATCCCATTGTGTGTTCACCACCCAGAGTCAGTTCTCCTTCCGTCACCATATATTTGATCCCCTTTACCCTCATCACCCACCCCCCACCCCCTTACCCTCTGGTAATCACTAAATTATTGTCTGTGTCTATGAGTTTTTGTTTCTTATTTGTTTGTCTTGTTCTTTTTGGTTTATATACCACATATCAGTGAAATCATAGGGTTCTCTGCTTTTTCTGTCTGACTTGTTTCACTTAGCATTATTCTCTCGAGATCCATCCATGTTGTCACAAATGTTCCTATATCATCTTTCCTTAACGCCGAATAGTATTCCATTGTGTATATGTACCACAACTTCTTTATCCATTCATCTATCGAAGGACATTTTGGTTGTTTCCATGTCTTGGCCACCGTAAACAAAGCTGCAATGAACATTGGCGTACACGTGTCTCTATAGAGAAATGCTTTTATATTTTTGGGGTAGATACCCAGGAGAGCGATTGCTGGGTCATATGGTAATTCTATTCGTAATTTCTTGAGGAACCTCCACACTGCCTTCCATAGCGGCTGCACCAAAGACTAGAATTTCTATAAAAACATGATTATTTAGTGATGTGCTATGTAAACATGGTGGTTATGTGCCTGAAATTTAATATAGTTGTCACCAAATAGTACTAATTTGTTTATGGATATAGTGCAATTCTGAAAATCATGCCAAGGATGTGAAAAACAAGGAAAGTAAATTTGGTGAAAAATTGGCTTGAGCTAATAAATTATTGTTATTACTTTTATGAATATTCCTTTTGAACGTGAATTGGTAGTGGATTATTGCATTGTTTTGCCTTTCTATATGATGAACAAGAGTCCAGATAGCTGAAATGAAATTGAATTCTTAATAAATGTGGGTTTCAATATATATCATTATTTTTAGATGATTTTTTTAAAACAATGTTGCAAGGCTAATATAGTTTATATTCATTATTGTTAACTAATATTGTGCATGCCAATTTTCCTGATTTCTCTAGGTTACAACAGTTACATTTCAAGATTTGCCAGGTTGTAGTCTTTCCATACTGGCAGAGTGTACAAATCTTCAGTTTCTGTCTCTTCAACGCTGTGGATTAACTTCTTTGCATAGCCTGAGTAACTGCAAAAAACTGAAATATGTTGATGTACAGGTATGCCCTCTGTTCTCATATTTATTTTTCTTATAATAAAATATAAAGTGGATTCACATTTACATTTCAGAAAAGAATATTTTAAAGAAACATTTACTAAAATAACATGTACACTATGATCAAGGCCAAAAATTTGTGAGAACTATAGAGGTAAGATGATTCGGTGGTATGTCCTGGAAATTAGTTATTTCTTCTTGTAGATGATTGCTTTTGTTACTTTTTGCTGGATAACAAATTACCACATTTCTTAGTAAATTACAACAATAGATATTTTATTTTGAGGCCAGGCTTGTCCGAACATTTCTTCTATTTCATATTGTGTTGACTGGATTCCTTATATAATTTGCATCTGGGGCTGGAATGTCTAAAATGCCTTCTCTTATGTGATTGGTACCTTGAGAGGTTGGGATTTCAATCTCTTTCTCTCTTCCCCCCACCCTACACCCCCCCCTTACACACCCACACACCCTCTTAGACTTCTTTACAGGATATCGGAATCCAAAATGGCAAGCTCCAATATACAAGTGCTTATCAAGCACCTACTGCCATCATGTTAGCTAACGTTCTGTTGGCCAAGCCCTGAGTTCATGTGTCAGGGAACTGTGTGGATGTATAAATATTGGGTTGTTAGGTTTATTGGGGGCTTTCAAGGTAACAGTCTACCACAGTCTACCCTCTGGCTCCTAATGAGTCACATTTTTCCCACATGCAAAATACTCTCATGTCCCAAAGACCCCAAAGTCTCATCAACTTATGGCCTCAGATTCAGACGTGAAGTACAGTCTTCTCATCTACATCAGATCCAAGTGGAGGTGATCTACCCTGATAGTTCTCTCAACTCAGACCTGTGGGTAGTAAAATAAGAAGTTACCATCCCTCTCCACACTGCCACACACAAACACCCACATACAATGGTGAGACGAGGCTTCATTAATTACAGCAGTCAATGCCACTCAAAATGGGAGAAAACAACAAACCCATAGCAGTCCCTGGTCCATAGCTGAGCACATATCATCAATTCCTTAATAAGGACTCTCTTTGGCTCCATGGTAATAGTTCTCTGTGACTCTTGATTCTGTCCACTGGGCTTTTGACTCCATCCTCAAGACATACTTCCTTTACCTAAAAGTGTCCCGTTTTGCAGCTAGGACTTTCTCTCAGCCCCCCCCCCCTTTTTTTTTAAATTTATTTATTTTTTGCATAGAAGGGTGGTGGGGTAGGGGGTGGAGGAGTCCCTACAGGGTTCTTTTCATTTTTAATTATATTCTTTTCAGTTCAAACTGGTGGTACTGCCAACAATATATTTTTTTTAAAAACTTTGTGGGTTTCCTATGCTTCATATTAAGTTCACTCCATTAGACAAAGGCTATACTCATAAATATTTTTGAGAGAGATGCAGTGGACTAAACCGTTACGTTTCTGAAAAGCCCATTGATCTTTCTGAGGTTTTCAAAAACAGAATTGCTGTTGCGTCCTTGACACATGATCTGGACACGGAGACCAATATTATACATTGGAGAGATGTGGGTATGTAGTGCAATTATAAACATATACATGAGATATATATTTAACTCATGATGTTAGCGTTTCTTTGGAACGGAAGTGATGAGGAAGAGAAATGGGAGATTTCAAGGTTTTCAGTGTTTGCTTTCTTTAAAATTATAGTTCTGTAAGAACTATGACCCAATGTTCACTCTTGTTGATTTAGATTGAAATATGTTGTTATATAATCCTCTGTATTTTGTATATTTTAAAAGACTGTTAGTAATTACAAAATCAGTTAATTACTTATTAGGTTACTTAATATTTTTATCTAGATAGTATAACATTCTGCACAGCTTTTTTAAAAGTTAGAGATTCAGGTATTCATTTGGGGATCGTATCATCCTTCCTTTTATTGCCAGCTTTAAATGTTTCATTAATAAGCCCTTGGAATAAAACTAATTACATTTATTCTTTGTTTTAGGAAAATAATATTGAGACTATCAACTGTGAAAATTTGGAAAATCTCTGTGTTGTTCTTCTTAATAAAAATCAACTGACTTCTTTTCATGGTTTCGATGGCTGCACTAATATCCAGAATCTTGAACTTTCACATAATAAAATCACTCGAATTGGTGAGAACAATGGAATTTGAATGTATAGACATTTATTTCTCGTGATCATATTTTGTTTCACTTATTTCATTTTAAGAATAGGCCACCATCACAATTTTTTTTTAAAAAAAAATTTATTCAGGCCATACTTTTAAAATCTTTATTGTAATTTATCCAAGGAAATAGAATTATTTTTAATGTGTATAAAAGGAATATGTCCCCACCACTGGCAAATGCATAGTTGTTAGAAGCTCTTCTATTACATATTCACCTCCCGTTTACTTTTCTTATAACCAGTAGTGATCTGAGCTCCACTGGAGAACATAATGCCCCAGTTTAGTGCCATCATATTTTTATGGATCCAACGCTTTCTACACTTGTCAGCAACTGTCATAACTGTTCCGTGGTAAACCCTTTCATCACTACTCTCCTTGCCTACATACATCACTTGCACTAACCTTTCCTTCTTTAGATGAGGCTACTAATACTGCCTAAAAGAAATAATTCATCAGTTTGAATCTTTCTAATCTTCCCTATCCCCCCATTTGTATATCTGAATACCGAATATCTATATCTGTTTTACCCTCCTACTTTATAATCCATATAATCCAGCAATGAAACTGTCTTTCCTTGTTTAAGGCCAGTCCTTCTATTTCTATAAATACTGTACATATCAGTCTCCTCTGGTACCTTACTCTGTCATTTATCACCTGTCTTATGTCAAATTCTTTCTATTGCCATCACTTCGACCATCACCTCATCTGTCTTCCTTTGCTGTCAAGTTTTATGAAAGAGTGTTCTGTTCTTGCTCTTACTTCTTACTTCTCAACTTCTCTCTTCTACACACTGAAATCCAACTTCAATTTCTATACTGTGTGTTCAGTATGATAATTCTAAAATAAAAGTATCATTATATTCTTTACTTCCTGGCTTAAACTGTTTTGTTCTTTTTTATTATTTAACTTGTGATATTCTCAAGGGACTCGATAGGGGCTTAAACAATGGTTAATGTATAATGAGGATTGCCAAAAAAAAAAAAAAATCAGGAACTAGATAAAAACTTTACTCTGGTACAATACTGATGGTTTAAAATTTTGGACCCCCAAATGGTACCATCTTTCCCACTTCCTCTGTCTACAATCATTAGGAAATATGATCTAGATTGAAATATCAACGAGTGGGATGGGAGTAGATGGGTAGTAGAAGAAAGCCGACTTTCTGTGCTTGGGCCTGGTTCTATTTAGGCCTCCTTGATAATAGTTTTGTTTGTTTGCTTATGTTTTGTTTTTTCTTTCTTTTTTCATTGTTGAAAACTTCAAACATTTGCAAAATAAATACATGAAGATCCCATATAATTATATTCACGTGTGTTTCATCATTGATTTTTCTTGGTTTTGATTTTCTTTTTTTAAAGCAAATACCCAAAATAAAATTTCATCCTTTCATACTTCAGGAAATGGTTTTTAATAATATGGTTCTTTCTAACTTAACCACAGTACATTGTGACACCCAATAAAATTAATTGTGATTTTTTTTGTATCAACTGATAATCCATAATACAATTTTTCTTATTTTCCCAAATGTTTCTGGGTTTATTTGAATCATGCATAATACATATTATTTTTATATAGGTCTTTGAAATCTCTCTAATCCGTAGCAATCCTTCCACTTTCTCCTTTATGCCACTGATTTGTTGCAGGGCCCATGTTAATTTTCCTATACAATGTCCCACATTCTGGATTTGTCCATTTACTTCCTTGCAGTGTCATTGAAATTTTTTCACTAAGCCCTGCATTTCCTATAAATGGAAGTTAGCTCAAAGGCTTGATTAGATTTATATTCAGTCATTTCAGCAAGACTTTTTCATAGGCGGTGCTCTGTGTGTCATGTTGTCTTAAATTAGGAATCATACGGTGTTTGTTTACTGTTGATTATGGTACAATTGAGTACTGTGTACAGCTAGTGATAACCTAAACCCTCCATTATAAAGTTCTTTACCAACCTTTTACATAATACTTTCATTCATTGATTAATGTGGCCTGAATGCATTAATGCAATAGGGGATGCGAAAAGTTACTTTTCCAATTTGATCATTCCTCCCATATTTTTAAGCTGGAATCCTTTATTTAATATGAACTATTTAGTTATCTTGAAATCGTTTGTAGAGGAAAGACAGGGATAAATGCCTGCCTTTGCATTGACAAATGCAAAGTAATAAGAGCTTTCAGTTTTGCTAAACAATTTTTTTGCTTTATTTTGCTTCGTTTGTGCACTTGTTTTCTCTTTCTCTCTCTCCCCCACACCCCATCTCTCCCTTTTTAGTATTCTTATGAACTCAGAAATTTTTTATAATTTTTTACAATACAGAATATTTCAGTCAGTTGCTTTATTATGCTTTTTGATACTCAAATTGTCCTGCCCTGTGAATTTGATTGAAGATATAAAATACTGATATCTCCAATTCAAGTTTATTTTTTAAACTTTATAATTGTTTTTCTGTTTCTTACACTGTAATCCTTAGTTGATAACAACATTAATATAACTATTCACTCTCTCTTATAATATCCATAAAATAGCTTGAAAACAATGCCCATATTACTAAATATAAAACTAAATTAATTTTAAGATTTATTTGCATTTCTGTCTTTGTGCTTTGTCCCCCAAAGTGATACCTGAAGTGTTTTATCTTTGTGATTGTTATGAATTTAAAATATAATTAGTTCACTTTTCCCTTTTGATTCAATTTAATTTTTCATATGTAAAACAGATGTTTCTAAAGTTAAACTACATTTTAAAAAGACATACTCAAAGAGATTTGCTTTCCAGTCTTCCTCATTGCCATAGTGACTACTCTGATACCTACATCATGTCATACTTTTTCAGATATATTTTTAGGTTAGTTTCCCACAGTAGATATTGTTGGGATAAAGGACATCTGTAATTAGGAAGATATTGTTAGATGCCATTTATATGAACTGTACTATTTTGTACTCCTTCCACTAATATATGTTAATAACGGTCTCTTCTGATTTCTTTTGTTTATTATGTTTTTCTTTTTTTTAATTTTTGAGTTAAATATTCAATTTCTTTATTTTTTATCCTTCTTCAGTGTTGTTGACATAAATACTTAAGTCTCTAAGCTTTCCTCTGAGTACTGCTTTGTCCATAACTTCTGATATATAGGTATTTTCATCAGTTCCACAATTTTATGATGTTTTTATCTTTTAGCTAAGATTTTAAATTTCCATATGGAAAGGACTTTTTTGTTATTCTTTCAAGTTTTACTGCATTATAGTCAAAGAATGATTTTGTACCATTTCTACTTTTTTGGAACTTACCGTGGTTTTCTAACCTGTGGTCAATTTTCAGGAACGTTTTATGTGTACTTGAGGAGGAGGTGGTTGTTTTTTTTATTTTTTACTTTTTATTGGAATGTAGTTTATGTTTTCATCTTTAAGCTCTACCTTAGCGATCATTTATTTTAGGTGTTCTATGTCTATGTGATCTACCTTGGAATGAGGGAGTTCAGCTAGTTTAAATTTGTCTGTTGTTTATCAGCCTATTTATTTTTGTGTATCCTTTGATTTCTGCTTTATGAATGTTGCTCCATATAATTTCATAAATGTTCTTAACTGTATTATCTTCATTGTGCATTTTAGCCTTGAAAATTCTAAATTCCCTTTTTTGCCTCTTTAATGCTCTTGAGACTAAATTATACCTTTTTGTTTGTATTTGCCTACTTGGCCACTTAAAAAATAATTTTCTTTAATATTTCTGAATCACTTTGTTTTCACCTTGTACTTGTGTACAGCATAGATTTGGGTATTCTTTTTTGATCCAAACTTAAATGTTTCTTCTCTCATATAGACCATAGACATTTGCATTCATTAATTCAACTTATGTACTTGGTCTCAGCACTGTCAGCCCCCTCAGGATGATGCTCTCTTTCTGAAGGTTTTATTGATAATACATCGGTTCTTCCACTACCAGGGAACTTCCACTTCTTATTTATTCATTCAGTTTCCATAATTCCCTCTGGATTAGTGTTGTTCAGCCTGGATTGTGTTGTTCCTGGATACTTATTACCCCACTTAGAAAAAAAATTCAGCTTGTAATTTCTTTATTTCCTATTTACACTGGAAGGATAAATCGTGTGTATTTTTTCTTTTACTCTTTATAAATTTCTGGAAGAGGTATGAGGAGAGTAGGATCTAGGCAGTCACAATCATCTTCCACTTTGTTAGATATGGGAAAATATAGTTTCTTGCACAAAGCAAGCTTTTGTCTTGCAAGCATTTCAAGGCATACTTTTGAAAAAATAATGTACAGTATTTTTAATGTGTTTATTTGCCTATGTGTCTGTGTTGACTTCTCCCATATGGAAATAATGATACTTTTGATTTACATTTTTTGTTTTCGTTTTAGAGTTTTAGTTTAAAATATCTATAGAAATAATTTTGTTGTTGTTGTTGTTGGAATGAAGGCAAATGCATTGATAATGTCTGTTACTATATTGGCACACACTGAAGTAAGCTTTAGAAAGAAAAAGGCTGTTTGTAAAAAGAAATGCTTGAACTCTCATTCACTTCATTTTCATTGCCAGCAGTACTCTATGGGATTTTTTGTAGCCAGTAGATTTCCTGGGATAGGATATCTGCAAGATTTATGTGAAAACTGCCATCTATTAATTGATGTACCTGAGGTATCTTTATGTAGTACAGAGCAAAGGAGGTAAAAGACATCTTTGCTGTCTGTTGGATACAATGAAAACACTGTATTTATTGAGTGTGAGAACAGTATACATGAAAAGGTAGATTTTCTGAAAACCAGTTGGAGTCTGTTTTTCATCTTCAGGACTGCTTACAGAGATTCTGGTTGAGCTAAGTGAAAAGCATAGATTTTGTCTTTCAGTGATAAATTGATGAAGGGGCACAAAGATAGATTTGTGTTTAAAAGTTAATAAGTTACTATTCCATGCTATATTTCTTAAGGAGGTGAAATAAAATTGGAAGCAGTACCACATATTTTACATGTGTAGTTTCAAGTGTAATTTGTTCCTAATTCTTACTAAGCTATAGTTATTTCAGTAGTTAATATGTAATTTTAACTCTAATTATTTTTATTAGAAAACATTAGTGCACATTTCTACTTGAACTTCTTTGCATTTAAATGAATGAGAATAGCAAATGTGTCAATCTCTTTAAGGCAATTCATTTGAAATTATTTATGCTGAATGTTTTCCATTCTAATTAAACTGTTTAAATGTAGAAATGGAAACACAATGTAAAATATACTTTTTTAAAGTAATAGTTTAAAATTTAATTCTATAATTGAAAGTCACAAAGTTAATATAATTTTGTTATTGCCTTCAACATTTAAACATGCTGTACCCTGTGGCTATGGAAAGAGATGGTTTTGGTTATTATTGTTTATGATAACTGAAATATAAATTAAAATAT
The DNA here is from genome assembly GCF_964194185.1 of Rhinolophus hipposideros. Classification (NCBI taxonomy): domain Eukaryota; kingdom Metazoa; phylum Chordata; class Mammalia; order Chiroptera; family Rhinolophidae; genus Rhinolophus; species Rhinolophus hipposideros. The sequence continues at coordinate 78,388,069 of NC_138055.1, forward strand.
AATTAAAATATCTCTAAAATATGTTACAGATTTAGGTGCAAATTATTCTCTGACCAAATGTAGTAAAATATAAACTATAGGCTCATACAAATTTTGTAGAATTTAAAGAACACTGTACATTTTTATATTATTTTGTATAATTGTTCCATTTTATTAGCAAGGTTTTCATTGTAGAATACTTTGACTTAATTGAGTTATTCATGCATATTTTGAATGCACAAAATAATTGCTTTAAGTTCTTAAGTTCATTTTAGGTTGATGACTTTACAGATGAATTTATTTTAATCAAACAAGAGATTTTATTATACTTTTTATTAATTTCAAATGTTTTATGATATTTTTTCTTTAAGTTACCATTTATAACTTTGAGTTATCATTTATAACTCAATTTAACATGGGTGGATTGCAGTTTAAATATAATGGTTTATTATAATGTCATTGTTATATCTCATGCTGATTTATTTTGCCTAAAATTTCCCATGGGTAAATTTTAGGCGAAATTGATAAAGCATTTTGTTTTCTACATATAATTTGGAAAAAATATTTCTGAAATGGATATTGCCACAGTGATCATTAAAGTTTACAAAATTGATTTGTGGAAAATCTTGTGTATTTTTTCTTTAGTTTTTTAATGACTAGCCAAAGCAAATGAAAAATAGTTGATAATTTATAATCTAGTTTTCTTTGTTTTTCCCATATTTATCTTGAATTTGATTGACTTTCTAGAACAAACATTTTGAAATTAATTTTGAAAAAAATGTATGCTGTATTAAAAAATAGTTTTGTAAAGTTTACTTTCAAAATTGTTTTATAAATTTTAAAATATGACAATGTAAATATAGTAATAAGATAACTGTTTTTAACCACCTGGCATTTTATGTGCTTTGTATATATGAACTCATTTTCTTTTCATATAAGTGCTTTAGTTAGGTGCTATTAATTAAATCATTTTGTTATTTTGTTTTTCAGGTAAGAACTGAGGCACAGAGAGGTTAAGTAACTTATCAAAGATCACACAGTTAGCAAATGATAAGCCGGGATTTAAAACTCAGCATTCTATCCTTAGTACCTAATTTTTTAATTACCTCATACTGCCTCTCTGATAAATGTGCATTTAATATTTAAGATAATCACTATTTTTTAATACTGTATTACAATTATTTATGCTGAAAGTGTAATGATTTTAAGGTTTATTCATTAGTTTGTTTATTAATGAGCAATTTTATTGAGCACCTACTATGTGCAAGCACTTTTCCAGGCACTAGAACCCAGCACTGGGATATTACTGAGGATGTAGTAATAGACTAAAAATTAACTATCCTGACTTTCAGTAAGGTTATCTTAGTGATATGTATTTATATAGAGAGAAAGAGAATACAGTGAATTGCTATATTTCATTTATTGAATATAGGTAAACATGAAACTAAGTATAATGTTAATATGTAAAAGCAAACAGTCATTTTTATTTCCGTATTCAAAAAGCTTTTGTCTCTGCTATTTTAGGAAAACTTTAAACGGGAAAATGTTTTTTTTTAATACCAGCAGTTATTTTTTTTTTTATAAATTTCAGGTAAAACATTGCTAGAAAACATCATTATAAATTGATAGAACTATTAAAAGTTTTTGTTGTTGTTTTTGTTGTTGTTGTTTTGCTACTGCTTTATTTTCAGGTCATGCTTCTCTCTGGAAAAATAATACTAGTATAAGTATGAAAAATACTGAAATAATTCAACATTTTTGCATAGCTTCATTACTAAGTTGTATCTCATAGGGGAAATGTCGCTGGGTTAATTCTTGCTACCCGATGTTGTCTTTGAAACATTAGAAAAAATAATGAAGTAAAATAAAATAAATCTCTATATATTTTTCTTGTAGAAATGTTTACTATTATATACTTAGTGAATTCTTTGGATACCACTAGATGGTGCTAGCTTACTCTTTAGCTCTGAAATGAAACACAATGCCTAGTACAAAGCTGAAAGGGATTTTACAGATCTGCCAGTCTAAGCTTCTTACTTTACAGATGAAAAAACAGACCGACATAGTTTTCATCTAACTCCTGGCAGAGGTGGGGCTAGAAGCCAGCTTTCCTGATTCCTGTTTCAGTATTCTTGTTTCCATACAACATGTATGATCCTGAAGGACTTTTTAATTAAAATTAAAAATCTCAAATGCAACTCAGCATGTTTGTACGTAACTGTCAAACATATGAATCACTGAGGGAGTTAAAAGTGGGAGATGCTTACTTACCAAGCATTTATTTAGTGAAAACCTCTAGCCTAATTTAACATCTTTCGTTTGTCTGTTCCTTACAGGAGAGTTCTCCCCACCCCCAACCCCGTGGTAGGAATGTTTTATTAGACTATAGGCTCATTTCTGTGGGAGGAATTCTTTGAAATAGATATTTGTAGTAAGTATATCCAAATGCTAATTTTGCCATGGGCAAGGGCCCTTTGAGGGATAAACACACTTGGCTTCAGTTTTATTCTGTGGGACCTAAGAAACTCTTAAAGAGCTAAAAAAGGATATATTGAAGCAGTAAACTCAAGAAATGTTTAAGCCATCCTTTATATTTATTATATTTAAGTCCATTGAAAGAGGCTCTTAATTTTTATTTATTTATTTATTTATTTATTTATTTATGTTTGTTTGTTTGTTTGTTGTTTTTTTTTTGGGGGGAGGTATTGTTTTGTTTTGGATGGGGAGTGGAAGGAATGCCAGAAATTTTGACTGGGAAAAAATCATTTTCTTAGATATGTTGAGGAGTAATGGTATTCCAAGGTAAGGCTTCCCCTAAGTCTGTTTTGCTCAGTTCCCATCCTTCATTTAACAGCAAAGAAAGAATTTATAAGATTAAAACAGGATGGGTGGCAATTTATTCTAACTTCCTTCTCATCTAGAGTCTCCCTTTTGATCCAAATGCATTGACTGGATAAAATTATTGTTTAATCAGTTGTGTACAGATTTTTTTGAGTGTGCATCAAGGTCCTATTTCTTCTTCAAGGTTTAGCTCAAACATTTCTCTTTAAAGCCTTATTTGGTCACTGCAGTTATAGTTTTTAAACTTCTTGTTTTTATTGAGGATAATTGTTAGGAAACAATGATAGTTATCATTTTTAGTACCTAACCTGTGAGTGTTATGCAAGCTACTTCAAAATATTATTTTTAATTCTCTCAATTTTTAATTCTTTCAATATTATTATTTGTGAAATCACCCCCATTCCACAAATAAACAAAAATTAGTATTAAAAATAAAAAGAAGCAAAGACTCAGAGAAGTTAAGTAACTTGTTTATATTCATAGAGCTAGTTTTCAAATAGGCACGTTTATTGAAATTGAGGATTGCCTGTCTCATTTCTCATTATGCTGTACCGCCTGTTGATTAAATGGGGCACTGAACATGTTAGCATAGTCATGGAGAAAATTACATACATAACTCCCATGATGATTATAGACGGTATATCTTTATTTTTATAGCCAGTTTTTTTCCTTTAAATATTTTTGAGGCCATGCTATTTGTTGCATACAAATTCATAACTGTCACATATTTCTGTTTTGAATTGACCCATTTTATCATTTGTAAATATCGCTTTTCATCTGTAGTAAAGCTTTCTGTCTTAGTCGTCTCTGTCTGATATAACCAAACTAACTTTCTTTTTAACTCAGGGCCCTTGAACACTCTTAAAAATGATTGCGGACCTCCCTCAAACAGCTTTCAATTACATAGGTTATATCTGTCAATATTTACTGTATTAGAGAAAAAGTAGAAAAGTGTTTTTTTTATTAATTTCTTCGGAGCTTAACATGATAAAGTCTTTGCATTCATAACAGTTTTATAAATTATAACTACATTTTTAAACAAAAAGAGTGAGAAGAGGGTCATTGTTACACATATTGGCAAATCTCTTTAATGTTTTGCTTAACACAAGACAGCTGGATTTTTATATTTTTCTTCTGCATTCAGTTTGCTAAAATATCACACCTCATGTTGCCTCTGGAAAATTCCGCTATGTGCTCTTGAACAATTGAGAGTGAAAAAGGCAAATAACGTCTTAGAATTATTACGAAAATAATTTTGACTCCATGGAACCTTTAAAAGCATCTCTGTGGAAGTTGGGCGAAGGGAGGGGTAAAGCGATATTTCTGGACCACACTCTGAGAATCGCTAGTTTAGTGCTTGTATAAAAATATATCTTTTTCCTTCCTTTTACTTACAATATTTACAAGTTGTATATTTGATATGTCTCTTTTATGTACAGTAAAAATGTGTTGTTTTTGTTTTTTATCAAAGCTGCCTAACAATTTCTAGCTTTGATTTGTAGAGTTTAGTCTCTAATAATCAATTAAATGAAATCAATAATTAACTGCAATTATCAATATATATGATTTTAAATCTGTCATACTATTTGATTCTATTTGTTCTGCCTGTTCTGTTTTTTTTTTTTTCCTCTCTCTTTTCTTGCCTTTTTGGTTGAGAAATTAAATTATTCCATTTTTCCTTTGTATTATACAACTGGTTACATATTCTTTTACTATTCTTTTTGATTACTATAGATGTTGCATCATGCCTCTTGATTTACCAAATCTAAATTTATTTGGTACTTTCTTCTTTTTCCAACGCAATGTCAGGGTCACAGAACACTTTAACTTCCTTCCAACTTAATGTGCTATTGATTGTCGTGTATTTTAAGGGTGCGTGTGTGCATGTGTGTTTGGAATGCCTTAAGACATTATTATTTTATAAAGTCAGTATCATTTGTATTTGCCGACTTTTTAAAACATTTTGAATGTTCTTTATTTTGTCTTTCATGTATGATATTCCTACTAATGCAGGTCTGCTGGGGAGGAATTCTTTCAGATTTTATTTGGTTCAGTATGGTTTTAACATAAATACACACGTGCATAGATGTGTGCATGCATTTTGAGATACAGACTTACCTTCTGACTTGCATTTTCTGCGTTTTGACCATATTCCATTTTATTCTAGCTTTCCTTATGTTGATATGCAGCAACCTAATTGTTGATCCTTGGAAGATAATTTTCTTCTTCCTTTTTTAAGATTTTTCTTTTTGTCTATTGTTTTCAACAGTTTACTCTGATGTTCCTACTTGTGTGGTCACCTTAAGTATTCACCCTACTTCAATCCATTGTACTTCTTAAATCTGTGTCTTGGCGTCTTTATTCAGTGTTGAAAAATTCTGAGACATCATTTCATAATATATATATATATATATATATATATATATATATATATATATAATTGTGCGTATAAGAGGATTATATATCCCCCTTATATCCTATAATCCTCTTATAATTATATTCATAATTCTTTTATATATCTTTTGCATCTCTATGTATCACTCTGGATGTTTTATTAGGATCTAATTAGTTCACTAAATATCTCTTCAACTGTGTCAAATATGTCCACTCTATCCTTGAAAGTCTTATTTATAGTTATTGTAGTTTTTCAGTCTTAGAATTTTGTTGCTTTTTTAAAAAATTCAATTAAAATTTATACTACCTAATATGTCGATTTTCAATTATTTATTTAATGTGTTCAACGAAGTTTTGTTAATTTCTGTGACTGATAACTTCATCATATGGATTCCCTGTGGGTGGTTTGTATTTTCTGTTGATTTTCTTGTTTTTTATTCTCATCATGTTATCTCTTTGCTTTATTTTTTTATTATTTTGCAGTCAGAGAATAATAAGGAAAAAAACTGCAGACTCATTTTGAGTTTATGATTTACTTTCCTCCCAGAGGTCGTCATTGTTTGCAGCTACAAGCACTTGCAATCTCTGAGCAGCTAAGTCCATACATATATTGATATTGAGATTATTTAAAGCCGGACTTCAGTATCTTGGGAGCTATTCTGTATTTGGATTAATGTGTAGGACCTGGAGGTCCATCCAAAAGTAAGGTAGGGATTCATTAGGTCTGGTTCTCTGAGGAGAGCTGTGCAGTCAACATTTTGACCCCCTACTGCTGCAAGCTTTCCTTTCCTAGAATTAATTGATTTCCTTAACCCTCTTTTTCTGTAATTCTATTTTATTTCTTTAATACCTTGAACAGATATAATATTGTCATTTGTTTGTTTGTTTGTTTCTGGTTATCAACAAACAGAAGAGTTTCTCATTACCTACTCCATCATTACTGTAAACAGAAAGCCTGTATTGCATTTTCTATTACCCCCCCACCCCCCGCCTTTGTCTTCTTTTAGCTCGAAAGTTTGTTCTTTAGAGAGGATTTTTCAGATGTCAGGATAATCTAGAATCCTTTGTGCTACATTTTGAGGTAAGTTTTATGATCACAATTAAAGTGATTTTCAGCTGTAAACCTATGGGAGAGTCAACTTGTGTTTGTTAATTTAAAGGGGGGATTTTTTTCCCCCTTTTGAAGATTACTGAGATTTGAGACAGAGTTTAATTTCCTGTCCTCTGGTAGGGTACAGCTGATCGAGCTTCTATATTTAATTGGGATTGTCTGTTATACTTGTCTATAATAGGTGAATTTTGAATTTTGTTTCATCAAACTGTGAGGTTATAGAAATTGATCTTTCTATTCATCAAATTTAATAAATTTTTTCACACTGAAAACTCATATCTATTTTTCTACCACATTTATGTAGATTTTGGACTGAGACTTCTTTACTTTCTAAGTAGCTCATTTGGAGATATTTTTTAAAATGTAATAACTATCTGTAATTATTTTCAGAGGTACAGGTGATAAGGCTATATCTGATCTGATATTTCTGCAAATTGAATTTTATATTTTTCTAAGTAACTTTTAATCTACACAATTAGTACATTCTTATATAAAAATTGGAATATAAAATAATAAAATAATAATCCATAATTCCACCATCTAGATATAGCCAGTATTGATGAACTTTTCAAGTTGTTTTCTATCCATTTAAAAAATCACTACTGTAATATTATTGTGTCATTTTCTTTATTCACTTAACAATAAATTTTGAAATTTTTTGCATGTCATAATTAAAATAAAATCTATGTTTATTCTGTAAGAGATAGTTGACAGCCAATCGTTCCTACTTTTCCTATATAAATAAATGTACTAATGGTAAAGTTTAATTAAAGGAAGTTTAGGTAATTGATTAAGTAAAATTGAATTAATTAAACATTAGAAAAAAGTTTAATAATACCTGTGATTATTACAGTATACGTATAGAATATTTTATATTCTAATATTAAAAAAAGTTAACATTTTAGTACTGCTTTTGAGATGATACAGATAACAACTTTACCACTACTGAAATAGAATATCAACTTGATTATTTAAAAAGTACAATGGTTTATAAAGTAAGCAATGTTGAAATATATTAAGATACTGAAACCACTAAACTATTGTCTGTGAGTTTTTGCTTCTTTATTTTTTTGTCTTGTTCCTTTGCTGCTTTCAGTTTTATATCCCACGTATCAGTGAAGTCGTATGGTTCTCGACTTTTTCTGTGTGCCTTTATTTTGCTTAGCATAATAATCTCAAGATCCATCCATGTTGTTGCAAATGGCAGTATTTCATCTTTCCTTATGGCAGAGTAGTATTCCACTGTGTGTGTGTGTGTGTGTGTGTGTATATCTCACATCTTCTTTATCTAATCATCTATCAAAGGGCACTTGGATTGTTTCCATATCTTGGCTTCTGTAAATAAAGGTGCATTGAACACTGGAGTACATACTCATATATCTTTACGGATAAATGTTTTCCGATTTTTTGGATATACACCCAGGAGAGGGATTGCTCGGTCAAATGGTAATTCTATTCTTAATTTTTTGAGGAACCTCCACACTGCCTTCCATAGCAGCTACACCAGTCTGCATTCCCACCAACAGTGTCTGAGGGTTCCTTTTTCTCCACAGCCTCTCCAACACTTATTATTTGTCTTGCTGATGATAGCCATTCTGACTGGGGTGGGGTGATATCTCATTGTGGTTTTTATTTGCATTTCTCTGATGATTAGTGATGTTGAGCATCTTTTCATATGTCTGTTTGCCTTTTCTATGTCCTCTTTGGAGAAATGTCTCTTCAGGTCCTCTTTCCATTTTTTGAGGGGGAAGACGGGTGATAGATGAGAATAAATGATCAAATATATGGTGATGGAAGGAGAACTGACTCTGGGTGATGAACACACAATGTGATGTATAGATGATGTGTTACAGAATTGTACACTTGAAACCTACGCAATTTCACTAACCATTGTCACCTCAATAAATTGTCATTAGAAAAAAAAAGATACTTTAAAATAATCTTATGATGAGCAGAAACCATCCACATGTGAGTTGCTGGCTGGAAACATTCATTTTCCTACAAACAATTTACTAAATTGCGGCATATTTTAAAACTCCCAAAAGTATTACTAAACAATAGAGTGGCAAATTATATTACAATGTTTTGGCTTCAGAATTTTAGACCATATCTATTTGGCTTCCTCATACTTAAGATGGTAAAATTATCTCATTTCCACTTCCATCTTCCCTTCCAATTTTGTCAGTTATAATATCATTTTTGTTGTTCAGTAATTTATTAAAACATAGGCTTTCAATTTATCCATTTTAGACAATACTAACTCCTCTTCAAGAAAATAGAATAAATTAGAATACTTATACTTTCGCTAATCATTTTTTCCCCTCACTGCTTTTATTATTCGCAGCACAACTTATGACTGTATGTTCTTTAGCAGTATTGGCTTTGTATAAAAATGGGTCTGTACCAGTGCTTTTTACAACTGCTTCTTTCATCTTTTGTTTGTCTAGATTACATGGTTCATTAACTCTTTTTATCTCTTATTTTTTCAAAGATGAGCTAATGGATGCTGTATTCCCTGAATTCCTTCACATTTGAAGATATCTGTCAGTTGCCTTGATACTTAAATGAGAATATAGTTGTGCATTGTATTTTTAGGTCACACTTTTACTTGGTACTCTGTGGACATTGCTTCATTGCATATGTGATATTATGTGTTGCTGCAGTAAACCTTGAAGCTAATTTGTTTTTTTCTCTCCTCATAACTGATTTCTGTCTAAATATCTGCATAACATTTCTTCATCCTTGATCAGTGACATAACCAAGAAACATTCTATTATCAATAAATCCACATAAATTTGTTTCAGTATGTAATATTCTTTTCAGACTACAGATTACATTATTATTTCATTCCTGGAAAACTTTGGGTTTTATGTATTTGAAAAATTTTTTGGCTTGAATCTATATTTTTCGTCATAGATGACCCATATTTTGGTTGACTTTATCTGTCGTATTTTATTACTTAATTTATGCTATATCTTTTAATCTTCCGCTTCTTCACTTTTTATTCTCAGGGTGATTATCTCTGCTTTGTGAGCAATTCAATCTTTAGCTCTCTGTTCTATCAATATTTCTAAATTATTTGTTCTGGCTTGGTCCTTTTGGTCCATTTCGTTAGCTATATCTGTCGTTTTAATATTTTTCAATTCTGGTTACATTGAATTTCTTTAAGTGTCTTCAGACTAGAATACTTACTATATTTGTTATATATTGTGAAGCAAAGTACCCTGAAATTTAGAATTTAAAACTTCAAACATGTATTACCTCATGTTTTCGGTGGATCAGGAATCTGGGAGTGGCTTAGCCGGGTGGTTTTGGCTCAGGGTCTCTCATGAGATTGCAGTCAAGTTGTTAACCAGAACTGCCCTCGTCTCAGGGCTCAATAAGGCTGAAAGATCTACTTCCAAGCTCACTCGCATGGTTGTTGGCAGACCGCAGGCCCATGTGTTTCTTAGATGATTTCCTTTTCTTTTTCTCATTAAGCTAATTTTTAGGTTATATAATCAATATTTGTGTGTTTTTTTAATACATATTCTTCTTCACTGTTATTTTTAGGCCAGTGTTTTAGAGGTCCTACCAAGTCTCCTTTTTACTATTTCAGTGAATTTCCTTTGAAATTTTTATCTTAAAGTCTAAATATTCTCTCCCAGCTATGTACAAAGTTCTCCACTTTGGCTATATAACAAACCCTTTTGATGGATTATAGAATCAGGTTTTCTCAAGTTTTTCTTCATTTCAACAACCATTTGTTGTTGGTAGTGATGATCAGGATTAAATATAGGATAACAGTTCTATTCAATAATATTCTGATTTAATTTTTTTAACTATTACACAAGAAGTCCATACATTCTCATTTAAAGAATTTAAAACTAGAGAAGTATACAGGTAAGCAGTGAAATTTTCTCTCACTCTTACACCTCTCTTTCTTATTTTGTAGGAGTTAACAGTTGATTATAAATCAGTCAAGACCTTGTCCTATACAGTACAATTACAGATGTGTAGATTTAGATTCAGGTATACTCAATAGTTAAAAGTCTATGTATATAACCTAGGTTTTCCATACAGTAATATATCATGGACATTCTTCTATGTCAGACTACTTCTATTGAACATTGTGTGTATTCATTTTATAGATATTCCATAATTTATTAACTATTTCCTTACTGATAGATGTTTATCTCCATTTCTTTGTTTTTAAATAATATGGCAAATTTTATATATATATATACATGTATATATACATACACATATGTATGTATATATACATGTATATATAATTATAATTTATATATAAATTAATATATATATATTATTTTATAGTTTTTATTTATTTCTGTATAATGGATTTCTAGAAGGAGAAATGCTCAGTCAAATATGCCTCTCTATCTGGAGCTTGAAATCATGGTAATTTAACCATATTGGAATCTCTCACAGATTGTAGAATAGACTAATAATACTTTCGCTTTTATTGACTGAAAATCATGTTGTCTTAATATTTGAAATTAGCAGATAAGTTTTATTTTATTCTTCCTAGTTTAACATGTCACAGACTGATGGTTGTTTCTTACATATTCAGAGAGCCCTAAGATGGAAGCGTCTATGGCATATTCGAGGAATAGCTAGGAAGTTAGCATGTTAGATTAAACCAAGATAAGGGGACTGAGAAGTAGAGGATGAGTTCAGTGATACAGTTTTGTGGGACATTTTAAGAACTGCATTATCAAATATCTAAAAAGTTGTCTATACTCATTGTCTCACTCCCACTGCACTGTGGTTTCTAAACTGATTACTCCATTGGTGCCTCTCATGAAAGCTGCTTCAAAGCTGTGGCCACTTCATACTCCTTTGCCCACTCTGGCTCACACTGTTGACCTTATATAATATAAAGTAAATAAATGCCTTTGATAATTGTAAATTATATTTTATTCTAATTTTTACTAACCACTATCATTATCACAGAATTCTGTTTGCCTTTTCTTCCTTTCCCGATTGTTCTACTATTTCTGCTATTTCCTTTCAGCTTCTTATGTCAATCTTTCACCTATCCTCAGTGTGTAACCTAATGTTTCATTCTTGCTTCTGTTTTGGGGTGACCTTTGAAAAGTTTCACAAATGTATTCCCCACTCTAAATGAGTTAATAGAAAATTCTATTTCTGATTAGCTCTGAAAAACTTAAGAGCAATGTGCTGGGCTTTTAAAAATATTGAGCTTCTAAAGTAGATTGTCTAAGACATTTAAATATGTGATAAAAGACCTTTTAGGTTACCCAGCTACAAATTAATATTAATTAATATTTCCTTCTGCCTGGAATCACAAGGCATACTAAACTCCAAAGTGTTTTCTATTTTAGCAGTTTAAATTACATTGTGGTTAATATATATTTACTATTATATGTAATATACTATTTATAATCCCTTCAAATTGATAATATATCATTGGTCTGTTATTTTAACTTAGTCAAATGTTTTATAGAGCAGTAAGTTCACTCCCTGAATGGCATGAGATAACAATTTTCTCTAAGTCATAGTTGCTGTTTTACATTACAGGAAAATACCAGTATACTGATCCTAGATAAGAACTTAAAAATGTATGATTACTGTCTGAATTTAAATTTCAGTCTCTCTTTTTGTCTATGGGTCTTCTATACATTTTCTTTCTTCTCATAGATATTCATATTTATTTTTTAATATAAGAAAATTTTCTTTTTAGCATAACATTTTATTTTTTATAAGAAATAATCACTTAATACTAAGTTGATTTCACTCAAACTATGAGACATATTGCCATTTTTAAATATAATTTTTCTTGAAATGTATCTCTATGCAGTGTTTTGCAATACACTTATAATCTTAACTATTACATTATCTGAATTTTAAAAATATGATGTGGAATTATGCTTTCTTGTGATATTTTGATAATGTTATCTGATTGTTTTATTTCTCCATTTTTTATGTGGACAGGCTGTATGCCTTTCTGTAAATCACAGTATATAATCTAAAGAGCAAATCTTAATTAAATGCTTTAAATTCTTCCAGGATGAATTTATTACGTACATTTCAGGTATTAGTTTTTATACATAATTATGCTTCTTTCAAGATTATCTTTAAATTTATTATCAAATGACTTTTTTAGTGGAAAAACTCATGTCTATTCCAACATTTAATTGAAGAAAATATTTTGTGGGGTTTTGACAAGAAAATCAAAATGAAGCTTAATTCTGCAAGGTTCAGCCTCACTGGCTCTCATACGTAAAATATTCACTGAAGACATTCTGCTTATCAGTACTTACTCTACACTTTAAATGATAGTTCCATTTTTACAATCGTTTATATCATATAACAGGGTACTACCTGTGAAGAACATATATAGTCCATTATTTAATCTAAACATTTTCTAGTTTTTAATATTTCCCATAAAACATTTTTTTCAGTTTTATTGAGAAATAATTAACATACATCACTGAATAAGTTTAAGGTATACAGCATGATAGTTTGAATTACATAATATTGTGAAATGATTATTACATTAGGGTCAGCTAATATCCATCTTATATAGACACAATAAAAAGAAAAGAAAAAACACGAAAAGAATCCTTGTGATGAGAACTGATAGGATTTACTCTCTTAACAACTTTCTTATATATTATACAGCAGTGTTAGCTATAGTCATCGAGTTGTACATTATATCCCTAGTGTTTACTTATCTATAACTGGTACTTTGTACGTTTTGATCACCTTCCTCCATTCAAGTGCACCCCATCCTCTGCATCTGGTAACCACAAGTCTGGTCTCTTTTTCTATGAATTTGGGGATTTTTTTTAATTTTTTTTTTAGATTGCACATATATATGAGATTATACAGTGTTTGTCTTTCTCTGCCTGGCTTATTTCATTTAGCATAATGCCTTAAAGCTCCATCCATGTTGCCACAAATGGTAGGATTTCCTCATTTTTTCATGTCTGAATAATTCTTCCAAGAAACTTTTACGGACTTCCTCAGCATTTCTTTGCAAAGCTACCTCCTGATAGCTTCTTTAAGCAACATCTTCAGTTTTTTCCTTATGACCACTGAGTTATAGTCTAAGCCTCCTCTGATAACTTTTAGATACTATCATATTGATTTTATCTGAGCATAAAGGTGTCCACTTGTGACAATCTTGAAATACCTGAATAATACTTGAAATACCTGAAATACTTGTAGAAATCTCTCAGGGGATGTTTTTTTTTATATTTGTAAAGAATATAGTTCTTGGAAAACATAAGAGATAGTTAATTCAGAAGGAAGTCTCATTCTCTCTATTTTATTTTTATTTTTTAAATTTATTTTCAATTCCAGTTGACATACAATATTATATTAATTTCAGGTATACAACATAGTGATTAGATATTTATATACCTTATGAAGTGATCACCCCCATTAAGTCTAGTACCCATCTGACATCACACATAGTTCTTAAAATACTATTAAATATGTTCCTTGTGTTATAACTTACAACCCCATTACCATTTTTTATAACTAGCAATTTGCACTTCTTAATCGTTTCACCTTTTTTCACCCATCTGTTTCACGCCCCTGCAATCTGGCAACTATCTATTAGTTCTTTGTAATTGTGACTTTGTTCCTGTTTTGTTTGTTCGTTTATTTTGTTTTTTCAGGTTCCACACATCAGTGAAATCATATGGTATTTGTCTTTCTTTGTCTGACTTATTTCACTTAGCATCCTACCCTCCAGGTCCATCCATGTTGTTCCAAATGGCAACATTTCATTCTTTTTTATGACAGAGTAATATTCCATGTGTATGTATCATGTCTACTTTATCCCTTTCTCTATTAATGAACACTTAGGTTGTGTTATTTCTTCCTTGGTTTTAATATGGCTGCAACTACTTAATTTGGGAATCTCAATGGGATATCTCAATGGGAAATGAGAAATGACATTCTAATGTTATATATTCAAACTTAGCTAACGATTCAAAATTCAAACCTCTGAAACTGAGTTAAAAACTGTTTTTTTTAAAAAAAGAGTATTTCCATCTATCCTTTATTCCACTGAAATTTGAAAACAAAACGTTGAGTGCACAATGTATGCCTTTTAGCATTTTGTTCAATTTTCAATTGATATATAATTTTATCAGTCAAAAGTATATCTACCAGGTACCAGTTTAAACAATAATACATTTTACACTGACACGTTTTTCACCAGGAATTCTATCTAAGTCTTCACTTGTAATTAGAAACACTGGGAAACATAAATATACAGTTATTTAGGAAAACAAAACAAAACAAATTCTCCTTTAGAGTCTAGAAGAATGATGATACAAGTGACCTTGGAAATTTTTCTTCCAGGTGGTTTAGAATCGTTGAAAAATCTTCAGAAACTAGTTGTGGACCACAATCAGTTAATCAGTACGAAAGGTCTTTGCAATACTCCTACCATTATATACCTGGATTGCTCACATAATCATCTTACTGAAGCTGAGGGGATTGAAAACTGTGGATTGCTCCAAATACTAAAGTTACAGGGAAATTATATAAGTGAGGTAATTGCTTTGAATTGATTTATATGATTAATGCAACGAATTTTTTTCTTTTGATGGAAATATCAACCACCCATTTTAAAAGCAGTTTTGATTAATTTTCCCTTGTTCTTTTTTTATTATCAGCTATATCTTATTTTCAGTTTACTTTGAACTATTACGTACTTTTCTCTATTTAAAAAAATATTTATCATAATTAGAATATTTTCCAAATAAATATAGTTTAACATTAGTTTTTCGTAATACCAAAATATAATAAATCATAACTTTTCAGTTATATTTCAGTATGTTAAGTGGGACCAAATTCTCTTCATGAAATTCTAATTAATATTATTCTTCATATTTTATAAAAAATAAATTCTAATTATGAGGTTAATTCTTAAGTAATTTTATTTATACTAAAATTCTTGTAACATAACTTTGATTTATGATACACAGTTTACCAGAATATATATATAGTTACAATATATATATATGTTGTTACTTTTAAATTTGGTTAAATGACAAAAATATTTTCTTTGCTATAAGCTAATGACCTAAATTTAAATGCAGCTTCCATCCTTAGCGAATCATGTTCTACTAAGAGAGTTGTACTTGGATGATAACAGCATTTCAACTGTAGAAGCACTTTCTTCATTTTGGCTGCCTTTATTACAGAACTTGACTCTTTCTCAGAACAGGTAAAAACAAGCTTTGCTTGAACAATAAGTGCAACGAATGATAAACTAAATGTGTAATCTTCATAAAAAGTAGAAAAGCTGTTAGTTTTTTCCAGCAATGCAGTGAAAGCGCATAATAATAAACACATACATAAGTTATAAATATAACTTCATAGATTTAAAAAAATTAGTGTGTTGCATACTCTTGAATTTTAGTAGACTTTTAATTTTCACTTATCCGACTCTTTGTTTCTTCTTAAAGACATACTTGTAGAAATCTCTCAGGGGAGGTTTGTTTATATTTGTAAAGAATATGGTCCTTGGAAAATACACGAGGTAGTTAATTTAATTCAGAAGGATGTCTCATTCTCTCAAATGGTACTTATTAAGTCAAGGAAGAACGATTTTTAATCTGCTCTACTTGCATGTCGTTTTGTAACTGTTAAGATTGATGTAAATTTGATTTCCCTAAGGATATAAAGTAACACTTAAAAAATACCTTAACATTAATTTGAGATGGGTACCTGCCACAGAAGATCCATTTGAAACCAGCAAACATCTGGATCTTTGCAGAGAATAACTGTCTGAAACCAGGAGCACAATATGTGTATGTCTTCTTCTGCTTAATATTTCACTGAGACATATTCACTAATATGATTAATTTGTTCATGAAAGGCACATGGAATAGGAGAAAGAAACCACCTTTAACCAGAAATTTCTTCTTTGAGTTATACAATTCTTGCAAAACAAGTGAACAAGGAAAACCCAATGTTAATATGCATATCTATTTTTCCTTTAAAAAAATAAATTTTATCTTAATCTCTGCCATAATAATGCTTGTCCTTTAAGCATGTATACCCCAAATGATTTAATTTCCACTTATTAAACTATTCCACTATTTGACAACAAATCAAAAATTGAATTTTATTCAAAAATCCCCGCAAGTTGTTTTAATCAGATCTAAAATATAAAAGATGATTTTGCTTTCAAAGGACATTAATTCCAAAGCCAGCTCTATCAGATTACACTGTTTAAGTAATTTGGGCCATCCACAAACCCATTGGATGTTTTCTCAATATTTCTGGGTAAGAAATAACATTTTAATAGAAATAGCTATCTTTAGATATATGCATTAAATCACTCAGTAATTGACATATCTAACATATACCATAAAAATTTATCTCAAGCCACACTGATGAGCATAATATTTTAAAAGGTTAGAAATATTTAAATCGTGATTTTTTTTTTTGAGAAATAATGTTTTTAATTTAATTGAGGGGGGATTCTTTTTTATTTTTATTTCCTAATTCTTTTTTGCCTTTAATTTCTTTGGACAATTTAAATCATCAAAGAAATAATCTACCTTTAAAAGTTAAAATTAATAGTAGTTGAAATGTTTACCCTACGAATCCAGTATGGCTAGGAATTATATAAACTACACTATTAAATTTTCTTTCAGAATTGATAACAATAAGTGGTATACTTAAACCAAACAATACTTATTTAGAATTTTGTTTGTTTAGCTTTATAAAATTTGGATATTGAGGTGGTGTTTGCTATTTTGGGGGCTAGAAAACAGAGTAATATATATCCTTACCCTCAAGAAATTCTTAGAAATAAAAAATCTTTTGAATTTAACTATATTAAAAAAGGTAAAATTATTATATAATATATGCTGTTTTGAATTTTTTAATAGTGCTGCTACCTTTATTTGAATATAGTTTTTGTGGGTCTCTCAAAACTCTTTGCACATGTAACCTACCATTTCTGAGAGGATGAAGCAAGAAGGTCTTAGGGAACCAGGGAAATGTGATTGATATGAATGGACATATATAGTGTGTGAAATTATTTCCTACAATCATAGTGAAAAATATTAACTGTAAAAAGTACACATCTTACATTAATCTTTTACACGTGCATTGAATTTTTCAGAACCATAGCAATTTTGGTAAAAGTGAAGGTCAGCAGATCTAGGTTTAAATTCTTTATCTACAGTTTATCTGTCAGTTGACATTGAACAACTCTGTTTTTACTACCTGAACTTCACTTTTTTTCATGTGTAAAAAAGGTAGTAATCCCTATCTTACCTATTTTATGAGGTTTTAATGATGAGCCAAAAGGAAAATGTATGTGAATACATTTTGGAAACCTGAGAAGAATTTTGTAAGTGTGATATTTGGATTTGTGGCTGGTATGTCTTTTAAATTGTGTATATTTTTCTTTTAATTTTTGATAAATATTTTCATCACAAGGAAGAAATTATGTGTCCATATGCTTTTTTTTCCAACAAATGAAATACATATAAAGAATGATACTTAGTACATATTGTTTGAAATACTTGTTTCATCCTGACTTCTGTTTTAAATTTTGGTTAGGACATGTGACTGTTTAAGTTTGACTCAGCGGAGTTCTAACTTGAAGACTCTCAGGCTTCATAAGCCTTTCTACTTCCAGTGAAATTCTAAGTAGGAGCAGAAAGGGGAAACTATTACCCATTGGCTGTTCATTGTACAAATCTTTTGCTTTTTGTCGACTTTGAAATTTATATCTTTTTTATGCCCAAGGCTAATGTGACAAGGTCAAATGGTATTAGGTTTTCACTAATGTCCTTTGTCTTTCTGGTTTGAATTTTCTTAGAAAAAAAAATATACACAGAATGTCAGTAAAAAGGAGAAGTTCTAGAGGTTTTCTTTTGTTTTTGTTTTGTTTGTTTTTTTTTTTTTTAAACAGGATTCTACTATTAGGTTTCTGCCATCCTAATGAATAGTCATAAAGGTGGATGAATAGCCAGTTTCTTGATGACATTTCCACAAAAAGAACATGACTAAAAGAATGGCTATCTGAAAAGATAAAATTCAATATTATAAAAATATTTGGTGAAAACAAATATTTCTTTACTTGGTATTTGCAAAAGGGATTTTTGTTTTTAACTCTGAAACTTTATTGGCTATTTTTATTTGATGTCTTCATATAACCTGTTATATATGTTACCTATATATTACCATATAACTTACTGGTTGAAAACAGAGATATTCTGAAAAAAGAGAAAAACGCATTATCGATTAATCTTTCCAAATCCTTTCAAGGGCAAAGACTTAGTATTATAAAAATATTAAAGGTAGAAAACAAATAAGAATTTTCTTGTTAATAAATACACGTGTTATAATTATATTTTTCACTTGAAGACCTTCAATTTGTCACTTATAATAATGATCTAAAACATGCCTGATAGGATATGTCATAATATTGGGGCTTAAATCCACTAATTATGTATTGTCAAAGTTTTAAGTTTGTCTTCCTTCCTTCCTTCCTTCCTTCCTTCCTTCCTTCCTCCCTTCCTTCCTTCCTTCCTTCCTTCCTTCTTTCCTTCCTTCTTTCCTTCCTCTCTTTCTTTTCTGTATACATGTGACATTTTAGTAAATTTTGCTGTTAAGGAGTGTGTGTACAAATAATGAAGTGTATGTGTAAATATAATAGCCAATATTTATTCACTTTTTCTTTTATTACCTTGGTTTTTTTCTCACTGGAAATTGTTTTTAAGAAGTACTGTTGTATAGGTTCAGTATAAATAGTAATATTATATGTAGGATTGGCTACATTCAGAAAGACCTTCTTCCAACCTATTATTTAGTCTATTTTTTCATCAGTAGTATCTTATGTCTCTTTGCTAATATAGAACAGGATACTACAAGAGAGGAATCAAGGGTAATAGAAAGGTTAGTTCTGTGCCAGACCCATGAGGCCTTGATTCACAGCATTACTCTGTAAGCTTCTGACCTTACAATAATAGTATTTCCACCACCCCACCCATGTCAAGGCAGAGAGCTGTTAAACACAAAGATGTAAAAATCTCCGCCAGGATAACTGGAGGGACAGTATTGAAAAAAGGAAGGGAGGGACGGAGGGAGGGGGAGAGAGAGAGAGAGAGAGAGAGAGAGAGAGAGAGAGAGAGAGAGAGAGAGAGAAGAGGAAGGAAAGAAAAGAAAGTAAAAGAACTGGAAATTAATGCATATATATATATATACATTTTTTTGTACCCAAAATACTTCTTTAGTTGAAGCATATTTTGAATAGTTATGGAGTTCCAACATTTATATGGGGGATTAATTCAGAATACTTTTGTATTTGTAATGTGAATATATATTTTTTGTAATGTGTCTTTTATTTTTTTATTTTTATTATTTATTAGTTTCAGGTGCACAAAACAAAGTAATACTTAGACGTTTATCATTTATATCCCTCACACTGTGAACCCCCTCCCCCCATCCACTATCCCTCTGACATCGCACCGAGCCATTACATTTCCACTGTCTCTGTTCCTAATGCTGTACTCCGCTTCTTGTAAGTATATACATACATATATATATATATACATACATATATATATATATATATATATATGTATAATTATAGTTGGCGTTCATTATTGTTCAGCTTCAGCTTCAGGTGTACAGTGCAGTGATCAGGCATCTACATCATCCCTGAAGTGGTCTCCCAAATGGGACATGTGTCCATTGGATACCCTACAAAATCTTTAACATTATTGATTACATTCCTCAAATTAATTTTCAAAACCCCGTAGCCATCTTGTGGTTACTGACTGTTTTCTAATCCCCTCACCTTCCCCCTTATCCCCACATACCCTCCCATCTAGCAACCCCCAGTTTTTCCTCTATGTCTCCAAAACTGTTTCTGATTAGTTCATTCATTTATTCTTTCCTTTAGATTCCACATATAAGTGAGGTCATATGGTATTTGTCTTTCTCTGTCTGATTTATTTCACTAAGCATAATGTTCTCTAGGTCCATCTATGTTGTTGCAAATGGTAAGATTTCTTTCTTCTTTATGGCTGTGTAATACTCCATTGTATAAATGTACCACAGTTTCTAATCCAGTCATCTACCGATGGGCATTTCGGTTGTTTCCATGTCTTGGCTATTGTGTATAGTGCTGCAATAAACATAAGAGTGCATATATATTTTTGAATTGGAGTTTTGGGTTTCTCCAGATAGATACCTAGGAGTGGAATTGCTAGACCATAAGGTAGTTCCATTTTCAGATTTTTGAGATACCTCCATACTGTTTTCCATAGTGGCTGCACCAATCTGCAATCCCACCAACAGTGCAGGAGGGTTCCCTTTTCTCCACATCTGCACCAGCACTTGTTGTTTGTTGATTTATTGATGATAGCCATTCTGACTGGGGTGAGGTGATATCTCATTGTGGTTTTTATTTTCATTTCTCTGATGGCTTAGTGAGGTTGAGCATTTCTTCGTATGTCTGTTTGCCATCTGTATGTCCTTTTTAGAAAAATGTCTCTTCATGTTCTCTGCCCATTTTTTAATTGGGTTGTTTGTTTTTTGGAGTTGAGTGAGTTTTTTATAAATTTTCAGTTGTTTCTGAAAATTTTATAAATTTGTGATATTAATCCCTTATCAGATATATCATTGGCAAATACCTTTCCCCATTCAGTAGGATCCCTTTTTGTTTTATTGATGGTTGCCTTTGCTGTGAAAAAAACTTTTTATTTTGATGTAATCCCACATGTTTATTTTTTCTCTTACTTCCCTCGCGCGAGGGGATATATTGCCTAAGGCAATATACATATTCAATGCAATTCCTATCAAACTACCAACGACGTTTTTCACAGAAATAGAACATATTTTCCTAAAATTTATATGGGACTGTAAAAGACCCTGGATAGCCTCAGCAAGAACAAAGTGGGAGGTATAACAATACCTGACATCAAATTATACTACAAGGCTACAGTAATCAAAACAGCTTGGTACTGGCATAAAAACAGACACATAGATCAATGGAGCAGAATAGAGAGTCCAGAAATAAATCCATACCTATATGGCCATTTAATCTACAACAATGGAAGCAAGAATGTACGGTGGGGTAAAGACAGTCTATTCAATAAATGGTTCTGGGAAACCTGGACAGAGACATGCGAAAAAATGAAGCTGGACCAACTCCTTACACCATATACAAAAATAAATTCAAAATGGCTTAAAGACTTAAATGTAAGATCTGAAACTATAAAATTCCTAGAAGAAAATATAGGAAGAAACTTCACAGACATTACCCAGAGTAAGAATTTTAGTGATATGAATATATTTTATATGAAGGAATTTTTGTTTTATATAAAGATTTAGAAGAGCTGGCTAAATTTTTATTTACAAATAGGTAGAGTAATGTGATATTATGTTTAGAGTAAGTATAGACTTGTCTTAATTAGAAATGTAAATGAACTAAAGTTAAATTTTCTTTCATAGTTTTTGTTTCCAATATGTGAATATTTTGAGTATCTCTTATGTTCCTTGCTTGAATATAGGTTCTTAATGATAAGCTTATCTTAGAAAATGATAGAAACATGTACAAATAGGAGGGGAGTTTATTATTATTAGAATTTGAATATGCATGAATTAATGAGTATTGATTTTAAATATTTGTATATTTCTATCAGATTTAAATCTATTATATTGATATAAAACATTTTCTATTATTGTGCTCCTTGGATGAATATTTCCAATTTAAAAATAACCCATCTGGTCAAAAAGTGAAAATAAATATTTTTATGAGTTCACCTCTTTCTTAATGGTTTAAATTATATGTTTGATTCAGGAAAAATATGTAAATAATATAAAACCTCTGTATATTTGGCTTTACACAAAGACAAAACAAAACAATAATAACAAAATACTCACTTATTTAAATCCCAAGTACACATTAAAATCCATGATATTTGTCATTGCAATTGGTAATTGCATGGTAATTTAGAAAATAATATAAATTTTCCATTATAGAATAAATACTTAAAATTCTATAATTATTATATTTTAATAAGTGCTGTTAATAAATGTTACTATGATTGTACCTTATTTTATAAATACAATTACATATATAGTTACATATAATTGCATATCATCATGAGGTGTGACAATTAAGTTCGTAAACTTGTTGCAATGAAGTTGCTAACCTTTCTTGATATCAGAGGGATTATTCATTAAGGATTTGTACCATCTGGAAAAACTGCTAACCAAGTTTACTATATGGAAGTGATGAGAAGGCTGCGTGTAAAAGTTAGATGAAAACGATCTAAACTTTTTGCCAACAATTCATGGCTCTTGCATCACAACAGTGCACCAGCTCACATGGCACTGTCTGTGAGGGAGTTTTTAGCCAGTAAACAAATCAGTGTATTGGAACACCCTCCCTACTCACCTTATCTGGCCCCCACTATCTTCTTTCTCGACCGGGAGATAAAGGAAATATTCAAAGGAAGACATTTGTATGACATTCAGGACAAGGATAGTATGATGATGACAGCTCTGATCGTCATTTCAGAAAAAGAGTTCCAAAATTGCTTTGAAGGGTGAGCTAGGTGCTGGCATCAGTGCAGAGCTTCCCAAAGGGAGTACTTCGAAAGTTACCATAGTAATATTCAGCAATGAGGTATGTAGCACTTTTTTCTAGGATGAGTTTGCGAACTTAATTGTCAGACCTTGGTATAATTGTGTTATATAAGTGTATGATTTTATAGTTAGTTCAGTAATATTAAGGACATTCTAATTAAAAATTTTCATGATTTATTTTTTATTTTTTCAGCTTGACAAAAATCATACCACTTTTTCATTTTGTTTCTCTGGAAAAGCTAGATGTCAGCAACAATTGTCTTTCTGGTAAGTTCAGAATAATATGTAATTTTAAAAAAATAGGCTTTTGAGTTTCTGTTTCATATATTGTAACGGGTTGTTTTGATACATGTGTTAATGGCAGTATATATACATATATATACACATACACAGTAAGGTATAGAGAAAGAAAATGTTCTTTTTAAGGTCTTAGGCTGGACCTAAGAATTAAACTGACACAAAACAGGAAAAAAATAATACAAGTTTTAATTTTTTTTTACATGCACATGGGAGTTCTCACAAGAAAAATAAAGACCCTGAAAGCAATTAGAATTAACCACTTAAATAGTGAGTTGGACAAGAGTAGTGAACATATGAAAAAGCAAAGGTGCTTGGGCTAATGTAGTTAATTGACTGGAAAAGTGACTAGGAAATCAGGGCTAGTTTAACAGGTGTGTACACATCTCTCTTAGCCTCTACTTCCCATCCTTGTGATAAGAATGTCTCTTTGCTCATGGTTTAGGGAGGGCATCTTTTACATAGGAATTTCATCTCCTACTTTAAAGAAAAAGAAGGAAGGTCAGAGTATCCCTGCATCTGCTGTTTTTAAGTTCTATTCTGGCATATAGAGGCTGCATGGCTTTAACTCCTTCAAAGTCATCGTGAAATAATATAATTAAAATTTTTTCCCACTTTTAAAATCATTTTACTTCCACATCTTTCTGGTAGGCCTAAGCAAGTGTCACAATGATATTTTAATTTTAAATTTATGCATCTTTTAACTATAAAATAAGTTTCTTAGTGTAGATGACTAAACAAACTTGTTTAACCTGTTGACTCCTAATAGGTATAGAGGAGACACCCATTAAAACTGTATTAAATTAATTACTGACATTTGAGACAAAATGGATGAATCTTGAGAGTATCTTGCAAAGCAAAATAAGTCAGAGAGAAAAAGATGAGAACCATATGATTTCACTCATAAATCTGAAAGAAACAAACAAATAAGAGAAACAAAAACTCATAGACACAAACAACAATGTAGTGGTTACCAGAGGGAAAAGGGTGGGGGGAGGAAAGTAGAAAAGGGTAAAGTGGGTCAACATATGGTGACAGAAGATTTCACTTTGGATGGTGAACACATAATGTGATCTACAAATGATGTATTCTAGAATTGTATACATGAAACCCATATAATTTTATTAACCAATGTTACCTCAATACGTATAATAAAAAAATGTACTAAATTAAAGAATGTTGATTGTTTAACTAATTCCCTCCAAATTTCCCCATCCCCATTCCCAGTCAAACCCCTCATTGAGATAACTCTGGTTTTAATTTGTCACCATTGGTTAATTTTGGTTGTTCTATATCTTTTTATTAATGGGATCAAATATTACATTCTCTTTTGCCTCCAGTTTTCTTTGCTGAGCATTCATATGATATTGTTGTTTATACATCAGTATTTTGCTTTTTGTTTGTTTGTTTGTTTGTTTGTTTGCTGAATGTAGTCCATTGTATTAAAATATAATATATCAAAATTTGTCCATTCTCCTGTTGATTGATATTTTGATTGTTTGGAGTTTGGGGCTAATATGATTATAAAGTTCCTATGGAACTTCTTGTACAAATATTTTTGTGGACATATGTTTTCAGATGTCTTAGGTAAATATGTAAGAGTGTAATTGCTGGGTAATACAGTAGACGTATGTTTAACTTTTTAAGAAACTGAAAAAACTATTTTCCAGAGTAATTATAACATTTTAAACCTCCACCAGCTATGTATGAGAGTTCCAATAGCTCCATTCTAGAGGGTGTGTCATATTTCATCATATTATCGCATTCTTGTTTTAGTTTGCAATTTCCTGATGAATAATGATAATGTGCCTCTTTGCATGCATTTATTGACGATATTTGTGTATTATTTTGTGTCTATTCAAGTGTCTTACCATTCTTTTAATTTTTTCCTTATGATTTGAATAAATTCTTTATATATTCTAGACAAAATACTTTGTCAGATATGTTTTGAAATATTTTCTCCCAGCCCTCTTTTGATGAAATTTATCATTTTTAATAATTATTGCCCTTTGTAGTATTTTCCCACCTCCAGACTGAGAAGGTGATTTTCTATGCTTACTTATAGAAGTTTTGTACTTTTAGTTTTACCATTGGGTCTATGATCCATCGCAGATTAATTTTTATGAATAGTATGAAATAAGAGATGAGTTCAGGTTTTAACATGGTTATCTAGTTCCAGCATCATTTGTTGACCAACCTTTTTTCATCTTTGAAAACCTGTGGTGTTTTTGTCAAAAAAATCGATTTACATTTGGTTCCTGTGGATGTGTTTGTATTAACTGCTGTTCCTTTAATAAGTCACATTTTTCTATATTTTTATATGTCTAGTGATTTTTAATTCTATCTTGAATGTTGTACATAATACAGTATACTGAGTCTGGATATTATTGTCTTCCTTTTTTTGTTCTTTCTTTTTTATTTATTTTATTTTTTAATTAAAATTTATTGGGGTGATGTTGACTTCCTTTTTTTAAATTTTTTTTATTAAATTTATTGGGGTGACAATTGTTAGTAAATTTACATAGATTTCAGGTGTACAATTCTGTATTACATCATCTATAAATCCCATTGTGTGTTCACCACCCAGAGTCAATTCTCCTTCCATCACCATATATTTGATCCCCCTTACCCTCATCACACACCCCCATCCCCTTACCCTCTGGTAACCACTAAATTATTGTCTGTGTCTATGAGTTTTTCTTTCTCATTTGTTTGTCTTGTTCCTTTGTTGTTTTTGGTTTATATACCACATATCAGTGAAATCATAGGGTTCTCTGCTTTTTCTGTCTGACTTATTTCACTTAGCATTATACTCTCAAGATCCATCCATGTTGTCACAAATGCTCCTATATCATCTTTCCTTAACGCCGAATAGTATTCCATTGTGTATATGTACCACAACTTCTTTATCCATTCATCTATCGAAGGACATTTTGGTTGTTTCCATGTCTTGGCCACCGTAAACAAAGCTGCAATGAACATTGGAGTACACGTGTCTTTATAGAGAAATGTTTTCAGATTTTTTGGGTAGATACCCAGGAGAGCGATTGCTGGGTCATATGGTAATTCTATTTGTAATTTCTTGAAGAACCTCCGCACTGCCTTCCATAGCGGCTGCACAAGTCTGCGTTCCCACCAACAGTGTATGAGGGTTCCTTTTTCTCCACAGCCTCTCCAACATTTGTTACTATTTGTCTTGTTGATGAAAGCCATTCTGGCTGGGGTGAGGTGATAGACTTCCTTTTAAAGTTTGTTAAAAATAATTCTCTGAAAGACAGTTAAAATATAAATGAGTAATTTTGTTTCTGTCAGCCTTAATTTCATTCTCTTCTAGGACAAGTCATTTTAGTTTTCAATGCTTAGTGCATGTCTCTACCCCAGGCATTTTCTTCACTCCTAATGCATAATGCATAGTCTTTCTGAATTTTAGCTAAATCACTGAGATATTCAATTGGGTTTCATTCTGGCGAGGCTGAAAGACAATGAAAGCAATGTCTTTCATTGCTGCATGACCTTGAGCGTCATCATTCAGCTCTCAGGCCTACAAAAGGTGATCTCTGCTAGGTTTTTCAGAGTCTTGCCCTGCCTTGTCCAAGGACCTGTGGTAAATTTTCACATAGACTTCTTTCCCCAACTCTCTCCCCCACAACATATACACACACAGCTGCTTTTCAGTACATTTTACGTCCAGCTTCAGTTATAATTTTTGCATTCTTTCTCAGCAAAACAGCCTCATTGCTTGGTCTCCACTTTCCTGCTCTGAAGTGGTAAAATGCTTTCAGGAAGAATACCATTGCGATTGTAGGCTCAATATGTATGTTTGCATTCTCTCAGTCAGGGTTAAAAACAGGTGCTTCGTATATATTGTAGAGTTTTATGATTGTTTTCTGTGGGATAGCAATTCCAGCATAAATTTCTCTGTAATGTACCTGAGATGGACTTACTATTTTTACATTTGAAAGTTTAATAGGTCTATGTAATTCTATTTAAGTATATGCTCAATTTTACCACTTATCCTATTACTTTAGATTTTCACTTTTTCAGATTTTGTGTTCACAGTCTTCCATAAACTCTTTCAAGCCCTTTACACACATTATTTCATTTAATTCAGACCCTATGAGATAGTTATGAAACTAATCATAAATCAGTTGTATGATTTGTGTAAGTTCACACAGCTGCTAAATAGTATAAATAAATATTCTGACAGCAGAGTCTGTGGTCTTAATACAGTGTCCTTTTAAAATATGTTATATATAAAACTGAAAACAAGAAAAGAATAAGACAAAAAAATGAACAAACAAAAACTTATAGACACAGACAATAGTTTAGTGGTTACCAGAGGGTAAGGGGGATAAGGGGTGGTAGATGAGGGTAAAGGAGATCAAATATATGGTGATGGAAAGAGAACTGACTCTGGGTGGTGAACACACAATGTGATATATAGATGATGTATTACAGAATTCTACTCCTGAAATCTATATAATTTTACTAACAATTGTCACCCCAATTAACTTTAATTTTTTAAAAAAGCATATTTTCTGCATAGAAATAATTTTTGTTTATATTCTTTAATAGCTACTTAAATAAAATGATCATTAATCTGTGAAGACTTTATCTGAGATGCGTTTCATAATGATTCTTATTATTTTTGTAGATCTTACAAGTGCCATAGACGGGTTTAATGCATGCTATTCTCTGTGTGAATTGACTCTCATGGGAAATCCACTTCTTCAAGAAATAAACTGGAGGTAAACAAATATTTTTGCACCCTATGCACATACTTTATTATAGTTGCAGAAAACATAATTTGATGACAGTTGTGTATACTAATTGCTTGGGAAAAGTTAATAAAAACATAAAAAAGATTCAAGACAAAAAGGTTTTATAAAAAAAGTTAAAAATATCTTCAGTCTAAAATAATTTTTTGCATAGGTATGAACTAATGCAAATTTGAAATAATAATTCTGATCCATATAATTGATTATGTGACAATTTTAATATGGTGTTAACTTGGGTTTTATATTTATAGAAAATGTATTTGTTGGGAATTACTGTGTATGAGTCATCTAAATCACATAGCTTGCTGCTTAAAATTATTTCCTTTCTGCCTATTATTTGATTTTGTTTCAATTTCTTAAAAGAGATGTTTGGTATCTGTTAAGTATGTATTATAAGCATATCTGAGTTCATGTCTCTCGCTGGAATACTGCAGTATCTAGATGTAAATGAAGAAAAATGTTTTGTAATTTTTAAATAAATTTTCTTTTATAAAAAAGGTTTTTTTTCTAAATTGAAAGTTATATTATGCTAACACCTTTTCCTAAAATTGTCTAGCGTTTTTTCTTATAATCAACTTTTTTGAGACAATTTACATAGAATAAACTTCACCAATTTTATTTATGAGTATGGATCTTGTGTAAAATCTACCATAGATAAGATACTGGATATTTCTGTCATCTCAGAAAAATCACCTCATGTGCCTTTGCAGTCAGACTTCTCTCTCCACCATCTTTATGGTTTTTGTTGTTTTTGACCTGAAGTCTGTCATTCTTATCTTCATTTCTCTGTTCTTGGATACTTTTAAGATTTTCTCTTTATAAGCAGTTTTCCTCAATTTGATTAGTGTGTTTTAGTGTGATTTTATACACCTTTACTCTGCTCAGGATTAATCGAATCTCTTGGATCTGATCAATTTATTGTTTCCATAAAATTTGGAAATTTTTTGGCCTTTATTTCAAAGATTATTTTTTCCCCTGCCTGCTTCCTATTTTGTCCTACTAGGACTCCAATTTACAAATATTATACCACTTGAAATATCCCAGAAGTCGTTATTTCTCTGTTCTTTTATTTAGTATACTTTTTTCCTGCTTGTTTTTCACTCTTAGTAGTTATTGCTCTCTTCAAGTTCTCTGATACATTCTTTCTATTTATCTACTCTGTAATTAATCCCATCCATACTATTTTTCAGTTCAAATTTCAAATGTTGTGTTTTTCATCTCTAGAAGTTTCATTTATGTATTTCTTTTTAACATTTGAAATTTCTCTCCTAATCTTGCTCATGTTTTCCTGAATCATCGTGAACACAGGAG
Source organism: Rhinolophus hipposideros (assembly GCF_964194185.1). Classification (NCBI taxonomy): domain Eukaryota; kingdom Metazoa; phylum Chordata; class Mammalia; order Chiroptera; family Rhinolophidae; genus Rhinolophus; species Rhinolophus hipposideros. Next base: position 78,417,391 of record NC_138055.1, read on the forward strand.
AATATTTATTTTTTTTTTAAGATTTTTATTAAAAATATAGTTAGCATACTATATTATACTGTTTCAGGTGCACATAACAGTTTATAGTTCCAACATTTATATAGCTAAAGAAGTGATCACCGTGATAAAAATCTAGCAACCATCGGCACCATACCATGCTGTCACAATATTATGGACAATATTCCCTGTGCTGTACATCACATCCCTGTGACTTAGTTGTTTTATACCTGGAAATTTGGACCACTTATTGCCCTTTACCTTCCCCTTCTTTTTAATTTTTCAGTTACCATTGACATTCTGTATTATTTTATATTAATTTCAGGTGTACATTGGTTAGATGTTTATATAATTCAAGAAGTGGTCCATTCCCTGACTAGTGTGTTACTCATCTGACACTATACATAGTTATTTCCATATTATCGATTATATTCCCTTTGCTTTATTTACATCCCCATGACAATTCTGTAGCTACCAATTTATACTTCTTAATCCCTTCACCTTTTGCTCCCTGCCCCCCAGGTCCCCTCCCATCTATCAACCAGATAAATCTAGTACCCATCAGATACCATACGTAGTTATTACAATATGATTGACTATAATCCTTATGCTATACTCTATATTCCTATGACTACTTTGTAACAAGAAATTTGTACTTCTTAATCCCTTCCCCCTTTCATGATTCCCTCAACCCCCCTCCCATCTGGCAACCATCAAAATGATCTCTGTATCTATGAGTCTGTTTCTGTTTTGTTTGTTTATTTTGTTCTTTAGATTACACATATAAATGAAATCACATTGTATTTGTCTTTTACTGCCTGATGGTACTTCGCTCAGCACAATGCCCTCCACGTCCATCCATACCACTGCAGATGGCGAGAACCCATTCCATTCCATAGCAGAGCAATATTCTACTGTATATATGTACCACCTCTTCTTTATCCATTCTTCTGTGAACAGACAACAGGCTGCCTTAACATCTTGGCCATTGTAAACAATGCTGCAATGAACATATGAATGCACACATCCCCTTAAAGGGGGCATATATTTCTTTGTTTCCTCATTTTGGCCTCCTCTCCATGTTTGTTTCTTTGTATTACGTAGGGATGCTCTGTCTCCCAGGCTTGCCAGGTGGCTTTAAGTACTAGGGTTCCTGTGGGTCCCAATGGCACAGTCTCCCTGGTCACCTGAGCCAGGAATGTCCCTTGTGTGGGTTGTGTGTGCCATCTTGTTATAGTTGAGCTTTCATTGCTGTGGGCTTATCAGTGGGTGGTATTGACCTCCAAGTTGACTGGCTGTGGGATTTGGCTTATGAACTGCTGTGCTGGGGCTTACTCCAAAGAGTGGGATTCACCTCAGCAGGCTCTGGTACCTGTTGAGACTGCCCTTTGGGTGTGCCAACTATGGGGCTAATTGGGAGGTGCTCTGCTGTGGTCTGAAGCCAACCTCCAAGTGTGTTGGTTCTGCTGCCTCTTGGGAGGGACTCCAGGGCAGATCCAGGTCAGTCACTGCCTGTAACTGGCAGGGGGGTACCTGGTAGTAACTACAAAGTGATCCACAGTTGTCTGCTGCTTATGCTATATCTAGAGGTGTGAGGGAGAGGCCACACTGCAAACCTAGGATGGCTGCCACCAGTACTGGGCCTGGAGTAGCTCCACAAAAACCCAGGACATTCTGAGGCCTGCTGCGACCTGCTGGCTCCTGTAAGGTTCAGCTGCTGATAAAGCCTCCTACAGTAAGTATGTTGGGTGAGGGAGGGTCTCAGTGAGTCAGCAGGATGGAGCAGTGGAGCTCACAGGCCAATCAGATTCAGATTTGGCCTGTGGGGGTGGGTTCAACACAGGAAAGTTGGCGCCTACCTGCTGGCTGCTCGGGAGAAAGGCCCCACACAGGGCAAATGGGGACTGTCCCTCCAGTACTTGCCCTGAAGTTACACAACTCAGTCTCTCCCCATATGTCTCCGAGACTCCCAGTGTCACCATTTCTCCACCACAGCCCAGGGTGAGTGCCTGTGTGGGCCCTTTAGGAGGATAGCTGGATTTCTCACGGCTTTCTGTCACAGCCTGAAGTTATAGGGCTTCTCTTCTTGGGACCAGAACTCTGGGCTCGGGAGTCTGGTGTGAGTGGCTGGGGTCACTCACTCCTTCATGGAAACCTCTGTGGCCAAGATATCTCTCCTGATTTTCAATCACCACACAGGTGGGATTAGCCCGTTTCACATCTCTGCCATTCCTACCAGTCTCTCTCTGTCTCTTCTTTATATCAGTAATTATAAAACTTCTGTTCAGCTAGACTTCAGATGGTTCTCCAGGTTGATTGTTCTATAACTTAGTTGTAATTTTGATGTGTTCACAGGATGAGGCAAGCACAGCGTTTATCTACTCCACCATTTTGGATCTCCTCCCACTTCCCGAAAATGTTTATAATAGCTGTTTTAACATTCTTTTCTGCTAGTTCTATCATCTCTATCATTTTGAGATTGATTTTCATTGACTTATTTCTGATTCTTGGTCATATTTCCTCGCTGCTTGCATGATTGGTCAATTTTGGTTTCATTCTGGACTTTTAAAATTTTATATTGTTGATTTCTTAATTTTTTCCCTTTAAATAGCATCTACTTTGTTTCTGACATGCAGTGGCTAATTTACTTGGAATTAGTGATATACTTTCAAAGCTTGCTTTTAAGTTCTTAAGAAAATCTTTAGACTAGTACTAATTTAGCCCCAATACTACAGTGCTGACTTTCTGAATATTCTCCCTGATGCCTCTTATACATATTTTTTCAGCTATTGCTGATGAGACTTATTCCCAGCCATACATGGTTTCCTGTGATTTTTCTGCCTCTTGCTTCCCAGTGGTTCTTTTACTTGTCCTTACACAGATTTGTCTCATACATCCTCAGATCATTACACATTTACTCAAGTCCGGGTGAATTACATCCCAGAATACTGAGACTTGTGTATGTCCACTTTGTGAGGTTTCTGGTGATGATTCTGGCCTAACCTGTTGTCTCGTTTAATTTCCAACAGGATTCGTTAAATGGTTTAACATGATTTATTGTACAATTGACATTTGTGTCTTATCAGGTATGGGTACATCAAGGCAGGACAGGCCAAGAATATACAGGGCTAATTTAGCCTAATTTTGCAAGATGAGTTGGCAATGTGCTAAATGTAAGGAAAGGCAAATGTTTACTAAAATTCAGGTGGAAAATATATTTCAGGATCCTCAGAGTTTAGATCAAGTCAGCAAGTCATATTAATTTTATCAGGTAGTGAAAATACAACATTTATAAACAATATATAGACAAGGAGGAATGAATGATTTTTAAAAGGGTTGTTGTGACATCTGATTTAGGGCAAAATAATAGACTCTTTGCCCTTATTTGGTTTCCCTGTGATATATAGCCATAGTCAAGACTTCAGAAGGAATATAATATATCTTAAAGAGGAATCAATTATCTGGTTATGTTTAAACTTTCTGTATCTGATTTAATCCAACTGTAGAACAAGATAAGAGAGTCTAGGGAGTAGTCTCTGTTCCTTCCCTTGTCTGAGGCCACTGCAATCCTCAGACACTCTCTTTCTGTATATATTGACTTTCAGAATTTGTTAATGCTTCTTTGGTTAAGAAAATAACAGTACTTTCACACTAAGTCAAACACCTGTGCAATTTACTTCTTAGTTAACTTGTATATCACAGTAGAGTTACTGTCTTTGCCAGAAAGCCTTTTTCTTTCCTTTTCTTTAAAGCTTGGTTTTCACATAAATTTCTAATGTTACAGTTTTTTCTTAGGGAGACCTGGTATGCATCCACATGTTTTAGAATAGAATTTGTCAACTTCTACTTTAGAAACATGTTTCCAAGTACAATTTAAGCTGTGTAGCATAGAGGAAAGGGTATAACCCAATGCAATGATTATCAGAGTTGTATCTCCAGACCAGCACCTTCATCATCACCTGGAAACCTATTAGAAACGCAAAAATTTGGACACTGTCCAGACCCACTTAATCAGAACTTAAGGAGGGATGGCCAGTCTTTGTTGTAACATGCTCTTTGGGTGATTCAATGCATACTAAAATTTGGAAATCACAGTGTTTTTAAACAAGGACTTTCTAACTCTGCCCTATTCTGAGTAGATCTTGGTCAAGTAACTTAACTTTTCTATGTCTCTGAATCCTCATTGGTAAAATGAGGATAATAATAGTACCTGTCTTACGGAGTAGTTATGAGAATTTAATGGGATAATACACACATTTTTTTGAGAACAATACCTATGACGTGGTAAGCACACACACAAAAATCTATTTTCCATGCCTAGGCTAACCAGATCATTATCTATCTATCTATCTATCTATCTATCTATCTATCTATCTATCTATATTTATATATCTGTCTATCTATCTATCATCTATCTATATACATATACATACATATATATACACACACATATATCTATATATTTAGTGTGTATATGTTTAGTGTATATATAGATATGTATATATATTTAGTGTGTATATATATATATATATATATACACATATACACACACACTTAGTGCATACCTACTATATGCAACCAGTGTCCTAACTTGTTGGACATTATAAAGGAAATCCAATATAATCCATTATTTGAAGTCATTTTATAATCTTGTTAGAGATATAGAAGGTATGATATCCGTGAAAACTAATAATGATAGCAAACAAATAGCATTTACTTTGTGTCCAGCACTGTTTTCATTTAATCCTCACAATATGCATAACAAAATAACCACCTAGTATATCCATTTTATAGTTAAAGAAAATAAGTCACAGACAGGCTAAATAACTTGCCCAGGGTGACATAACTAGCAGGTGGAGGAGCCAGTATTCAAACCCACGCGGGCTGGGTCCAGAATCTGTGCTGTGAACTTAGATTTCAGTACCTAACACAAGTGTCAAACTATAGTTGTAGGCAACAGATATACTTTAAAAATTTGGAAATACCACCTTAATTTATTGCAACTAAGAAAAACAGTCTTTGCTGAAGAGGCAAACCTTGAATTAAACCTCTAAAGGTTGGTAAGTTTTAAAATCAAGTTAAAAGCAAAAGAAAAAAAAATCTTCTGATAAGGAAATATCCAAGAAAAGGCAGGAATGCGATATGTGAGGTCAGACTCTTTTAGCAGGCTACTCTATTCAGGTGTAAAGTGGGTATACTGGGAAATATCATTGGAAAGATATAATAAATCAAGTACTTACACAGTGTGTCAGAGAGTGGGCTAAGTACTTATACATATCACTTTACCTCACAGCAACTCTGAGTTGAGTTCTGTAATTATCATTCTCATTTTACAGAGGTATTTACTGAAGCTTAGATACGTGTGATATGCCCAGCTATGATGTGAGTAAGCGTCAAGGGAGGGATTTGCCTTCAGAAGCTTGGAATTGAAACACTATGCTCCGTTGTTTCACATGATGTATTACCACCGGATTGTTAAGGGCCCTGTTTGCTAGGATTAAAAAGAAAGACTCCTTTACACTGTGCTCATGGAGGGGGACTACAGCATCGTTGATATATGTTTAGCCTTGGAAGTAAACTGCTCAGGTGCATATCTAGTTCCACCATTTCCTGTTTACCTTGCAAGGGTTATTTAATCTTATATATCTGAGTTTCTTCATCGATAAAATGGGTATAGTAATCATTCCTACCTCATAGGATGTATTCATTAGGGTATGCTACCAAACACTAGACACAGAACTCAATGCATTTTAATACAATAAAAGCTTATTTTTTGTTTACGTCATATCTGATGTGTGTCCTGCCTAATCTAAACAGACTCAGAAACTCAGGCTTCTTCCATTTTGTGCCTCTATGTCATGCAACCTCAATGTAATCTGGCTTTTTACAGTAGTAGATTGTGGTGGGAGACAGGGGAAAAGACCACAGGGAAAACAACAATTGACATTTAAACACTCTCCCATCAAAAGTGGCATTGATCATTACTCTCATATTCTATTAGCTGTAACCAGTCATATGGCCAAATACCTACAAAAGAAGCTGGGAAACATAGAGAAGCACATGCATATCAAAGTACACTATACAGACCAAGTCTATAATGAGAAATAAAAGTAGATAGTTGTGCTCATTATTCAAAGCAAGCTCTTTAGGGGCACTGGGTTTTCTATTAGGTTTTGGGCAAATAAGACATGAATTCTCTTGCTGATCTGGTATAAGTTTCCATCCAAAGAGCTGCCATGTGTCCACTTGCAACAACTAGAAACAAACCTGCATCCTGAATAACACTTGAGTTCATTTATTTTTATTTCTGTTTGTATGGAGCATAAATATTATTTTGTTAAATAAAATATTCTCGTAGTAAGTATATTTATAGGTTTATTATAAATATATAAAGATATTCACATTTTACACTTACTAAATATATATACTTTACAGCTTTAAAATATTTAATTAGAAACAATCAATACTGTAAGAAAATAGGTAGTGTTTATATAATATTACAAATATACATGTAATTTAGCTATTAAAATTTCTATATCTAAATGAACTTTTCTGGACTAAATGCCAATTTGAAAGTTACCTATCGAATTCCACTTAGATTAGTTGGCCTAATACAGCTTTCATAATTTTAAAATGAGGTTAATTTATCTAAAAGGTTAGTATCTTGTAATCTATAAAATATGGATTCGTTAATGAATGGATCAACTCAAACTTTAAGCAGTGCATTCCAATGAACTTTACATAACCCCCTGTTACCAACAAAGGGATTAGTTGTAGATTTTCCCAACTGGCTTCTTACTTTCATGTCTAGCCAGTGATAACATGGACAAAACTGATGTACTAAAAAAATCTTTTTAAAACTTAAACCACAGACCCAGTTTGGAATCTCCTTTGGGAATGTGTTTCATTCACTAATGATTAATAGGGCTTGTTAAGTGACAGAATATTCACCAGGAAGTTTTCACTAAATGAAATATTGATTCAGCCCTTGACTTGGAGGAGCCCAGCTGGAAAAACTAATGTTGAGATCCACAGTATTCTTATACTTCATTTCCAACATGAATCAACTTGTTACAGCACTTTCTAATACATTCATCATAGACTCTTATAAGGCTGCAGTTGAATTTAATTAAGTCCAATCTATACACCACTAACTTACACGGATCTGAAAACTGTTTCCTTATAAACAAAACAAAACAAAACAAAACAAAACAAAAAAGAAAGAAAAAAAAAAAGAAGCACTAAATCCACTCTAGATATTTGTTATATAAATCACACATTTCAAGAAATTGTCACACTTTTGAAGTTCCCAAGTGAACTAAATTTTCTATCTTAAGGAAATTCAGAATATTCTGACTACAATACATCATTTGGGAACTTTTTCCATAAAGATGATAAATAGAACATCAGAATATTCCCAAGGTAAAAATTCATGCCCTATTGGCCCACATTCTCTAGAATTATTCCCTATAACTAAAATGCTGTACTTAATGATATCTGTATCAATAACCATGCCCAAATTATAGTATTTTGTGATAAAAATTATCATTTTGCCCTTTGTAGATCCACTGTCAGTTAGCATCAGAATATTACACATAATGACAGTTGTAACATCTGGAAACAAACCTAAAGTCCTGTATTACATTTGAATTTATTTATTTTTAATTATTTTGTTTCTCAAGGGCATGGACACTTGTTTTATTAAGTAAAATATGCTTGTGGTTAAATATTGTTCTGTTTATTAATCTGATAAAGCAAATTCTTTTTTTACTCTATGATTGTATTAAATGATTTGATAAAATGGCTCTTCATTTTATCATCAGTTATTTCTGAACAGAAAGTTTGTTTCCCCTATATATTTGATATGTACTCTCTAATTTCACTGTTAAATACTTTTCTGAAAAACCTTTCATGCAATTTATATAAAACCGATGGCTGTGCTAACCAGTGAACACATTGTTGGACTATAACTGCCCAGGTCTATAATACCCCTTCATTTAGCAAGTTCTTCTGATATCATTGGTATATAGGTTATTCTATAAGTTTCCAAGAAAGCTGTATTTTTCTTGAAAATTAGAGACAATTATTACATGTTTAGAATTTCAGAGTTGTTTTTTTAAATTTAAACCAGAGGTCTCTAATTGTGGAGTGCTGTGTTGCCCTCTATTTTCTTCCTAATGTGGTGGTTCTTATTCTTTAAGGTGAAGAAGAAAGGCTCTATTTTAAAAACAGAGATTCCCCCAAACCCACCAGTACATGTCTTTGGTGTAACTGAAGATTCTGCATTTTATTTATTTATTCATTCATTCATTCATTTTTAATCAATTGCTTTAATTAAATTAGGGTGATCTAAGTTTACAAATTCCCATCCATAGGGTACTTTTTAGTATTTAATGAAGAGTCACTTCTTAGGAATTAACTAATAGTTCCTGAGATGATATAGTTCATTGAGTCAATAAAACCTGGAATTATATGGTTCTTGACTTTTTCTGTCTGACTTATTTTGCTTAGCATGATAATCTCAAAATCCATCCTTGTTGTAGCAAATAGCACTATTTTATCTTTTCTTATGTCCCAGTAATATTTCATTGTGTATATATATCACATTTACTTCTATAATTATAAGAAAGAAGTTGAGATATAGCAAGAGACTAAAGAGAGTCAGAAAGATATCTACCATCTACATTTAATATTATTCTACTTGAAATTATTCTATTTTATCATTAACAAGATAACAAATCTTTGGAAAACCAATGCTTTGCTTGGTTTTATCTTTTCTGCAATATTTTCCTTTACATTTGTGAACTGAAGCTGGCTTCACTGTGAAATTTGTCTTCACATTCAGTGACTTTTATTTTCTAAACATTTTAGTACAGTAGTTGGGTTAAATCTAGCTGTTTTGATTTTTTTCTTTCATATATATATATATATATATATATATATTTAATTTTTATTTGTTGGGTTGACATTGGTTAATAAAATTATATAGGTTTCAATTGTATAATTCTATAATACATCATCTATATATTGCATTTTGTGTTCACTGCTCAGAGTCAGTTCTCCTTCCATCACCATATATTTGACCCCCTTTACCCTCATCTATCCCCCTCCTGGAGAGTCTAGAGGGTTCGGGTAACCCTCTAAACTGTTGACTGTGTCTATGTTTTTTTCCCTTGTTTGTTTTGTTTGTTTATTTTAATTTTATATCCCTCATATGAGTGAAATTATATGCTTCTTGACTTTTTCTGTCTGACTTCTTTTGCTTAGCATGATAATCTCAAAATCCATTCTTGTTGTAAGAAATAGCAGTATTTCATTTTTACTTATGGCCCAGTAATATTCCATTGTGTGTGTGTGTGTGTGTGTGTATATATATGTATATATATATATATACATATACATATATATATATACATATCACATTTTCTTTATCCAATCATCTACCAAAGGAACCTTTGGTTGTTTCCATGTCTCGGTCACCATGAATAATGCTGCAATGAACATCTTTACAGATAAATGTTTTCAGACTTTTTTGGAAAGATACCCAGAATAGTGATTGCTGGGTTATATCATAATTCTATTGTTAATTTTTGATGAACCTCCATATTGTTTTCCATATTGGCAATACCAGTTTACATTTCCACCAGCAGTGTATGAGGGGTCTTTTTTCTCCACAACCTCTCCAACACTTGTTATCTCTTATTTTGTTGATACCCTGTTTCCCCAAAAATAAGACCCAGCCGGACAATCAGCTCTAATGCGTCTTGGAGCGAACCTTGATATAAGACCTGGTCTTATAATATAATATAATGTAATATAATGTACTATAATATAATATAATACCGGGTCTTATATCAATTTTTGCTCCAAAAAAACTCATTAGAGCTGATTGTCCGGCTAGGTCTTATTTTGGGGGAAAAACGGTAATAGCCATTTTAACAGGTGTGAGATGGTATCTCATTGGGATTTTGATTTGCATTTCCCTAATAGCTAGTGAGGTTGAGCACTTTTTCATACATCTGTTCGCTGTTTATATGTCTTCAAGGTAGAAGTGTCTGTTAGGTCCATTTTTCAATTGGATTGTTTGGCTTTTTTTGTTGTTGAGTTGTATGATTTCCTCGTATATTAAGGATATTAGCTTCTTATCAGAGTTGTTGTTTGCAAATATCTTCTCCCATTCTGTTGGTTGTCTCTTTGTTTTGTTGATGATTTTTTTTTTTTTTTTTTTTTTTTTTTTGCTGGCAGATGCTTTTAAGTTTGATATAGTCTCCTTCATTGATTTTTGCTTTTACTCCCCTTGCAATCTTTTTAGTAACTACCCTGCCGGCTTGGAGGCACACATAGAGATCCAGCCTTGAATTCTCATCTCAGTGGATTTAGAGGGACTAAGTTAAAGAAGAGATGTGTTAGATCCTGTGGTTCTAAGGCAAGAAAGTGCCTTTCTTTGCTAGACACATCCTCAGTTAGCCAAAATGAGACCTGAAAGGTGACTGCCGAAGAGAGTCTCATCGGTATTACTGCATCTGCACTACACTGTGGGTCTTGGATCCTGGTGAAAATTTTAATATGTCCAGCAGCTTCATCTTATGATTTAACCAGAAATGATTATACCCTAAAAGAAAAAAAATCAGCTTTACCTAACTCCTAAGAAATCCAACATATAATAAGAAAATCTGCTTTATTAATTTTTCTTATAAGATGCATCTATTTCAAAGACAAGAACCTGTCATTGGCATACCTCATTCCCCCTGCTCCTCACGTCCACTCTGGAGACAAAGTCAGAAATTTGCTTGGTGCTCAAAGAATTAGAACTGTTGGTTATTCTCAATGACTTTCCTTCAAATTATTGAAGTCTTATATTGACTCTTCTATAGTTTAGGAAATTTAATCTAAAGAAACAGGAACAGTAATAGAATTAAAATATCATCCTTTTTAAGTTGGATAAACAGTACAGTCTTAACTTTAAGTACCCTTTATTGTCTCTTCTCAAAAACATAATTTTATACCTGACATTTTGTAATTATAACTAAATAAATTATTTTGACATTATAGTTGTGTCTTGATAAACTTCACTAGGCACATTGTTGAAGATGTAAAATACAGTGGAGCTTCATTAGTAATGTAATAAACAATTTGGTAGGGTGGTGTATGGATAAGATAGTTCATCTCTCCATTATGTTTTTTATTTATTAAGTTTATTGGCGTGTCATTGATTAGTAAAATTATATAGGTTTCAAGTGTACATTTCTATAATGCATCATCTGTATATTGCATAGAAACAACCAAAATGTCCTTTGATAGATGATTGGATAAAGAAGTGGTGGTACATATACACAACGGAATACTATTCTGTCATAAGAAAAGATGAAATGCTGCCATGGATCTTGAGATTATTAAGCTAAACGAATAAGTCAGAAAAAGTCAAAAATCATATAATTTCACTTATATGTAAGATATAAAACTGAAATCTCCATTATATTTTCATTATTGCCAGTTTCACTTTCAGAGAGTAGTTTTTCCCTGCTTTGAGAAGAGCCTTGGTGAAAAATTTCATTACGTTTAAAATTGTATCTCTGTGGTAAATAACTCTGATTACCTCATCAGCTTATGATGAATAGATATTATCTTAATACAGCATTCTGCTTTTGAACCATATCTTAAAGTGAGTCCCACCAGAAACACAATATATGTCATTTATTTCACACTTTGTGTTAAATGTGTTCTTTTGGGGCAAACAAACTGGTAGTGTCAAGCCTACTAAAAAAGTTAAAAATATCTGGACCCAAACTTTCTTAATTACCTCGGACTCTTTGTTAGCAAAGCATTAAGCTTTTTATCTGCTTCTTAATATTGTAAAATATCTGATAATTGCTCTGAAGATCCAAATTTAATTATCTTCTCTCTAATCTTACTTAAATATTGGTAAAGTAAAAAAGAAAGGCATTATTTGTGGAGGGTAGGGAGTTAATTCATCATCTCTTTTTCCAGAAAATGAGAAACTTTAGTGTTCCTCTTTTGGACTTTCGTGTGGGGAAATGGTTATACCTCTCTTGTGATTACTTTTATTTACTATCAAGACGACGAAGATCATAGCTATACAGAGGAATACGTTATGCTTTTTGTTGGCTTTAGTGACTGTTGCCTTAATAGAATCCTTTCTTAATAAAAAATATATTAAAATTATATTTTGCAACTGTGCTTGTATAAATGGATATATCAATCCTGACTATATACTAGCTAGGTAGAAGAAATACCTAATATTAAGCTGTCACTGGAGTTTTCCTTGTTGAACCTTAGCATGTGGTAATCTTACTTTGCTATCCTTCACTTAGTGTTTAAGAACTGTTTTGTTTTTTAATTAATAAACTTTATTTTTAGAGAAATTTTAGATTAACAGCAAAATTGAGCAGAATGTTCAGAAGGTTCCCACATGTCCCTTTGTCCCCACACACGCCCACACTATCAACATTCCACATCAAAGTCATACACTGTTTACAATCGATGAATCCGTATTGGTACATTATTATCATCCAAAGTCCACAGTTCACTTTAGGGTTCCCTCGGTGTTCTGTGTTCTGCGTTTGACAAATGTATAATGACATATATCCACCATGAATATTACACGGAATAGTTTCACTGCCCTTAAAATCCTCTGTGCTTCACCTATTCATTCCTCATCTTAATCCCTGGCAATCACTAATCTTTTTTGTCTGCTTAGTTTTGCTTTTTCCAGATGTAACATATTTGGAATCATAAGAGCATATAGGCATTTTAGATTGCCTTTTTTCACTTGGTAATATATACCTAAGGTTCGCTCATGTCTGTTCATAGCCTGATAGCTCATTTCTTTTTAGAGCTAAATAATGTTTCATTATATGATACACCACAGTTTATCCATTCACCTATGGAAGGGACTCTTGGTTGCTTTCTAGCTTTGGCAAATACAAATAAAGCTGCTATAAACAACTATGTGGACATAAGTTTTCAGTTCATTTGGGTACATACTAAGGAGCCTGATTGCTGAATCAAATGGTAAAAGTATGTTTAGTTTTGTAAGAAACCACCAAACTTCCTTCCAAAGTTGTAGTACCATTTGCATTTTCACCAGCACGTAATGAGAATTCCTGTTTCTCCACATCCACACAAGTATTTAGTGTTATGAGTGTTTTTCATTTTGGCCATTTTAATAGTAGGCAGTGGTATTTCATTGCGGTTTTAATTTGCAGTTCCTAAAAAGTCATTACCATACCCAAGGTCATCTAGATTTTTCCTATGTTATCTTCTGGGAGTCTCAGAGTTTTACATTTTATTTTTAGGTCTGTGATCACTACTGTGTTAATTTTCATGAAGAATGAAGGATTTTAGTGTAGATTTTTTTTTTTTTAATGTGGCTATCCAGTTGTTCTAGCACCATTTATCTTTTCTCCATTGCATGCAGTTGCTTCTTAGTCAAATATTAGTTAACTGTATTTATGTGGCTCTATTTCTGGGCTCTCTCCTTTTGTTCCATTGATCCATTTGTCTATTCTTTTTCCAATACTACTACACTGTCTTGATTACTGTAGCTTGATAGTAAATCTTGAAGTCAGATAATGGTAGTTCACTAACTTTGTTCTCCTTCAATATGGAGTTAGATATTCTGGGTGTTTTGCCTCTCCATATAAACTTTAGAAGTTTGTTGATACCCACAAAATATCTTGCTGGTATTTTCTTTTTTAAAAAAATTGTATTAAGTTTATTGGGGTGACATTGGTTGCTAAAATTATACAGGTTTCAAGTGTACAATGCTATAATATGTAATCTATATATTTCAGTGTGTGTTCACCACCCAGAATCAAATCTCCTTTCATCACCATATATTTACTCCCTTTGCCCTCTTCTTGCTGGTATTTTGATTGGGATTGTGTTGAATATATAGATCAACTTGCAAACAACTGACTATGGACAATATTGAATCTTCTTATATATGAAAATATCTTCATGGGACATCTTTTCATTTATATAGTTTTCTTTCATATATTTTGTCAGTTTTGTAGTTTTGCTCAAAGGAAGTGTGAGTTTTTAACTAAAGAATTTTACTCACTCAAGATGCCCATTTTGGCCCTGCAACCATCAATAGTAGTAACCTTGTGAAAAGAGGCCAGCACTCTCCTTGGGAAATGCTTGGAGAGTACTTCGAAATGGCTAAGTTTGGTGGAAAATTCTTGCTGTCTGACCTGGGTTTTCACAGCATTATTCTTTTAAGTTGATACTGACTTTTGCTCATAACTTTAAAAATTTTATTATTAAAATTCTTAGCAATTTCAAGGAGAGATAACATAATTTTCAATTTCGCAAACCATGAGAACCAGGGGAATCCTTACCCTTCTTGTTTTAGCCCTACTCTCATTATATTTTACCAAGAGATACAATCAGAATTCACCTTTATTTCTCAAATAAACGGTAACTTTTAGTCAAACTCTTTCAATTATATTTTTAAAGTATATCTGATATTATTATTTTTATAATGTAGCCTTTTATTTACTCCCTGCCCAAGTTTCCAACTATTTGAATTTCCCATTTATGTTTTTGAAGAAAACAGTTAAATATATGTTAAGAATGCTAAAACTCGTTTTGTACATGAGATGATACCATAAAATTTTAAGACAAATTTAGCAGTATAATTTTCTCTAAAAAATCAATAACTATTTCTGAAATACACTCTGTACTTATTTAATAGGCATATTGTTATTATAGATCTACACTCCTTTTTCAAGGTTTTCTCTTTCATGCTTTCAATAGGCATTCTCTGCTTAAAACGTTACCTGCTCTAAGAATCCTCAATGGTGAAATGCTAAACTCTTTTTCAAAAAGCCACACTGAAGAACACTATGAACTAGAATTGGAACGATTCCGGATACTTTGTCAGTCCCAGATTAGAGAATTCAAATTACTAGTTGAAAACTACGTTACTGGAAATGGGTAAGACTGTTTGTTATCTTTCCCTTGCCATAATGAAAAAATATAATGCAATTTGTATTTATGATTAAAATATATTGTGATTAACACAATTGTATTTTCTTTTTATTAGAACAGTGTGTTTTAGGGATATTCTTCCTTTAAAAAAGTCTCATTTTTTTTATTGTTGGAATGCTATTAACATGTATTTTGAACATAATTTCAAAACTAAAATCATAGAGAAAATGAAGTATGAGGATAGCTACAAGACAATATGTAAACATTCATTCAGTCATTCAATTAGTCAGTCATAAATTTATTCAACAATTGTGAACAAGGCACACAATTAGCTAATTATACCCTCAAAGAATTCACAGATTAACATAAGAGAGAATTAGATAAATAAACAGTTACATGGGGCAAGGTAAATTTTTTAATACCTGCAATGTGTATTATATATAAGGTGTGTTACACATATATTTATATGGTAATATAAAGCAGTCAACACATGTACATATTCAGAGGACAGAAGCTGAGATTATAGTCCTAATAAAATATCAGAGAGAACTTTCCATTCCCCATCCCAAATTCTGAATGAACTAGTATGAATGAATTGCAATTGATCCTTCTGTAACTGTATTTTCTAATTTGCATTGCTCCAGAAGATAAAAATGAAAAAGGATTCGTATTTCACTTATGATGACACTCCATTATAACTGGAACAATAATATGTGCTTCCAAATGACTAAGCTTAATTACTAGATTAAATGATTAAATTAAATTTAGATTAAATTTAGGTTTTTCAATTCCATTGGACAATTTATTATCATTGAAATTTTAGCATCAAAAATGGAAAATAGAATATATTTATATGTTTAAGCATAAACAGTGGTAAATTTAACAGCTAGCCATAAACATTTGCTATCCCAATATTGAATTGAACCTCTCTGCATTATTAGCCAACAAAATTAATGAAGTACGAACTATCAAAAGTATATTGGAGGAGTCTGCTAACATCTAATAATACCTTTGTGAACATAAGGACTGTCTAATTATTTCTACATCTTAGGAAATATAATTTTCATTTTGTACGATACAGATAAAAGTTTTATGTTTATTTATATCCTGCATTGTTTCAGGAGAAAAACTTAAGGCAGCTTGGGCTATATATTAAATATAGTCAGAATGTATATATTGAAAGTCAGTAAAATTAACAAAATAATAAAACAGAAATAAAGGAAGGTAAAGAAAATGTAGCCAAGAATAATGTTCATGCAAGTGTGAAGTCCTTTACATTTGCTATTGAGAGCCATAAATCTAGTGAACAGTTTGATTAATTACACAAGCTATAACCTCAATAAGATAAAAATACAACAATTGTTCAAGAGAATCACAACCATTTATGTCAAAGTATTTCAATTTTCTTTGCAATGTTTTTTTTTTCCAGAGAAAAATGGGAATAAAAACTTTCCCATAATATAAGTTCTCTGTTTAAAAGTCCAATACAAATATTTTGCATGGCAAGTGTCAATGTAGAAAGTACTTTTAACTTTATTTCATAAATAACTTCTCCAAATTTAGGCAGCCATGATGTCTCATGTTTATGGTAATAAAAGCATGGATTTTTCTCATTCATTTGTACCAAAAATACCAACAATAAAAATGGTTCTGAAATTTCCAGACATTTTGTCTGGATTGACAAATCTAAATTAACTAAACAAGTATTTTCGAATTTTGTTAGAAATCAGGTCAACTTTTTGTCTAAATAACCTGAAATAGGTTTTTAATGAATGTAGTAATAAAGTTTAGCATTCATGTCAAACCACACAGGGAACATTTCAAAGCTTATACAGGTTTTATTTGATGATATGTTTCTTATTATTAAATATTCTTATTATTTTCTCAGAAATATATTCACCTTGGATGCTGCAGAAAATCTCTGTCATTATTTTAAGAAATTGATGACACTGAGTAATGAATACCGATATGCACATGAACACGGGGATATAAGTTTTGCCAAGACAGATGAATCAAAAGCCCAGCAAAATCATTTGGCTCCTACAGACAGTGATATCATACTGCAGTATGGAGTTCTCCATTCTTGTGCAAATGAACATAAACTGAACTCACCAAATATTTCTGAAAAAAGCATGGACTCTGGTTCTAGTCATTCTCCATTAACCAACTCCTCCTTGTATGAAGATATGGAAGAAATAAATCAGGAAAAAACAGACAAGAAAAGAGAAGACAGTAGGGCAAGAAGTATCCCCACCAAAAGAATCACATTTGAGGAAACAGTAATGACAAGTTCTCTGCTGAGAAATCACCCAAATATTGAACATTGTGAAAAAATGTAAGATTCATATCATTTTTATTTTACAGTTGTGTATGTTTTATTTTTTATAGATAATATTAAGTCAGTGTTACTAAATAATAACCTGGTAAATGATTTAAATCATTATATTTCATATTAATTATCTTAATTATGTTTTTATGATGTGCACAGATTATTAATTATAGTATAGTATAGTATATATAAATTTTGACAGGTTCTGATTAATTGACTAGTATTTATTTAAAACGAGTCAATGTAAAATTATTTTTCTTCCTTCTAATCTCTAAATAATTAAAATGAATTTTAAGGAGAAATAAAACACTGTTATTCTCAAAATAATATTAAAATACTTTCTAAATAATCTTTTAAAATACACCTTTTCAAGTGCTGTTTATCTGCTTATTGATCTAGTAAACATTTAATGAGCATCTATGCAAGTATGAATGCATGTGCTATAACTTTCTTTGATATACAACTTTGTGATTTGGGACAATATTCTTCAAGATTAGTCACATACACCCCCTTCCAACTGTTAAACACTTTTAAAAAGGAAATGGTGGCTTTAATTTTTTTTTTCTTTTTTTTAACAAGCAAAGATTGTTTTTTACTATGGCCTGTCAACTTTTCCTGTTTTTACTTTGGCCTCATTGTAAAGCCAACAATATTTAAAAGGGTCAAATTCAGTTTCTAGAACAAGTGCTGAGCAAGGCAGCATGCAGGATATCACAGTAGATAATCTTGCTTTTCCCAATTTTCATTCTTTCAGTTGTCAATGTAAATGGTAATTTCTTTTCTGGGAGCTATATTAAAATGTTTAATATACTGAAACTTACATATATTTCCTAATGCAATTTTCCTTTTAATTTTACTGAAAAGTTTATTAACATCCTGATTTATATTTTACCAACTTATTTAATTGATTGCTTTTGCTCTATAGGGAGGAAAAATATTTTTTTTCTTCTGCCCTTCAAAATTCTTTGCTGGGACCTCTGTAACAAAAGATAGATTAATGACAGAAACCCTAACAAATTTATTTAATATGAATTTTATGTGATATGGGAGGCTGCATAGAAAAATGAAAACCAAAAGAAAGAGTTAAACCTGAGCATATTTAGGTTTGATGAAGAGTGGAAGGTGTTGGAAATATATGATATGACAAAGGATATTAGCTAAGAATAGTAAACTACGGGAAATTTAGCAAGTCTTCTTCATTCATATTCCTGTTGTCCTTCACCTTTGGATAAGAATACTTTTCCTCTGTGGAAAAGAGAGAGCACCTCTTACGTGGAAGGCTTATGACTCACTTCTCCAAAAGGTGAGAAAATCCTTACTGCACAAGCCTTTTCTCAGATTCCTTCAGATTAAAATATTCAGTATGCCAGGGTACCAAATTTGGGGGTAGTATGTGAGAAGGACCAAAGTTTTACCACCCCAAAATGCCATGTGGGATATTGATTTTAAGCAGATAGTTAGGTAACAAAATACTTGGAAGAAACCGTTGACTCTCCCCCTTTACCTGACTAAAGGAATTCAGGTGAAGAACCTGCTCCAGGAAAGGGGATATCATCACAGATCATTACAGTTTGATATAAACTAATGTGTAATAGAGAGGAACCTAACAAGGCCCATTTATTTAAAGTCTATTCTGTGTCCCTTTGTTAAATATGACCTAGCAACCCTTTATTTACTAAACATTTGCTTTTCATCTCCATGTGAATTGCCTTTGAAGTCCCAAACCATGACTCCCCACCTTCTCTGTAGCCCCAGAATGGCGTATAAACCTCAAGTATCCAATGCCTCTTTGGATCTCGTATCTTGTATCACTGCCGAATACACATCCATAGTAAACTTGCACACTTTCTCCCATTAATCTGTCTCTGTTAAATTTGATTATTAGCTTAGCTAAAAGAATTAGAAGTGGGAGGGAAATTATTTTTTGCACCCCCATACATGTCCTGAATCCCACTAACTCTAAACATGTAATATACAGATGATGTATAATAGGGTTGTACACTTGAAACTTATATAATTTTATTAACCAATGTCACCCCAATAGTAAAATACAAACTTACATGTGTAGATATATACCAATGTATTTGCTGTTTATTAAAATCATTTTTATAATAGCAAAATGGGAAACAATCAAAATGTGCATCTTCAGAGACTGGGTAAAATATGTAATGTAGTCAAATAATTAATGCACCTTTAAAGAGAATGAGGTAGACAGAGTGAGAAATGGCCTCAAGAAATTATGTAAAAAAGAAAGTTCTAGAACCCAAAAGTAGCATGACCCCATTTATGCTAATGATAGCTAGGTAGATAGGTAGACGATAGATAGATAGATAGATAGATAGATAGATAGATAGATAGATAGATAGATAGATAGATGAATAGATATGCAAACTATCACACATATATAGAGAAAAATTTGAGGACCTTCAACTGCTCAACTGTTAAAAGTTAGCTCTGGAAAATGGAAATGTGGAAAGATATTTCACTTTTATCATTTTAAAGCTGAATTTTACAATGTGGAAGCATACCTTTTATAATAAAAATATTAAACAAAACCAATTGAAAATAAAATGCCACTCTCAAATACCTAAAAAATAAAAAAAGAAATTTCACATTTACAATATTTAGACATTCTTAATCCATGGTTAAAAAAATAGCCAAATGATGATAATAAGGAAGGATGGAGAACTGAACATATAGACAAACCGAAGACCTAAAGAATAAAGGGAAAATCAAATGTGTACCCACTTACTGAATGAACTTTGCCATTCAATGATTCAGGAAGAATCTCTGTCAGGTGTGTAGAATTTTCTAAGTGATTTATGTATGTTTCTTATGCTAAGAACATTTTTATTATTATTTTGGCTAAAAAAATTGATGATGATAATGATGATGATGATGATGATGATGATGATGATGATGATGATGATGGTAATAGTAATAATAGGAGTTGTTTTTTCTCAATATGAAGAGCATCCTAAATTAAAGAAGCCCCAAAGTTAGCTTTTACTGCTTTGAATATAGTGAAAACAATCTTTGTGTTAGAATATATTCCTAATCACTGAAGAATATATTCCTAATCAACCTTGTCCCCACCACCCTTTCCCCCACCTTTGGAAAACTTTAATGATATTGGACTGAGGAATTCAAGTATTCAATGACTGGTCAGTTTTAGAAGAAATTCATAATTACAATCAGTGAAACGTGTATGTATCTGTAGAGAAATGTATGATGCTGTCTCAGGTTAAATGTGTTTTCTTTAAAGTGTCTCATTCTTTATCAGTTATGCATTGCAAGTATGTTTTCAGATTCTTTTCTTTGTCACCCAAAGCACCTATTATAGTGTTTTAAAATTTTCTAACTCATTTTTGTTCAGAAGATGAAGGAGTGAATTGATGGTTGAATGACTGAATGTGAATTATACCCATAGCAAAATTTACAAAGTTCGGTTCACCCTGGAGAGAGGAAATGATTTGATGGAATGTGATGTTAAAAAGCAAAATTCAACCAAGTAAATTTGTGGTCTAATTGGCTTTATTATTAAAAGATTCATGAATCAGGTAGCATTCCCATCTAGCAGCTAGAAGGGGTTATACAAAAAATAGAAGGTTTTTATAAGAAAAAGGGTAAGATAAGGGAGCTAGTAACAAAAGAAAGAAAGGATTATTTGGGGTCAGGACATTTTTTCTTCAGGGGAAGAGAACTGAAGTGTTTTGTTGTTATTGTTGTTGTTGTTTGTTTGTTGGTTTGTTTTATCATAAAGACTGCCTCTTTCTCTGGGGGATGGAGAGAGCCCGTATGACAAATTACCTTACTGGTCTGGTGCTTGATCAGAAAATCCAGACTGGTTGGGTAAGATTATGTTTCTGGGAGAGGCTGAAACTGCAGTTAGATCAGGTATGAAATCTAGGTTTAGTATCATCGTGTTTTTTTTTAGCAGGAGTGATACCATTTTGGCCCTGTGTTTTCTCTTTAACAGTGATTATTTTTTTCTGAGTATTAGAAGTACATGTAATTTATCTTAAGCCAGAAGTTTTATCCATTAACTTCAATTTTCTATTCATAGCAAAATAGATTGAAGGCTTCTACAGGCTTTAGGTAAAATGCTACTGCTGCTGCTGATGGTGATAATGATAACAATAGTAATAATAATATTAATGATAATAATAATAATGTAAAATCCGAGAAAATAGTCACATCATTCCTTTCTAATTTTCCATAAATACATAACTATGAGAAAAAATCAGTCATATCTGGCAGAGTTTATCACTTAACTCCACTTTGCTTTAAACTCACTAGTACAAAGAAGGATAAAGTATCATTGGCTGTGGCAATTATAAAATTATGGAAAACTGTTTCAAGGGAGCACTGGAGAAGGATACTAAGCAAGAAAAGCTTCTTCATATGACTTTTAAACTAAACTGGGGAATCAGAAGATTAAGACAGAGATTAAGACAGAATAATTAGCATTTTGACTATACTCTATACCTTGATAATATTTCTGCAATGATCTGTGTGGAAAAGGACAAGACATCCAATTAGGAAGAGTTAAATAATTAAGCACACTGAGAACCCACGTACAATCAAGGTACATTGCTATTCAAGTTTTGCTAATGTTATTGCGCATCCAAGGGGGATGTGGAAAAATCACGGCATGGATTGTTTCAGTGCCAGAAATTGGCAAATACACATGTAAGCTGGCAAAATTTTATTGTGTGATTTAAGTATTTGTCCGCAGACAGGGAGGAAAGTGAAGCTGGTAAAGACCGGATGGATTGGCCCTTCCTCTCCAAATCTCATCTCTCCATTGTGAACAGGATCCCATCCTCTCTTGCCAACTCCACATTGGCTCCTATATATTTATCCCCTCTCTTCTGAATCACCACTGGATCAACATCCTCAGTATCATTCAAAATCTAAATATCTCCTTCCTTAAAAGAAACAAACAAATACCCTTGTACTTAGATCCCTCTCTAAGTGACTGGCCCATTTCTGTCTTTCATACTATCTTTACTTCTATGACTGTAGTTCAACAAAAGATGCAGTCTTATTTTTAAATAATACTTCATGCAGTCCATGTTTACAGGTATAGCTTATGAAGACCTCTTATCTTCAACTGTGTATTTGTAGGTACTAAAAATGTTTTCTTTTCTCCTCTTAGTAGTATGGCAGCTACGATAATCCAAGCACACTGGCGTGGTTACATTGTGCGCAGACAGCTTCATTTCTCTACAAAGCGACATACTGCTGCAACAGGACCCATGGGATCCCGTCCAAATTCCTCCATCAGGAATCAAACTATTTTAAAGAAAGAAAAAAGAGAAAATACTGAGACTATCCAAGAACAAAGGGAAAAGGCTGCTATTCTTATTCAGGTTACTTTTAATCTTTTGGTGAAATAGTATTAGCCACCTTTCACTTGGTTATTCTGTACAGCAGACAACCCCAAATCTTAGTGTTTTACAAATAATGGATTTATTTCTTATTCGTGTGACATGTAAGCTGTAGGTTTGCTGCAGGTCTTCTGTGTCTCTGCTTAGTGTCTAGGCTGAAGCAGTAGTCTATAATTTGGAAATACTATTCTCATGCCTGAGGGCCAAGCTAAACCACACAATCATATTTAAAGCCTCTGCTCACATGTATCAATTGTCACATATGCTAACATTTGATTAGCCAAAGCAAGCTTCATTTGGCCTAATCTATACAATCGTTTTTAGATGCATGTTTTAAAATATACTAAAATAATTGTTAAAATCCTTCAAATACACATTTAACTTAAAAATTAAGAAAGCAAATAGTGAATATGCGTAGACTTGATTCAACCTCACCAAGACCAGATTTCAGAATGAAGTTCAACCTGATCATATTCTTCCTTTATTTCTTTACTCAGCAAATATTTTTTAGAACCAACTATTTGTCAAGCACTGTTCTAGGCTCAGGAAACATAACTATGCATAAAAAATACAAGATTTCAGCCCTCATGGGGTTTACATCCTGGTAGAAGAGGCAGATATGAACTAAATAAATACATAAAATAAGGTCTATAGAAATTCATGCTACTACACCTGAACTGAATCCTATTAACTAAACACCAAATTGGGCCTTCCCTTTATTCACTCATTCAGAAATTATTTTTTGGCACAAAAATTTCACTAGCTTACCTTCTGTTAAGATGCACAGTTAATAAATAACTATGCTAGATAGTGATATAGTACTAAGGGAAAAATATAATGTAAATCAGGAGAAGTGGGATAGGGAGTATCAAGGGAAAGTTTATCACATTAGATAGGATGGATATGGGAGACCAGCGAAGATGACATTGAAGGCAGTGAAAGATGAAGCCATTGGGTATCTGGAGAAAGTTTATTCCAGGCAGAGGAATATCAGATTCAAAGGCACTGATGTAGGAGCATACTGCAGTGTTTAAAGAGCAGCAAGAAGCTAGTGAGACTGGAGAGTGATGAAGGGGAAAACAGTGATACTTATAAATCATACGTCATTATAATGATTTGGGCTTTTAGTCTGAATGACATGGGGAGATATTATAGGAATCTGAGCAGTAGACTCACGTGATCGAGTTTACTTTATGCCGTGATTATACTGTAGGAAGGCAAGAATGGAAGCAACAAAATCAATTAGAAGGCCATTGCAGAACTCCAAACAAGAGATAGTGGCAGCATGGGCAAGAGTGTCAGAGTAGAAGTGATAAGAAAATTACATTCCAGGATCTATGTTAATTTATTTTGAGGGTATGCATATATACTTTGAAGGCAGAGCTTATATTATCAATTCATGAGGAAGTGGTATATGAGAAGTAAGGAGGGCTCTGGGATGTATCCAAGGTGTTGGTATAAGCAACTGGAAGAATAGCTTTAAAATGAAGTTGCTGACTTTGGCTGTTAAAGTGATAGTTTTCAAGAGAATTATCTTTGCTTGGTTCTAATGAGTATATTCAGTATTTCAGTGGACTTGATTTCTCCGGACTGTACTCCTAAGGCAAAGCCTAGTCCAAACTGTTACAAATACATGAATGGTGGTGGGAGCTGGGGGAGGGTAGTGGGTTCAAGGTAACTCTGAGGAAAAGAAAGAAACCTCAGGTTCTATCTCAAAATATGATTCTGCTGCATGAACAATGAATGTGTCATGCAGTCCAAACTCTCTCTTATCATCAGCTGATGAGCAATACATTTTTTTTTAGCATTGACAGTAAATAGATATTCAACTTTTGCTTCATTTTGTTCAATAAAGAGAAATACATTGCTTTATAAGACAAGCTAGTTCAGTGAGGGACATCTCTGTGGAATGTTCTTTTGAACATTTTGAGCTTATTTCTGTAAGAAAAGTAAGCATAACTTAGCTTTTCTTTGCAACTTAGAAAACGAGTCTATTTTGTGGTAATCATCGTACTTAAAGTCATAGAAGTCAGGTCAAATTCCTTTTCTCTTCTCCTGAGTACAATCATCTAGTTTTTAAAACCTTTCATCTTAAAACATGAATACTAGGCTGCCCAACCATCCTGGGGAGCAGAGCATGATATAGAAGAAACTGCCTAGGCTTTCCTTTATTTTTGGTTATGTTTCAGAATTTTTCAAATTTATTTATTACATTTATCAGGGTGACGTTGGTCAGAAACATCCTAGGCTTTTGAGCATGGAGATTTCATGAATGACGTGGTGAAGACTGCTCTCTGCTCACTAAAACTTACCCTCTTCTCTTCTTCCTAGCATGCAGCCAGCTTTCCTCGCACTTTAGCACTTTACTATGGCCCCTTTTCTGAGTTCCAGTCAATAGAACATGACTGAAATATATGTGCATAACTTCCATATTTGGCCCTAAAACTTCCCACTGACATTTCTCCGTATCCTTTTCCCTTTCTGGCTGGCTGAAATACAGACAGCCTGTGAGGCCTCCATGAAAGTTGTCTGTTGGAACTGCAGTCTGCAGAGCCTGGGTACCTGAATCATTTTATGTGAACACCCTCCTCCACCATGATCTTGTCTATCCTCTCAATGTTTGTTAGGTTGTCAAGAAATAAACTATTGTTCCTGAGTTATTCTACATTTTTGGATATTTTTTGTTAGAGCACTTAGCTTACCCTAACTAATATGAAGGATGTCAGATACACTTTGAGAAGTAGATAGTGTTCAATGTAAATGTGGGAGGTAATGGAATTTCAGGTATAGATGACCGTGGAAGAAAAAGAACATAGGATTTCATATTACTGGAATAATAAGAAGCTGTAGTGCAAGTAGACTACCATAAGTACTAGAATATAAGGAAACATAGGAGGAATGTTGTCAGAGATGTACGAAAGATTGTAACACAGAATTAGTGTATGGTATGCTCTAGGATGGGAGTTGATGGTAGTTGGAGAAGAAAAAGATATGAGATGTGTCGAATCCAGATATAGTTGTCTGGCCAGGGAATTGATTTGAACATGTGAAAGATGAATTAATCATAGATGGATTACCGGGAGGAAACTTGAAGCCTTGACAGAAATAAATAAGTTAGAAGAAGAATCTGAACATCACTTGTCACACATGTATATTACCATCATTTCTCATCCACGGAATAGAGATGACTGCAACTTGAATTCCTGATGCACATAATTGAGGGAGATAACTGTAAGTATCATACCAGAAAAATACACACTATGGATTATAATCTAGAGCTTTGCTGAATTTCTATCACTGATGAGTTGAGCTGGATCCACTGTGAGCTTCAGGGAATAAATCTTTGTCACTGAAGGCCTGGATTAAAGAATTCCCTCTCTACCCACTTTTTCCTGGGTCTGTACCTAATGTTGATATCTTCTGTCATCAACTCTTCTATAACCAACACACTTCTCCCTTCTCCTTACTAGATTATTTGAAACAAATCCCAGATATCATTCTCTTTGTAAATAAATCAGTATAACTTCTATAAGATCTATTGTTTTAAGTATAACTGCAGTACATTACCAACCTAAAAACCGACAATTATTTTTCAAAATCACCAAATATTGAATTAATATTCACATTTCTCTACTGGTTCATAAATGTTTGTTGACAGATTTTTCTTCATCAAAATACAAACAGGGTCATCACTTTGCCATGAGTTTATTTGTTACTTAAGTCTTTAAGCATATGATAATCCCTTCTCCCCTCTTCACAATTTATTCATTGAGGAAACCAGGTCTTTTGTCCTGTAAAGGTCTATGTTCTCTGAATTTTGACAAATGCATCTTTATTACATCATTTAATATGTTTCTTATTCTCTTGTTTTCTGTAAACTGACAGTAAGATCTAACATTTGATGTGATTTGGGTTTGTTTTTTTCATTGAGAATACTTCATAGGCATTGGTATATAGCAGTGAGGAGGTACAAAGTGTCTGGTTGCCTCTCTTTTAGGACTATTAGTGACCATTGATAATCACTGCCTAGATCAGTTCTTTTTTAATGATTTGCAAAATGTTCATACTCTATATTTTTTTATTCATTTGTTAACTAATATATGTCTATAAAGAGAAACTTTGTCTAATCAACTACTTAGTTAAACTGAGGTACAGTTTATAAAAGGCAGGTCAAATGCTTGATGCTCTCCCTTTATTTACCAATTTTTAGATCAGTGAGTTTTGCTAGCAGCTTCCTGAGATCACCATAATGTGTTCTGTCATAATGTACACAAACATTTTTAAAATGTATGATATATCTAATTCCATTGCAGTTATAATTTTTATTGGTACTCACATTGTCCTTTGTTTAGCCAATGGTAGTCTATTCAAGTTAGCTTTTAAAACACAATTCAGTAGTCTTTGAAAGTTCCTTTTCTTTTTAATGTGACATCATGTTCCAGGTTCGTTTTGCATACATTCTGCCTCAGGCCAGAATTCAGTCATTGCTGCAAATATCCTTGGTTCCTTTAGTGGAAATAATATTTAAATACTCCAGTCTGGGTTGTAGGAGTGCTTTAGGATTTTTAGGACTGCTTATTGCTACTAGTGAGGTCATTGTTTTTAAATTTTTTCAATATACTGATCTTAAAAACACATACTTTTAAGAAAAAAATATATGGATTCATACGGATATTTTAAAATTAAATTTAGGACTATAGCATTTTTACTTATTTGATTTTATATTTGCATTTCTTCTATAGAAAGTCCTGGTTCCTAATGACATTAACACAAATGCTCTTTTCCTCGCCCACTCCCATGGGGTGTGTGTGTGTGTGTGTGTGTGTGTGTGTGTGTGTGTGTGTGTGTGTGAGTGTGTGTACGCACATACATACTGGAAATAAACAAGGGAAACACAAATGAGAAAAACAGGCTATTTATTCAAGGTGTGTTGTAGCAAAGCAATCAGCTGCCATCACTTGTCATTGGTACAGACTCGAGGGAAGTAAAGGGAGTGGGAAATTGTTATAGTGGGGAAGAAAGAGAGAGAGAGGCCTTAGGCATGCTCTCATTGGAGGTTGTCGGCCTGGGGAAGATGGGGGCAGGCCACTAGAACTGGGGCATCTGATATGATTGGTTTGGGCAGCATATTTAGCTACATCTAAATATGGTTGGTCCCAAGTTAGAAGAAGTAGGGAGAAAAAATAGGAAAGCTGGCAGTCGTTGACCAAGTCTTGACAATTCTTGGCTAATAGTTGCAGAGGTTGTGGTTTGGCTTCCTAGTCTGTTTGCTGCAGAGGTTGTCATATATAGTCTGTCCATTGTCTGTATTTTCCACTTCTCAATATATATATATTGAGAAAAAAATATATATATATAAATATATATATATATATATATTTTTTTCTGATTAACAATATCAACATTATTACTAACATGATTACTGAAAACATATGTAAGGCATTTTTTATAGTTAAATTTCTCTTTGGAGTATATTTCACTAGGGATCAATAGATTTAGGGATGTAGTCAAGTAAGTCTATTTTAAAGTCATTTTAAATGACTTCAACGTGGTTATGCCCACAGCATGAAATATAGTTTTATATTTTTCTCATGAATTTTTTCACATTTATTTGTTTTACAATAATCTTAAGCACGTGCACCGTTCCGAAGTCAAATCCAAACAAGGTATATTCAGTCTAGCTTATATTGCTGTAACTTCTACCTGAATTTCTCCGGCTATAGTTAATTTTTTTTATAATGAATTTTATGACTTATACTTTGACTTTTTAAGTATTAGAAACCACATATACATATATTTAAATACATATTTATATAACTTATATATTTGTTATATATTTATATACAATCTTTCATAGATAAATGTTAACATGAATTTATCTATGAAAACAATTAAATATGAAGAGATAAAAACATCCCATTCTTTCTACCTCGTTTTTTTACACTTAATATATCCTGAAGTTCACTCTCTAGCTGCATATAAAGATACTCATTTTTTAAATATATGGTGACAGAAGAAGATTTGACTCTGGGTAGTGAATTCACAATGCAATATATAGATGATGTATTATAGAATTGTACACTTGAAACCTAAATAATTTTATTAACCAGTATCACCCCAATAAATTTAATTTTTTTAAAAGCTGTGATATTTTTGGAGTTACAGTTAGGAAAGCTTTCCCTACTCCTAAGTTATTGAGGAATCTGAATGTTTTGAAATCTATTATTTTGTGTTTAGTTTCTTTAAAAATGAAATCAGTTAATTGTTATGGGTGACGATACCACTTGTCTAACATGACCATTTATGTATAGTAAAATTTTCCTAAATTTGTGTTAGTTTATTTTATACATAGTCATCTGAAAATTAGCAAAACTGGTTTTCCTTTGTATCTCTTTCTTCTTAGTTTAGAGTGGGTCCTGGAGGAATTATCAGATAATTGATTGGTTGACCTACATGTGCAGTTGAGGGAGTTTTAAAGATTCTTTTCTGCTTACCACAAGGAAAGTCTCCTGAGATTCAGAACTTTAGACACAGGCAGTTGTTTAATTTATCTTGCAGTTCTAAGTGTCACATAAAGTTCAAAACACAGATTACTGAGCCATTAAACTAAAGTCTAAGATGTTTTATCTTCCTAATGGGATAATACAGAGAATATGGTTTGGAGTTTGATCTATAACCTTGTATAACATGCTTTAAATTTTTGTTTAGGCCATTTGGAAGGGCTTTATTTTGCGAAAGAAACTGACAGCAGCTCTAGAAGCTATTAAGAATGACGAATCTGAAGAAGAATATGAAGAAATAGATTTAGAGGATTTTACATTTGATGAAGTAAGTACCAAGAGCATTGGTCTTAAAATGTTTTTAGTATACTATTTTGAAGTTAAACCAGTTTCTAAGGTTTAACTACACCTTCGTGAAAATCTATAATGGTGTTATAGATTTTTAATAGATTTTTTTTCAAATAATACTTTAAAAAGTATGCTTTTAATTTCTTAAAATCTTCATTTACCTACAAGCTCGTACAGTGTGTAAACATGGTCATAGCCTATTTACAAGAGTTCCTGTGTATTCTTCACCCAGATTTACTCATTTTGTTTATCAATTATTCTTCATGAAATATAACTATGACCTTATTTATGCCCTGTTCAACAACCGTCCGTAGCTCTCTGTTGTCCAGAAAAGTGAGAACAACTGCCTTAAACTGTCATTTAAGTGTTCTGTAGTAACGAAGGAAACTATCCAGAAACATCCACCACTTCTCCCTGGTTGCTTCCATATGCTCCAACCAAACCGAGCAACCTCTTACTGTACAGAGCACTTGCCATTACATTCTTAGTTTTGCTCATCTGTTCTATCTTCCCTAGACAGTTCACAACCGTCATATTAAGATACAGAACATACTAACACCCCTGGAAGACTTCCTCATGCCTCCATAGTATTCACACCTCTGTTATCATAGAATAGCTTTGCCTACTTTTGAACTTTCTGTAAGTGGAATTATAGCGTATGTACTTTTTTTTCACATATTATTTCTGTGAGATTTATCTATGTGGTTGAGTGTAGCTGTATGTATGCCACTCTTCTGAATAAACCACTTTTTATCTATTATTTGAATATATCACTTTTTAAAACTGGTATTCTATTTTAAAATAGTATTGGTAGATTATTTGCTGTTGAATTATTTCTACTATTGCCTATTATGACTAAAGATGCTATGAACATTCTTATACATGTCTTTCGATATGTGTATTCACATTTCTTTTGGAAATAGAATTTCTGGGTGATAGTGTTTACCTATGTTTAGTAGATAGTGCCTAATGATACTCCAGAGTAGGTTTGTAGTGGTATCTCATTTTGATTTGCATTTTTCTCATAACTAATAATGTTGAATACCTTTTCATATGCTTACTGGCCATTTAAATGTCTACTTTTGTGACATGATCGAGTGTGCATTTTCAGTTGAGTTACCATCATTTTTCTTACTAATTTGTAGAAGTTCTTTATATATTCTGAATACTACTCCTTTTTCCCTTGCAAATGTCCTCTCTGCATTCTGGGGCTTACTTTTTTATTCTATTTGTAGTTTATTTTGATGAACACAATGTTTCTAATTTTAAATTAAAAACAAAAGGTTTTAAATTTAAACCAAAGTTTTTAATTGTTGTAAAATATAAGAAAAATTTTGCCTACTCTTAGATCATATTCTAGAAACTTTACTATCTTAACTTTAAGAATTTAAGTCTATGATACATCTGGAATTAATTTTTGTGAGTAGTGTGAGGAAAAGGGTCAAGATCCCCCCCATACACATATTTGATTATATCATTGACTCAGAACCATTTGTTGTACAGACTTTTCACAATGGATTGCAATTGAAACTTTGTTTAGACTCAGGTAACTGTGTAAGTGGGTTCTCTTAATTTTTCTCATTATTCTGTTGTTTATCCTTACATCAGTACTTTAATTAGTGTATAATTTATAATAAATTTTGATATCTAGTCTTATAAGAGCTCCAACTTTGTTCTTTCTCTTCAAGGAAGAACTACTACTGCTCTGTTGACCCTTTTTGTTTTTGTACGAATTTTAAAATCATCCTGTCAATTTAAACAATTAGTATTAGGATTTTGTCTGAGATTGCAGTACATCTATAAATCAATTTGGGAAACCAGATCATGAATATTACATTTTTAAATTCATGAACACAGAATATCCTACTATTTATTTAAGTCATTTAAGATTCCTGTCCACAATGCTCTGTAGTTTTCTTCACAGTGATATTGTACATTTTGAGTTGGATTTATTCTTAGGTATTTGATGTTTTCTGACATTATATTTATTTTTGTAAATATATTGAACTTGTAGTTAGCCACTTTGTTGAAATCACTTATTAATTTTAGTAGTTTCTCTCTCAAGTCTTTTGAATATTCTGTATATACAATCACATCACCTGAGGATAATGACAGTTTCATTTTCATTTTTTCCAATTCTTATGGCTTGCATTATTTTTCTTGCCTTATTATCCTGACTACTACCTCCAGTAAAATGAGCCAGGATATTACTGTTAGCAGACATCGTTTTTTAACCCCTGGTCTCAAGGTGAACATTTTCAATATGCCACCACTGAGTAAAATGTTTACTATATGTTCTTCTAGAAACTATATTTGATTAAGGGAATTACGTTCTTTAAAATCTTTTTCCCTTTCCACGAGGTTAATATGGTGATGATGATGATGATGATGATGATGATGATGATGATTCTATATATGATTTGTATTTTATCAAATACTTTTATACATATGGCATTGATTTTTCACATATTAAACCTTGTATTCCTAGAATAAACCAACTTCACTATATTGTATTGTCTTTTTTTATATCTATGAATTTGATTTGCTAATAGTTTACTTAGGATTTTTGCATTTATATTCAAGAAGTGGGCCTGTAAATTTTCTTTCTTGTAAAACTCTCTTCAGATTTGCTATCAAGGTTATGTTGACCTTATACAGTTGGTTGGGAAGTATTTCCTCTATTTCTATTTTCTGGAAGAGTTTGATGTAAGATTGATGTCATCTTTCTATTTGTTTTCTATTTCTCCTATATGTTCTATGTTTCTCTTTTCCTTCTTTTTTATCAATCACATATTTTTGTTTTTCTTTTCATTTCCTTCATTACCTTGTTAGTTTGTGGTTATCTTTTTCTTTGCACTTCATTCCTTCCTGCATTAACAGGCTTTCACCCGGGATAATTTTCCTTTGCCTAAAGGACTTCCTTTAGCATTTATTTCAGTTCAGGTCAGTTTTTGATTGCTTAAAAATTTATTTTGTTTTAACTTTTGTAAAATAGCTTCCATAGGTATAGACTTTTAGGTAGGATTTTTGTGTTTAAAGATGCCATTTCATTAACTTCTGGCTTCCACAATAGATTCTGTTGAAAATTCAGTAATAAAACTTATATTACCTTCTCTGAAGATATTTCCACCCTAGTCCCCAGACTACTTTTAAGGTTCAATTTCTGTTTCTATTTTTTCAGTATGGGTATAATTTTCTTTGTATTTTCTCAGCTTCAAGTAGGGGAACTCATATGTCTTCTTGAATCTGTGGTTGATGTATTTTATCAGTTTGGGAAATTGCTTAGCCAGAGTTATTTCAAATATTTAGCTTTTTTTTTTTTTAATTATCTTCTTTGAAGTAAACTGGCACCAAAAACACATATGCTAGAATTTCTCGCAATTTTACATGTGTTTCTTAGACTCTTTTTTTAAATTGTTCTCTTTACGCTCTTTTTTTTTTTTTTTTAATTTGGATGTTTCCTACCCTGTAATTCACTAACCATCTCTATTGAGTTAAATTAAGTATTTTTAGTCTATCTGTTGAATTCTTCATGTTAGTTATTGTATTCTTCATTTCTGACTGGTCTTTTCTTATGGTTTCCATCTCCAGTTTTATGTTTCCTATCTCTTTGTTGAAGTTTTCCTTGAGTTCCTTGAGCATCTTTATAACCAGCGTTTTGAACTCTACCATCTGGTAGATTTCTCATCACCATTTTGTTTAGTCCTTTTTCCTGTAGCTTGCTCTGATCTTTCTTTGGGACATGTTTCTTTGTCTCCTCATTTTGGCACTTTCCCGTGTTCCTGTATTAGATAGAGCTGCTATGTCCCTTTAGTAGAGTGGTCTCGTGTACTAGCTGTGCTATGGGGCTCAGTGGCACACTCTTCCAGGTCACTTGAGCTGTGCACTCCAGGTGTGTCCCTTTTGTGGGTTGCGTGTGCCCTCATGTTTTAGTTGAACCTTACATGCTGTTTACACATCAGTGGGAGGAACTGACCCTCAGCATTATTGGTTGTGAGGACTAGCCATGACTGTAGTGGAGCAGCTGCTGTGTGGAGCTGACCCTATAGAGCAGGATTTGTTTTAGCAGGACACTGGTGCCTGCCCGTTGGGTGTTTCATTTGTGGAGGTGATTGGATGATTGGATGATTCTCTGGTGTGGCCTGAAGCTGGCCACCAGGGTGTTAGTTCTGGAGCGTCGTGGGAGGGGCAGATGCAGGTCAAGTTCAGCTGCTGCTTGTGCCCTGCACAGAGTCACTAGTATGAGCTACAAAGTGATCTGCAGATGGTCATCACTTGTGCTGGGCTTGAGGTACCTAGGAGAAGCTAAGCTGAGAACTGAGGCTGGCTGCCACTAGTGCCAGGCTTGAGGCTGCTTAGCAAGAGGCATAGGACACACTGCAGCCAGATGCTACTTGTTTGGGGCTTGTGAACCTTTGAGAGATTTTGGGAAAGTCTGCAGCATGAGCCAAGAGACGCCATTTGTATGGAAAAGCCACTGGAAGTGGCTTGGGTGGGCCCACAAGTTGGGTGTAGTGGGGGTCTCCGAGAATCACCAAGGTGGGGTGAATGGTATTAACCAGGTTGATGGAGACTCAGATATGAGGCCCACCTAAGTCTGCATGCTGGGAGGGGGGAAGGCTCAACAAAGAGCAATCTGTCTCCCAGCATTTCTGTCTGGGAGAAAGCTGTCCCTCCAGCCCTCGCTTGAAGCCAGACAATTCAGTTCCTCCCCATACGCCTCTGATGCCTTTTGAGATGCTGCCCCAATGCTGGAGCTCAGAGCGCAAAAGTCTGTCAGTAAGTCTATGCATGGGCCCTTTAATATAAACAACTGGAACTCCAGCTTTTCTCCATCTCCCTCAGCCACAATCGCCACTGGTTTTCAGAGTAGTGGAGACTTCTCTTCCTGGCACTGGAACCCTGGGCCTGGGGAGCCTGGTGTGTGGCTGGGACTGCTTGTTCCTCAGGGGGGACCTCCAAAGCCCAGATGTCCCTCCCTATTTTTAACTACCACATGTGGATGTGGGACCAGTCCATTATGCGTTTTTGTCCCTCCTACCTGTCACTTCCTCTATATATCATTAGTTATAGAACTTCTGTTCAGCTAGACTTCAGGCAATTCTCAATGATGGTTATTCTGTAGATTAGTTATAATGTTGTGGTGGTCGTGGGAGGAGGAGAGTAGAACATTTACCTACTTCGCCATCTTGACCTCCCTGAACATACTAATATGGCACTTTCAAAGCTTTTTTAGTTAATTGCAACATCTGGATCACTTGTGGGTTTCTATCCATTGACAGTTTATCTCTTGTGTTTTGAATCAGTTGATTCTTTTTCTTAGCATTTAATCTTTGATTACATATCAGACGTGACATGTAAAGACCCTGGAACATGTTTGCTTTCTCTAAAGGATTTAATAATATTCTGGAAGGCAGATATTATATAGTCAGAGATCCTTTTGAGGCTTCCAGCTTCATTAGGGCTGATCTATTTCTGGTTTCTTTGAATGCTACCCCAATATGGTGTCTCACCTGAAAGTGGGATATATACCAGGTTACCTTCATTCTGTCTCTGACTTCTAATCCCTTTCTCCAAAGCATAGAGTGAACAAATTTCTTCTTAGCTTTTTAGCACCCCAGCTGTTGCTATTGCTCTTTGACTTTAGGAATCTCTCCTATGCCTGCACTACTTTGAATTGACAAGCACATGAAGGGAAATGTTGTACATGACTGCATTGGCATTGCATTGGTTGTCTACTCCGGGGGATCTTGTTCCTTCTATCCTAGCTCCCTTGGCATCCCTGCACTTCAACCTCTGTCTCTTCATCCCAGTGAAACCGCTACAAGCGGGCCTCAGATTTCTGTTGGGCTTCTCTTTCCTGTTAGCATAATTGGCAATTTCCCTGAAGGAAAATATGGAGGGAAATAAAGGCTTTACATAAGCATGCAACTCTATTCTCTGGGATCTTGACTTTAAATTCTGACTGCTGTGATTGCTCTTGATTGCCTTCTGCTCTTTTTTTATTAATCCATTATTTATAGATGTTCTCAGGAGGATCTTAATTCTAATTAAAACTAAAACAGAATGGAATGTTTATAAATGAATAGTTCAAGTCAGTGATAATCTTAAATGTTCCAAGCATTGTTTTCACCACAGTGAACAAAAGAGATAAGATTCCTGACTTCACAGAACTTACATTTAACTTGAGGTGACAGGGAATAAATATATAAATATACAGAACACTATAAGATATTGAAAATTACTATAAAAACAAGGAACTTTAAGGGATAGAGCATAGAATCTGATTGGAAGATCAGGGAAGGTCTGTATAAGGTATAATATAATATTTTAATAGAGATGTGGAAATAAAATGAAGAAATAGTCACAGGGTAAGTGGCTTCTCTGGGCTAAGTATAAGACAAGAATGGGAGACTTGAAACAGGGACTCCATTAGTATGTTGAAGGAACAGGAAGTTTTCAATAGGTAGATATGATTGGTAGTGGAGAAAACTCAGAGATAAGAAAGAAACAGAAAAATGGCCAAGGATCATTCCACATGTGAGTAAAGCCTAGGATATAATGTCACAAATTTTGGATTTTATTTCAAATGTGATAGAAAATTATTATTGTTTTTTTTATTGTATTAGTTTCAGAATTACAAAACAATATAATGATTAGACATTTACACTCCTCACAAAGTGATAACCTTTCCCAAGTCTACTACCCCTCTGACATCATATGTAGCTGTTACAATATCATTGACTATATTCCCTATGCTGTACTTACATCCGATGACTATATATATATTATATATATATAATATATATATAAAATATATATATTTATAAAATTATAATTTTATAAATATATATATATTTATAATTATATATATATAAAATATATATATTTATAAAATTATAATTGACATTCAATATTATTCTACTTCACCTTCAAGTGTACAGTGCAGTGGTCAGGCTTCTACACAATCTATGAAGTGATCCCCCTGATAAGTCCAGTGCCCATCTGACACCCTACATAGTCTTTACAACATTATTGATTATATTCACCATACTGCATTTCACATCCCTGTGACAATCTTGTGACTACCAATTTGCACTTTCTAGTCTCTTTACCTTCTCCCCATACCCCAACCATCCCTCCCATGATGCAGAGAAAAAAACTTACTGTGTTTTCAGCAAGGGAGTTAATGTTTTTGTTTTAAGTGGATGACTTTGTTTACAATGAAGAGCTTATTCTTTAGAGCTAGGATTTTTTTAAATTAAATTGATTGTGGTTACACTGGTTAGTAAAATTAAATAGATTTTAAGTGTATAATTCTATATCATCTGTATATTACATTGTGTGTTCACCATCAAAGTCAATTCTCCTTCCATCACCATATATTTGACCGCCTTCACCATCTTCTGTCATCCTCCCTCCTCACTTACCCTCTGGTAACCATTAAACTGTTCTTTGTGTCTATGAGCTTTTGCTTGTTTATTTGTCGCTTTCAGTTTTATATCGAACATATGAGTGAAATCATATGGTTCTTGACTTTTTCTGTCTGACTTATTTTGCTTAGTATGATAATCTCAAGATTCATCCATGTTGTTGCAAATGGCACTATTTCATCTTTTCTTAAGGCTGAGTATATTCCATTGTGTATGTGTGCCACATCTTCTTTATCTAATTATCTATTGAAGGGCACTTAGGTTCTTTCTATGTCTTGGCCAGTGTGATTAATGCTGCAGTGAACATAGGGGTATATATATCTTTATGGATATATATTTTCAGATTTTTTGGGTCGATACCCAGAAGAGCGATTGCTGTGTCGTATGGTAATTCGAGTCTTAATTTTTTGAGGACCCTCCATATTGTTTTCCATAGTGGCTGTAACCAGTTTACATTCCCGCCAGTAATGTACAAATGTTCCTTTTTCTCCACAGCCTCTCCAACCCTTGTTATTACTTGTCTTGTTGATAATAGTCATTCTAACAGGTGTAAGGTGGTATCTCATTGTGCTTTTGATTTGCATTTCCCTAATAGATAGTGAAGTTGAGCATCTTTTCATATATATATATGTATGTATGTATGTATGTATGTATGTCTGTATGTATGTATGTTCACTGTTTGTCTACTTTGCAGAAGTGTCTGTTTAGGTTTTCTGCCATGTTTTTAATTGGATTGTTTGCTTTTTGTTGTTGTATGAGTTATGGATATTAGCCCCTTATCAGAGGTGTTGTTTGCAAATATCTTCTTCTATTTGGTTGGTTGCCTCTTTGTTTTGTTGATGGTTTATTTTGCTGTGAAGAAGCTTTTTTAATATAACCCCGTTCATTTATTTTTGCTTTTACTTCTCATGCCTTTGAGGTCAAATTCATAAAAAACCCTCTCTGACCCCAGGTCTGTAAGTTTAGTACCTATGCTTTTTTCTATGCAATTTAATATTTCAGGTCTTATATTTAGGTCTTTGATCCATTTTGTGTTAATTTTGGTGTATGGTGATAGATAGCAGTCTAATTTCATTCTTTTGCATGTGGCTTTCCAATTTTCCCAGAACCATTTACTGAAGAGTCTTTCTTTTCTCCATTGTATGTTTTCAGCTCCTTTGTTGAAAATTATCTGCACATATATATGTGGGTTTATTTCTGGGTTTTCAATTCTATTCCATCAGTTTGTGTGTCTGTTTTTCTGCCAATAACATGCTTTGATTATTGTCACTTTGTAGTATAAGTTGAAGTCAGGGAGTGTATATCTCCGGCCTTATTCTTTTTTCTCAAGATTTCTTTGTATTTGGGGGTCTTTTGTGATTCCATACAAATCTGATAATTTTTTGTTCTATTTCTTTTAAAAAGTTCCATTGCAATTTTGATGGGGATTGCATTAAATTTGTATAATGCTTTGGACAATATGTCCATTTTAACTATGTTGATTCTTCCACTCCATTAGCATTGAATAGCTTTCCATTTCTTTGTGTCTCCTTCAATTTCTTTTAATAATGTCTTATAGTTTTCAGTGTATGGGTCCTTCACATCCTTTGTTAAGTTTATTCCTAGATATTTTATTTTAATTTATTTTATTTTATTTTTTATTTTTTTTACAATTGCTAAGAATTAAAGCCAAATACCAATTAGGAAGGTATTGTTGCTTTGCCTTCGTTTCACATTTTTTACCTGTTTCCCATTGCTGTCACTTCATTTTAAAATTATCTTACAACTTCAGATTACATAACTAAATTATTAAAGTGTCCCTGTGTTTTCTTATTTCTTTCTTTAACTTTCCTGCTTACAAGTATAAGACTTATCTAACCAAGACTTCCCTTTCATCACTTATTTAGGTAATAAAAATAGTTGCTTTTGGATTCAGTCCATACTTCCCTTTTCTTTAAAATGTATCACAGTATAGTCCTATATCATCTGTTCAATTTTATTTTTTCCCTTCCAGCCCACAAAATACTGAATACATACACTATGGCAGACACTATACTTGGAGCTGGGATAGGTACACAGACAGTTATAACCTGGACTTAAATTTACAACACATTAGAAATATATTTGGATATTTGCATTGAATTACAATTTCTTAGAAAAGTAAATATAAAATTGTCTTGATAAACTGGGCTGAATTAAAAAGTCTGGATCAATCTGCCATGAATTTTTTGTATTGGTTTTCTGCCTCTCTGAAATGTGATTGCATTTAAGAAATGGTTAACCAAGGAGGCACTAATAACCAAGAGTCAATTTGTTGTAATTTTATTAAACATAGTTTATCTTAACTTAATTTTAAGTGCCAAGAGTGAAGGATCTGAGATTTTTATCCTGCATGCAGTCTAACAAGTTAAGCTGCCACACTTTCATGGATACTGACAGACGATCTGAGACATTTATTACTTGTCACGTCAGGCTGTAGGAGCTTCATGTATATAGAAGTTTCTCTTAGCCCCTAAGTTCTACAGGGAGGAATCTAAGGAATTTCTCCTATAGAAATCCTGAACCTAGGAAACCCCATGTTTCTTAAAGGGCTGCTAGCAATTCTGCCCATCCCATGCTCTAGAGAAAGTCATTGTCTTTATTATATCAAACAGCAAACACATTTTGACTTCTGCCTCAGAGGGAAATACTAAAAGACTGTCTCCATCTTCCAAGCCTGTTAGGTGTATTAACATCTTTGAAAAGATAGTCCGGAACAAAAGCTACCATAAGTCATTCAGAAATGTTAGACACCAGTAGAAAATTTGCTCCCGACCATATCTACCCCTTGTGGGCTACACGGTCAATTTTCCCATAAGTAGCAACTCCAGTGGTCACTCTGAGTAATCTGACAGGGACTAGGACAAAAACCATCAGGTTATCCGTATGATACATTTAATGAAAGTTACTATGAATATCCAAGTAGTCGCTACTATACAGATTCCTTCTTGGCCCTCGAGGAGGAAGTTTAAGGCAATTCTGCCATCTAAAACAACCCTGACCAGTGAGTTAAGGCTGAATTAAATACTTTCCAGGAATATAGTTGGTATTTTCTTAAATACTTGAAGGTGATTTATGAGCAGGACATCTTCCAGGTGGCATTTCTGTAGTCCTCGGGATGACAGAGAATCGGGGTGGGGAAAACATAGGAGATAATGACATGGGAAGTACAGGATCTGTGCTCTGTCCCTGCTGTCATGATAGAATTCTCAGTGAAGTTAAGGGAAATAACTATAAATTATAGTTCACAACCTCCTGGAAGGGGATGGCAGACCCAGCAATAAGTTAAATTTAAGGTGCTTGCAGCAGTTTGGGAGAGCCTTCCAGGACCATTTTTCTTGAGGAAGAAGTAAAGCTTCAGGGGTAGTTCTGAAGGACAAAAGGCCATTAACATCCCTCACTTCCCTAGACCTCTCAGAATCAAAGGTGTTCCCTGCAAAGGTACCAAGCACTTATTCTCCATCTACCTCCTCACAATCAGTGTTCCATTTCACTTAGCCATCACTCCACTTTTTTTCCTAATCATTCTCTATTCACACCTAGCTTTCTTCTGGAAGGGTTGGGAGCACGAAGAACAACTACACATTTCTCAACGTAACCCCTTTTGGCCAGGCTGCATCATGAGATGTGTCAGTCCTGCTGGCCTGGGACTTGCTGTTAGGGAAAATAAATATCCATCATGCACAGGATAGAATCCTATGTTGTCAAAATAGATCGGGAGTACCTTCCATGCATTTCTCCTCCTCATTACTTAGGAAGTAGCTGCAAGGGTTGGTCCCTTTCTGGAGAGAGCCACATTAACTGATCAAACTACCTTATTATTAATCTGTGTGGACAGAAAGAAGTGAGAGTGGTTGAGTCTGACTATTAGTCCAGTGTTGAGGAGTTTTTTTCTGATAAAGCACACATAACTGACTCCAATGCGGAAAGCTGAACAACTATGCAACATTTCAAGGGTCACAGCTATATGCCTAAAATCAGCTGATGAATAACCTGGAATGGTATCAACAGTGGTGCATTATTGAAGGTATAATGTAGTTAAATTTCCAAAAGCAGGTAGAGGCAAGGATCTGTGGAATGGGACCTCATCCACTTTAAGACAAATGGGACAATTTTGTAGAAGTCACAATTCTTGCATGTATTGGTAGCGTCCACGTCAGAAACAGAATTAGGAGCAATCAGTGACCTGATTCTAGTCATCGTCTCATCAGGTAATGGACCCTTACCATGGACATCCATATGAATAATCAAAACAGTCCTATATGCAGCTGGAATTTGCTTCCCCAGTGTGAAGGCCCCAAACAGAGAGTCTTTTGTCAACAAGTCTATAGCTTTCCACATGGCAGATCAAACTGTGAGGCCATGGGCTACTGTACAAGATTCAGTTGAGTTTCAGCTTAGCTGAATCGTCCCTGAACCAGGCCCAAGCACATAGAACCAGAATGAATTAAGGTCCCTCCAAGCCAGCAGCTTTGGATCAGGCCATGGAGTGGAGATAAAGTTTTCCCGAGAAGTATAGCTTCCGCTTTTTCACGTGAAACCAAGATGCCATGGGGGCCAGGCTGGCTATTCTTTTTGACAAGTGAGGCTTTGGGAGATCTTCATACCTTGTTAGTCTTTGAATCTGAGTTGTTCCACCCCAAATGGGGGGTGTCAGGCCAGAGAGTCACAAGGCCTCCAACGGTCAGTCATGAAGTTTCTAACATAGTCCAGTAGGAAGGTAACAGCTGGTTTTTTTAATAGGAATATGCATGGTATCTGTGTCAGAAAGGCCACAAATCCAAAATCACAAAGGATACCGCCAGGTGAAGCCAGAGGCTCCAATTGACAAAATCATCAGTCACAGAAAATTGTATTATCTCCACTACTGAAAGGATCTGATAAGATGTTGGGCGTCCTTTTTGTGGTAAACGGCTGAAGAGACAGGAGTTTGTCCGGGCGGCTGGAGAGAGTGAACATCGTACATTCTCTCACATAGTCAACTTCCAAGGAACTATTGATGCACAGGCTTCAGAATGGAGGTCCCAGAATTGTGTTTCATTTTATCAGCCAGCCCGAGTGCAGAGGTGTGTGATAATACTCACCATAATCAGGACAGCTGAAACTAAGGTTTTTTTAAATTGAGACATAATTCACATCCCACCAACAGGGTATCACCTATATAGTGAAAGCTTTGGACATCAGAGGGTCCTCACTAAATCCTAATCCAGTCGTTGTTCCACAAGTGACAAAGCACAAGAGAGTTTATCACACTAGTGCTTCTCTACCTGCAACTTTCCCCTATTGGGATAATCCCCTCTGCGTCTTATGGGATAGAAAAGTAAAACATGTAATAGGTCAATTTCTACTCTACATTCAGAAGCAACAACAGTACGCTGAATTGTCCTAAAGGGCCCCACCTACAAAATAACTTGACCTCCTTCCTTCCCTGTGCGCATGTCCAAACCCCATCCGCTGAATCAGTGTGCCCCACTCCGCATGAGTCTGGGTCACATAGTGCCTACTAAGATAGGGTGAGACACTACCTTTTATGCTTCTAGGCTGTTTGCTGTACAAAGATCCTGAAAAAGACTGTCTGCAAAAAAAGCTGTCACAAAACATGCAGAAATGTGGGAGAACCATGGAGAATTGTCTCCTAACACTAAGCGCCTATCATGTACCTCTCATAATGAACATCTGAAATAGCGATGAAGAAGACGTTTTCTTGGTCCTGGAGTCCACAATGCACAATCTTTTTAAAAGAATTATTTTAGCAGAAGTTTTAATGAGCCTAGGTCTCAATATACTATGTGGGGAATTTTTGCCACTTTGTCATGAAATATCATAATAAATATCTAAAATAATATTAGGTCTGATGTGGCTTAGTGATCTACGTTGGCCCTTTTATTTTGGACTTTTTAAAAAGTAAGTTTTATGAAGTTGATATTATTACTGATTGACTTAATTTAGCAGAGTGTATTTTCTTTTTTACATACACTCTTTACAAGCAACATACAATGAACCAATGAGCTTGTCTTTCAATTTAAACAACCAATTCTCTTATGAGTCCCAGAGACGAGAAAAGCTAATATAAGTATGGAAAGCCACAACAGTCAAATGTGGGTTTTTTTGTTTGTTTGTTTGTTTTGTTTTGTTTTGTTTTGCTTCAGACCAAAGTCAAATTCAATAAGTAGTTAGGAATAATTTTTGAGAAGGTGGCAAAATGCATGCAGCTGGGCAACTTTCAGCTCTAGAGTTCATGTTTGACCACTATCTCAAGTTAACCTCGCAGACTATTACATATTATAGTACATTGTGGGGAAAGAAAGAAACAAACAAACAAACCTAAATTATAGGCCAAGGAAAAAGCTAAAGAGAAGTGAAAAGAGACCTACCTGGAATATAACAGTCTCCAACAATAAGGGCAGTGATGCTTTTGCATAATGATGGAGAGGGTTTAGAAAATGAGATTTGGGATTCAGGATAAGCAAAGGTTCCAAACTGTAAGAATGTTGAGATGCTACAGAAATTGTCAAAAAGTGTTAGAAGAAAATCAGGGGGGCAGGATAGCAAGAGGCAACTTGGGCAGAAGAAGAAGAAAGTGTTGGGTCAGCGTAGAGGGTCATGAAGGGTGTAGATTAAAAAAAAATCAAGTCACAGCTTTTAGAATTTCTAGAACTTGTTCTACTCTGACTTACGGCTTAGGGAATGTCTGATCCTAGTGTCATGTCAAATGAAAGCATTACACTAGATGGAGTGAAAATTTTTGCATATACATAATACAAATACACATGAATATTATTTTCAGCTCCTCTTTCTGATAGCCTTATTTTCTACTCTCTCAAAGTTGGATTATAGAATAATGATTTCTTCTCAAAAGCCAAATGGATATATATCTGATCAAATGCTCAACTGTGATCACACCATTACAAACTTATCTAAGGTTAAGTTCATTTTTAATATATAGTAAGTTTGATAATAGTATTCAGAAGTAACCAGAAAGCTTTCCAGATCCTTAGTTGTAAATTAAAGAATATCTGAACAGAAGCTTTTCTTAAGCAACAACTGACATTTCTATAAATATCCAGTGCTAAGCATAATATATTAATATACATTTTTAAACAGTAGTATATTTATAGCCTTGGCCAATTCTTCCCAACATTTTGAGATTTTTTTTCTCAACATACTAAGTACTGCCGAATATACTTGATATTAATAAGCTTGAGCTCATAAATCATTAGTTTTGATAACATTATTTGATTATGATTACACAAATACTAAAAGTTTCTTTATCATTTTATATTAAAGATTCTTTTATGCTGCTAGAATATTTTTAATGAATATCCTAGTCTTTAATGTCTGGCTCCCAAAAGAGAAAAATGAAGAGGCAGGTAGAAGGACGCCAGCCCTTTAAATCCCCTGGAAATTACTTAGCTAGTAGGACAGGGGCTTACAATAGAGGAGGTGCAAGAACAAAGGCTCTTTGCACCCATTTGCATTTCTGTAATCAGAAGAAACAATCAGCAATTAGAGGACAGATCCCCAATATGTGGAAGACAGCGTCCTCATTGTCAATCCTGACTCCTCAACAGCTGCCGGCCTCAGGGTTGGGGAGTGGCAGATAGCTGCTACTGTGCTACGAGCTGAAACTGACCAAAATTAACCACCATGTACCACTC
The DNA here is from genome assembly GCF_964194185.1 of Rhinolophus hipposideros. Lineage (NCBI taxonomy): Eukaryota > Metazoa > Chordata > Mammalia > Chiroptera > Rhinolophidae > Rhinolophus > Rhinolophus hipposideros. The sequence goes on from NC_138055.1 coordinate 78,462,022, forward strand.
AGTTCTTCCCCTGGAAGTCAGAAGCCTTCAATAGACTCCAGAGTTCCAAAATCGTTGTATCAGACAGATTCTGCCAGTGCAATTGTTGTCTAGTTGGGGAGATGGCTTCCTGGTGCTTCCTTCTCTGCCATCTTCCCAGAGTCGTCTGGCATACTCCCTTTTAAAATATTGTCTCTACAGCTTCACATCTTCTCTTCACTTTAGCATTTTTCAGAATAGTGACAATACTAATTTGATGATAGCTGATATGCTGTAGGTCTTGATAGTTCCTGAAATAGATCTGGATTTCCTTTTATTTGTCATTCAAAATAAAGAATTACAAAATCTGAGACCTGAATCCTGTTTGCACTTTTGCATCAATTCACATTCTTAAACCAGATATAACTGGTAGTATATAGCTGTGATATATGTGTTAATAATCTCTGACTGGAAGGAATTGGACAATGTACCTGTCTAACAACTATGTAGAGGTGTCCTACTACATAGACATTGAAATAACATGAATTTGATTAGGTTTCCTAAGATTAAATGTTAGAAGTAAGTCTATCATTGCACTGCTAGCCGTAGTCAGGATGTCTTAGTCTTGCCTTCCCAATGGTCTTTCAAGTGATGGTAAAGAAAGTTTGAAATGGTATAAATGGAAAATTGCACTGAAGTCTCCTCAGAATATAATCATTCTAGTTTCTAAATCATTAGTATGTCTGATCATTTTGGAACCTTTTAAGAAACAAGTTTATTAGTATTCTGATCATCCTTTTTTCATCCAGATTCAAAAAGCATTGAAGAACCACAGAAGTTTATTCTCAACTATATTAGATAATCCAAGCAAATAAAATTTAGATAGTTATATTCTCACTTATACAAACTAGCATAACTCGTGTAGTTCCTTTGTAGACAGATAAAATAAATTTGGGAATTACATAAATAGAATAAAGATGTTTGAAGATAGAGTGAAGGAATTTAAAATAGGATCTTTTCAAAATTTATATTTTTATCATTGAACCACTTGAGTTAGAAAATATAATATCAACAACCCTGTTTCTTATATTGCCATAAAATTCTTTTTTTCCACCTATTAAGAAGATTTGTGAAATTTGGGGGAAAAATTAAGTAAAAGCTATCTTACAGTGTGTTTATAGAAAAATTGATACTAATGTGTTAAAATACATTTTCAATAGTGAGGTTTAATGGAAAATATGGTATATATTACAATGAACTAATAGATTATTGCCTTCAATTACATCTAGAGTTGGCTCAGAGTCATACTTATCAAACAGTAAAATACACTGAACAATCCACCCTTCTCTTATTTTTTTTTAGAGCACTTGAGTACTCAAGTTCTCACTTTATCCCACTGGGGATAAAAAAGAAACATCTTATCCTGTTTTTAAGAATGCTTGCATTAAACAGATGCAAAACATCTCACAATAGCAAGTAGCACATTTTCCTGTAAATAAAAATTCTGATATACTTTCGTAACTTTTGTAGCATATAAGACAATTTAAAGACTCTTTGTAAAAGTTATGCAAGCTAACTGATGTACATCGATGTTTTATTTGTGCAGGCTGCCTTAGAAAAAGAATGGCCAGCTTTAGATTCCGCCCGCTTCCCTTCACAAACACTGCTTCTCCCAAACCAGCTGCACTGGCCAAAGGTAACATGTCATGGAAACCTCTCAGTGCTCAATCTTTGCTCATTTTTTAAGGTTATGCTATGCAGCAGTGATTAATAATACAATTTATTGACTTGAAAAACATAATTACTTTTAGAAGCCTCTGACTTCCTCCTCATCCCCAGATGTAATTATTCATGTAGCTTTTCTTTCATTTGCTCCTCATTTTTTTCTTTATTTTGGATTTCTTTCAACACTTTATTTCACAGTAGCAAAGAAAAAAAAATGATACACTTCAGCTGCATATTTGGCAGTAGACTAAAATCACTAGTTGAAAGCACTTTAAAAATATAAAAATATGCATTAAGAGGGTAACAGCTGAAGATTTTCAGTCAAAGGTCAATGGACTGCAATATCTGCTATTTATTTGATAATCTTTGAAGTTTTTGTTTCCTGAGATTTTTTTAAGATCTTTGCAATTAATCACTTTGTATAGGCAAACTATACCAAAAAGCATATTCCTTGCCACTATAACAAAAAATATTTATATGTGTATTCCATAAATTTTATTTTAATTTTCAATTTTTATGAGTTTTCCTTAGGAGGCTACTTTGTACTATGCAAGTAGAGTAATACAATATTAATCCTAGAATTTTTCAATTTATTTTAAAATCATGTACCTTTTTTTTTTTTTGATAAGTTCTCTGGAACCTTAAATTATGATGACACTTCACTTAATTTACCAAGTCATCCAGCTCAAGCATGGCTATGTAATGAGAAAGAAAATGTGTTTTCATCCGAACACACACAGTTTAATGGCAGGTAAGCTGAATTACCCTTTTAGAAAATCAACCTATGAATGGCATACCTATGAAGAATACTACTTACAAAACTAATAAAATAATGAAAATAACAGCAAGTTTATTTGATTAGAAGATGGAAGAACATTTAGTGTTAAGATATAATGATTTTATGTAGTTTTCAATGTAAGAAAAATGTGTAAGGTAGATTTATTCAAACAACTGCAAAACTTAAATAAAATAATATAATTAATTGTTTTAAACAAGTAGATTTTTAAATACTGTTATATAGGTAGAGATAAGGATTAGAATAAAAATTCCAGTGCTGCATTTCTTTCGACAAAAGGATTGAAATATGCTTCAAGTAATTGAAATGTAAACATTTTAAATTAATGGCAGACATTTATTGCTTTTCAAGATAAAGCTTTTCTGTAACTTAAATGGATTTTATTTTCAAGTTTGAGACAACATAAAAACCCTTGTAGTTTTAAAAAGTGCTTATATACTTGTGTTGATTCAGTTGTGTGGCATTTTTCTATTGCCAGATCAGAAAATAGAACTTTATCCCAGACACCTGAATCAAAGACCAGCAGAAAGAGTTTGCTAAAATCTGAAAAGGAGGAAAAAATTTCCGAAGAATGGTATGTAGTCTACTTTACACTAAACTATTGAGACTTAAAATTGAGAGATCTTTAAATGTCCAAGGCCGATGTTTTTCAAGATTTCAATAGTGTTTTTATTTGTTTTTTAAGAAACTATATATCTGCTAAATTACAGATTCTTAAGTTGGAATCCAAATTTGTTTTAATATAATTCAGATACTTATGTTTATATGTATATGCATATATAAATATGATCTGAATATTTGTTTTGCCTTTATTTAATTTAATATTTTAATAGGGGCTTTAAAGATATTTCTACTGCTCAGCAAATGCTGAAGAGAGCACAGAAAATGAAATCAAAGAAATTAAGGAAAAAATTGGGTATGTAATCAATGCTCTTTGAATAACTGTGTGTTTGATATTGAAGATGTATTCTTTTAAAATATTTTAACTAAATTGCATTTAATAAGAACAGAAATGAAATGCACAGATATGAGTATGTCTAAGGTAATAATTCTCCAAAAAACAAGAAAACTTAGAGCAAATTATGTTATTACATTAAATAATTTGTTATACTCTTAAATGCTATTTTTACTTTTCTCTTATTTCTTATCTACTTTGCTATTGATTATTCTATCTATCTTACTCTGAAAATTATGCTGTAATTTATTTCTAAGCTGGTTTATTTTGGCAAAAGTTGATCCTAAACAGCGTCTGCTTCATGTGCTTATTCCTTTGTGTGTTTTTAAATTGCTTGTTTATTCAATAAAATATTTATATAAATGCATCAGTTCCATGAGTATCAGCTACAAAGTCTTCAGAACTTGACACTTTGGGAAAGAAGCACAATGGTATGTATCTTTCATGATTATGCAGAACTTGGGAAATGTTCAAAGGCATCTTTTCTTCTATCCTGTTTGTCAGGCTAATTCTTCAAGTCATTTATCTTTCCTGAATACCTTTAATCATTTTAGTGTTAATTACTTAATATGTGGAGTAGTTTATAGTTGTCAGGGCAAGAAGTAGTAGGTTATTGTGACTTTATATCCGTTAAAAAACTATTTAAAATTATGTGCATATTTCATATAACTTGGTATTTACTCATAATTTTATAAATATTTACTCCTGAACTCATAAGCTTTAATATAAGTAACATGACTTTTTAAAAACTGTTTTGGGCTTCTCTTGCTCATTGTTTCCTTGTATAAAGATCTTAACATCAGCGAAATGTTTCCATAAAAGTACCATTAGTCCTGAGAAGAGCAAGGAATCTGTATTTATTCTACAGTTCTAGCTTAGAAAAACATACAGAGATGCTTAATTTTTCTATTTATCATTTTTAATCATTGGTTTAATACAATTCTAAGAAATATATACTACATATGTATTTAATTTAAAAAACAAAAATAACTAGAATACTGTTGGTTTCCAAGGAATAACTAATATTTGTTGACATGCACTTACTAGCCATTGATAAAACATTCATGATTCATTTTCATATTCACAAATGTTCAACTTTCCTTTTTTGGTGTTATATTAGTGTAGTGATATCTTGATTTTATCTTTTTGAGGTAACTATTTTTTTTTGTTGTGCACTACAAGTTTGTCAGGTTTAAAATATTGAAATTTTAAGCATTTTTCAAGAAGATGTAAATATATGCTCTATTTGCCAACTTACTTTGCACCTCCCACACTTTTATTTTGTAAACTCCTATTAAAGTTTCTCAGGGCTCTATGAATTGAATACAAGTGGTTTCCCAGAAAAATAGTAACTCAACCCATTACTAATAGTGAAACTCTCAGTCCTGGGGAAGTGGAATCCAGTACAGTAAATTTGATGAACAGGTTTTATTGTTTTGTCATATATTTCTATTCATCTTCAACAGTATCAACAAACATTATTTAAATAACTGTTTTAAGAATTATGAAAGTTTCTGAAACTTCTGGGGCAGGTTCAAATATCAGAATTAGATAAGAACTGATTTAGCCAGTGTTAAACAAATAATTATTACTCATTTAAGTTCAATATTTATAGTTTTTTGGGTTTTTTTTTAGATATTTACAGTGTTTGCCTAGTCTCTGATAGTGAAGCTAAGAAAAAGTTTATTGTGTTAGAATCAGTCTCTGGAAATATAAAGGTCTTTCTTGCTAATTCTTGTAACTGAGTGATTTTTTTTTTTTAGGTTGAGTACATTTTTAATAAATGAGCATAGTAAATAACATGTTTTAGCAAAAGTTTCAACAAGGAATATATGCTCACACATTAAAAAATCATTGCTTTAATGGCCAAAAATTAGACATAATTATTATCAAACAAAAATTAAACCTCTTTTCATCTGTCACAAGGGGGCATGGTAGGGTAACAAATAAAAAATTACCAGACATCCGAGTTAACAACCATATCTTAAATTTAACATTTTGACAGTGGTCATTAAACATGACCTTTTAGGTAAAAAAACAAAATGACAATTGTATAATTTTTATGGGGATGTTGAATTACATGACTGTAAACCCAGTTGCATTCTTACTACTATGTTAGGTTCTGTATCTCTCTAGTAAGCCCTTTTTTTTTTTTCGGCTTTTTGTTTTGTCAAAAATACTATTAGATTAATGAAATAAAATCCCTTTTATTCTCTAAAATTTGAATTCTGAAACATAAGGCTTTGTGATAACCTTTAAATTGTCCTCACTCTTTCTTTACTCCCCCTTCACAACAGACATATACAATAGACATAAATATTCAAAGTAAGATTAAAGATGGAAAACATGAAAATCAGTGGGATCTTCTCCAATTATGATGCTCTAATTTTTTACTAGGTTGATGATGTAGCACTTACGTCATTTTGTATCTGTGATCAAATTATGTAAGACTCTGTAACTTGGGTTTTTTTCTTATAGAATAAAGCATTTTCTAGTACTTTTCCAATTTTATAATGCAATCGACCTGTGATACGCTATTAACTTATTTGAATCTGCCTAAAATAATGGCCATAATTTTAAAATTTTACTCACTGATAAATAATAAAATAATATTTTAAATATTTAAATTCTGTTGAAAGTTAATTTTGTATTAACAATTTTCAAACCTTAACAGAGATATATCTTACATAGACAACTGTCTAGCTTAAAATTTTCAAGCCACCAGAGGGCAACATTGTCCATAAAACTACTGGAGACCAATCAGCTCTGTACCGGTTGGGAGGGTGGCAGGTGAGGATTCAGAGAACAGAAACTTAAATGGAACCAGTTACATCCTACACTCTAACAAAGTGGTGATCTTCAAGGAAGTGGAGCATAAAATACAGGGGGTATAGAAACTGTAATTCAAATTTCTGCCATGAAAAGACGTAGAGCACATTGCTCTGTAGCAAACACTTAATATTTCCTTTTTGTATATTTTACATATATTTCTTAGCCAAGGGATATATAAGTCAATAACATTTTATTTATGGTAAGAGTGAAACTAGGGCAAAAGGCATGGGGTCATTACTTAAAGGAAGTTGTAAATAGAGGAAGAATACCACTTAGAACATTGGTTACCACTGAGTAAGGAAAAAGCAAGGGACTGAGGAAACATGCAATGTGGGCCGCCATCCAGGGAGACTCCACATTGATGCCTTCTAGTTTAAAGCGGATGGGATAAATGAGCCCATCCGCTTTAAACAAAAGGAGCAGGAGGAGGAGCGGCAAGGGGAGAGAAACTGATGGAAAGCCACAGGAGACAATCTAAAATTGTGAGGAGTTACCATGATTTACTCAGTTTGGGTTTGGGTTCTGATTGTTGTTATTCCTAGGAAGTTGTTGCTCGTTCCCTCAAGATGGACATAAGCAGGAACTAATTATAACTGGTCTTGTCTTTTGGGGAGTGGTATTTGTTTGTCCTGCACAGAAGTAATTTCAGAATGTGGTTATCTGCGTTGGAAATGAGCAGATATCCAGGGAAGTTTAGAATTTAATGCTGCAGTAAAGCACATCATGTGTTAAGGTGAGAGTCGCTGGCTTATTGAAAACCTAAGAGTCAATAACCTAGAGGTAATGAGCACGATTGGTGGCAAGACTGAGATGACTCAGGTGGGGAAAGAGAGTGAGTGACTGACTGGTCTTGGCATAGAGCACTCCTCAAAGAGAATGAGTTGAGTATAGGGATTTTAGTGGAGAGCAGATGGTAAGATGCTTAAGGGCTAAGAATATAAGGATGAAGCCATAATGAGGCTTTCCAACATTTACCATATCTATACATTTCAAATTTCCTAACTAAAGAAGAGGAAGAGCATGATGAAGCAAATAAGGTTAACTTGGTTAGAAATGTAAAGCCACAACCAGGGTTAAGAATTATTTTGTAGCTGTTTGTAACACCTAGCACATTTGTCAAGTACTTGTTAAACATTCAGTGTTTGCTAATTTTATTTCAATGAAGAAAATAGCTTGAGACGGTTGGTAACATTTATTTATAGCCAATTAAGCCAGCTAGAAAATAAGACAGGTTAACTTTTTAATATGAATTAAGCAGTTCATTGGCTATAGCAAAGAGATCAGGTTACAAAATGGTAAGATAACTAAGGAATGTTACAGGGGAAGTATCACAAAGGAACGGTATAGACAAAACTGTAGTAAAATAAAGTTTATTGATGATTTGTTTTGTTTACCTCAGCGATTTCCAAAAAGAATTCACAAGAATTTTGATCAAATGTTACTCTGTTGTGCTCTCAACAAATCAATAATAAAACCCATTTGAATATAAGATCCTTGAGGGTCAAGACTCTACTTGTCCCCACTGAATTCCCAGAACCTAATACCATGCCTGGTATATGGTAGATGTTCAATAAAAAACAGTTAACCAAATCAGCCACAAATTAGATAAAAGTCACTAAATTTTATAACATTTGACTGTATATATATGTGTTATAGTAATGTAAGTACATGTTTATATTTGGGAAGGCAACTTTAAATAAGTAAATAATATGAGATGATGAAGCATTGCTAGGCATTCAACCTTAACATAAAACTTATCTCACAGCACTATTGTTCTTGGCAATATAGAAAACGGGCGATAACTTGATTTTCCTGTATGACGTTAACAAGAATGACATAAACCAGTAAATTAAGATTAGGATTACAGAAACTGAAAAGGGATTATACAATGAAGGAAATAGTTTCAGGATATTCCAACCCTACATAAAATCATGGTACTTAAATGAGATAATGGATATAAAGTGTTGAGTACAGAGCCACGCGCATCATAGAAACTCAGTTTACTTATGGGTTTCTTTAAATATTTTATAAAGATGTATGGAAGACCTATATCCCAGGCACTGGGTAAGTCATACTGGGAGATACAAAGACTAGAAAAAAAAACAAAACCAGCAAGATAGATGCAAAATTGATGATCTCAAAGGAGTTGATTCTAATGTACAAACCTGACATTACAATGCAAGAAAAAGGTGTTGCAAGCTGTACTCATTATCTCCAGGCTTTCATACTCAATTGTGTAGATTTTGAGGGTAAGAATAGTGTCTTATTCACCGTGTTATCTCCAGGGACTATCAAAATCAAGTGATCCCCACCCCCGCATCTAGAATTATTAGGTTGGTGCAAAAGTAATTGCGGTTTTTGCAATTTTTTTTTTTTAACCTTTTAAACTGCATTTACTTTTACACCAACCTAATCCTATGTTTCTTGATTGTCATTATCCTTTTGCAATGTGAATTGTTTTAGGTTAATTTAAAGTGGTATAATCAGAATGTTTTCAAATAAAAGGTTAAGGAATCCTCATATACTGTTGGTGGGAATGCAGATTTTTGCAGCCACTAGGGAAGGCAGTGTGGAGGTTCCTCAAAAAATTAAGAATAGAGTTATCATATGACCCAGCAATCCCTCTTCTGGGTATCTACTCAAAAAAATCTGAAAACATTTATCCATAAAGACACGTGTGCTCCGATGTTCATTGAAGCTTTATTTACGGTGGCCAAGACATGGAAACAACCAAAATGTCCTTCGATAGATGATTGGGTAAAGAAGATGTGGTATATATGCACAATGGAATAATACTATTCTGCGAAAAGAAAAGATGAAATAATGCCATTTGCAACAACATGGATGGATCTGGAAATTATTATGCTAAACGAAATAAATCAGACAGATAAAATAGAGAACCATATGATTTGACTGATATGTGTGATATAAAACTGAAAACAACAAAAGAACAAGGCAAAGAAATGAAGAAATAAAAGCTCATAGACACAGACAATAGTTCGGTGGTTACCGGAGGGTAAGAGAGGAGGGGGTTGGTAGATGAGGTAAAAGTGATAAAATATATGGTGATGGAAGGAGATTGACTCTGGGTGGTGAACACACAATGTGATATATAGGTGCTGTATTACAGAATTGTACACCTGAAATCTGTGCAACACTACTAACAATTGTCACCCCAATAAACTTTAATTTAAAAAAATAAAATAAATGAAAGTTTATTGAAAATGTAGCACTCATTATGTGCTCTTGAAAAATAAAATTATTTTATTGAGTAAATTGAGCTAAACAACTCAAATATTTTATATGTATTAGCTTATTTAAGCTTGCTAATAGTATGAGGAAAGTGCTATTGTTATCCATGTTTAACATAATTAGAAATCAAGTTACAGATTGTTATTTTCCCAAGGAGTGCCAAAGAATTTATAAAGGGTCCATAGATTTTATTCCATGTACTATATTAAATAAAACAAAATTGATTATGGATCCATCAATCTATTTCCAATATATTCCACCTTAATATTTTTTAAGAATATAAGTTAGAAATATTATTGTTGTTTATGTTGTGATTATATGTTTACTAGCTGCCATTAGTTGAGCAGCTACACTTATACAGGCCCAAGTCTTGATGCGCTACACACATTATCTCATTAAATCTCACACTAATACTTTAAAGTCAACATTATTTCTGTTAGACAAAGGAAGAGGCAGAGGGTCAGAGGCAATTTGTCCAGAGTCACATAACTAGTATAAATTGGAGCTTGGATCTAACCCAGGTCTGTTTAACTGTAATGTCTTTGTTCAGGAAATACATATTCAAATAGAAAGGCAAGAAAATCAGGAAAATGTGAGGGAAAAAGAGCAGGTTATAGTACGGTATCATTACAGTGTGTAAATCTTTGCTAATCTGTCTTCCCTGAGTAACTAATGCTCCTTTTGACTTGCCAATATATTTTTGGAAATTACTTAGATGTTTTATTCTATTAAATATATATACAAGGTATTTTATTATTCTTACTGATAATTCACATTGAATATATCTAGAAGCATCCGATTCTTATAATACCTTAGGTCACATATAATTATAAGAGGTGCCCGAATATTGACATATATTTTCCCTAATCTTGAGAAATATACTCTCTTAAAGCATGTAAGTCATGCTTTGTAAGGATAAATTATTACTAGAAGACTAATGGAAATCTTCATTTTGCTCATGCTTGAGAATAACTCTGCAAATACTATTCTGCTTTTCTAATTTATATTCTAAAAAACTGTTACCTTACCATTTAATTAAAATATGTATTTTGAGCTTTATGATATTTAAAATCTTATTTTTCCATTTAGCATATTCAGTTCTATTACATAGAACTCAATCAAGGTTTCTTAAAGTGTCCTTTTGCAAGATGATGTAAGATATTAAGAAAATGTATGCTGACTTAAATGGTGGTTTTATGGTAACGCACTTTATTATTTTATTATTGAGGTTTAAACTAACATACACCATTTTGTTAGTTTCAGGTATACAAATAAGTTAACTTACTTAAATGCATAACTGTCCACTCTTATTCTACTCCCTCTTACTTACTTAACTATTTATTTTCTTACAGTTCATCAACAAGCAAAAACTTTTTGTCTTAATTCAACTGCACCCAATTTAATATTCTACAGAATCACTCATTACCAGTAAAAAAATTATACAGCCCTTCATTTACAATTATCCTATGTATTTTGTAAAATCAATACATATAGAATTCTCTTGGCTCTAAAAATATGTAGAATTTTTACAGCATTGTTATGTAAAATACAATACATTAAGGCAAAAGAAAAACTATTAATTTATCTTTAAAATTAATGAAATAAACATTTTCTACCCGTTCCTCATTCCATTAGTGGTTAGTTATCTTGCTTCCATCACACCTATGTAGTTTAGAGGAGAAAAAAGTAGGGTATGTGGTTATTCCTGTAATAATAGCTTTCACGTATTATGCATTTATGGAAATTTTACTTTATTCCATCAGAAATATCAGGAATTAAGAAAGGAGCTGAGATAACAAACAGTGAAACAACTCCCCCAAATAAAAATATTAAAAATATGATGCCATAACTGGAAAATTTAAATGTAAATGTTGTCACATTATTAGCATTTCTATTTTTGTATTAGGTAGTGGCTATGTGTTTATTCGGATATCCAAGAATATATGAATGGTTGGTTACCTTTTCATATTATGAGTCTTTTAACAATAACATCATCATCAATTTGACAGAGTTTTATAGAGTGGGTATCATTTTCTTAATATTATCATAAAAATATATAGCCATTTCAGAGAAGGAATGAGCCAGAGCTGAACTTTTGTCTTATCTTGCTTTTTTTGTCTAGATCCCACTGTGCACCTCGCATTATTCAGAAACAACAAAAGTAAAGTTTCTGTTACAAAATCACCAAAGAAGACACAACCCAGGAGAGATGGTTACTTTGAAGGTATGTTTTAATCACAGATACATAAAAAGGTAAAAATTCTCAGTTGTTCTAAAGTACATATGTGAAAATTGTATGTAAAATATAACTAAATAAATATCAAAATATGACTCTTGGAGGTAAAATACTAATTCATTAGCACACTAGCTTAGTATTTGTATCAATGCTTATATAAATGTGAATTCCTTGTAGTTTTTTGTGAAATTCTTATACTGCTGTATCATTAATGTTACTAATTTTTATTTAAATTTTACACTGACAGATATTAACCTATATCAAAGGAAGTGATCACATGTCGAAATGATATTCTGATATAGTGACTTTACTGCCAATATACACAAATTGCATTAAAATTCAAAATTAAACTCCGGAATTTTAAATAATTTACTATATTTGAAGCTTGACCAACACACTTTTTTGGGTGGAGTATTGGCACATCTAAATGGCCACTTACATTTCTGATTTTAGCATTCAGAAGCATTGTGATTTACATTATTAAATAGAGATATTTAAATGTAATAGAGCAGCAAACGTGACTTAAAACAAGTTTGCTGTTGCTTTCTCTTTAATATTAAAATGATGATAGTTTTACCTATACTTTTAGATTGCAATTTCTAATAGGAAAAATGGACTCAATTAAATTTGAATAGAAGTAAACCGTTTAGAATTTGTAATATTTTGTCTTCAGTACATTGATTGAAAAATAGATACATTTTGATATATATTTCTATTCAGTAATATCTCAAACTAAAGAAAAATTTGATAACCACCTATTTTATACTTTTCTAGAGATGCCTTTTAAGTTCGTAGGGGTGGAAGACATGGGGTCTAGAATTTTCGTTAAAGTATATAGCAATAAATATACACATATAAAAATAAGTAAAGCACGTAAGACAAATTATTGAAATTGTTGGATCAATAAATGATGGTATTTGGAGGTTTGTTGTGACCATTTAGTTTTTTTAATATTTAAAATTTTCCATAGTACAACATTTAAAAAATGTGGTGACTATCGAAGTTGTCAAAACAATATTATTTCAAAAATAGTTATGCATTAGTATTTTAATAGAATTAAAATATATTCCCAATATAAAATAGGGCTTCAGGTTTAATCAGGGTTAATTTTCTTGTTATAGTGTTAACTTCACCATTCAGTATTTTTAAAAGGAAAAGTAGGAATTTTGCTAAAATCAATATCAATTCTACAGATATTACCTTGTTAAATGGTTTGTTCAGAAAGGAAAGGCCTAGAAGGAAAGATAATTGGGGCATTTTTGCCCTTTAAATTAGCATGTACGATCATGTACTAGAGAATCAGAAAGGAGAAATCTATCCTAATGTGCTCTATTGCATTTTTCTCTTGTCCTGTGAAATGTAAAGCTACGTTAACATCAAGAATAATATTTATATGTGTATGCCATATTTATTAATTTGTGTACTATTATAAATATACTAGGAACAGTTCAAATAATGATAAAGTGGCCTATAGCACATGAAATATTGCTATATGATAGCATGTGTGTTTTTATTTTCTTTCCCACTTGAAATGTATTTAGTTTACTTTTTATTTTTCAACTGCAAGTACATTCAGCATTTCATTAATGTCTCCATTTGACAAAATGGTCTTCATGCTGTACTAGATATTCTAATGATTAATAGTTATTTTAAGGCTCTATTTTTTTCTTTTTTGGAATGAATGGTCTTGGCAAAAACTAGTTTTGCGAGGCAAAACTTTTTTCCCCTCATTAATGTTTATTTCTGCCCCATTTTTTAAGAGGGAAGAGATAATTTGATCATTGCTGGCCAAGGTGAACCCCATATTATCTTTAACTGCTACTCTGGCTTCACTTGCCTCCTAGAGTCACACTCTTATGTTCTGGCCACAAAGGCCAGTCAACATCCAAGTCAGCAGCTTGACTAACCTCAGCTTCCCAGCACAGGATGAATTTTTAAACCAGATCTTTTGAGATGAAATGTACATAGTATAAAATACCCATTCTAGTACAATTCAATGAACTTCTATATATTTACATTACACAACCATCACCATAATCTAGTTTTAGAATGTTGGAAAGATGTTTCTTTTTTTCTCAAGTATTTCAAATAAAATTAATAATTGGGCATCTTATCCCACATAAATGAGGAAGATCAGAATTAAATTTTGCTGGAAGTTTGATGGAATGATTCTATGTGAAACAGTATCTCAACACAATGGCAGGCTGTCCCTGTTTTATCATTGCCTTGATTTTGTTGAAATTACATTATAATATTTTATCATTTCTGTGTAGGATGACCATTTATTTTATAATAATATTGTCTGATTTTTAAAAACTTAAATTTAAAACTACTTTCTTCACTTTGCAATATTGCCTATGTGTCTGATTTTTAAAAAATTAAATGTAAAAGTACTTGCTTCACTTTGCAATATTGCCGTGATCTCGCTTATAAATTGTGCTAATTTATAAGCACAATTTTTTGATTATTATTACAGACTTTATTTGCATGTCACTAGTAAGACAGAGAAGATGATAGATGTACTCTTGGTCTATGGTAAAATATATGCTTAAGTTTGTGGAATATTTAATACAAATATCAAGTTATGTTAAATGATATAAAGTAAATAATTATACTTTTTAATAAACTATGTTTTACAAAATATCCTTATATTTTGCCATATTCATAAATGTTGACAATTTTTGTCTAACTTGCCAGATTTAAACCTTTAACCCAATTAAGGCTGAGGAAACTTTGACCACACCTATTTTCAGGGTAACCTCCTACTTGTGCACTGTTTCAGATATCAGTCAATTATTTCTATGATACATGACTCAGTACCTGAGGACTTTACAGATTCAACATTGGTTTACTTGATTTATTTGTTTATTTTCAATATTTGTATTTATTTTATGTCAGGTACCTGTCTTAGTTTATCCTGTATCACTCAGAATACCTACATGGTTTTCATTATCTGATCTTGCTTTAGAATCTGATTCTTGATTTATCACTTTCTTGTTTATTACCTTATATATCTCCGACCAAGTGTCCTTTTTGTTTGTTTGTTACAAATATTCCATTTGGAAGCCTGATATACTCTTCTAGAGGTATCACTAGAAGAAGCATGACTTAATTCATGTAAGTGTGTACTCTAGAGTTAGTGTAACACAGTTTGAATCTTGATTCCACCATTATTGACTATGTAACCTTGGTGACATTATTTAACTTACCTTTTTATCATTATTTTTTAATCTGTGAAATTGGATATTAGTAGTACCTAGTTGTTGGGGATTACGTGACATCCTACTTGTGAAATGCTTGCAACACACAGTATGAATACATAGTACGTGCTTAAAACTTGTAATCATTAGTAATGGCCACTCATTTTTAAAGTATAGCTTTCTTCTTTTCTCTTCTTTGCAACTGGTAGTATTTATTGTATTTCTTGTGAAGTTTTATGCTAAGAGATTTACTTAAATTCTCTGATTCAGCCTTATCAGAGACTCTGAAAATGTATTATAACTGTCAACATTTATCAGATAAGGAAACAGGTTTTGAGGGTTTGATAAGTAACTTGTCCAAAGTCATACAGAGTATAAGTGGCTGGAGGGAAATGGGGATCATTTCTTTATCAAAACAAGGCTATCAAAAATCAAACAAATAACAGAATTCAAGAACAAAGGCTTATAGGTAACCCTGACATGTGTACAGATTTAGAATCAAAATATTTATGAAAGAAATAAAGGCTAATTATTGCATCAGGTAAATCTCTGGGAAACTCATAATCAGTTTTGTTATTTCTTTCTCAAAGCTTTAATTAACATAATTAAGAAACAGTTTAGTGCCAACAGGGTGATAAACAGCTCATCTGTTCCCAGTAATTAGCTACTACCTCAGCTAATATTAATATTATCATGATTAACGAACATAATTAAGTACCAAATATATTACTCTAAGTAAAGAATGACCATATTTTCAATCCTCTATTTTCATTTTTAGATAGATGTGAACCTTTTCACACAGCCCAAAAGTAAACATCATACTTTGGCTTCACTTATTACTTTTTACTTATACATAAATTTAATGACTTCCCTGCCTTAATCGGCTGAAGTTTTTTAATTTGCTATTCCTAAAGCCAAAATCAAATTCGGACTTCTGGCTTTGGCCAAGGAAGGAAGCTACACAAGCCAGGAAAAAAAGTGGATCTGGACCAACAACCTTTTCAGAGAAGAAGGTTTTGTCTTAGCTCCTCCATTATCTGGGGCAATTTTCCTTGATTTTAAAGTCAAGTTTTCTCAATTCCCAGTCTGGTGCTGTCATCACCAACATGCTTCCTATTTTTTGTCTTATAAAACTGAGCATTTACACATACCATATGTCCATATATATCATAGATGTTGAAATATTTCTGTATTAGACTTTTGAGTATTGAAGGCATTAAACGACGTTTAATTTCTATAATGTTTACTTCAGACCATTTCTAATCAAATCATCTTCCTTTGTGGTATTTTTTTTTTACTGTATGATTATAAGCATTTTCTACTCCAGCTTTCTCCTTTTTAATGCCAGCCTAAAGCGTAGAGTCACAGTATACAGATTGTTTTAAAATAAGTCTTGTATTTCCATAGCTATATAGAGCAGTTGCTAATAGTGCCAACGTGCCTAAATATTAAGAACTAGTAGAATAAATGCCACTGGGTGTATGCTGGCAACTAAAGATTACCTGAAGGCATACTTTAAGAGGAGATGCTCAGAATCATTTCTACTGAGCAAGACTCAACATTAGTCACAGTAGACATGGATATGTATATTTATAAAATATGATTTGTCCATTAGTATCTCAGTTTCCAACAATCACTATACTTTGCATTACTATTTTCCTACTCAATTTTAAGTTTCATGTATCCACAGCCCTTTGCATAGTGCCTAATGCATAACTGATGTGTAAGAAATCTTTTGTAATAAATAAATAAAAGCACAGAGAACACTACCCTTAAATCGCTTCAAATATAGACGGAGATGCACTGTGCTTTAATATGTTATTGAGCATGCTGCTTCCTTTGACAAATGGGATTCACTGTCCTATGCATTATGGAAAATCTCTTCACTTGGCTAACTCTTGTCATCTCAGACACTAATCACTTAGGGAAACTTTTCTGATTCTAGCTTGCAGCACCACTCACTGGGTCCTCTGAATAAACTTTATCTACCATATATTATAATGAATATGATATAATTTAATAGCCTCTTTACCCTTGCCTGCCATGTACCACTTGTGCAAGCCATAGTTCCAAGTGCTTTATCTATAATAACTAATGAAATCCCCACAACAACCTTTGGAGGTGTGAGACAAAACTTCATTCTTTTTAGAAAAGTGAAAATCTGTCTGCACTAACAAGAAATCAACTAGCAAAATCTTAAAGTTCAATTTTTGTATGATTATTTTCATGTATATAATTTCAACTTAACTAATAGAGAGAACCTTTTCTGAAGAAAGGTTCCTGAGGAAAGAGTCAGTAGCAAAAATAAATAAAATTGAAAAGTAAGTTAGATGCCCAAGTTAAAGATAGTTGAAGATCAGAAGCTATATTTTAATTTTTTAATTGAATATGATAGCCATTTATAGAACTATGTATCTAAAATCTTTGTAAGGCCTCCCATTGCACTTACAAACAAAAGCCATACTCTATATCATGGCCTACCTGACTGTAATAAATGCCACAGGACATTGCCTGCAATTTCCTCTTTCTATTTTCTCGAATATGGTAAGCATTTTCTTTGGGGCTTTTGTATTTTATCTTTCTGCCTAGAAACGCTGCCCTACACACTTTGCACATAGGGCTCTTCTCATTGCTTAGTTTACACTTGTAGTCCCCTCAGAGGGCTTTCCATTGCAATAAATCCTAAAAAAGCCCTCTCCTCTCGATCCAGTTGCTCTCTTTCATGGCACCCACTGCATTCATAGTATTTATCTGCTATTGTCTTATTTGTTAATTTAAAATGTTACTTACATGTTGTGTTTCCACCAATAGAGTATAGTTCCATGAAAGGAGAACCATTATAATCTTATTCACTGTATATTCTCAGCACCTAGAATAGAGACAGGTAGATAAGTGGTACTCAATAAATATTTGAATACAGAAGAAAATAAGTGTATATGACATGCTTATAATTAAAACTCTCTAAATATATTTTAGGGGCTATCATACTATGTGGTAAATAAAATTTGGAGTCGCTGAAATTTTATACAGAAAAAAATAAGGTTATTAGGAAATTTAGTTGAAGGGAATGGCAATCTGGGGTGAAAAAAGTATGTTATTAAACTCTTCTTTATCTACATCAGTTATAATTTGTATTTTCTAATTTCCCCCCAAATTTAGCCATAGTTGAATATATATATATATGTATATATATACATATATATATATATATATATATTCTATTCCAACATGTATATTTACATATACATATATATCATATATACCTTATATATGTATGATTTTCATATATTATATATAAATGGATAATATATAATTGCCAAATATACACTTTATATATATATATATATATATGTATATATATATATATGTTTCATATGTGTGTATATATATGTATATACATGCAGATAGAAATATATGATGTGTATATGGTTAAGTTAAAAATGGAAAGGGATTTTAGAGCTCTTAGAGTTTTTTGAAATGAACCATGATATGTAGCCTGTGAGATTTTATTACTTATTTTTCATTTAAAAAAATAAAAGAGGAGTTCTCCTTCTGATAATAGAGGACTATGTAATTCAGACCAACCCTCCTGCAGAGAATAACCACAAGAGTTAGAAATTTTATTTTTTAAAAATCTGCTTTAAGTGATTGAAAAACTAACAAATAAGTAAAGAATTATGACTCAAGAAGGAAATCTAGAGAGCCGAGAAGCTGAGCAAAGCTTTGATCATGTCACCAGTGTAGGTGAACTAGAAATAGACTTCCTACTAGCCTCTTGCCAGGAATACACATAAACCATCTCCAAAAAAGATAAGCTTCAAATTGTCTCTATAATTCCTCCTATACAATAGTTGGCACATAATAAAAAATAGGCATAGAAGGAGATGAGACAATATCATTTAAAACCACAAAAAACAATAGAAATAGAGCCAACAAGATTTCAGATAACTTTGGGGATATGGAAGAGGAAATTGAGAATTTCAACAAGATATTAAACCTATAAACATATCCAAATGGAACGTGTATAATTTAAAATCACAACAACTGCAATTAAGAAGTCAATGGATGGATTTAACTATAAAACTGAAGAGAGAATATGGGTCTGATAGCTGTGAAAGGAATATCCAAATTGAAGAATGATATGAGAGGGAATAAAAAATGTAGAAAAGAGAAGAGACATGCGAAATACAGCAGAAATATCTAACTCATGTAATTACAGAACGAGAAAGAGAGGTGAAAGAGTAGAAGTAAATATTTTTAAGAGTTAGTTGTTGAGAATTTACCAAAAGTGAAGAAAAACCTCAAGTTATGGATTCACAAAACTCCATAAGAGACTACCCTTGCTACATAGAAGCTTGATCTCAGACTCCTAGTCTCCAGAGCTACAAGGAAATAAATTCATGTTGTTTAAGTCTGCAGTCTGTGGTATTTTCTTATGGCAGCCCAAACTGATTAATACACAATGTAATGATACATTCAGAGTGCTAAAAGAAAATAAGTTCCACCATGAAAGTGTCCACCAAAACTCTGTCTTTCAAAAATGAGAGCAAGGCATTCCTATCACCAAGCTCCCTAGCTGCTGCTTCTCTGTACAGCCACACAGAAAGAGGAGGACACCTGAATTCCTGAGCCAAAGCTTCACAGAGGAAGTGGGGGAAATTAGTGGTTCTGGGAGAAGCCTATAGCACCCTTTCTTTATCTGTGTTGTCCATTGCCTCTGAAAGAAACCTCTCTCCCTACCTCTATATGATGTGTGTGTACTGGCTACCTAGGATACTTTCTATATTTCTGGGACAACCCATAATCCTCTCAAAGCCTCAGAGAATTATTACAAAACTTTATGTAAAGTTTATCATCACGAACTTAGTCTTCTATCTAAATGAAGTGACAATGGATTTGGACTGAGAAGACTTTAGGTTTGAATCTTATATAGACACTCACTAGCTGTATGATCCATGTCTTGGTTTACTCAGCTGTAAATGGGAACACCAATTTTCTTACGTTATTTTGAAACTACAATAACCTTAGGCCTTCCAGATAAAGATGATGGATATGAAAACCCTCACTAAAATTTCAGTGGAGATATTGTTAAGATACATACATACTAACAAATATGGGAATATTAGGACGATGCAAGAGCAATATAATTTTTTTTAGTCAAGAAAATAAAAATATGAGTAATTATTATACAACAAAAGTTTAAACCAGCAAAGAGATGTGAGAACTATCTCAAACTCAAAGTTTCAGGAATTGATAGTATTAGGACATCTAAAAGTGTGGTGAAGAGGGTATTCAAATAAGTAAGTCCGGGTTACTCTTGCAAAACTTTTGAACTTAATTCTTTAGATTGGAATAATGCAGTCTCTGAACTCAGGAACACCAGACTTATTTGAGAATCTTGGCACCTTGCTAAAATTAAGAATAAAAATTATACATATACACAATACATGTTATAGTCCCAGCTCTTCCCCTGCTCAGCTCTCAGAATGCTGATAACCATGATTTTTAGTCAACCTCAGTGGCCATAAAAAAATACCATAGACTGGATGGCTTAAAAAACAGAAATTTATTTTTCACACTTCTGGAGGCTGGAAAGTCCAAGATCAAGTTACCAGCTGAATTGATTCCTGGTGAGAGCTCTCTTTGTGGCTTAGAGATGACCACTTTCTTGCTAGGTACACACGTGGCTTTTTCTAGGTGCATGCATAGAGAGATGGATATGTCTCTTCCTCTTCTTATAGGGCCATAAATCCTATCATGAGGGCCCCACCCTATGACCTAATTTAACCCTAATTACCTCCCAAAGATCCATCTCCAAATACCATTTAGAGTTTCAATATAGGAATTTTAGGGGGACACCAACATTTGGTTCACAATACCATGCCTTTAACCACCAGGCAAGAGATTAGAGAGTCTTGCTGGAGAGTTGTATCATTCCAAGAGGAAGTAGCTAAATACTGACATCACGTATTTCCAATATAGGACTCAGGCAAGTCATCTCTAGGTGAGGATTTCAGATGATATGCCATGCCCACTTGTGAAGAGTTTCCTAGAACTTTGTAGACCGCAACAATAAAACATAAGCACAGGGGCCAGTCTGGTGGCTCAGGTGGTTGGAGCTTCATGCTCCTAACTCCGAAGGCTGCCAGTTGGATTCCCATATGGGCCAGTGAGCTATCAACCACAAGGTTGCCGGTTCAATTCCTCGAGTCCCACAAGGGATGGTGGGCTCCACCCTCTGCAACTAAGATTGAACAGGTCACCTTTAGCTGAGATGCCACTGAGCTCCCAGATGGCTCAGTTGGTTGGAGCGCGTCCTGTCAACCACAAGGTTGTCGGTTCGACTCCCACAAGGGATGGTGGGCTGCGCCCCCTGCAAATAGCAACGTCAACTGGACCTGGAGCTGAGCTGCGCCCTTCACAACTAAGATTGAAAGGACAACAAGTTGACTTGGAAAAAAGTCCTGGAAGTACACACTGTTCCCCAATAAAGTCCTGTTCCCCTTCCCCAATAAAAAATCTTAAAAAAAAACAAAAACAAAAACAAACAAACAAAAAACATGACCCTTGAAACCACCAGATGTGATTTGAAAAAATAAACAAATAAAATAAAATGTAGGCACATAAATGTGGATTCTTAAACACCTAAAAGAAAGCTATGACATCAAAGAAAACAAAGTAACAATCAACTTGAAAGAAACAGACTGTAGCAGGTGAATAAAACTTCAAAAAATACCATGAACATTCTCATAGACCTAAGAAAAGATTTCATCTATGAAATACAAAAGAAAGGGATTAGAAAAGAACCTCTTCAAAAATATACCATTATAATAGAAGTGAAAACTTGGAAGACGATAAAGTTAGAAGACAGTAATAAAGCAATTTCCCAGAAACTGGAGCAAAATACAATGTGACAGAAAATATGAGAGAAAAGAAAAAAGGAGAGATTTAGTCCAGGAGATCCAACCCTTGATAAATAATAATAGGATATTCAGAAAGACAGAACATGACAACAAATCGATTAAAGGAAATTATCAGAGAAACATTCCAAAAATGTCCAAAACTAAGGGGTACCAATTTCTAGATCAAGAGGCCCATTAAATGTTAGGAAAATGAATGAAAATTAAGCTGTCTTTGTGGCACATCTTAGAAAAATGTCATAAAACCAGGGGCAATGGAAAGACCCTAAACGTGCTCCAGAAAGAAAAACACAGATCACTTGCAATGGATCAGTTATCAGTTGAAGTTCCCAACTTTCATCTTAAAACCAAAAGATAGTAGAACAGTACACGAGTATTCAACATTTTTAGGAAAAATTATTTCAACCCACAATTCTATAAACAGGCAAACTATTAATCACATTCAAAAATATAAAAGCACAACAAATCTTAATTTATCTCCCTTGCAGTCTTGTTCAGGAATCTACTGGAGGAACTTCTCCACAAAAATAAAAAAAAGTAGACCATGAAAAAGGAATGCGTGAGTTCTAGCAAGGAAAAGAGACAAAGGAATCTCTACAATGGTGGTGAAGGGAGATACCAAGGTGATAGCTCATGCAGGCGTAGAAAATAAACACTCTGTGATGACAGAAAACATCCTAAGTAATCTCCCTGAGAGGGGGAAAAAAATCTGTCTGTCTGATGGGCTGGAACATACGAGTATTTGATAGGAGTTATACTCTAGGAAGAGAGTTCTGGGGTGACCTATGGATACGTTTACAGAACACTAACTCATGGACACACAGTAGATATACCCTGCAAACAGAGAATTTGGAGACTCATGTAGTACGTAGGAAACTAAATGTAAAAAGTGAGATAGCTAAATGTGAGAGAACAAGTCATACAAGAAAGGAAATGTAATCGGTACCTGCTGTGCCACTTCTTTTCTATTAGCAGCCGTTGATTAGCAAATCAACCCTTAAATTTGGGGAACACAGTAGTCCTGACACAGCGCTACGTTTCCTGAGCTTTAAAAACAAAGGAGAGAAGATCGCACAGCATGCTTAGGACAGTGGGGACACTGTAATGCCGGGTCACAGCATGTGGTGTCCAACTCATTCTGGACATAAGAAATGCATGGGAATGGGAGACAAGGCTGTGAATCTGCAGACAATTTCACAGTTCAAGGAAGCCATCAGCTCTGGAGATCCCAGCAGCTTTTATAATTAGTTCGTCATATATTCTCCCCAGGTACCTGACCAGTTAGTAACCCACTCCACTTAGGGGTATGTAACTAGCGCCCCTTTCCTGGTGCAGTTGCATTTCATCAATATTGATTACTTAGTGCTCAATAAGCCATCTCAACCATTAGGTAAAAGCTGTGCTTGGTCTAGTGCAGCTGCATTCTCATGGATCTTAGATTCAGTATAGATTAAATTCTAACAATTTCTTGACCTGAGGTTCAAATCCTCATATCTCCCTCTAGCCCGAGGAAAAACCATAGAACAAGCTATTAACCTTTACCTTCCAGGACCCTATATGGCTCAATTGTAAATAACATTTATATAGTCATAAATAGGGAAACATTAAATCATGATCTAACTAAAAATTATAAATTGTCTGGGAAATGGGAAGGGGACACATATTCGATATACATAGGCACATATTGAAGAGGTGTTATAAAAGGGCTAAATCTCTATCCTTAATATTGTGAAGTCAATAGATTATATTAGAATAAATAAAGACTTCAACATGTATGTGGGCCAATAGAAGCAATGACTAAACATGTGGTTGCCTGTAAGAGGGTAAACTGGAGATGTTTAACCTGCTTCCTACCTACTGAATGAGAAGAATGATGCCTGTCCCCTAGCGTAGTAGTTAGGAGTGAAATCATCGCTTAGGGCAGTGCTTGGTATATGGCAGCAAGCATTATTTTTATTTCCATTAGCATTCCAAATTCACTATAACTTTCTTTCTCAGTAAATGCTGTCCCACTTCCTTTCCAAGACTACACTTTTAATCTTTACTTTGGTTAGTAGTCTGCTGCCTGATCCCATGATATTTTACATGTGTAGTTATCTTCTATCTTTCGTTTCTTAAATTTCTGTCTCTACTATATCTACTAACTTCTTAAAAATCAACATATGAATAAACTCTATCTCTGCCATTGAAAATATGATTGTATCTACTTTTCAAGCTCCTATCCCATCTCTCTCTCTCTCTTTTCTTTATCAAGCCCGTTAAGCAGTCTGATCAGTGTCTTTATTCTGTACCTTCTGTTCTTTCTACATTTTTCATTCATTCAGAAAGAATTTTTGAGCTTCTATTTTCCTTCGTTTTACTTGAGACTGAAGGCACAACAATAACAACAACAAAACAAACAATACAACAAACAAACAAAACAATAGTTCCTACTTCAGGACTTCAGCCTAGTGACAGACAAACTAATAAACTGTAACTTATAATCTCATGCACCATTCTTTTGTAAAGTCAAGCAGTGTACACTTCCGGTCACATTCCCATCCTTCTACTCAAACTGCATTCACTACAGTCATCAGTGTTAACCTCTTAATTGCTAAACTCAAGAACTTCTTTCCTGCTCTCATTCTGTTTGCCCTTTCTTCAGGAATTTCTCTCCCTAGAATTTATCTTCATTTTTTATATTCAATACCCACTCTCTTCTGATTCTCCTATTTATGTAGCCATTCCTTTTTAATTGTCTTCTCTGCCTATTCCTGTTACTTAAATGTCAATATCCTATAGAATTTATAATAGACCTTATTCTCTATTCAAGCCACATATTGGTTTAGTCATACAGCAGACATTTCTTTTGTCACACTTCAAATCCAGCATGTCTAACATGAAGTATATTATATTATTCCATTTGCCCACCTGTTTAATTCTTTTTATTCCCTGTTCCTGATAATAGTATCATTAAACATTCACTCACTTAACCTAGACAAATCAGAATCATTCTTTTTTCTTAATTTTATTTTTTTTATTTTTTTATTAAATTGAGGTGACAATGGTTAGTAAAATTACATAGGCTTCAAGTGTACAATTCTCTAATACATCATCTACATATCACATTTGTTTGCTCATTTGCTAAGTATAAGCACTGTTCCTGCATAAGCCATTGCCTGCAATGTCTGTTGCCTTGAAATATTGTAGTAGCCGCCTTTCTAGTACCCATACATCTCTCAGTCTTGTTAATGCTATCATCTATACCTGTACTACAGTGTCTTTCTAAACTCTAATCCTGGATACAGCACACCCCTGTTCAAAAATCTTGCAATGTCTTTCTGTTTCCTCAGATACAAATTCCAAAGACTTAAGCATACAATGCCCTTTACATGCTGTTTCCAACCTACCTTTTCCAGCACCACCTTATACCATTTCTTCCCCACCTCTAAAATATCCCCTAACCATATTGAACTACTTCAGTATATCCCCAACTATAATGGACTGCTTGTTCTTTTCCCCCCAAAAAATGTCCTTCCTTTCATACTTTCATGCTATTTCCTTTATCTCTAGTGCTTTTCCTCACCTTTCTAGTTTCAGATTTCTACTTATCCTTCATGACACAGATAAATGTTATTTCATCTGTAAGTCATTCCTAATATTACCAAGCCTCCCATAGGCCTTTGCCCATGTCTCTCTTATACTGTCCTATAACTATATGTTTTCATCGATTCCTTCCCCTGACTGTAAATTTTTCCAAGTTTAAGGATCGAATCTTAGTCATATTTCTGTTTCCTCCCATCCCCAGAACCTAACAACAGTATTAGATTCATCTATACTAGGCACTCAATAAGTATTTGTTGAATTAATAAACAGTTCTGACCTTAAAAAAAATATCTTTGGATTTTCAGAAACACTCCTTCTGCCAATTGCTATTACTCAAAGTCAGATATTGGCCTATTCCCAACTTAAACTTACAACTCATTCAGTGTTCACATTCAAGCTTTAGGTACCACTGTCTCAACCTCCCCTTAGATCTATTTAGCAAACTTGGGAATTCATTTAGTCATTTCCTACTTAAGTTCAACCAGCTGTGAGGTTTTGGATCTTGAAAAAATTCATCATTATAAACAGTGTCCCTTCATAGTTTTTAAAACATTTTTTGGAAGAATAGAGTTGAGTAATATAATAAAGTCAATGTATATTTTTATGTTTCTCAGAAAACTAAATGATTTCTATTTTCCATTTAGATTTTATAGTAGTTTAATAGAACTGTGGGATCACATATGTGTTTCCTAAGCTTTACTACCTTCTTTAAGACTTTTCAACATCATCATTTTAATTTAAAAAAAATGATAACCTAATGTTTAAGAGAGTAAGCAAGCTATGGAGCCAGACTACCTAGGTTTAAATCCCAGCTCTGCTGTATTAGGGACATAACTTAAACTAGACACATAACATTTCTGTATTTGTTTCCTCATTTATAAAACTGGTATAATGGGATGAGATAATATATAGGTTGCAGGCTTGAGTAAATGAATCAGTGCATGTAAAATTCTGGGAATAGTACCTAATGCATAGGGAGCTTGGTACATTTTAGCTGTTGCTATTATCAGAAACAGTTGTCATTTACAATGAAATTTATACAATTTAGAAGTTGATTATAATACTGGATACATTTTGAAACATTATATTTTAAAACACCCTGGATGTTTGTTGGGGAAATTATTATTCTGCTCAGTTATTATTCTTCCATGGAAAGGGATTTTCCAGGTGAACGTAAATAAATGCATATACCTGAGTGAATAGATAGGATACAGATTCTGGTCAGTGATCCATCATACTCTAAATTTTAGCTGGTTCATTGTATTGATTCAAAATGACAATAATCAAAACAGCATGGTATTGGCAGAAAAAAACAGACACACAGACCAATGGAACAAAATTGAGAAGCCAGGAATAAACCCACATATATATGGGCAAATAATTTTCAACAAAAGTTCCAAAAACATGCAATAGAGAAAAGAAAGTCTCTTCAATAAAAAGTGCTGGGAAAATTGGAAAGCCACGTGCAAAAGAATAAAACTAGACTGCTATTTGACACGATATACCAAAATTAACTCAAAATGGTTCAAAGAACTAAACATAAGACCTGAAACAATAAATTGCATGAGGAAAGCACAGGTACTAAATTTGTGAACCATGGGCATAGAGAGGATTTTATGGCTTTGACCTCAAAAGCAAGGGAAGTTAAAGCAAAAAAAAATGAATGGGACTATATCAAACTGAAAAGCTTCTGCACAGAAAAAAAAAATCAACAAAACAAAGAAGCAACCAACTGAATAGGAGAAGATATTTGCAAAAAAAAAAAAAACCTCACATAAGGGATTAATATCCAAAACATATAAAGAACTCATACAA
Source organism: Rhinolophus hipposideros (assembly GCF_964194185.1). Classification (NCBI taxonomy): domain Eukaryota; kingdom Metazoa; phylum Chordata; class Mammalia; order Chiroptera; family Rhinolophidae; genus Rhinolophus; species Rhinolophus hipposideros. The sequence continues at coordinate 78,489,296 of NC_138055.1, forward strand.
CTCACAACAACAACAACAACAAAAATAATCCAATTTAAAAATGAACAGAGGAACTGAACAGACAATTCTCCCAAGAGGACATACAAACAGCCAACCGATATATGAAAAAATACTCAACTTCATTATCTATGAGGGAAATGCAAATCAAAACTACAATGAGAGACGACCTCACTCCTGTTAGAATGGCTATCATCAACAAGAAAAGTAATAATAAGAGTTGGAGAGGTTGGAGTGGGGTGGGAAAGGAACCCTCATAAACTTCTGGTGGGAATGTAAATTTGTAGTCACTATGGAGTTTCCTCCATTTTTAATAAATTAAAAATAAAATTACAAAAAGATTATATCAAACACCAGCAAGCTCTCTTCTTGGCATCTACCAAATAAAAAAAAAAATCTGAAAACATTTATTGGTAAACTTATATGTACCCTTACTTTCGTTGCATCATTATTCGTGGTGTCCAAGACATGGAAACAACCAAAGTATCTTCGACAGGTGATTAGATAGAGATTCAGTACGTATATATGATGGAATATTACTCAGCCATAAGAAAAGATGAAACACTGCCATTTGCGACAACATGAATGAATCTTGAGATTATCATGCTAAGAGAAATATGTCAGACAGAAAAAGTATAGAGAACCATACGATTTTACTCATGGGATATAAAACTGAAAGCAGCAAATGAACAAAACAAACACGCAAAAACTCAGACACAGACAACAGTTTAGTGGTTGCCAAATGGTCAGGGAGTTGCAGAAGAGGGTTACGGGAGTCAAATATGCTGTGATGGAAGGAGAACTGTCTCTGGGTGGTGAACATACAATGCAATATATAGGTGATGTATTGTAGAATTATATCCTTGAAATCTATATAATTTTACTAACCAATGCCACCCAAATAAATTTAATTAAAAACAAAATAAAAATGTAAACTAAATAAATAAATAAGTTTTAGCTGGACAAATTTGATGGTATTAATAGCTTCAATCCAGATTTCTGAAAGTGATGTCAATCAATCAATCAATCACACTTCTGACATTAACCTACCACCCCCAGTGTATATGCTATCCCTTGTCATTTCTTTTCTTCACTCTATATAAGGTCTTGAACCTGGGTAGTCCATTGAAGCATGAATTAAAGAAGAAACTGATACTTTTAAACATTCCAGTAAAAATCTAATTATAAAAATTAACTTAGTTTTTATCTCCTACTTAGAGATAAAATATTTTGATTCAGATATTGATACGTTTTATAAGATAAAATTTATTTTGCATTCAAGAATGGGGGGAAAAACAACTAATACTTCCAAAATTTCTGAGGTAGAGCAGCGAATTGATGATATATTATAGAAATGTACACTTGAAACCTATATGATTTTACTAACCAATGTCACCCCAATTTTCTTATTTAATAAAATAAGAAAATAATAATTCCCTAAAATTCTTGTGATTCTAGAATTTATTTTTTTAACAATTTGCAGGGTTTGTCAATATTATATAGAAATAAAATTATCCATTGAAGTTTTCTAAAATATATCCTATGATTCTTTGCACTAGTGACCTTCACTTGTATATGAGATTTCCTATTTAGAGCAAAACGATTATATCAAATACTATATGCAAGTTAGTTAAATTAATTGTTAGTAGTAGTAATATTTTGACTTAATTTTAAGAAATTAAACCATTTACCATAGAGTCAATATTTTATCATCGCCCAAATGCTAAATGCAAAGTTTACATCAAACTCAAAGTTGCAAGTTTCTTAGAATTGTCAGTGATAAATGATATGCTTATGTTCAAATGTAATTGTATTTGTAGTGGTGCATACCTTGAAGCTGCTATCCAATCTCATGTGCTCATTTCCATTCTCATATACTTATCTGCACATGCATATGCACAAACTTCCATCTGAGGAAATTAGTTCTTATTCTTGGCAATACAACGTTAAATTGGAATTCATACATTTTCCCTTAAACTGCTGTCTTATTAGACACTGTATTGAAACCCAGACTTTATATTCCAGATGTCCCTTAAATTTAATTTTATGTTTTCCCTTTGGTGTATTTCTGTTAATTTTAGAAGAGCAAATATCCAAATACATTACTGAGTAAACTTTTTTATGGCTCTGTGTTAGCAATTTATATATTTGAGTATTTTTATATTTGAAAAAAAATTCTTAAATAACTTGAATGTTCATAATAAAACTTTCATTGCATTTGGAACCTTAGATCCTAAGATAATTGAATATAGTCTTCAAAAATGTCTATAAAAATCTTACCCTTTTGCACTGTTCCTTCAGAGAAGAAAATAATGTTCATATTCAAAAAATACTAATAGTTATCTCCAAAAAAGTTATCCAATCACCTCTGAGTTTGAAATATTTTACTTTGTGAAGGATGTAAGAGCACCTGAATTATGTTTCTACAACTCATCTCATCCATGATAAGAACAAAATGTTGTAGCAATAAAAACAATAACAGCGTTGGTATAAAAGAAGGAGAATAGGCCCTTTTATGTATTTTTATTTGACTATTAACTAAAATTGTGTGTGCCAAGCTTTAAGTTAGTTGAAACCCCCTACAAACTGGGCTTTTGGAAACAGTAACTGATCCTTCTAACATTGTGATTTTTAATACACCACAAGAATGCATTTCCCAAAAAGTCTAAGATCCCTATCTTGAAATGTGATGAAATGCTTGAAAAAATTCTGTACTAGAGGAGAAACATCTTTCTTAAAATTTGAAATCATATAGTTAATATTAGCTCACACAATAGAGACCGGCACATTGAAATATTTTCTCATTTTTTAAGGGAATTAATGGCTCTTCACCAACCCTTTAACATGTAAAATGAGTAAGTTACTTGTGTCCAGTATATCCAAAAAAGAGCCAGGATAAAATAAACATAAGGGGTTGGATATCTTGGAAAAAATCTGTCATGGGTTTGGGTTAATCATCTCCAGAAGAAATTCAACTTGATGCCTGAAATGTAAGACTTCTTGGAGAAAGCAGAAAGGCCCGAGGCAGTGTTGATCTGAAGGAGTGCTCTCCATGGGTCAGAGCTGCTCTGCTGGCAGAGTGCAAACCCAGTTCACAACCAAGGCCTCAGAAAACTTGTAAAAGACTGCAGGGGCCTTCCAGTGCACGCACTCCAGCTTTGGTTACATAGTTTTAATGGCCCAGTTTCTTATTATAAAATAAAACTTAAAAATAAAATCTGTGCCTAATTTTCCAACTTCTGTCCATCAGTGATAGGATAGCTTCTTTTAACGTTTGTGGAATAAAACATCTATTTCTTACCTTTTCGTGACGATATAGAACAGTTATGTAAATATAGGACACCTTTATTTGGTGCAATTTTCATAATGTCCTATTCTGAGGCTTTGTGAACATTGGAAAGTGAGTTATTCCAACAATACTTTGCCTTAATTCTCTTCTATCACTGTTCATTATGTTTTTAAAATATTTTTTCCAGTCTTCTGCTTCCTTTTGCGTAAAATCCCTGACACCTCATTCCTTGGAAACTGCAAAATGGTAATTTTGATTTCCAGTAATGATCATGTACTCTAGGGAAATTAATCTAATGCTAAATGGCGCAAATGAAAGATTTACTCATTTTGCTCCAACCTCCCCCTATTTTACCTATTTCCATCATCAAAGATAGATTGTATTCACATGAAGTAATGTAAAGTGAATATAAAAACGGGGGGCGGGAACTATCATGGGCTTGGGTTAATCATTATTACAAAGGAATAATTATATGCTTTTATCCATATAATAGTAAAATGTGCTCCTAAACTAGCATAGCAAGTTTTAAGTCTACTTTAGAAGAAAAAAATAGCATAGAGTAATAACTTTTAAGTTCCCTTTGCTTTTACCCCAATTTTATTGCATCCAATTGCCAAGGGAGTTATATTAGTCTTGGACTTAGATAAGTTGTTAATTAAAATATCTGTGCATATCCTAAAGAATGTTCTTTTTTGTAGATATAGAAAGCTGTTCACTTATACTCATAATCTGTTTATACTCTGTGAATTTTTTTAAATTGCTGTAATTATATAGGCATAAACTGACTTATTCCAGTAAAGGAAGTTCAACCTTTAAACAACATAGGAGTCAATCATTTCAATGAATAGAGTTCTAAGTGCTGAAGCATTTCAAATCCTTTTTCATTTGACCACTCAGTGACCTGATAACTATTTCCTGTCCCTAAATAAGGTTGTGACCCAGGTCTTAGAGTGTGAAACTCAGATAATTTTAGAAACAAGTCAAATGCCATAGAATTAAAGAAGTAGATGACAGTTTGACTAAAATTCTTCTTTTTAAAGTGGAATTATGTATTTTAAATATGAAAGAATCAAAATGAAATGATTCGTCTTCTATTTGCTCATGTTTAAAACTACCAAAATCACTGATTTTATTGCCCATTATGATGGATAATCACCAAGTGTCTCTAAAAGATTAACTTGAAGAAAATTCCTCATTTCTCTTCCTTTAAGGTAATTCAGATAATAAGATAAATAAGTAAATTATAAAAAATGCTATTTCAATAACTCACCATAATAGTTTGAGAACAGTGATTTTAAAATTGACTCCATTTATGTATGTACGTGTATATGTGAATTTGTGTGTGTGTGAGTGTAATCTGTCTCTATTAGTATTTATAGCTACAGAAAGGCTAAAATCATAAAAGAATAACAACACATCAACAAAAAAACTCCTATACATTTCAAAAAGTATGAAAGGAATGTTTCTAACCACCTATTTGAGCAGCTAAAATGCCTTTGGCAATGGGATTAGGGGAAGGAAGACTCTTACAAGTGCATTTTGCTGATCTGAAAATGTAATTGACTATAGTTTATTTTGATAATTTTTTTGGCTTTTCTATGATTTGGATGTGAAATATAATGTTATGAAACGTTAATTATTTTAATGAGGTCAAGAAGTGTTTCCTTAAAATAACAGTTTTAATGTTTAACATACGTTTGATACTCTTTCTCTTGATACAATTACCAAATTTACGAAATAAAAATAGAATTAAACTTAAAAATATGATTTTAAAAAGTAAATATTGAGAAAAGTCTCTGACATTGACACTTAATTTGGGCTGTTTAAACTAAGCTGAGATTTACACTTCCCACAGGGATCATATAATTTATCAAACAATATGAATTCTCAGTTTTGATCTCACACATTCTAAAGAATCATAAAATAAGCAACTAAAAGCGATAGGGTTTGTTGAAGGACAAATGCATGCATTTAAATGAAGGTTTGTTAAGGTCAGAAAACAAAAAAAAAAAGATATTGAACATTTACATGATCAAAAGAAAATTGCAGTTGTAAGTTTAAAAACTGTAAGGAATTAAGACTAGAAAGTAAGGACTAAGTACCAGTATAAAGAATTCAGATTTAACCTACAGATGACCTGGACTTGTTTGTTCAGATGACAATTCTAAAAGTGTGCAAGGAATATTCCCGTTTAACACAATTATTTGCCGCAAGCCTTGACCTCAGTGACTGTCAGGGACCAGATTTGAATTGGCCCATTCTCTGATATGGTGACATTGCTTCTGTTGCCTCGATTGTGACCTCTGATTGCACGGTACCCTTGAGAGTTCTATGTAACAAGCGTGACTCCTGGTTTTTAGCCAGAAAGGTTGGTATGCCTGCATAGATCTGTCAGCCACCTTAGTCTGAGTTACACATGCTGTCTATCCTGCCAGGGTGTAAAACTATATTATTTTGTATATATACATCTGTCGGAGTACTTTAATAGTAGTATTTCACAGCTAGTGAAATACACAAAAAATGTCTTTTTTCAGATAAGGTGGAATCTGTGTGATTCGTTAGTTTTTAGAATAAATGCTCATTTATCTTCAAGCGGGCTTTATTGTTATAGTGCATTTTTAAAGTGTATATATCTAATGATTTTGTATGTGTATACCTTTTCCTGCTTCAAAGAACACACTGCGTTCCTCACTCCTTCCTTCCCTCCCTCCCCAATCCACCCCTGTCTAGGGTATAGAAACTTGATGTGGAGAGGTGGCATGGTGTAGTGTAATAATGGTAAGGATTAGAGAAGGCAGGCTACCAGCTTTAATTCACAGCTTCACCACTGTCACCAGGGCAAACTACTCAGTTCTCATTTTCTCACCTTAAAAATGGAGAGCATCATTCAGGCTTTTTAAGAATTAAATAACAATTAGTGTAATGTGAAGGGCATGTCACAACTCCCAGCACATACTGTAATAGTCATTCTGGTGACATTCCTTTTTTATATGCCTCCCAAAGCAGGGGAAAACATGGATACCCTTGCACATAACGAACACAAGGTAGTCCCAGAATTCTTATGGGATGGAGCCTGTTCCACGCATAGCAGCCCAAATAGAATACTTTGCATAGCTTTCTTAAGTCTAACTGACACTAGGATCAGAATCATTTGGAATCATTTGTTTGTCAGTCATGTATTTAGATCTGGTTTGGTTATTTGAAGTCAAATTACAAATGGGCAGTTGAGTTGAAATTTAATGTAAACATTTTTATGCTGATTATGCTTTGTCCACCAGATGATTTTCAGACTTTATATTTTAGCAGAAAACCTCTTTCTTTAAGTGAAATATGGCTCCACGCTCAATATAGTATGCAAAACAGCTAAGAGTGCATCTGAGCTGGTTTAGGAAGTGGGTCTGATCTCCTGGCTACTTCCCTTATCAGCCACTGACATGCATTTTACAAAGCCTCCTAGGGCTTCCAAAGCACATTATAAAAACAGTATTCCTGATTAGAATTTACTAAAGAACAATTCCCTTTTTATTTATTCCCACTGAACCTAGGACTGATTTATTTGTCCTAAGGGCTTATCATATGTCTTTCTGTCATATGCTGCTGAAGGACTGTTGGTTAACTGCTACATCCTTAGACCTTAGAATAACGCCTGACAATAGTAGGCACTCAATAAATAAATAAACAATAAATAAATAAATAAGCAATTCACATGAAGTATATCAAATTTATATTAGAGTAACAATCAAAACTTAGGTTGCATAAATCTTGTTTTGGGTCGGCTAATTTAATGATCAAGATTGTCTATTATGGATAATTGCATTTCATGTTATAGAACATAGTCTGCTAATAAAAATATCAATAACTTCATTAGTATTTCATTGATGTTAAGATATTCATTTTTTTTTCACACTTTACCCTCTCTGAACTCAGAATACATCTCATAATTGATGGAAGCTTAAAAGTTGACATCAGCCAGGTAGTAGTTGATATATTATATGAAAACCTTCATTTTCCAGCAAGATTAAGATCAAAACAACATAGGTACCATGAAATAATATAGTGCTCTAAAATTGAAGAGCACATAAATAGAGCTGATAGAGACTGACATATCTAAGTAAGACTGAAATCTGTTCTTATCTGATTGGTAAACAGTGGTTCCTTGAGCCTCTCCCCAGGATAGCCATGCCACCCATTAAGGCTTCATTACCCCTTCCGTGGAAAGCCCCTCCCAAGTCTATACTATTCAGTAACCAAAGAATTAAGGGCTTGCGCAGTAAGAGTCCTCCAGAACTCTTCTCTAGTTCAAAGCCAGTGTCCTTTCTGATTGGTAAGTGCCATGTCATAAAGCTTTGAAAATTTTAGCATCACCCCTATTACACATTAATCTTTTAATATGATTCAACTCTGAGAGTACGGCAAAGGAATTGTTGTAATCCCCAAATTTTATATTAATAATTAAGAAACAAGACTCATCAAGGCAATGTTACCTCTCCAGTTCTGCAAACCTCATTCTGAACTGATGCCTTAAGTAATAGGGACGGAAAAGGTAGAGAATCTCAAATCCAAGCAAGTACAGGCTCAAAATTTATGAAATTAAAAGATCAAGTTATTAAAACATAAATTTGAAAATATATATGCACCCCTATGTTCATTGCAGCATTATTTTCACTAGCCAAGATATATGGAAGCAATCTAGGTGTCCATCAATGGATAGATGGATAATGAAATTATGGGGTATATATACAATGGAATATTATGCAGCATTATGGTGTATATATACAATGGAATATTATGCAGCAATAAAAAAGAATGACATTTTGTAATTTGTGACAACATGGATGGATCTAGAAGGTACTATGCTAAATGAAATAAGTCAGGCGGAGAAAGACAAATATTGTGTATTCACTTATATGTACAGTCCAAAAACAAAACAAAAAGAGACTTATAAAAATAGAGACCAAAGAAACTATACTTAAATTTAAAGTAAAATAAAAAATAACCCTAAATTTAAAAAATAATTAAATAAGCAAAATCCCAGTAAAAGATAAACAGATAATTAATTCAAAGTCATTCCCTCAGCCAGGGTATGCTTCCTGAGAGTGAAGTAGCTCATCTCCAAGAAGGCTGGCTTGGGATCTACAGTAGAAGCTAAGAAAAAGGAAATAGATGCAATAGTGAGGGGAAACATTGAATATCACCACTCTCCTGACAGCCCTGACTTACTCAATGAATGGAATGATCCAGGGTAAGTGGAAATGTGCCCTCTAGGACTAGCAGAAGCACTCAACAATCTTTCAGAATTGGACAGTTTAAATTTACACCTCTCAAGATTCCCATTAGTGTAGATCTAAAGAACATAAACAAGCTAAAACAGTAACAAAATTACTAAACACTTTAGGAAAAAAGCCAAGAAAGTGAGAATAAAAAAAAAACCCACAAAAATCAAACTACAGATCAGTCCATTGAATTGAAAGTAGTAGATTTATCAGCTACAGAATAAAACATAAGCATCTTTAATATATAAGCATCTTTAATACATAATACGTGATGTACTTTCGTATATAAATATGGATTTGAAAATATAATGAAGCAGTAAGAGACTAGTAAAATTCGGAAGCTTTGAAAAAACCAGATAGTACTTCTAGAAGTTAAATATCATTAATAATCATAAAAAATGAACTATAATTGATATTACAAACTCACTGGATGGATTAAACATAAAATCAGATTCACTGAAGAAAAGATTAGTGAACCTGGGCTACTATTAGAATGCATTCCCTATACCATTAGCAATTAAAGTCCAAAGACAGCACACTGTGTTTTAGACTGTTACCTAATGTTATAAACCTGAGGTTTACTCAGTGCTCGTATGACCTAATGTACTGGTATTTTTCTGTATAAACTGTGTCTGTCTTTTGGCTCCATAACTCAAAAGAATATATTAGTGGGTGCTCTTGAGCCCAATTAACATGGAAAGTATTCACCTGTGCTTCCAGGCAACTCTAAACTCACCAGTTGACTTAGTACAGTGGTACCTCGGTTTCTGAATGTCTCCATTGACGAACATTTCGGTTTATGAATACCGTAAACCTGGAATTTAATGCTTCAGTTTTCAAACACGACTCAGAAATTGAACATGTCACACAGCTTCTGCTGAGTGCAAGATCCTGTGGCCAGCTGTCGGCTATTTTCGAACGTTTCAGAACTCGTGGATTACGTTGGAAAACCGAGGTACCACTGTATTAGCTATATAGTAAAGAGGGCACAAGTATAAGACTTAGATGTTTTCTCGTTTGTCACTAGCTAGACATTGCATCCTCTGTAAACCCTTAACTTTTCTGAATCTCAGTATTCACATAAAAAAAAATTGTAGGTATTTTTAGGAAATAAATTCATTTTCATGTGTAAATGTATCTCTGATTATAACTATAATAAATATATAGAGACTAATTCTCTATCCTCAGGCTAGTAATTAAGCAATACGGTAAGGAGCTTTAGTAAATATCTATACTGAGAATTAGATATGTAATATTCTTAATATATTGAGGTAGCTGCCTCAGAGGAAGAGAAGATAGAATGCTATTTGTTGAGCAACCAGAATACTCTCTAGGGACTCGGTATATCTCATTGTGTTTTCACAACATTCTTGTAAGAAAAAATAGAATTATCCCCATAGTTTTGAAGAATGAAACTAATGTTTTGGGCTAACGTCAGAGAACTATGAATTTGATCTCATATCTGGCTGATTCCAAAGTCGATGGTGTTTCTACTTTATCAGGAGGCCATATTTCCCCACAAAATCTCCCGTAATGACATATTTCTGAATATGGAAATGAATGACATTTTAAAATGTTCTTAATATACCAGCTATAATTAATAACACAGGGTTTCTTTTTCTCTTGTGAATAACTTTTGGAAAATAAGGAATACTTTTGAAATAAAATTTTCCATGTTTAGTCTCAGAGGAATTTGTAAATGTCTACTAAACTTATTTAGTTGTTAAGTTATGGGAATGAATAAGCACAATAAACATTGTAGCCATAGGAAATTATGTATGAATTGGTTAAAAACCACAGTATTCTCTAACTCTGTACGTTTCCTATAGAAAATACTTTCTGAAGAATAGCTTTATTCACGCATTTGGAGACTGAATGAATTTGTGACAATTTAAAGCATACTTTTTTATCTATGCCCACTAAAAAACTAAAATAATTTTTAGCCATACATGTTTCTGCAGTACAACAGAATTATAAAACAGCATATTTTTACCTAATGATAGAACATTGCTTTTTTTCTTATCCTTTTTTGTTTTCTCCTTTTAAACTTCAATGTAAATAGTTTGGCATTTTTTATTATTATGAATATGGTTTTCAAATTAGTACACCGATTTTATAAAGAGAAATTTTTTACAAATTGAACACTCAAAATCAGAAACTAAATAGGACATAGTATTTTGGTTAGATTTACTATACTTATAGGGTTACTTAAGTCTGACAGTCCATTTCAGAAGAAAATCCCAGATGAAAAACTCATGTTGCAAGAAGATAGAAAAAGATGATAAATAACAAATATGTTGGTAAAATCAAATGAATATGAATAGCAATAATATGTCTCGTGAAATTAAAAGTCATAAAATAAAAATAAATATTAATGTATATGAGTCAAAATGAAGCCAAATTGAGTTAAAATATTTTATAATTACTATATTCCATAGGAGGAGGGAAAATTTGGTTAATTTTAGATTATGTTAACTAGATACGTTATGATATCCAGGGCAAAAACTAAAATGATTATATGCAAACACTATTATTTCCACACTAGTAGAAAGAAAACAACAGAAATAAAAGAAATATTCAATCAAAAATGAAGCCGAAAAAGTAAATAAAAAGAACATAGTGTATACAGGAAAATAGAAAGCTCAAAACAAGATGATATATACACAGAACGATATCAGTATTTATACTACCTATAAATGGTTAAATAAACCAGTTACCAGAAAACAATCATACACACACACACACACACACACACACACACACACACAGAACTGCCACTACTCAACTTCAAAACTTGCTATAAAGTTACAGCATAGTATTAGAAAAACAATAGATAATAATAGATCAGTGGAACAGAATAGACTGCCCAGAAATAGTTGCAAACAAATATGGTCAACTGATCTTTCACAAAGAAGCAAAGGTAATACAACAGAACAAAGACAGTCTTTACAAATGGTTGGTACTAGAGCAAGTGGACATCCACATGCAAAAATAAATAAATAAATAAATCTGGATACAGACCTTATACCATTCACAAATGTTAAGTCAAAATGGATCACAAATCTAAATGTAAAATGCAAAACTATAAAACTCCTAGAAGATAACATTGGAGAAAACCTAGATAACCTTACATATGGCTTTGACTTTTTAATTATGACACCAAAGGCATAATGCCTGAAAGAAATACTTGATAAGCTGGGCTTTCTGCTTTGCTGAACACAGTGTTAAGAGACTAAAAGACAAGCCATAAACTGGGGGAAAATACTTGCAAAACACTTACCTGATACAGGACTACTATCCAAGCTATACAAAAAAAATCTCAACAAGAAGAAAACAACCAACCAGATTTTTAAAATGGACCAAAGACCTTGACAAACACTTCACCAAAGATTTGCAGATGGCAAATAAGCAAATACAAAGATTCTGCACCTCCTATTTCATTAAGGAAATCCATGTTACACCAGTGAGATACTACTACACTCCTACTATTAGAATGGCCTCAATGCAGAACATGGACAACACACAATACTGACAAGGATGTGGAACAAACGAACTCTCATTCCTTGCTGGTAGGAATGCAAAATGGTACAGCCTCTTTGGAGGGCAGTTTGGAGATTTCTTACAAAACTAAACATACTCTAACCAAATGATCCAACAATCATACTCTGATATTTACCCAAATGAGTTGGAAATTTATGTCCATACAAAAACCTGCACACACATATTTATAACAGCTTCATTCATAATTGACAAAATTTGGAAGCAACCAAGATGTCCTTTGATAGGTGAATGAATAAACTGTGGCACACCCAGACAATGGAATATTGTTCAACACTAAAAACAGATGAGCTATCAAACCATGAAAGGACATGGGGGAAGCTTAAATGCATATTACTAAGTGAAAGAAGCCAATCTGAACAGGCTACATACTGTATGATCCTATGTGACATTCTAAAAAAAAGACAAGACTGGAGACAAAAAGATCAGTATTACCAAGAGTTGGGACAGGGGAGAAGGGATGAAGAGGCAGAGCACGGAGGATTTTTAGAACAGTGAAACTATTCTGTACGATACCATAATGATGGATACAACGTCATTATACATTTGTCCAAACCCATAGAGTGTACCATAAAAAAAAATGAGCCCTAATATAAACTATGGAGTTTTGGTGATTATGATGTCTCCACATAAGTTCACAGATTATAACAAATGTACTACTGATGGGAAGAGAGGAGTATGTTGACAATGAGGGAGGCTTTGCTTTTGTGGGGGCAGAGAGTATAAGGAAAAATCTCTCTCCCTCCTAATTTTGTTTTAAACCTAAATTGCTCTAAAAAATGAAATGTTATTTATTAAGCTTTCAAAAAATAATATAAGGCAAAGAAAGATTAAAGAAGTACCAAGGAGATGTTGAAAATTCCAAACTATACTAGGAGGATTTTAACATATCTTTCTTAGTAATTTATAGAACAAGCACTCAAAAAATCAGTAAGGACATGATTTGATAAACCAAGTTAATAACATTTGCTTAAAAGACGTGTATAGAACACTCAACAACTAGAGAATGAATGCACATTATCATCATGTATACACAGGATATTTACAAAACCTTGACTTATACTGGCCTTAAATCAGGTACCAAAAATTTCTTAAGGATTGAAATCATATACTGTAGTGTGTTTTCTGAATATAATGCTAATGACTATAAACTAAAAATAGATGACTAGGAAATCATTATTTTATTGAAAATTAAGAGACATCTAAAAATTCATGAGTCAAAGAAATCATGATGAAATTTTAAAAATTGACAGATAACAAAAGTCTATATATTGTAATATAAGAGCAGTAGTTAATGAAATAGAAAAAATGTAAAACAATGCATCAGTAAAGCTAATTTTAAAAAGAATTTTGATGGAAAATTTGATCATGAAAATGAAAGTATGAATAGTATCAGGAATGAAAATTATATGTGATGACAAATGATACACAACTTCAAACTGTAACAAGAGAATATCATGAATGATTTTATGGCAATAACTTTAAAATTTTGGAGGAAATGAAAAATTCCTAGAAAAATATAACTTACCAAAACCTACCTTAACAATAATCTTTTTTTAATGAAAATTTATTGGGGTGACAATGATTAGTAAAATTACATAGGTATTAGGTGTACAATTCTGTAATACATCATCTATATATCACATTGTATGTTCACCACCCAGAGTCAGTTCTTCTTCCATCACCATATGTTTGATCCCCTTACCCTCATCTACCACCCACCCGCCCCCTTACCCTCTGGTAACCACTAAACTGTTGTCTGTGTCTATGAGTTTTTGTTTCTTTGTTTGTCTTGTTCCTTTGTTGCTTTCAGTTTTATATCCCACATATCAGTGAAGTCATATGATTCTCATAGAAGAAAACATGGGTATTAAACTTGTGGACCTTGGGTTCAAAGAGGAATTTATGAATTTGACCTCAAAAGCAAGGGAAGTAAAATCTAAAATAAATGAATGAGACTATATCAAACCTTAACAGTAATCTTAAACCTAACATTATAAACAAACAACGGGGAAGAAAGAAAATTGCCACCAGTGATAGTATTTTTTAATCATATGCCTAAGAATGCATCTCACAAAAGATGTGCAAGACCTTATGGGAAAGTTATAAAAGTATATCAAGGATGTCAAAGTTTTTTTTTTTCTTTTTGTTTTTGGTTTTTTTTTTTTAATGAACATTGACAAGCAGAATGTGAAATTTGTATGGAAAGTCAAAATCCACAAATAAGCAAAACACACTCAACAAAGATGAATACAGTGTGAGAATTTGCCAAATACCACAACTTATTATAGAGCTGAAGTAAATAACTCAGTGAATACAGTGTGGTATGGCATGGTATTATATAATATGGATGGTATAGTATGGATGGTATAGTATGGATGGGATGGGATGGGATGGGATGGGATGATAGTAATTGTAGGATAGGGTAGGGTAGAGTAAGTTAGGGTAGAATAAAGTAGTATAGAAAACAAATACTGATAAGGGCCCAGGCATAGATGCTTAACTGATATTATAAGAGAGATTACATTTTAAATCATTGGGGAATAATTAATAGACTTTTCAAAAATTTTACTTAAACAATTATCTATACTAAAATAATTAATTCTAGCTACATCAAAGACCTAAATGTAAGAAGCAAAAAAGTAAAACTTATAGAAGGCAATGTGAAAGAATATATTCATAATCTTGGATATTAAGTCTGTTCTTTAAAAATATGCAAAAAGTACTTGTCATGTTGATAAATATATTTACATTAAAATTAAGAATCTCTGTAAATCCGAAAATGTCATAACAGTAGTAAAACAACAACACATAGAGATGGAGATTTTCCACACATAACCAACAGAGGTCTCATATCCAAAATATATAATTTCTAAATATCATTAAAATACAAACAACCTAATAGAAAATAAATAAACAAGAGTCTTTAACATATATTTCAACTAGGGAGAAATCCAAATAACGTGTAAACATACAAAGTACTTTATCTCACTTGGTAGCATAGAAATGCTACCAAACCACAAATTAAAACTGCAAATTAAAAACTAAAAACCTAAGAAAAGTAAATGTTGGAGAATATATAACCAATGCAACTTTTATGTTTTGCTGATTGGCATATAATTTGTTACAAACATTTGGAAAACAATTTGGCATTACAGTAGAGTTAAATATATGCATACCATATGATCTTCAATTATAATCCTATATCTCTAGGATATAAAACATATCCTAGAGATATTTGCTCTATACAAACTCTTGTGCAAGGATAATCAGGGCAGTGTGGTTTTTAATAGCGAAAAACAAGAAATACCCCATGTGTCCAACAATAATGGAATGGATAAACTCTAATACATTCATACAGTAGAATATAGTAGGAAACAAAAAATAATAAACTAGATCTATACACAGGAATGTAGATGAATCTCACAAACACTATTGAAGAGCTGAAGACAAAATCACCTTACCGAGTTGTTCCATTTATGTCTAGTTGAAAACGAAATAAAGCTGCACTATAATATTTAATATATAAGTGGTAAAAACTATAAAGAAAGTCAAGGTTATAAACTACAAACAAGTGGTTACCCCTAGGAGAAGTAAGAGATTTTGTATCAGGACTTCTGATGCGCAAGCAGTGTTCTATTATTTTTTAATTTTCATAGATCACATGGAATATTTAATTATATTTTATTTATATAATTATTATGAATGACTTATGCACAATTTATATAATTTATATAATTATTTATATATTTATAATATAATTATTTATAATGGTGAAATTGTAAACACCTGATATATGCAATCTTTTGTGTACGTTGTATATATCATGATAAAATAAAAAGAATTAAAAAGAGCTTCCAGTGCTCATTCTTGCAGCACATATACAGTCCTAAAATTGGAACGATATAGAGATTGGCATAGCCCTTGCGCAAGCATGACACAAATTTATGAAGCATTCCATATTTTGCTTTGCTTTCTAATGTTTATGGATGACAAAACTACATCTCTAAGAAGTGAGGTGACTTGCCCAATTGAGAGTTGAGAGCCCTTCAAGCTTAAAACCTTACCCCCCAATTCCTCCAAAAAAATATGAAAGAGCTTCCACAAATCAATACACACACACACACACACACACACACACACACACACACATAGTAGGGTGATCATATTGTAAACTATGAAAATGTTGACTTACTATATTGTACACCTGAAACTAATATGACCAACATATTTTATACCAACTATACTTACATAAAAAATAAATTTAAAACAAGAGAAAATACTTATATAGATACTTTAAAGCTAAAAATTATCTTTGTAGAATAGACCTATAATGCCTTATCTTGATTTCTTTATTAGAGTATGAGTAGATTAGTAATATTTTTACCTATCTTTTTAGTTAAAAAGTGAAATCCATGAAAGGAGGCCCTGATTCATTTACTGATAAAGTTCTGCTACATAAAATAAAACTCTATCTTTCTAAAGGTAATATAATAAAAGATTAAAATTCTGTATTAATGCAGTATTCACTTAGAAAACTCTTACATCTTCAGCAGGCTATGGGTTTACTTGCTTAAGTTATTACCTATGGAAAACAATGAGTTTGGGACCAGTTTATTAGTCCCTAATATGTTGTCACTCGAATTGTGAAAAACAATGATTTTACTTATATTTATTTATTGCCTTTTATAATACCAGAAATTTTTATATATATTCAGTGTGTCATGTTATCTCTGTAACAAGCACACCTGTATTCTGAAATTTGACAAATAAAGAAATCATCAGATGCAGAAAATTAGTAGACAATGAGAAATGCATTATGGATGTATAGACATATGTGCTATGAGCCTGTTTTATAGCTATAAAAAGCAATGATTGCAAAAAAAAAGCAATGATTGCAATGATATTTTAAAAAATGTTTAATTGGTCCATCAAGCCTCTAAATTAATGTATAACTATCTATTAATACTTGACCTTCAGTTAATAACTACATGAATGCGTAGTTAAGGATGTCTTTTTACCCAAGAGTAGAAATGTTTAGATATGTCAGGGACTTGAAGTCTAAAACTATACCAAAAAAAAAAAAAAAAAAAAGAAAAAAAGGTTGCAGTAGAATTTATGAGGCCACTGTGTCCATATTATTTTGAAAGCCAACTGACTTACATCATCAGACATTATTCTATCAGGTGGGCCCGTGTTTGGATGACCTACTATATTAACACTCCCTGAGGGAGTCTAAGTTGGATACGGGAATATTTTCCAAGAATAATTAAATTGAGAGAGTGAAACAGGAGAGAATCATGTCAATGAAACCCCTGTCATGGTTATTACTGAGCAATTGCTAAAAATTATTTAAAATAACTTCAAATCAATTAGGACAGTGTACCCTTCTTATCTTTTCGAAATTATTTTTTCTATATTAAAGAAAGTAAAAAACCTTATATATTATGAAATAAATACATTAAAAAAGTATCTGTTATGGATTTAGAATTCTGGTAATGAGGACTTCCTGGACCCCCAGAATATTGTTCTGTCTAGTTTGGTGGTTAATCCTGGAATTTTCCTCTCCTGCCAGTTGACCCCAGGAACGTTGTTCTTGGTCTGGTTGAGACTCTCTTTAGTCTCAACCCTAGGGTAGGTAAGTGTTTGCCCGTAGTAGTAGAGATAGCATTAAGACTATCCATAATAGAATTGATTTCATTTTTTAAAAAATAGCAAAGTGGCTGCAGTTATTAAATCATTAGTATATATTAGACATTATATGTGATCTATTATTTTATGTTATTATATACATATTTTTACAATAAATTTTATTGGGAAATATTGGGGAACAGTGTGTTTCTCCAGGGCCCATCAGCTGCAAATACTTGTCTTTCAATCTAGTTTTGGAGGGCACAGTTCAGCTCCAAGTCCAGTAGCTGTTTTCAATCTTTAGAATTGATCTGGCAACCTTGTCGTTAACAGCTGTGCTCTTATATTGTTTGTTTGTTTGTTGTTGTTGAATATATAAGGAACTCCTACAATTCAACAACAACAAAAAAACAACCAATTCAATTTAAAAATGGGCAGACGACCTAAAGAGACATTTCTCCAAAGAGGACATACAAATGGCCAATAGACATATGAAAAATGCTCAACATCACTAATCATCACAGAAATGCAAATCAAAACCACAATGAGATATCACCTCACCCCAGTCAGAATGGCTATCATCAACAAGACAAATAGTAACAAGTGTTGGAGAGGCTGTGGAGAAAAAGGAACCCTCATACACTGTTGGTGGGAATGCAGACTGGTGCAGCCACTATGGAAGGTTGTGTGGAGGTTCTTCGAAAAATTAAGAATAAAATAAAATTTTTATATAGACAAACCAAAATGAGAGAAGTTATTGCCAGCAAACCTGTATTCTAAGACTTCTCAAGGGAAGCTTTTCAGAAGGGAGAAAAATGATAAAAGATGAAAATCTGAATCTGCACAATGGAATGAAGACACTTATGTATTGTAAATAAATGGACAAATGTAATATATGTTTTTCTCCTATTAGTCTTTTTAGAATAAATTAGTTTAAAACAAAAATTAAAATAAAAAAAAAAGAGCTGTGCTCTAACCAGCTGAGCGATCTGGCTGCCCCTCCGGAAGCTCAGCAGCAGCTCGTTGTCTTCAACCTAGTTGTGGAGGGTGCAGCTCACTGGCCCATGTGGGAATCCAACCAGCAACCCTGTTTTTCAGAGCTTATGCTCTAACCAACTGAGCCATCCGGCTGCCCTGTATACATTTTAAGAGGAGGATACGGAGGCCAAGAAAAGGTAAATAATTTACTCAACATTACACAGCTAGTAAGTCAAAAAGCCAGCTTACTATGTGCAAGTTAATTGCTACGCAGATAGAAAGATGCCTAAGGTGAAGCCTCTTCTTTAAAAACTGAATTAATGTACTATATAATTAATTTTTCCTATGTCCTAATCCCAGAGCCTCTTCCAATGAAAAATTAAATGGTATTCCAGATTTACAGAAAAGGGTAGAAAGCAATCTTAAACAATGACAATTTTAAAAGCAATATCCTGTTGACATTTATTAGTATTACTTAGAAATGAATAAATCTGCTAATGCCATGGCAGAGAATTAGTATTGCTGATTTTTCCCTTTTTCCTCAAGCTCCAATAGAACTTGATCCCATCACTGAAAGTTTTGATATTTTGTTTATCATGGATTTTTTCATTGATTTTGATTTTAAAATATTACATTAAAATATTATTTATCTTGATTATTGAGTGTTTTTGTCACCACGTTAAATTTTGTGGCCTAACGTAAGTATCTCGTTTGTCCTATTTGATTTACCCTAGTTCCAGCCCTGGTTAACATCAAACATGGAGACAAATTGTACGTTAATATTTATATGACTTTACCAACCCATGATTTTCTTGAGTTATGTAGCTCTCACAGAAGAAACCAAAGAGCCACCCTTTATGTTGTATTTGATACTCCACTGTAAAGATATTAATGAGGAGATACAGATCAACTGAACAATATAAATGGCAAAACACATGTAGAATTATACATGAGTTGAATACAGAACACATTATAATTGGTTAATAAGCAGTTACATTCACTTTGTAAAGAGATGTTTCTGTTATTCCAAAGAGATTGGTTCAAATTTAGCAATTCCCTAGTATTTAAAAGTGTTTCTGCAAAAATCATATATTTTTAAAGATATAATTTAGTAATTCACTTTTATTTTTCTTTGTTTTCATAAAGGAAATTCATACACTCTGTATACTACCCAACCCCACAAACGGATGAATTATGAAAATCAATTCAAATGTCAGGAACTAGCAAATATTTTTCATTCTAGTATTTTTTTTTTACCCTCTCTGCCGTAAAATATAGTGAAATATGTAAAGGAATGATTAGTGCTGCAGTTAGCCTTTCACCCTTACATATAGTTTTGGCTCTATTCCCAAAATTTCTGTTTTTAAACTTTTGTACAACAATCCTCTTCTTTATCCGTGAAGTCATTTTTTCCTTAGTGATCAATTGCATATATATTTAAATCTATTTTTAAAGAATAGGGATGTTGCTTGTCACACACAAATGGCTCTTAGAGAATTATTGGTTTCATGCCAGTGCTGTCAACATTCCAACAACAGATTGGATTGGTTAAGGAAGAACCCATAAACAGCCTATCAACAAGTATTTATAGAGATGTTAATGAATTTAAAATTCTGTTAGTGTAACATTTATGCCAAACTCCAATTTTATTTGTGCTTTATTTGTGAGGTCTGATGCAATAACTTCTTTTAATAAACACATACAGACCATTTATACTTTATAATGTAAATCATATTTTTAGTATTTCCACCATAAGATACATAGAATCAACCATTTATCAAAGTTACCAAAAATACTTCCATCACATAAAGCATTTTCCCCAGCATGCAGCCATGTCTTCCAAAAGTTTTTGGTAAAGAAATGAACTCATCTCCATCCATGAAACCAAGAGTATTTTATTATTATATTACTGAGAAAAGCCATTAAGGGAAAAGAAAATAGTCATGGGAAAGTTGCCATATGTACAGAAATATAAATGATTAGCTTCTTTTTGTGTGCCCCAAATGACAATTGAATCTTAATCTCCCTCTGTATAGGACATTATGCTATATTGAAAATTTAGAATACTGATTTATTAGAAGCATATGGGTTTAATGAATTTTACTTTTCATGAAGAAAGCAATATTTCCATTAATTTTTTTAGAAGACTTTATTTATTTTGGTGTACTTCTTATAAAGCTGAACTGCTTTTCTCTAGGATTGTGTACATTGTGAACATTTTATAAAGTAGCCTTACATAGCAGAGTAGTTTTTTGTTTGTTTTTGTTTTTTAATTTGCTACCTTTGGTTGTCAATTTTTATTCCAATCTAATTGAGACTTTTGGGGCTGTTTGTATTATAATAATTAAGTTAATCATGTTTAGATATCTTTATCCTCCGCAATGCACAGGCTTGTCTATATGCTAAAAATCTAAATTCTAGCTCTACATTTCTCAGGGCACTTAAAGAACATTAATTGACTATGACAATTATCCCTTTATTTCACTATTTTTTGTTGAGCACCATCCTACTATGTACCACTTAAATAGCCTATATTCTAATAGGCAAAACAGATACATGACTAGGAAAGTAAAATATAATGTAATAGATGCTATCATGGGGTCTCTATAGCATCCTTGGAGTATATCTTTTATTAACACCCAATTTGAATGAGGAATGCAGTGTTAGAAGATCAGTGTTGGCTTATCCAAAGAATTTAATTTCTAAACTGAGATTTGAAGACCTGAAGCAAGAACATCACTGGTAAACTGGATAATCCCAAGCATATGTTCTATAGGAAAAAGAGATTATTTTGAATAATTATAATATACCTGCTGATTGAAGCAAGAACCTAACAGATGTGTGTGAAGGTATATGCAGGGCCTGTGTGCTATGTAAAAATTTTTTAACTTTATCCAAAAAGCAGTGGAGAACCAGGAGTTTAACCTATCAAGTAACATAATTAGATGTGTTCTTTAGCAAGGCCACGTGCCGTGTGGAGATAATATACATAGGAGCAAGAGCAGAAGCAAAAAGACCAGTGAGTGAGAGGTGATTAGAGTAATTCAGAAGAGATGATGGTAGCCTGGTGAGGAAAAATGCTGGTTCAGCACAGCACTCTGGTTCTTCAGTTGTACGCTGATGATGGTGGTAGCATGATTGGAACTTGGAAAAGGTGGATAATACATCAGTTTAGCCTTTTTACATACTTGATTTAAGTTATCTGTGGGATACTTAAGTGGAGAGGCTACGGGTGGATATGTTTCAGAAGTATATAAGGAAAGTGACTTAAAAATTTGAATGACTATTCTCTTACAGAGAGAGGATAGCCTAAGAATAAGGTGAGTCCAGGATAGAACCCCAGAGAGGAATACCTAAATTCGAAGGGATGGCAAGGGAAGAGGAGCTGTGAAGGAGACTGAGTGTTAGACAAAAGGTCAGAGAAAAAAAAGCATGGAGACTGTAATGAAAAAAAAAAATCAAAAGAATAAGCCTTTTAAGAAGGAAGGGGTGGACAACAGTGTATAATATCAAGTCAGTAAGATAAGTCAGAAAGATAAGAACTTCAAACAGTCCCAAAGATTGAGCAGTGTTAGTGATTTTGGTTGGACAATTCCAGTGAAATGCTGTAGAGAAAAAGACATCATATTGCAATGGGTATGAATGATAATAAGTCAACAGAGACTGTGTTTTGTCCAGAACTTTATCTAATTAGGAGAGAAGAGAGAAAAGAAGAGCTAGAGGGGAAAGTGTAAAGCCATTTTTGAGAGGGACTGGAAATACAGAAAAAAATAAAATATTGATGGCAAGAGATCCTAAATTAGATGGAATGCGTAGGATCCAAAACATAGTTGAGGGCATTGGGCTTAGGAGGAGGGGTGCCTATTATATTTTGAAAGATAAGAAAGGTACCTTTGCACATGTAGCCACACACCAGCCTGCTGTGGGCTCTGTTGATTATCAGAGTCACTGAGTCCTCACTGTTTTCTGTCACTGCACTCATGGGTCCAACATCTGGTCTGGTCAATCAAGAAAGCAGATAAAAGGCTTGCACTCTGCTGGAGAAGAGATTTAATTCTCTGCAGGAACTGGGTGCAGCAGCTCCAAATCTTTCCTTTTATACTCTATATCTATAAGACCATTTATCAAAATGGTGTCTGCTCAAGGCTTTAATCATCAGGTCTTGCATGTGAAGTAACTGTTCCTTCTACATCCCATCTATGGATGGGTTGGCTTAAGCTCAGGATGCAAAGGATGTGGTCATTTTAGAAACATAGGGTGCCACGAAAAGTAACAGAAAGTTAATTTTACTAAATCACATAAAGTTTAGAGAAATAAACATTCTGATTTTTAGCTTTCCTAAGAACTGACTCCAATAGGAAAACTAGAGTCTTTTCACCAACTATAACAGCAACTTTTAAGGGCAAAAAACAAAGACATAATAAATGTATCAACACACTCAAAATGACAAATGTTAAGTGTGTATATATATATACACATATATATATATATACACATATACACATACATGCTTATATTACATATATACACATATATATATACATACATGCTTATATTACATATATGTGTGTGTGTGTGTGGCCAAAAAAATGTATACACATTTTAAGAAAGGAAAAAAACTGTATTAATATATACTAATAACAAAAGATGAATACAAATCATGTTTGACTTCTGCAATTACAAGAGGTGCTCAAAGTGGTTACCATCAGCGTCCAGAGATTTCTGATTATGGCAAATTACTGCTTGAGCAATGTTGACCAAAGTGTTAACAGCTCTTCAAATGTGTGTGTGTGTGTATATATATATATATATATATATATATATATATATATATATATATAGGCACCCTCTGTATATAATATGTAATATACCGGGGATGCCAAAAAATGTATATACTTGTATTCATCTTTTGTTATCAATATATATTGAGTATTGCAATTTTAATATAGTTTTTTTTTCTTTCTTAAAATGTGTATACGTGTTTTTGGTACCCTCTGTATCTATATACATAGGTGTGAGTGTGTGTGCACATATATCAAGCATTCAAAATGGGTTTTACACCATGTTTAATTTGTGTTCCAAACAACTCGTAAATATAAGGTGACTTTCCATTTAAAAAGAACAAAGGTGAAATAATAGTTCAAATTAATAAATTGACATTTTAAATATCAGAGTTTAAATTATCGCATTCTTGTTTGATTACCATGAGTTAATTTTCAAGAGGTACCTTTCTCATGTGTACGGTCAATCAAACCTACAAAGCTAGTAAGTCCCTAAACATGGTGATGGCACCAAAAAAGAAGCCATCTAAAAGATCAAGTCCATGGAGGAAGTTTCAAAAACAACAGGTGTTCAGTGTAACTCTGAAATGCATAACATGGATGTAGCAGACTTTTTTTTTTAACATACAAATATATATATATATATATATATATATATATATATATATACACACACATGTATATATGTAGTATATTTTACATTTAAATATAAAGATTATATTTTTCTTTTTTCTCTTATGTTTGTTACCTTGTATTCTTACATTATATAATTTCCTCTCTTGCATGTTTTCCATAAATATCTTTATTGTTATGCTCCCCACCATCTTTGAAATACTTGGTATGGCATAAGGACAGGTTCCATAACCCTGATGAACGTTGTATTTCTAGCTTAAAACATTATATTATCTTATGCAAACCAAACTTAGTTTTATATAAAATTAAAATTCCATTTCAAATACTCTCAATATAATTTATAAATTCGACATATGGATAACTTGGGCTTTAAAATAAGCCTAAAAAATACCATAGTGGACAGATATTCTTTTTATACAAGAATTCTACCAGCTACCAAAAATAATTCTTTCAATTTTCTAATTATAAAAACAAAGAACAACTTACAAAATGTTTGTTACATTAAAACATTTCTTTTATTTTCAAAATAGGTATGTTTGACTTAAGCAGGAAATATACTTAATCTGTAAGTGACTGACATTTTCTTACAGAAGATTTAGCTTACATGACTGAGTCCTATTTTTTTTTTCTTTTTTGGGGATAAAATTGTTAGCCTAGACTAAACCGCATGGACAAAATTTGATGTATTTAAATGACAAATAAACTTTCTATATTTTGTTCCCAGGTAAGGAAGAAGAATTTATCCACAAGGATACCATGTCACATGAAAAATTAGAAAGGAGTCAAGAATACATATACCAATGGCTTCACACACAGGTTGCAGTTCATGAAACAACTAGTTCCAGAAATATAGAATGGTGAGGTCATTTCCTTTAAATTAGATTTTTGTATTGTAAACACATCTTGAAAAGTGAAACCTAGGTTAATTGTGCTAAAACAAATATGACTTTATAGCCAAAGGCCAATACGCCAGTATGCCAGGTTATAAAAAGGACTCTTACATAGAATAGTTGTAATTGCTCTTTATATTTTTCACCCTGAATTGTTTGAGAACTCTTGTTTCGGTAAGGCTTAAAAACAACAGATGAACTACACAAATGATTCTACTTTGTAAAGTAAAATGCATGGTATTCATTAACTGTTTATAAATATCATATGTGTTGCGGGTTGTATTTTATTTTGTGTTGTTTTTGTTATCATTTATATTTGCCAGTCAAAATTATAATTCAGTTCCGATGCTGCCACTTTACCAGTCATGTAACTAATTTTTAATGATGTCTCAGTACTCAGTTTCCTCCCCTTTATAGTGACATGATAATATCTATCTCACAGAATAGAGGTGAGCTCACAAAGTTGAGGATATTAAATGTTTTATTTAGAAACAAATAAGGTAACTAATTATTTTTAGTTACATTAACATATGTATTAGTTTGCTAGGGCTGCTATGTTTGCTAGGGCTACCACAGATTGGTGGTTTAGAGATTAGCAGTGATTTATTTTCTCACAGTTCTGGAGGTTATAAATCCCAGATCAAGGAGTCAGCAAGTTTGGTTTCATTGAAGGTCTCCCTCCGTGGCTTGCTCTCTCCACCTTCTTATTGTGTCCTCACATGATCATCACTCCATTTGTGTTATCTGTGTCCTAATCTCCTCTTCTTTTAAGGACACTAGTCATGGATTACGGCCCACCCATATGACCTCAGTTTACCTTAATTAACTCTTTTAAGATCCTCTCTTTAAATGTATTGTGGGTTAGGACTTCAACACATGGATTTTGAGGGAACGAAAATCAGCCAATAAAATGTAATATAAAGCAAACTGTGCGTAACCACTGAAACAGTTTCAAGGAAATAAAAGCCTAGAGATAATTTTTTGACATAAGTTTCAAGACTTTCATTTAAGCTACATATATCTATAGAAAAGTTAAAAATGTGCTATTTTAAGCATTTGTTAAGTATATAAACTGATATTGAATCTAAATGTAGATGATGCTTTGGAAATGTTTCCAGGCATTGTGAGTATAATTACTAAGTAAATGAGTAACAAACAAATAAAACCCTAAAATTATGAGGGTTAGAACTTAATTTAACAGCAAGTTAAAATATATAAAAAGGGAAACCTTTCTTATGATATACATGAATTGAAACCTTTGTATGTCATCAATTTTATCAATGTAATTAATACATTTAAAGCTATGGAAAATAAAGTGAAGAATGAAAGTGAAATTAAAACTACATTTTATTCTGAATTGTTATATCCTATTTCATTATGAGCAGAGACAATAGAAATAAAGCAATCAACATTGAGAATTTTTTATTTAACTAAGTGTTCTAATTAATACAAGCATAATTTATTTTATGTTGAATTGATCAATTTAGTGTAATTCATAAGATGAAATTCCTAGGACTATAAATAAATATAATATAACCTATAACTTACATCTGTATTAATCAAGTATATGAGGTTTGGTTCAGAGATTTTTAAACATTAGTATAGATAATGTGAAACATAAAAGCAAAATATTTTCAGGATGTAGTTTAGACATGCTTACATTTTAACAAAATCCCTCACTCCTAAATAAGTTATATTTAAACATATGATGCAATAGGCAATTGTTTATGGATTTTCTCTTTTGAAACTATAATATGTAAAGGAATAGGTAATAATATTTTAAGAAATACTGTTTTCAAGAATGGAAGTTGTTAAAAAATCAAACGTTAATGTTCTTGTTTTAAACAAGTTAATTATGAGCATTAGTATAATGTATTAAACACACTAAAACTATTTTAAAAGTAAGAAACTTTGCCTTTCTCATAAGACAAGTAGTATATAATTAAATGTAAATAAAACATTTGTTTTTTAATAATTTATTAGCCATCATTGGTACTTTCACATTTTTGTTTATTGTATGTGTTTATATTTGGCAAAAAAGAGTAGCATTACAGTATTATTTAGGAATTTAAATTTTATGTCAAATTGAATTTAAAAATGACTATGGAAAGATGTAAATTTGTATATATCTTGTAAATAACCTAATTTAAGAAAACTATTATTCCCATTTCATAAATTACTGATTTCTCCCAAACTTTTCATTGAGCATTTCTTTCATATTCTTCCTCTAAATGTATATAGTAATATGATTTTTATTTCTGTAACTCTGCAGCAATCATTTCTTGCCTGAGTTAGATCCAGATGTACTTAATGGTGGAAGAGTTCAGCTTGTGGTAAGAAATGTGTTTAAAGTTACAGAAAAATGTTGTAGATACCTATACTCAATAAATGGTACTTTAAAATATGTTAATAAATTAGTGTAAATTATGAACATATCACAACTGTATATTTGAGATAATATCAAAATTCTATATATTAAAATAATGTTTTCTCCATTTGTAATATAATTTTAAAATATGATATTACATTAAAATATTTCTCCATGGCAGATTTTAAGATATTAGTTACAGTATTTAAAATAAAATTAGATGGGAAATTGCATGATGAAATTACTTTTCTGAGTATTTTCAAAGAGTAGAATATTTGAGTGAAAGACCAAGGCACGCTCACTGCTTAGAAAATTAAACCAAATATACATATTAACAAGTATGTTGAACTCAACTACTCGAAATAGTAAAGTGTAAATTATCAGAGCTTTAGGGAAAAAACAAGTTCTGTACATGGTGACTAGAGTATAGGCTCTAGACCGTATAACTATATGTGCATTTCTAAAGTCAATTGTACTATACGCTATTAGAAGGAAGACTATCTTAACAGAAGAAGAACGGCCAATATGAAGTCTAGAGAAATGGAGCCCACAAAACAGGAAATTTTCAGTGTGCTTCCTGAAATTTCCAGAGAAGAGGGTACCCTGACCAGTGACACAAGTGTGTGGCTTCCTTGGCAGGTGAGAATGGATGCATCAGATGATCCTCACTTTCTGACACTTTCCATTTATAGCAACCGACTATTATGCCTTCTCAAATTCGACATTCACCAAGAAAACCAATTATAATTTAGCTTTCCATGTAGAATTTAGTATAAAAAGAGAATGCACTTTCTAACAGAAACTAGTATTATGTTATTCAGGGCACTTATATTCATCATTCTCATGAACAAATCATTTCAGGAGTCTTCCTAAAAGAGGAGCAAAATTAGGGCAATAGCTAAAATTAATCTCTTTATGAAAATATTTATAGAATATAGATTGGAAACAATCACTCTGTAAATATTTTCTTGCATTTTAATTGAGACCCCTCTGGCAGAGTGGCATGGAGATTACCATAGGAAAATTGGCACTTCAGTCTGCTAACACCATACCTATTACTCATACTTTCTCACATATTTTTGAGTGTCCACTTTAGAGTGAAAATGGAGAATATAAAAGTGCCAAGTAATACCAGGGCAAAGAAGTAATATTAAATTTAATGTACTTCTTTAAATGAATGGAAATAGATTGGGTACATTATTAATCAAAATGCTTGTATGAGATTAATTCTCTGACATTAATCCCCTTCTTTTATATACACTATATTATACTCCATGCAAATACATGACAAATTCATATCAATGATGGATGCTTTTTTTCCTATTGAAGAAGTAATGCTGAACACAAAACAAGGTAAATGGTAGTAGAACATAAACACAGATTTGTGTGTGTGTGTGTGTGTAGACAGGGGAAAGGATCAAGGAAGGACATATGCCAAAAGGATGCTGGGCTAACCAAAGGCCCAGAGTAGAAATCTTGCAGAGTGTTGGAGAATGAAAGCACCCTACTTGTGCTGGGGAACTGGCACAACTGGGACCAGGCCATAACAAAGAAGAAAGAAAAACCTTCAACTGCCTGTACTATAAGATCCTCCAAGACATAAGAATAACATCCATAATAAGAGGACAGTAAATTGTAAAACAATTAATCCAATTTTAATTAGAGGACAGGTGAATTATACAAGTGGGTCTGTTGTAAATTCTGGAAATAAAAAAATATCATCATTGAAATAAACTCTGGAGTGGATACCATAAAGAGAGAATTAGTGAATTGAAAGATTATCTATAAAAGAGCAATAATTAGGTTAACAGCTGACATCATATCAGAAATAAGGCATACCAAATAACAGTGAAGCTATTTCTTAATATTAGGGATAAATATAAATATCACCCACTACACTAACTTTCAAGAGTGGGGACAGAATAAAACAATTAAATGTTTAAATGCTTGGTTTTGATAACATCTATGTCTTCCAAACAAGATCAAAGCATATTGTGTAACTGACAGGAATGAGAAAAATGAAAAAAAAACACCATTTTGCTTATTTCCAAATATATATCATAAGGTGCGTCATTGATCTAGATAACTGTATGGCTGATTAAACTTATCCCCCAAAACTCCCGGATTTTCCTACAGAAATAGTCATAGTTCAAGTTCCCCAGGAAACATACTCTGAGATTTTGATATTTGAGTGCAGAACATGTATTGTGGAAGGATTTCAGGAACAAGTACTTCAAGGGATGAAAGTAGCAGGATTGAACAGAGAGAAAATGTGAACTGCCATAGAGTTGCAGCAGAAGTAGTGAGATCTGGTGGTGGGAAAGCCCTTTTGAGTCGTTCCAGCTTGAGGCAATTGGACCAGGATTTCATGCTCCTGCATTGCCTGAGGAGAGGCTGTGACTTAGGCAAGGCACCTCTGATTCAGCTGAGAGCCACCAGGATTCAATTTTCTCAGCAGCTGAAGGAATCTGACTCAGTTGCTAAAAGTTATCTGAGTGTGATACCATAATAATCACTATACTCAGTAAGTTTTTTATTCATGGATGCAACAACTAAGTATATAAAGTGTGTCAATTGTGCCCAAATCTTTAAATTAAAAGCAATTTGAAACAAAAGTACAGCTGATTTTTTTTAGATTTTTCACTTGAAATATTTCATTCTAAAATGTGTTGATGAATAAAAACCCAATATTATAGAAGTCAACTTTGAAAATGAAGAGCAACTGGTGTCACAAAATATAAACACTTAGTTAAAGTAAGCTTTATGGTGCTGGCATAGGCATGGATAAAAGACTAATGGAAGTGAATAGTGAGTTCAGGAGCAGACCTATAACAATATTGGAATGTAATATATGATAAGGGTAGGAAAGGTCAGATTGCTTAGTAAGTACCATTCAGTAAGCTAACATTAAAAACAATCAGGGCTTTCTGTAGACCACATACACCTTCTACAATAGTCACATGGACTTCAGAAGGTTTGAAGACTCAAATGTGAAAGGTAAAGCAATAAAACTGATCAAATAAAAAAGAATATCTTTGCAACTTAGCAGCAAAGAAAGATTTTCTTAAAAAGATACAAATAGTATAAATTATACTGCAAAAAAATTGATTGACTATGTTAAATATTCCTTCCAATGAAGGATTTTGTGAAAAACTATTTCCAGTGCCTAAAATTAGCAATAGCCTAATATCTAAATATGAAAAGTCTACTGCAAGTGAATAATATAAAGTCAGGTAACTCAATTTACATAGACAGTCCACACAGATGATGCCCAAATGCATAAATGCATATGAAGAGATGTTCAGTTGTATGACCAGAAGAATAAAAATTAAAAGTAAGAAATTACAGGACTATACTCATCAGACTGGCAAAAATTTAAAAACTGGGTAATGCAAAGTACTATCAACAATGTGGAATCACATGTGTAGGGCTGGTGAAAATAGAAGCTGGTACAGTCATTCTGGGAAAAAAATCTGTGACTATTAGAGAGATCAAGAGCGAGACAAAAGAGAGACAAAATATGAATTTTTCTCTTTGCGGATATGGCTTGGCTTTTCATTTCATTTTCTGAATGGTATCTTTCTAAGTGCAAATGCTTTTAAATTTGATGAAGCACAATTTATATATTTCTTGATTTATGATTTTTGTGTTCTAAGAAATCTTTGCTTACCCCCATTTCTGTGAAAATACTTTACTATCTTTTCTTTGAGAAGTTTTATAATTTTACCTTTTATATTTGGGCCCACAATTCTTGTCAAATTCAGCTTTAAGTATGATGGAAGAAGTCAAGATTCCCTTTTTTTTTTTCTGTGTAGATTTCCAATTGTCCAATACTATTTTTGAAAAAAAATTATTCTTTCCTTTTAAGGAAAATCAATTAACCTTACCAGTGTGGTATTTTTCTGGACTCTGTTCTTTTCTATTGATTTATTTTTCTATCTTTATGCACATAATACACAGTCTTGATTACTGGAGTTGCATAGCAAATCTTAAAATCAGTTAATGTGAGTTATCTTAACATTCTTTTTCAAGATTTGACTGACTATTCTAAGTCTGTTGCATTTGCATATACATTTTAAAATTTGTTCCTTTCTACTAAAGAGCTTTCTAGCAGTATACCATGTTTCTCTGAAAATAAGACCTACCCCAAAAATAAGCCCCAGTTAAGCTCGTCAGCCAGATGGAAGCATTTAGTATGTTATGACAATGTTCCAGAAGATGACATGACTGTATTGGAATAAATGTAGATTGTTGTACATGAAAAAATAAGACATCCTCTGAAAATAAGCCCTAATGGAGCGAAAATTAATGTAAGACTGGGTCTTATTTTCGGGGAAACATGGTATTGAATATTTAGATCCTTTGTGGAGAATTGACATTTAACAATTTGAGTCTTCCTACTCATGAATATGGTATATCTCTTTGATTTTTTTTGAAAGCCATGTTTTATAGTTATCTTTATAGGAGACTTGCACATCTTAATGTTAACATTTTTCCTGAGGTGGTTTACATTTTTTACATTTTGGTGAATGGAATGTTTTTTTTAAATAAAATTTTCTAGCTTGTTTATATATATTTATGTATATATATATATATATATATATATATATATATATATATTTATGTATATATATATATATATATTTTACATATAATTATAAATATATTCATATATGCTAATACAGAAATATAAATATATATATATGCATACGTGTATATGTATATACATATAGGTATTTATATATGTATATATTTTTTTCTTTCCAATAATGAGCTTGAAGAGTAATAGTGCATACAAAGACCTACTTTAATACAAACGGAAAGATTTCTTTTCAGAATGACTGTGCCAGCTTCTACTTTTACAAACTATACATATGTGTTTCCACATCATGGTCAGTACTTTGCATCACCCAATTTTCTAATGTTTGCCATTCCGATGAGTATAGTCACGTAACTCCCTTTTTATTTTTTATTCTTCTGGTCATATAACAGCCCCCAATTCCACCCCTCCATTTGTAAACAATCCCTCCCTCACATATACACATCTAACAAAGGACATATATCCTTAAAAACACCCTCACAGACACACCTGGAAATAATTCAGTCAACTACCTGGATACTCTGTGGCCCAATCAAGTTGACACATAAATTAACCCTCGTAGTAGTTATCTGTAACAAATAATTGAACTGAACAGTATAACTAGAAATGAGCAAAAGACTTGAATAGATACTTTACCAAAGAGAATACTCAGATTAAAAGTAGCACATGAAAAGATTTTAAACATTATAAATCACTTAGGGAATTGTTAAAGTCACTATATAATACAGCAATACACCTATTACAGTGGTTAAAATAAAATACTGCCAATACCAAGTGTAGATGAATATGTGAAGCAATTGGATCTCTCATATATTGCTGCTGAGAGTAGTAAAACCCCTGGAAAAAAAAGTTTGTCAATTTTTTATAAATATATTATTAACATGATTCAACAATTCTGAAACTAAGCATTATTCCTACAGAAATGAACTTATGTTTTATCAAAAGTCTATACATAAATATTCATGGTATTTTTATTTGTAATAACCAAAAACTGGGAACAACCCAAATCTCATTTAGAGAATTAAAGGATAAACAAATAGTGGTATATATATATATAACGGATATACAATAAAAATAAATAAAAAGCCACAAACAAAAAAAAAACCTCTTGATGCATACAAAGATATTGATGGATCTCAAGAGTATTATGCTGAGTGACAAAAAGACAATCTCAAAAAGTTACATACTATATGATATCATTTACATAACATTCTCAAAATCATGTAATTATAATAATGGTTGCCAGTGGTAAGGTGGTGAGGAGGGTATGACTCTAAAGGGAGAGAAATGGAGTTTCTTTGAGAAGATAGAACAGTTCTGACCCTGATTGCAGTGTTAGTTATATGCTTTTGGCATATGATAAAATGTCATATTAGTATAAACAAACCAAAACAATTGTACATGTGAAAATTGATGAAGTTTTAATAGAGTCTCTACTTTAGTAATGGTATTGTACTGATGTCAATTTCTTGGTTTTATTAGCCACACTTTGGTTATATAACATATAAGGGCAAGCTGGGTGGAACCTATGTAGGGAATTTTGAGTATCAATTTTTGTAACTTCTAGGGATTTTTCAATTACTTCAAAATAAAATTAAAAAATTAAATGATTGAACATGTGTAAGGTCTGTGCCTATCACTGCATGTAAATTATAGCTCTATTAGACAGTTACAGTACCTTCCATGCCCACATGTTATATACTAACAAGGCCTCTGCATTATTATGTAAGAAAGGGGGTTTGATAGACACAGACCACAGTTTAGTGGTTACCAAAGGGTAATGGGGGAGGGAGGGAGGTAGAAAAGAGTAAAGGGGGTCAAGTATATGATGGGTCAAGTATATGATGATGGAAAGAGATTTAACTTTGGGTGGTGAACACACAATGCAATATATAGATGATGTATTATGGAATTGTACACTTACAACCTGTATAATTTTATTAACCACTGTCACTGTAATAAATTAAATTTTTTAAGTTGTTAAAAAGGGGTTTGTGCGATGATGATAATATATTATGAATGGAGAGGTTATGTAATTCAGCTTTCTGCAACCAAAAATGAAAATGGTTTAAAATCACTCACATATCTAGAAATATTCTATTTTTTTGAATACCTATGTATAAAAATACTGTAAGATAGCTTATGAGTGGACGTCACTGTATAACATTTTATTTCTCTTTTTAAAAGCTATCTGGATGATAAGTAAATAGGTATTCATTTTTATGTGTGCCATTTAGTCCTAACTTCTAAAAATATAAAAATTTAAAAATAAGTATTTAATAAAATATTGTTTATGAAAAATATCAATAAAGAGAGATTTTCTATTTTTAATTAAGTTGCATGGGTTTAATGTGAATCAGGATCCAGATGCTTGGAAATCATGTTCCAAAACTCAAACTTCTCATTTCATTGTGAAAATATGTAAAAAACAGTGTTACAAACCTGGTAGATGGGGCTACCAATGTGACCTGTTCAGAAAACAAAGCCCTAAAACAATGTTGCAAAACTACTCTTTAATAAATATTTACTGTTGAATTGCACATGAGAAAATTATCTGACATTAACTTGAAACTGTTTGTGTTATAACTATACAAAATGTTTAATATTTCAGTGTTTTAGAACTAATATTACAGTGTGTGTAGAATTAGTGTTAAAAACATGATCAGTTATATTCAGTTTTTAAGTATATCCATTTTCCATGATATAGAAGAACAGATGTATTTTCTTTATGATGTCTCTATTTGTTAGCAATAAGAGGAAGAGTTGTGTTCAATTTGAAAGCCAATGGTTTCAAAAATAGAATCTGAATATTAATGCACAGGTGTCTGTGTCAGATGCACTAATGGACCTATGTGTGACTAGACCCTTTAAAAATTTCTGGTTTGCATTTGAGCAGCTAGGTGGCACCACTGTGAAATCATGTGTTACTGTTAAATTTCACTTCTAAATTTGAATTCCTGTTTTAATGTGGCCCAAACAGTAACTGACATTGTTTTCTATTTCGGAGAAAAAAGAAGATACGTTGGATGTTAATGGCTTAGATTATAGCAAGATTTGGGGGAAGGCATGTATTCACAAGTAATTTCTAGACACGTAGATATTGTCTTATTTGGAGGGGGTGGAATTTCTACTTTCTATTTAGAGTGAAATTATGTCATCAAATTGAAGCAAATAAATTCTGATTTTAAAATCTTGAGGCTTATAGTTATAGCCTCCTTAGCCAGCATGCGGATCCCCTATGTGGTTAATATGTTTTTTCCTTATTTTGTAACTGGTCTCACAACTGTGGTATTGCTTTGGTATTTTCCCCTTATTCTTGACTGTTGTTTTTTTTAAGTCTTAATATTAATGAAGCTATTCTAATGAGAACATTAAACACATAGCCTTGTGTACTAATTGAAATAAAATTCAGAAAGAGTGTGTACCACTTTTCATACTAATCACAATTGTAAGCCGGTTGTTCTTATTTCATTTTAAGCAATTTTCTATTGAGATTTTTCTTTTTTTGGACAATGCAATATATCACTTAGTGAGGTATATGAAAAGGTGACTGACATTATACAATGGTTTCTATTCTGAATTCAGCAATAACAAACTTGCTTACTTAACCATGAGAAATTCATGCATGTAAGGGTGGGAAGGGAGACGTAAAGAAGAGCAAACATCTGAATTTGAAAAAGCATGATCTTTAGATTCTGCTTTCATGAGTTTTTCTAGCTCATATGGGATTGACTTTTGAACAACAGTGATGATTTTAAGGCTTTATTTTGCTCTATTTAAATTTTTCTCATGTCAAAAATTAAGGACAGTGCTTTCTCACAGGATTTCAAACATCCTGTGGTTTGGGCTAACTCCCAGCTACTTTAAGGCTGCTTTGCTTTTCTTTATGGCATTTACCCCCACTTCAGGGCTGAATCCTGATAAATCCTTACTTAATGATATTAGATATTATGTAAGACAATATTTTACAGGCAAGAAGCAATTATTTCAAATCTTAGGTTCGGTCCAAAATAGTAATAAAATCAAGTGGTAATTTTAGATGAAATAAATTATCTAATCTTTATGTCCTTAAAATAATATATCTTGAAATTTCTATGTATTTAGCATTACCCTCGAATTAGACTTAATGTACAGTATTTGTATATCAATAATTATTGTAATGAGAAGGTATAGATCTTTTGTGACTTTATAGTATACAATTGGGGGATGAAAGATATTTCAGGGAATTTTATTGAGAAAATAATGCTGATAAGTGGTATAATATAAACATTGCAGAAAATAATCCAATATGACATTTCTAAGATTCAATTAAGAATTAAATAATATTCTTGGTAAGTAAGTGATGTTAAGCTGTGTAGTTTCATCAGTTGCCTTGAAGATTGATTTTCATCAAAATTACTGTACTAAAATGTTTTCTTTTGTTGTACAGACTCAAATAGCAAACCTCAATTTTAAAATCGTCTCTTATTTGCAAAAAATGCTTTGACATAGTGCATTTGTTCTGCCTGGGCAGCAATAAAGGATTGTGGTATCATTTTGAAGAAGGTTGTTTGACAGAGCCTGTTTGTTTATTTGAGGTAATGTGAGCTGCATTCAGAAAATGCCATATTTTGTTTCATGATTGTATACATTCTCTCCCATTGCTCCCAGGCACGACTTGTAAGCAGAGAAGACACAGATTTAGACCTTTTTTCCATGACCAGTGGAAGTGCTTTGTCTGTGAAGAGAGAGAAAAAAAATCAGGCACACAGACACTCAGCGGGATCTTCAAGTAAGTTGTGGTTTCCTTCAGAATTAATTTAGAAATCACAAATGAATTGATGGAACCTAATGCCAACAAGCATTCTTTTACATATAGGGGGTAAAATGCCAGCAACCAGAACTGCCCAAAAAATGTATATTGCAATTTTTTCTTTCCTTAAATGCCTTTTTTTGATATAAACAAAATTAAATTATTTCTAAAATTAACAGCATCAGTTTTTATTTTAATTATATTCTATGACTCAATGGTCTCCTCCCCCAACCCCTGATGGATCACATTGAATTCTTTGCTCATTTAGTTCTAAAAGAATTTTTAGGCTAATTGTAAAAAGTTGGATTTATATATCAAAGTGGTATGTTTTGGATTTCTGTCATCGATTTAATAGATGTAGGTAAAGTTAATTTTTAAAGGAAACATTTTTAAAATAGCAGATTTTAGATAATAGTATTATACTGTCAAAACCATGCTTTAAAAAACTACTTCCATTAAATAGATGACAGTTTATATTTATTAATGATGGCTTTTTACATTTGTAAACCTGTCACACACATCTATTACCTTTATCATGTTTTCAATAAGAAGTGCATTGCAGTTAGTTCTGAAAAAATGTAAACACTAAAAATGTCTATATCTTGTGCATCTGGGGGTAATAGAGCCTAATTTTTTTCAAACTTTTCATTTGACTTACACCCCAAGGGTTTTCAAATGTCTTCTAAAATATTATGGTATATTAGCAAAAAAGATGTTTTATTTGATATCATATTTTGTTAATTTCCCCAAAGTACAGTGAACCTCAAAAGTCAACAAATTATGTTACACTTCATTATAAACACTAAGTTGTTCTTGAAAAAGATTTATTGTTCATTGATATTATAGTTATATACATACAAAGTCAATATTTGATTGAATGTGAAAAATTCAATGATCCAGATGGCACTCTCCAGATAAATGAAAACTTCAAAATGATTCTCTGACTTACACTTTTAATCCAGGTACTTGGTATTATTAGATCCCAGTCATTTAAATTCATTAATCAGTGCAAGTTCATTTTGACAAATTTTAATTTGTTTTTGAAATAATAATGTTAAAATGTCTAATTTAAATATATTTATCAGGATTTAAAGTTCTTGAAGTGTTTGAATTTCCTTACCTATTACAGCATCTGGATACTGAAAGGTTACTCTAATCAATATGGTTAACAAAGAAATAGTTTTGATTTATTCACCTTAATACATATTTTTTGCATTATTAACATTATGTATTAATTACATCAATTTTTAAAATATATATTACATTTCAGAAGGAATCAATCTGTGCCACACATAATAATGAATAACACTATATCCATTTTAAGCATTGCATATTGCAAGCTCATAAGATATCACTTTGGAGCACTGTAGGTAAAAAGAAACAAACCTAATAAAACAAAAAAAAATTGTCTTAGGACTTTACAGAATATCAGTTTCTGTTCATAATGTATCATCTGAATGTTAAAACATAAATACTCAATAAATCAACAACTATCCTGAAATACACAAGCTTCATCTTTTACTTATATGATACTGAATTATAGATTTTTAAGGTATGCAAAGTATTATATAGAATTCATTTCTTAACACATTATCTAAGAAACTGAACTAAGGTTGTTCTCACTGTAATTCTAATTAGTTGTCAATAATTACTGATCTCTAAGTCTGTTTACTAAGTGACAATTTACAATAAGCTACTTTAGAAAAATATTTCTTTTTCTTAAATAACAGAATATTACTTGTCTAATTATTGTAGTTACCAGTTTAATATAACACTAGCATAACATAATAGTAAAGAGTGTGGGCTCTGACATCAATTTGCCTGGATGTGACTCATGATTTAATTTCCTCATTCTTAAAATGAGAATAGTAATAATGGAAGTACCTACCTTGCTGAATTGTCTTTAGGATCAAATGTAGAGCATTTAGAGCAATGCCTGGCACATAAGTGCATAATAAAAATATTCTTTATAATTGCCACCTACACACAGATGTAAAAGAAGAATCAAATGAGGGAAGATACTGAAGTCTCTAGAATCTAGCCACATGGGCTAACTAGCTCAGCTTATAAGGAACCTACTCTTAATAGATGCTTGACTAAAAAACTTGGCATAGCCTATTTTTTATAGAAGTCTTTTAACCTTCAAAGTCATTGGGTCCTAGTCCTCCATGGCCCTATGCCAACCACTTACAGCTTTGGTATTTTGAAAGCTCTTTTTCCCCTAGCTTTTTCTGTCTGTCTCTCAAAACTTGTCACCTTATTAAAGCTAAAGTATTTCTTTCAGTCTTGCAAGCCAAATCTAGAGAGTAGTTTATGGGCTGCAGCTATAAAACTCTTTCAGCCTTTGAACTTTTCTAGATATTTCTCTTTCAATGTTGCTATAATATTTGTAACATGTATTCTTTGAAATCAGACAAACTTAGGTTTAAAATCCCAATACCACCATCACATAAAACATGTAACTTTGGATGAATTATTAAACCTCTAAGAATGAGTTTACTCTCTGAAAAATGGGAATACTAATGTTTTTCTCACAGAGTTTGAATGAGAAAGAAATGAGTAAAAATATATGTAAACCATGTATTACCTAACATATATAGTAAGTAGTTTATACTATTAAAGAATAGTACTTGTTGTTTATATTGTTTGTTTTATGTTGCTGTTGTATAATTTTAAACAACTTCAAGGTAGAATATCTTCCTTTTCTGTGTGTCAGATAATATCAGAAACAGTGTACTTTCAACATGCCAGCCAACTCAAGCAATACATACTGTCTTTCCTTAGAGAATTTCCTAAGTTTTCTGTCCCTTTCCTTTTAGGTCTTACTGCTCTCTTACAAGAGGCCAAGGAAGTCTTCTGCTACCTAGCTTTCTAATCTATCTTATAGTTTAAAGAAAGATGAAAGAGATCACATTCTTATTTAAAAATTGCCATTTATAAAATGAATATGCCAAGAGATTTCCTCATTTAGACAATATTTAGAAAAAATATTTGGTTTCCTTAAATGGTTTTGGTTTTCTCAATTAATTTCTCATTTAGTACTTAAAATAAAGGATGCATTACAATAATAATAAATTTATTGCTAAATAATTTATAGCTTTACAAATTTCTTTTAATTATCTTTTCTTATTTATAATGATTATTTTTCTTTGACAGCTAATATAAATAAGACTCAGAGAGTTTATTAAACATGCATTTGGCACAAATTTCTTAGGAAGGGAAAGCAGCAACTTGAACCCAGCTTTTCTTATTCCAAACCCAGTATTATATTGCCTTTTATTCTTCTGAGGATTAAAATATATAGCTTAGTGGGTAACAGTAGAACATAATTTACATAGTGTTCATTCATTCATTCAAGAGCCATTTATTGAATGATCAGTGCTCACTCTATACCTAGGTTAGGTTTCCAGTTGCCTCCTTCAAACCATCTCTGCACTTTCCAGGACATACTCCATTTTCAAAGTTAGCCAGGGATTGAGAATCCAGAAATCACTCTTAATAATGCATAATCAGCCCAAAGTCAACTTCTTTGAGCATGTCTAAATTTTTATGAAATATAAGTCCTTTTAATATGGTTCTGAATTTTCTGAATCTGTAAAAAAATATTAAAGAAGTGAAGCAGCTAACGTAGATGAAGTGAGATAGGAAGACTTCTTTTCTCTACCTACAATGACATTTGGGATTTAGGTAAGGAAAGAAGTGGAAGAAAACCATCTAAACACAGGCAAAGGGTAAAATATGAATATACATATATTGTTCAACTATATATATATATATATATGTGTGTGTGTATATGTATGTGTATATATATGTATATGTATATGAATCAGTCTGCCTGAACCAGAGGTTCCACGTAGTAAAATAGTACAAAATAAGGTTTGATTAAAAATAAAGCCTAGTTTCACGAAAGTTGGAAAGTAAAGTAGTAGGAGTGGAGTTTATTACTGATAATGCATAGCTAACAAAGATTTCTGAAAATACCTTAATGTTTTAGAAAGCTGAAGATTAGTTGAAAAACAGTATTTTGAGTCAGTCCTAATATTATACAATGCTTCCAATATATTGACAAAATAATTTTATAGCTCTTATCAAAAAAGATTAATTTTGGTTATCAAAAGTACAAAGTCTACCAACTATTTACCAAAGTAAATAGTTTACAATAATATATGCAGTTCCAGAGACTAAAGGTGTAACCAAAACCCAAAGATAACCATTAAAGTTTATTGCAAATTTACTAAGCATATTCCATTAACGTAATTTTAAATTTGCAAGAATTATTAGCGTGTTGTATATTCATGTATGTTTGCATGCATATATATGTATGGATATCTAATTTGTCGTAGCTACTATATATACCAGGGGTGCAAAATAAAATGTGTACACATTTTAAGAGAGGTTAACACTTTGGTCAACGTTTCCCAAGCAGTAGTTCCCCGTAATCAGAAGTGTCTGGACGCTGATGGTAACCACTTTGAGCACCTCTTGTAATTGTAGAAGTCAAACGTTACTTGTATTCATCATTTTTATCAGTATATATTAATACAGTTTTTTCCTTTCTTAAAATGTGTATACATGTTTTGGCAACTTCTGTATAATATGCATTTGTAGTCCCTCACTGTAGTCATAACTACAGTATATATTTAATATGCATTTATAATCCCTCACTGAGACTTGAATTATTCAATCATTAAATTATTATTGAATATATCTGTGTGTCATTATCTAAACTATACATAGCCATTATTGCCTACAATGTGCAAAGCACTATACAGGCCATTGAATTCAAAGATGGAGAGGCACAAAAACTAGAATAATAGCCACCACAATATTGTAGGATAAAAATATTACTGAAGGACCAACACACTCAACTTAAATACTTACTATAAAGGGAAATTCAAATTAAAACCAAATACCACAACACACCTATTAGAATGGCCAAGATCCAGAACACTGAAAATAGCAACGGCTGACAAGGATGTGGAGTAGCAGGCACTCTTATTCATTGCTGATGGGAAATGCAAAATGGTACAGCCACTTGGGAAGAAAGTTTGGTCATTTCTTATAAAACCAAACATACTCTTACCATATGATCTTGTAATCACGCTGCTGGTATTTACCCAAAGGAGTTAAAAACTTATGTCTATACCAAAACCTGCACATGGATGTTATACCGTGTTTCCCCCAAACTAAGACCGGGTCTTATATTCTTTTTTGCTCCCAAATACGCATTAGGGCTTATGTTCAGGGGATCTCATCCTGAAAAATCATGCAAGGGCTTATTTTCCAGTTGGAAGCAACAATGATGTCTGTTAGTAGGTGAATGGCTAAATAATCTCTGGTTAATAATTCCATTCAGACAATGGAATATTATTCAGTGCTAAAAAGTAAGGAGCTACCGAGCCATGAAAGGCAGACAAAACTTACTAATAAATGCATATTACTAGGTTAAAAAAGCCAATCTGAAATGCTACTTACTGTATGATTCCAACTATGTGACATTCTTGAAAAGGCAAAACTACAGAAACCAAAAATAGCAGTTGTCGCCACGGGGCTGAGGGGAGGGGAAATGAACAGAGTTGAGCACAGAGGATTTTTAGGGCAGTGAAAATATTCTGATATCGTAATGATGAATGCATGTCATTCATTATATATGTTTCCAAACCTATAGAATGTACAAAATCAAGTGAACTACATAATATAAACTATGGAATTTGGGTGATTATGTTGCATCAGTTTAGGTTTATCAGTTGTAACAAATGTTCCTCTCTTCTGGGGCATGTTGATAATGAGGGCGTGTATGCATGGGTGGGCGTAGGAGATGTGTGGGGAATCTTTATCTCCCACTCAATTTTGCTGTGAACCTGAAACTGCTCTAAAAAAATAAAGTCTTAATTTTAAAAAGGGTGAGTAGGGAGGAAAAGAAATAAAAAGGGAAAAGAAAAGCTCAGAAAGGTGTTTCTTGCCAGCTATTGCCTGAGATTTACTTTGGAATAGATGGGATTTAGATTTTAATTTTATAAATGTAAATTGCCCAGCATTAAGGAAGCAGAAAGTTGTAGAACTGAGACTCTAATCTAGACTTTCTGACTCCTACTATAAAGATATCAATTCCCTCCCATCCAACTCTTCTGCACCATAAATGTTTCGCTTCTATCTTAATATAAAGATGCAGCAAAAAGGCACTATTATAAATTTGGATTTCTTTAAAAAAAAAAACAGTACAAAGATGAACTGCATGTTCTTAGCACATAGAAGGCACCTACATTAAGAGAATAAATAAATATATCAGCCATTGTTGCTTTTCTCCTATATTATCTATTCATATCATCTTATTTTGCAATGGATATTGTCTTGTCCAGCACAAGGGAAAAAATTAACATTTTACTGCCTTCTCTCCAAATTGTGTGTATGAAATTTACTTTAATATATGACTACAGATATTAAAGAAAGTTTGTAATATATTATAAATTACCCCCTATATGAAATTTAATCAATATGAAGATGGGATATTAAAGGACTTGGCCTCTCAGGGGGGGAAATCACTCTCAGAAATGCTAAATAGGCTTCATTTCCGATGCTGTTGGCCACAAGTAGTTCTTTTTTAATGTTTATCGTTTATTTGCTTCTCCCTCTGCTAGTGTGTATGTTCCAGGAGGGCAAGGAATTAAATGAAGTATCCTAAGTACCCAGAACAGCTGCCTGGCATACCGTAGGCCCTTTGATGTGTATTTGATGAATGAATTAATGGATGAATGAATAAACACGACCATCCTTTATTTGCATAAGAGGTAGGAAAGGAATATTTTACATTTTCATGCTCTATAGTGAGAGGCAAGCTGTACTGTACAAGACTGACTATTTGGTAGACATGCAACAATGTCTGCCAAAGTTTTGAAGAGCACCTGATCTGATCACGATTCTGGTGTTATTAAAGAGTAGTACAGTCTTTCCAAATGGTAAGGGCTTCATTCCAGTCATAAGATGCCCAGTCATAAAATGCAAGTTCCCATGGATCCAGCCTTCACGAAGCCAATTCTGTCATGTGTTCATTCAGAAATATTTATGGAGTGCTCCTTGAAGGCCCAGTGCATTTCAAAGGGGAGAGAGTGCTGAGCAGTACCAGTACACGTCCAGCCTTCATGGAGTTTACAATCTACTAAAACACATGCTGTCACAGTCTGGTTCCAATCAGGAGATAGCTACTATACAGTAAGTTAGACAGGGAAAGTTTAACTATTATTATCTATACTAAAGGAGCAGGTATAAAATATAAGGAAACCCTCTATGGTACCCAAGGGCTGAGTGAGAGAACCCAAGGAAGAACAAACTTGAAAAGGGTGCAGACATCACTGGAGAAGGAGTGGTTCAGACACAGGACAGCAGTTCCCTGGTCTGGCCAGACCAAAGGTCATCAGGAGTTATGGGGCAAACAGTAGGCAACTCTCTGCATGCTGGATGAGGAGCAGGTGATGAGCAATCTATCGGTAGCAATCTATCGGTAAGTGTTTGCCCCCATGGGGCACGTGGGGCAGGCTTTGGCTTCCCTGTGGAGAGGATAGCACACAAGTTATCACTAGGTGGAAGATGCAAGGTTGCAGAGGGATCTCATGGATCTCAAGCAGGCTGCATCAGAGAGGTGGTCAAACCCACAAGGCCAACCCCAGCCCAACCTATGCCCCAAACTGCAAAGCCTCTTCCTCTGGCAGTGCCCTCCTATACCCTCTACTGAGAAAGCTTAACATTTTCCTCTCTTTAAAGAAGAAGTGCATAAAGAAATTATTTTATCATAAAAGATGTAATGACAGGGATATTCATTGCTAAGTGGCAATAAATTGATAACTGATGTACAAGTATATGCATACGCTAAATTACTACTCTCTGAATCTATATATCTGTGTGGATTATAGGTATGTATGTAAAAAGTATCTTTACAATAGTAAATTAGACTCACTATTCTTCTCCTTAGAAGAGATTCACAGCTTGGACCCAATAAAGGCCTAGTATTATTTTACTTAT
This sequence comes from Rhinolophus hipposideros, assembly GCF_964194185.1. Classification (NCBI taxonomy): domain Eukaryota; kingdom Metazoa; phylum Chordata; class Mammalia; order Chiroptera; family Rhinolophidae; genus Rhinolophus; species Rhinolophus hipposideros. Next base: position 78,534,102 of record NC_138055.1, read on the forward strand.
AGCATCTTTAGCTATGAAATGTGATTGAGTGAGAAAAATTGCAAAAAGAAAAAAGAAAAAAATCACATTGGGAAAAATTGAGGGAAAGTATACGACCTCAAATTGTTAAGAAAATGTTGCTGCATCATTCTTTCTCTCTTTCTTCTGTTTTATATTCTGCTTCCAGCCTCTAAAGCCATTTCATAGACGAGGGTGACAGTTAACTAGGGAATGACTTTAATAACACAGTGTAGCCCTCATTAAACTGTAATTTTCAACTATGCAGGTAAGAGATCATTGTATTTTTAAACACAGTGAGAGTGTCACACTGGTAATGATGTTCAAAGACTAGGAAATCAATTTCTAGTCTTGGCTTAGCTTTTCCCGAGCTTCTCTGTGATCTTGGTTAAGTCACTTAACAACTTCTTTGTAAATTTAGTAGGTAAAAGGCAGCCTGGCATAGTGGAAAGAAATTTGGAGTAGGCCAGATTTGAATTTAAGTCCCATTTCTCTCACACTTATGTTTTGGTGAGCTTGGATGAGATCGTTCAGGTTTGATTTGTCTATGTAGAAGGTATCATGGTAGATATTAGGTGAATATATAAATATATATTTTGTGTCCATATGAGAAAAGGGGTAAAGAAAGAAAAACAAACATAAAGGAGACCCCTAAATTCTCACAGCTTTAAAATTCCATATTCTGCAACTAGAACAATGAAATTTTGTATATGACAACTTCCCAATTAAAAAGCAATGGCAGCTATTATTTTTTTTTATGTTTTATTGTATGAAAATCATGTTTGTAAGTGAAAATGTTTCCCATGCTAGAATACTTCTAAATGGCCCTGATTTTAAATGTTGTTTAAATTGTCTCTAACTAGTTTAGCTAAGCACAGTCAACTGACATGAGGAAAAAAATAAATAACTCCTTTAAATGTTTTCCTCATAAAAAATAGAAAATTCCACCATCTATGAGAAATGATCGTTATTTGACAAAATCAAGTTGAATTTTAAAAAGCTAGTAGTGATTCTGAAAGTCAGCATGCCTACTGAAATAATTTGTCTTAAGAATATGTTACTATACTTAGTAGTTGCTATCTTAATCTGCCAATATATTATTTTATAAGAAAAAAATAAAGCAATTCTCTATTGAGAACCCAGTCAACATTTCATAGGGTAGCATTTGGATGTAAGCCTTAGCTTAGTCTTTACCTAGCTGTTTACCTTTTAGGAAGAAGTTGTTGCTTGTAAATTTAAAATTAAAGACCTTAAAGATGGAATTAGGTATCCATTCAAGGTAATGTAATAAATAAGTTATCCTGAAAGTAATTAGTAAAGCCTATGATGTGTTCAAATGTGAAATGTTATTACAAGAAAAATAAAATAATAGGATGTTAAAAACAAAGGAATAAGCTATCCTCTTTAAGAGAAATGTCAGTTTTCAATTTACAGGACTGTGTGAAAGATGGCCTTGTTTTTAAATCTGATTATTCTCATGCAGAATATTAATTAGAGAATCAGGCCTGCAGTCTCTACTGAAGAAAGTAATGTACGTTTTGAAGAGAACACTAGTATATTTATGGGCCCAAACTGGAAGGAAACAGAGGGATTCTCTTTTTGAAGTTAAGGTTAATAATACTTTAAATCCAGCCTTGAATTGTACCTTTCAAGTTATTTGTGGCTCTTTGATTCAATGTACATTTATTGAGCACTTAATATATATTTGGCACATGTCTTAGAGATAATTTCAAATTCAACTAATTGTCAAATTTTTCAACTTTTAAAAAACACAGGTCAGACTCTGTACCTTGTAATTACACTTAATATAGTAAAAGTTGTAATTTTTTAATAGAGCTTAAATTTCCTTTCAAAAATTATTTTAGTATTCAAAAATATATAAGCAATATCTCTTATGTGAAATAGCTTGGGTTATTCTCTCTGAAAGTGTTAATAATAAACCCCACCCAATACAAAAATGTGTTAATTAATTGCAGTGTTAATTTTTAATGTGCTAGAACCTACATCTGTGGTCACCAGCTGTTTCTTTCTCTCCACTCCTACATTAAGAAAACTTGATTGGGTGAGAAAAAAATGTGTTCTCCAAAGAGACTCTTCTAAATTTAAACACATGGCTCACTCTGGGCCATCCTCCTTAGGAACTCATCTTTAATGAGTCACAGTCTGAGTAACTACAATTACTATGTCTAAGGATATTCCAAAGTAAACTGCCCATATGGGGGCCATACAGTTCTCTCAACACTAAGGGCCCTAGTATTTTTTTAAGGAATTATAGCTGCTGCTGTTCAAAATCGTCTAGGAAGTATTTTTCAACACAACAAAAGTGGCGATTTTCAACACAACAAAAGTGGCGATATTCACATTTTATTGTCCCCTGACAGCCAGAACAATAACATTCCCATCATAGTCTCTTACTGTTAAAGAAAGAGAAAACCATAATTATATGGCATTTTCATACTACCGTTTCCTATTTGAATCATAGATTTACAATTCTACATAAAATACCAGGCCAAAAAGACATAGATAGATAGATAGATAGATGATAGGTAGGTCGGTAGGTAGGTAAGTAGGTAGGTAAGTAGATAGATAGATAGATAGATAGATAGATAGATAGATAGATAGATAGATAGATAGATGATAGATACACACACAACTTTACCTCCTAATTCTTGCTACATTACCATTTATTATATTCAGTCACAAGCATGATTTTCAAACTGTAAAACATCATAAATAATACCTACATAGTTATAAATGATTTTATTTTTATTTATAAATATAATACGAATCACTGATGCTTCACTGGTGGATTGACCTTCCCATTTTGTCATCTTGCTGTTCTCCAAGTCTTCTGCCACTTCACTTCTAACCTTTATTTCCTTTGAAATTTCCCCTTTATCAAGGCCCCAAAATCTCTAGCATTTTGACAATTTTGACAGCTCCACTACTTCCTATTGATCATTTATATTCCATAACTTAACTTTACAAACCAATAATTTACTCACTGAATGGTTAGAAACATTTTATATTTAATTTAATTTTCTATCACAGAGTGGTCAAAAGATGAGTAAAAATTATCTTTAATCATGTCCCTACTTTCATATTCAGTATAGACTAAAACTATATACAAGAAGAATAAATTGAGTTTTGTTTCAATTGTCCACTAATTAACGAGCATATTAGTTTTACCTGTACCTAACCTTTAGAAAATTCTGATCGATTTTTCTCATATATTCTCTTAAAGACAAAAAAAAAAAACATGTAGTCTCTAGTATTTTATGTTTATTTTTGCAAAGTTTAAAGGAGACACTATTCATTAATTCTATTTTATTAAAGTATGTGTTCATGTCATACAACCAAAATCCCTCAAATATGGGAGTATTCTTTGAACAGCTTCAGAAATTATGGTAATACCTAGTTTACAAAGACCTTGAAGTGTAAACAGAAAGACAAAAGTAAAGATAAGAAAGCCTGAAAGAACTTTTTACAAAATAATTATTAAATTTTAAAAATCATGTTAAGGGTTATGAAATCATAACCTATATTATAGATAGAGGTAGATATGAATACAGATATAGAAACATCTTTCTGTGTTTCCTTACAGAAATTGAGGATAGTATTGGTTTCCATTGATACATTTATTCATTTGTAGTTTCATAGCCCTTAATTCCAGGTAATGGACAGTTCTTTCCATTCCAAGGCATGCAAAAACAGATATGCATCTCACATTTGCTACTGAATGGTTTTATTTATGGTACTATTATATTAGAGGCATACTTTATTTCCAAATATTAAATAAGATGTTGTCTTCTTTATGATAAACTTTTGTCATGTAAAGCCATGTTTCAATGGCATTACTATCATTTACCTTCAGGCAAGTAATTTAATTGTGTTGCCTCAGTTTCCCCATTTTAAAAATGAGGGTGATATGTATCTTGCAGACTTGTAAGGATGATAAAAAGAGATGGTGAATATAAAGTGCCAAGGCAGGACTTGGGACATAGTGGATTCTTAATTCACTACTACTTCTTCAATGTGAATTTTCAGGAAAGTTAGGAGTGAATTAACACTGGCAAAGAATTAAAGATCAAATGGGTGATGAGAAAATATGGGCAATAGCACCTAATACTCTTTTAATAGATTTGATAGTCAAAAGTAATGTAACTGTGTTCAAGCAAAAATTTTGTTGATGCTAAACTTTAATTAACTGGCATACATTTGATTAATTGTCATACTTATAAATGACGATGTTCTGCCTACAAAATCTTCTAATAAAATAATACTGTGATACCACTGTATATGCCAATTGCTGCAAAATTTCATCGTACAAGAAGTAAGATTTGACTATCATATTTCACATTTAAAAGATTCAAACTTCCATCCCACTCTAGACGTTATATTTTTTGCCCAGATAAAAGTAAATATATGATGATAGGAGAACTGACTCTGGGTGGTGAACCACAATGCAATAGATAGATGATGTATTATAGAAATATACACTTAAAATCTGTACAATTTTACTAACTAATGTCACCTCAATAAATTTAATACAAAAATTAAAATAAAACAAATTAAAAAATAATAAGGGAGAGATAAGATTTTGTAAACAATTGTGGGCAAGTTAAACTTTTTTGTTATATATATAAAATGAGATCTGGCTTTGTTTCTCCTCTTTTGTTTTTTTATCTGAAGTATTCAATTTAAAGTAACATGTCAATAAAGAAGTTAAACCTACATCACATAGAACTATTTTTGTTGTTGTTGTTCAGCAAGAGTTGGTCTCTAATAATGTCAGTTTCTAAACTTTAAGGCTCTTTTTATTAACTCTGATTTTTTTTGGTCTCAAGTTTTTTGACAGGAGCTTTCACAATGCAGATTTGTTAGGTTTTGATATTTTTGTCCCTGAATTTTGACAATCACTTGAACAAACACATTAACACTTCAACCCTTAAAATATTCACATAACCGGAACTGGATCATCAAAATTAATTACTCTTATACCAAAAGCATGATTACATGGATGGTGGATTCATGTAATAAATATATATCAAAAGTCTAGTACAGGGTAGGCACATAATGTAGCTGTTGATTTAATGTCCTTTAACAGTTTGATACTGCCAATTTCAAAGATCTGAGACAGTTTAATGAAACAGTCAACAATGATTCCAGAGACAGTTAAATATAAGTTATTAGTAACCACAGAATAATGTTTACAGACCTAAAACAGTAGTTAGTTTCACCAGCACTTGACATCATCCAGAAAAAGACAAATTTCAACTGTATTTGTATGAGAGAACTAGTTGTACATATGTCAACTACATTTATTCTTTGTAAAAAACAAAAACAAAACAAAAAAAAGCTATATGCATTTTAAGATTTTTAAGGAGGTGACCATGTATGCTCTATTGATAATAGATTAAAGCACCATGTTTCTAACTGTAATATTTTAGTTTTCACCCCTTCATGATCCTCTTCTTTCTTATGCAACACAAACTGTTTTACTCTGACATTTTTTTTAATTTTAGTTATTATTGTTCCTTTCAAGCCAATTTTTTATACTAGCTAACATGATTCAAAAATAAATGGGTATGGTCAAATGTGAAATGCACTTGTCAAATGAATGAAACCTAAGTGTAATAATGTAATAACTCCTTAGGCTAGTCATGTTTATTGTTGCCAAATGTCTCTCTGCTAAGAACTAATAAGCATGAAAAGGGATAATGAAAGTTTTCATGAAAAGATTTTGAGAAACCTATCCACAAGTCTTCACTATCTGGGAATGTGAAAATAAGTATTTGTTTTATAGAAGTTCCACATGAGGACTGTAAAGATAGAATTATGAAAAGAGAGTCAGATAGAAAACAATTACAGTTTGATAGTTACTAATATTCTTTGGCACATGGAAGAAAATTGACAGGAAAGCTCCATTGAAAGGCGGAATGGAGCAAACAGTGCCTGCTAAATAAATACATGTTGAATTCATGTGTAAATAAAAGGAAGATTTTAAATTAAAGTTTCCAAAGACCCCAGGTGATCTTGAAAATCTAATTTAGGTTTTAAGTGTTTACATTCCAAAGGATAACTACTCAGTGGTAAACATTTTGGAATTTACTTAAAATGCATATTTTTGCTAAACAATCACTTTAGCAAAATTAACATAGGAAAATGGGGGTAAGAGGAGATTATTAGAATTTAAATATAATGTTATATAACAACTGGGTTGTTTCAAAGGATTATGAATATCGATTAAGGGTAAACAATTCTCTCAATAACTAGCATTGTTTATGCTATTATTCTTTAATTACAAACTCTTATGGACACTTGTAATTATAATAAAATTGAATAGAGTCCAACGAGAACTTAAAAAAAAAAATAGATGGGAGAAGTTGGGAACGGACCTTCCCTGTTTTGACAAGAGTAAAAGGATATATGACCTGATTTTAAAATCAACTGTGGGCCATAGAAAATGAATACTTGGGTAGCTTATAGTTTGTTAAATTTCATTCTTAATGTCTTATTGAGTTACACTTGTTATTACTAATCAATGTAGAAGTTTAAATACAGTAGTTCCCCTTATTCATGGTTTCGCTTTCCATGGTTCCAGTTTCCTGTGGTCAACCACAGTCCGAAAATATTAAATGGAGAATTCCAGAAATAAACAATTCATAAGTTTTATTTATTTCTTTAATATTGTTCTAATTAGGTTACTGATACCAGACATGAGGCAGGAATTGGCCTAGGCATTTAGCTTACATTATGTCACTAACTTCTCACAACAATCATGTAAGGGAGATAATTTTTCTATTTTATAAATAACATTTATCACATTAAATGGATAGGAAATATTAAATGGAAAATTTCAGAAATAAACTATTCATAAGTTTTAAATTGCCACCATTCCAAGTACCAGGATGAAATCTCACTCTGTCTCTCTCTGTCCTGCCCAGAACATGAATCATCCTTTTGTCCAGCTGTATAGCACTGCTTACCATTAGTCACTTAGCTGCTGTCTTGGTTATCAGATCAACTGTGGTGGTATCACAGTGCTGTGTTCAAGTTATCGTTATTTGACTTAGTAATGGCCCTAAAGTGCAAGAGTAATGATGCTAGCAAATCAGAAATGCCAAAGAGAAACCATAAAGTGCTTCCTTTAAATCAAAAGGTATGTGTGTACAGGAAAAACATTCATATATATATTCATATATATATTCATATATTCATATATATATGAATCAGTACTATCCGAGCTTGTAGGCATTCACTGGGGGTCTTGGAACATATCTTCCATGGATAAGGGGGGATAACTGTACTCGATAAGAGTCTACTGGTTTCATGAGAAACCAGAAAACTGTAAAAACCAGAGTTATATAGAATGAAAAGTGTTTTAGTTAATTTAAGGGCCACATGACAGAAAGCAAATGTAATCCTGGGGGGAAAAAAAATCACAAAACCTATTTAGATATTGCAACCAAAAATAAATCACTCAAAAAAAAAGTTCCTTCAGAAAAAAAACAAAGAAAACAAATTCTGTAGTATAAGAACCACAGAATTTATAGAAATAAGACAGTATTTTTCAGCACCACATTCTAGCCACCTTTGTCTGTGTATAGACAGTCACAAGATATCTTTAAAAGAAATAAACTCAGCAGTGTGTTAAAAAACAATGAAACCTGGGAAAACAGTGCATATTATAAGGAGGCCTCAAAGACTGTAAATCAACTATGAAGAGTAGCTATTATAAAAGATCAAGAAATAGACAATATACAAAAGTAAAAACCTGTACAATATCTACCAAAACAAGATTCCCCATTCTACATAAGTATTAGCTTTTATCATTAAGAATTGTTTTTTTTTAATAAATGTACATAGACAAAACTAATTATATGTCACGCATGTTAATTAAAAAAGAAATAACTGGCAGTGTGACTTTTAGCAACAAATACTGTGTATGTTTTTGTGAGTATCAAAAAAAAACACCTATTTTATTATTTATATGTCTCTTAAATTTTGGGTAAGAAGGATAACTAAATGTCATTTTCCAATTGGGATTTTGAAAATCAGGTATTTTATTAATCTTTTTATAAGTTTTATTTAAAAGTTTTGTTCACTGAAGAAACTTGAAAAAAAATTCAAAAACAAGCAAAATCTCCATGTTACTTTGAAGAAATCCAAATATGATGTAACCAACCTGCTGGTTATTTATTTTAATTCTTAATGTGAGACTTTAAACTATCTACCTGAAGTTCACTGTAAATGATCATTATAATTCAAGGTTGGATATAGCAATGGCCTTAAAAAGCAACTGTTATTTGAACACTGTAATATTTACCTCAACCTCAGACTTGCCAAATGTAACTCATTCATAGCACTTAAAGTGATGTAAATGCTTTCCTGCTAAAAATTTGTTCTGGTCACTTTCATTAAAATGTTGAATATTTTTGTTTCTCCATGCTTTACTTATGCTCTATCTGCTGTTAAGCAATACAATATGGGAAGAGCTTTGAAATAATTTCTATATCCAGACACACAGTGTTAAGTGTATCAATGAAAATCTAATGACGTATTACTATACATCATGAAATTTTTATTTTGACCTGTTTAATGGTTTTTTTGTTTTGTTTTTTTTTTATCCATACCAGGAAAGTCATTCAAAGCATTTTACATATTGAATTACTTATCAAAACACAGCATATATAGACCTTGACATTTGTTAAAGAACCAAGAATTTAACAACAAAACAAAAGTATTTATGAGACCAAAGCAAATCTTTAGCAGAATGCAGATTATGTGGCAAAGAAGTGATGAATTGGAAGATAAAGCATACTTATCAAGACACACTTTCAGCATATTTGTAAGAGACGTTTGGTTGATTAGTAAGATCACTTGTAAATATGCAGCAAACTCTTGTTAAAGAAATATAAAATCTATAACAATAATGTTGCAGGAAAGAAAAAAAACTGTAAAAGCTCCTTTAGTCATATTTTTTTAAATTCTAGGAACCCATCAGTAGGTCTAGCTCTAATATCAATTTTTTGAGGCGAGATTCTCTCACTATTGTATTTTCATGTGGGTAAGTAATTTTAGAATGATTATACATTGACTGTATTAAATTGCTTTTTTTTTTCATTTCTAGAGTAATCATAGGACAAAGTAATAGCTTTGCACTGAATTCCAATATGCAGTTCCTTAATAGATGTGTTGTTTTACTCCTCAATTTATTTTCTATATATCTGGTGGTTCAAGAATTTATATGATAACAAAAATAATCTCACTAAATGCAGTGAGAGAATAAGCTATATCGATTACTGCTCAAATTGTTTATACATAGCAAAACAATAAAATACAAGCCTTTAATCACATCTAAAATATTGTTTTTCTAAAAACAGCATTCACGTGTGTTTATGTAATTTTAAAGACTAATTTCCTACAGCATTTTCATTTCACTGAAAAAATACTTCAAAATTGCTATAAAGCTGCCTTGTATTTGTCACACAATGTGTTTTGTCACACAATATGTTTTTTAACTTATAATTATTATTTGCTGAAGGAATTATACTAAACAACGAAATATTTACAAACTTCCTTTTAAATATAGGGTTACATTAAGTATAAAAAGACATGAAGATTCAGTAGCAGCTTCAAAATAATAAAAACAACAGAACAGTATCAGGGAAATAAATAAATAAATAAATAAATAAATAAATAAATAAATAAATAAATAAATAAATAAACTTGTACCATACCGTAAATTTGTAGTCAATAGAAAAATTTTTAAGAATGTAGAAACACTGTTAAAAATTAAGATTTGTTTGATCTGGAAAAAAAAAAAGCTGTACTTTGATGTAACTCAATTTATTTCATTTTGAAGTAATTATTTTAGTATATGAAATTATATGTGAATATTTCAATACTTTATACAGAAAGTACCACCCTTCTTCCATATGTATTATTTGCAATCGTTGATAAAATCCTTATATTAAGAATAAAGGCATTAAATAATACATCTTTATACTATTAAGATTCTTTCATCAAAAATATTAACCAATAATGAACTATGTTATTGCATTATATTTTAAAAATACACATTTATTGCTAGTTATTACCTTGAATAATGCTTGCAAGGAACTTGATTTAGCTTTCTCTATTGAAACAAAACATTTGTGTTAGCCGTTTCTGGGAATCCACTCTTTTATTTATCTCTCTTTTTTTTTCCTTCTGAAGTAAGTACATCTGAATTCTAAAGGTGGCCCAAGTTCTTCATTTCTCAGATCTCCCTGCTCCCTCACCCCTCCAGTGTCAGAATTCTCCTTAAGTAATATGTTCTAGTAAATACACACTTGTTATTCAGGATATAGTTTATTCAAAGAATTTTATTCAAAGAATTTATTTTTTTTATTCAAAGAATTTTATTCAAAGAATTTTTACTGCTGGGGCAATAGGAGGGTTGACAGTTAATGGTGTGTGTGTGTGTGTGTGTGTGTGTGTGTGTGTGTGTGTGTGTGTGTGTGTGTTAAATAGGCCAAAGTAGACATTCCATTCTGTTATGTGGAAAAAATATATTTCCATTATGTAACTAGTAAACAGAAAGTGGATAAGCTTTTAGCATGCTTTCTTACATTTTTTTAGGCTGCTATTTTATCATTAGGAAATTCTTGCTTTTCTGCACCAGTAATATTCCTGTTGCTTGAAAGAATTCTTAGAGTCTCACAAAGGACTACTGACTGACTGACAGGGAGTAGCTTAATGCAGGCTCAATCTGGCCGACACATGAAAGCCAACTCCACTTGGCATCTCCTAGTGGTTTTCTCTGCTGAGAGAGCCTTCAGGAGCACCAGCTGTGGAGGTCTCTCAACTCCTGATCTCTGCTCTGTCTTGGACTCCATTGCAGACTCCTGCTTGTAGCTATTAGGCCTCTTGGTGCCTAGCGCACACTTTCTCAAACAATAGCTTTTCATTTGTCCCTACGCTTCAGGAATGTTCTCTTTGTAGACTAAGAGTAAAATAGGCTTCGTTTATAGATGCTCATTAACTCCTTTGAATGTGTTTTTCTAATCACAGTTTTAAGATTAAAAACCAAAAGGGTTTTATTTGAAAAAAGCTTTTAAATACAAAATGGACTTTTACAATCAATATTCACCATCATGTTGCACCATAGGTTTCCTAACCTGTCTATATGGTCATATATTTTTAAAATATCGAAAATTTTACTTAGGAAAGTATTAATTTCAGAAAAAAAAATAATTAGATATCTCCCCCAAAACTTATGTAAAGCACAAAAGTTTCACAACCCAGAGTAGCGTGGCATGAACCTTTGCTGCAGCCACTACTTAGGGAGCTCTGAAACGCCTCACTCTGGGCTTTTCAAACCCCTTCCCCACAGATACAGCCCTGTGTGCTGGCTTAATCCCCACGGAATTTAAAGCAGATGATCATAATTCTTTCATAAAATTCTTGATACAGCATTTTATAGTCTTTCCGAGTAAAATATTGCTAATGCACTATCCCATTCTCCCAACTTCTATTTGATTTTAACCTCCAACAGTTTTTCGTTACTCTTTCTCGAGAGAAATTCTGATTTGTTGAATACAAATAATAATGTCTTCCGTTTATAGCACCTGTTTACAAAGCACTCTCACAGATCTTACCACTACTGAAATACGATCAGAAGCAATCTCCATGACAACCTGTAATGTAGATTATTTCCCTCATTTATAAAACTAAGGCTCAGAAAGGCTGTGATCTGTCCAGAGTTGCAAACCTGTTTTATGCAGCCAGACTAGAACCCATGAGTATCTTTAGATTCTAGGTCTAATATGTTTTCCATTTTGCCTAGAATTGTTTTTTCTGAAGTTTTTAATTCAATCGAACTATTTATAAAACTAATTGTAACACATTTTTATAAAAATATAAGCAATTACAAAAATTAAACTATGACGATATAAACAAATTTAAATATCTAAATACTGAAATGACATGTCTCACAGTCTTGAAATACTAGAGATATTGTAGATAGAAGGAAACTATGATATCTATTTAACGTTTTCAATCAATTCCTCTTATTTAACCTAAATATAATTTATCCAAAACTTTGATTATATTATTTTGCATGTAAAAAGGAAACTCAATATATTTTTTTTAACTCAAAGACCATATAATTTTAAAATGCATGTTGTTGACAATATATTTCTTACTTTGAAGCATAACTTTATTTGGATCAAGTTAAGTGAAAATGTACGCTTAATATCACTGTCTAGGTTTTTCAATTAAAGGAATACTTGCACCAATGATAACAAATTCAGGACCTTCTAAGAAAGAACGCATGTCATTCCGTGACAATCCTGTGCATCTCAGTGGTGGATGGGGGAGTGGCAAGAAGAAGGAGAAAACTTCACACTAATCCTTCAAGCTTCAGCAAATGGCACACTATTTCTTTTCAAGAGGTCTGTGAATATCTGGTCCGGTTACCAATTGGATACAAGGTTTTAGACTACGGTATTTCAGTTGCATTATTATGCATAGTTCATAATTTTGATTTATGGTGAGTTATCCTATTTCCCATCTGTAAAATACAGTTTTGCTTCTGTTCCTGTATTGATGGAGAATGGCCTCCAGAAATTAGTTCTTGAAATATTGCAATGGAATTTGCATATCCAATTTCTTCTTTTGTTTAAAATTTTATGACATGTATTAAATATGGCTGTTGTTATTAATAATAAATTGTAATAGCATACACATGGGAGCATATAACTGTATTTTATTGACACTCTATAGTATTAATAAATAACTAATGGATTAAATTTGATTTTACCAGATTACATAATTGGATATTTCAAAGGTAAACTGATATATAAAGTAATTAAGAATAGACAAGGAAAATGGACTCTTTTTTTAAGTTATCTTCATTAGATTAGAGTTATGTTAAGCAAATATACATTCTTTAAATTAAAATGAAATATACATTTGAGTATTTATCAATTTAATTAATTGAATATTTTATGTGTAAGGTTTCATTCAGATGTATGTTACTCTTATTTATAAAAGGTAGATGCTAATTCTGGATCACTAACATTATTCTACTGACTCAAAGTACTCCATAGTTTTAATTTTTGTTAAAGTGCCTTAAAATTATCGTTTAGAAATATTTTCAAAGCTCAACCTTATAATTTTGTAAAATTCATATATTGTCTAAAATGACAGATACATTTTACTAAACTCTTACTATTGTGTGGCTAATATTCTGTGTTATTGTAGTAAATACAATGTGCAAAAATGCTGCATTTACCTTTAATGCTCCTCAGGATCTTTTGCTCTCCTGAGTCTGGACCTTTCTTCACAAAGCTAAGTTCTCCCGTGACTTTCCAGTGCGTTACTGTGTAATAGGAACCAGTGAAGTTTAGGGTTTTTGTTTTGTTTTTCCTTTGTTTTCCCTACCCTTTATTTAAACATTTTATCTAAAAATGACTAAGCAGATTTAGAGATGCATTTATTTAGTTTGTGCCCGCCCCCATCTTTTTTTAGAGCTCTATTGCACTTCAAACTTATAAATCTCTTTTAGCTTGATTGAGATAGAAATGTTAATGAGCCTTGAACTGTCAATCAACAGAGAAAACATAGATTCATATGTTGTGACCTAGAAATTGAGTTTTGGAACGTAAGCTCCATGTGCATTTGCTTTATTAACAAGCTGTTATATCATCCTGTTACTAACAGCATCCAAAAACCAACATAATGTAATGATGGAAAATATTTTATCTTAGCTTATTGTGAACCCTGCAGGAGAAAGCCACATTAAAGCTGATATTGATGGGGTTTTATGGTTTGTGCGCTCAAATCAATGAAGTGGAAAGGCTAGTGAGCTGGTTATGATTAAACTATTTTATTGCCTACAAATAATTTAGTCTATAGTTTCCTTATTCTATGATCGGTGTAATTGTTTTATAATATTAATTTTGAGGAAGACGGTAAATGCTGATGCTCCTTAAATTTTAGGTAACGATTGATATTTATGTCAATAAAATAGTTTTCTAATTATGGTATTAAATTGGAAGTTCTTTGTAGTGTTGTTTATCGAGTCCAGTCTTAAAAATTATCATTTAAAAAAATCTTTCAGAGTTCAAACTTATCATTTTAATATTAATTTGTGTTTATAAAAATAGAAAAGGTAAATTTTTAAATTGAATAATTTTTTAAAAATTGAGTAAAACCTGAAGGAAATCAAACCAAAAGATATTCTTTCTCCTGTCCTTTTGGGGAAACAGTAGGGCAAATAATTGTCTTTAAGATTTGGTAAGTTAAAACTATGAGCCCAAATTGTCACTTACGTAGCTAAAGTATGGATGGACAGTAACAGACCTAAGCAATGCTACTATTCAAATGCATCACCTATAATGACATTTGGGTCATATCATGCAACCCTTTCCCAACTCAATCCTCACCTGCCTACCTGTCCTCCCCCAGTGCTATGTGAAGCAATCATCAGCATTTCTATTAAGAATGCTAAAATGAATCACTAATCACAAAAAGGCTGATAAAAGTATTAGCTAGGGTGTTGGAAATTCCAGAATGTCTTGATTTGAGAGTGAACTATATTGGTTTATGGATATATCAGCTTCCCCAAGGTTCGGTCTGCCAACAAGATCTTTGTATATATAGTGCATTATAAGAGATCTTATTAGATGTTTTGGGAAGCAGTTCAAACCCTAACTTCTTTATTGTGCTCATAAATTATTTAGAGACACAGCATTCAGATTAAAAAAGAAAAGGGTAGAATAACAAAAACCAAAGCACTGCCATAGGTACTGCTCTGCCTGAAAGGCAAAAGAAAGAATACAGCAGGATTCTTGGAAATTAGTTTTCAGTCTTTCTTTTGTGGAGAAAACAAGGAAGAATGAATTTTTAGTTAGAAAGAATATGTTGTTGGAAGCCACAGACAAAGATTAAAAGGTTTTTGAAATTGAAATTGCAAATAAACAATAAATAGCAGTGTTTTAAGAGATCTTGCCTAATTTTAAATCCTCATATCATCATTATAATAAGCTTCAGTTCTTGTATTTCTTGATTATGTTGTTTAGTTATTGAAATTGGTCATTGCCATGATTTTCTCTTATTTCATAATTTACTCATATTTTCTCAAAATCTGGGTAGCACTGATCTAAAGTTTAGAATCGTCAAAGTAAATATATAGAATATATTTTGATAATATTTTACTGGTAGTGTTCTCTAATCAAAGTAACTACAATAAATATTTCATAAAAAAGAAAAAAATTGTTTATTCTTTTGGAAAAAAATTTCATTTGTCATTCACTTAATAGAGATTAAATAAATGGATACATTCTCCTCTTGTTATATTTATTTATTATCATATTTTCTGCCAGATGCAGGTTCCATTATCTTTAAAGACCAGAAAAGTATTCATCTGGATTTATGGTATTCATGACTGTACTGGGGGAAAGTGAATTATCTAGTAAATATACTTCGATTTCGGGAAAGAAGACCCCTAAACAGTCTATAGACTTATGGTTGTTAAGGCTAATTTCCAATTAATTACTAATAGGTCTAATTCTGTTCATTTCGGTATACAAAAAATCCATTGTCTACCATCATATTTTTGCTTACCTAGATGAAGCCTTTTTTGTCATTGATGAGTGTAAGATACAGAGACAGCCTCTTTCTAGCAGATAAAAAACCACATTCTAGATCAATGCTGTCTAAAACATTAGCCACATGTAGCTACAAGTACTTTCAATAGTTAGTCTGAATTGAGATATGAAATATAAAACAGCAAATTTCAAACATTTAGTATGAAAAAAGAATTAAAAAATGCCTAATTTCATATCGATTGTGTTCAAACAATAGTATTGTGGCTTAAGTAAAATGTATTACAAAATAATTTCATCTATTTCTTTTTCATTTTTTAAATGTGAGTACTAGTAAATTTTAAATTACGTATTATTTAACATTTTATTTCTATTGGATAGCACTGATCTGGAGGCTATTCTGTGAGACAGGTAGAGTGTATTGATACAGAAAATAATTAGTAAGATGCTAGATAAACGATATTGACCACAGAACACAGGGCACAAAAATCCTAGTTTATAAGGAAAGGGAACTTTGATTCTGCTAACCATACTTAATACTGTGAAATAAAAAGATAACCTCCATCGTGGTTCAGTTCTAGACTTTAAGATGGCATAATTGAATTTAACTGTGCATCAATGAAATTTGTACATACATATGTTTTTGTAATTTGGTTTTACAAACAGACCATCTTATAAAATCACATTGAAATTTTTACGTTACTGGTGGTAAGAAATAGAATTACGTAGCACCCACCTTGTAGTTTTTGCTATATCAGTCTTTACATACAAATCGCTGCTAATTTTTCAAATGGCATGACTTCAACTGGGGGTCTTTTAATGGGAGCCATATTATATTTGGCACCTTGTCGTATTAAAAATCCAGTTTCAATCTAAAACATAAAACATTAAAGTCAATAACAGTTACATACATGAACATAATACATTTTAAAATAACAAATATAGTGGTAGTGTGTTTATAACTTCTAAAAACATATAATCTACAAATACTTTATGCAGTACTACCTGACTACCATTTTTCCTTTCCCTCTAAATATGTAGTTCATCTCCATTCTTAGGAACCAGAATTTTACCCAAATTAAAAATTGAAGTGAAACTTCTCGTGTGATTTTTCATTTATAACTTATATCCCTACCTGCACTTTAGGGCCAGAATCCTCTAGTAGATGTGGAATGGCAACCTATAGGAAGGAGTCTGAGGACTCTTTACAGCTCAGTGAGGAAGAATGAATGAAGCAGCATGATAGACTGGTAATGTCTCCTTTAGCCTTGGGAGGGTAGTGAGAGGGCTTCTCTGGTACTTGTTTTTCTTTGCTTTTGGACAATAACTATCCAAAGCGCTACAAAAAGAAAGACGCTTTCTATGAAGCTTTTGAGAAAAGTGAACCAATTCAACTAACATTACAACAGGGAAAGTTTTCCTTTTATTTCAAGGCTTATTTTCACCATATCTGGATGTAATCTGCATAGCATCCCTACATTTTAGGAGATGATGTTATAACCACTTTTACATGGCAAGAACAAAGGTGAGAGAACATTTCAAGCCTATGCTTGCCTTTTGGGGGCCTGAATGCATCTGCCAGTGACAACCAGGTGAGTAAATATAAAATGACTTTTCAAAATAAATATGCCATTCAAATTTCTAAAAGGCAGTTTTCTCCTGCAAAGGCTGTAACAGAAACATTCAAACTTGTTTTATAATCCTCATAGAATTGGTCTAGAACAGCACTGTATAATGCAAATATAATGACAGCCACATATGTAATTTTAAATTTTCTAGTAGCCATATTAATAATGTAAAAATAAATTGATGAAATTAATGCATTTTACTTAATCCAAATATCCAATACTTCTTCATCAAATAGAATTATAAACATATTATCTTACAAGAGAAAACTTCAGCTGTCCTATCCCCTAAAATTACATGTCTTGGAGAAAAATAAAAAGGTATAAAAATAAGATGATTTCTGATTGATAGCTATAAATATACAACTGTTAGTAATATTTAACTATGCATATTCAAATCAAATAAATAAATGCTAACTTTACTGCTTTGCTCTTTTATGGGGATTTGAGGTTTCCTCCCACATTATTGGATTCAAGAGTTCTCTCCAAAGTTCATGTGTCAGCAGAAAATTACAAGAAGAAATAGTAAAGGGGGTTTTGTTTCTTATCTCTCTCTGGATCATGTAGATTTAGTCTAACCACAGACTTTTTATTAACGTCCAAACGAAACCAATGCTTAGACTCACTCAAGATAATACATAGAACAAAGTGAGACATTAGCATAGCAATTTTGTTCTGTTCAATACATATTTTGATATGATACATATGGAAGAAAGCAAAAAGAACATGCTTTTTGTAATCTAACTGTCCTGTGTTCTAACCTTCACTGATATATCATCTTGGACAAGTAGCAAATTCTATGAACAAATTTTCTCACCACTGAATTAAGATTATAACTCATAGGGTGTTAGAGGTCAAGTGACAATGTATAAGAAAAGCCCCTGGTTCATTATCTTGGTAGCATGAATGGTGACGACACAGAAAACCTTTCCAGACCAATCTTCCAAAATTAAACCAAAAACCCGATTAATTCTACATACCTTATTTAGGAAGTATTACCATGAAAGAATGGAAAAATATTTTTAAAGATCTTTTAAACGGATTCTCTAGATTTGCCTTGAAATGGCAGTAGAATTCAATGCTTCAAATGCATACATATTGAGCATCCTCCACTGAAAGTGTGCAGAATACTTTGGCAATGTAAAAGGCATATATTTCTAATAGCATGTTAACAATTTTTCACATGGACAAGTGAAAGACATATTTCTAGAAAATAGACTGAAATGTCAGCCCTGGAACTCTGCAGGCAATTCTTTATACTCCAGAAGAGAGCCATAAAATGTTTCCAGTGATGCCAGGTAATTGGCTAGATGGGCTCTCCATTTCTTTCACATTCTCCACTTCTCATCTCTTTCCCTTCAAAAGAAAATGCTGGCTCATTTTCTCTCTAGGGAGACAAAAGTATACCCATCCCTTGATTTGATGTCTTAATCTTTATTATCTTCAAATATAAGTTAATTTGAAAAGATGAGTATTAACCTAGACCCAATAAACAACATTATAAGTAACTTTTATTTTACTATCTGAATAGGGGATAAAAAATATTTTGGGCATGGAAAGGATTTGTTTCAAATGAGAATAGACATGGAAAAGGTGTTTTCATATTCCGTTTAACTGATCTGGAAGGATGAGTTGATATTGAGGGCACCAATTTAGGCAAAGAATACAGCCTGGATAAATACTTGAAGACAGATAACAGTGATATGTCCAGGGAATGGAAAGTAGAACAATCCAGGGACTGGATTATTGAACAGAAGTGAGACTACCTGGTGAAAGAGATTGGGAGTTAGTGGGAAATGTGACTGAGAAGTACGATTGGATAAAATAGCCTGAAATCTGTCCAGGTTCTAAATTTTAGTGTGTATATGTTGTCTCTCGGTGGAAAACTGCTATGTGATGGTTTTCAAAAAATAGGACGGCAACAGTATTGTCAGATAACATTATTACCAATAATTATGGGGATAAAAAAGTAGACATGATTAGGGGAAAATATTGATTTGATTCAAATATGAAAAAATAGTTAAAGTTACTTATACCAAAGTCTTTAATTAATAGGTATACTGATGTGTGTGTGTGTGTGTGTGTGTGTGTGTGTTAAGTGGAAGAAAACTTAAATGACTTACAGAGGCATTACCTTTTCCAAGTCTGTTGAAAGTTGATTTGCATATGCTGATTGTTCTTACATCTGAATGAAGCTACTTCCAAGTATAGATATTGGCAGATATCTTTGCAAATGTTTTCTGTGCAAGGATCTTGATACAGACAGTGACTTCTTGAACAAGCTGTTTACCTCTGGGAATGAGTTCCATGAGGACTTCAGAAGCAGTATACTGAGTCCTCTAAGTCTCGTAATGGCTGGAAAAAGTGCATTTCTAGTATTTACTTGGAGTATATTAGAATCAAAATATTGGAAGGCCTCTGTCTTTTTCTGCTTGTTCTGCTCTAATGAAATACCATATAATGGATGACTTAAACAACAAACGTTTATTTCTCACAGTTCTGGAGTGTTGAATTCAAGATCAGGGTTCTGAAATGGTTGAGTTAATGGCAAGAGCTCTCTTTCTGGTCTACAGATGGCCATCTTCTAGCCTTATCCTCACACAGTAGGGAGAGAGACTTCATTTCTCTTCATCCATTTATAAGAGCATTTATTTCATCATGAGGGCTTCACTTTCATGAGGGCATGTCACCCTATGTACCTCCCAAAGACCCCACCTCCAAATGCCATCACACTGGGGATGAAGGTTGTAATCTATGAATTTTGAAGGGGACTCAAACAATCAGTCCATGGCAGCCTCTTAGGGACCACTTAGTTTAATTGAGAAGAATTGTATTTCTAATAAATAACTTCAATGTTATTTTTTCAGTACATTGACTATAATGAGGATATTTTAATTAGAAAAGTTAAGATCTTAATAGGTAAATGTATGTGTTTTAGGTTATACAGATTGATGTGTTAATAACAGAACTGGGAGTAGGACCCAGTCTCCCAAGTCACAAAAATCTTTTTTAAAAATGTTAGGGGTAATATGTTTATATTTTAAAAAAATGTTTGCAACCTAACAATAGTGGTGTGGGGCAAGCACACTTACCTTAAACTAGTACATACACCTCAGGACACAGAATCTTCATGGAGATTTGTTCCCCGTGTATGATTCTTTCTCCTCTGTCTATTTCTTAAATAATGATAATTATGTATTTTATATCTTAAGTAGTTGAATTTTCCATTTTTAAAGTGACTTTTCATTTCATAGCACCATTAGTTTATTTTCACTATGCCCATAATCTTTGCTAAGTGATTTCACATTCTAAATTTTTAAAATCATAGTAATAGTCAACACACAGTGCTTATGCTATGGTCAGGCACTGTCCCTGAATGCTTTAGATATGTTACCTCTCTTTATATTTTGTCTCATCCTTTCAGGTAGATACTGTTCCAAGCCCCACTGTACAGAAGATGATACTAAGTCATAGAATTGTTTCTCAGCATCAGACAGCCAGCAGATGGTTGAGCCGGACCCAAACCCTGGAAGTCTGAATCTAGTCTGTACTTTACTACACTTGTCAGGTTATAAATAAAATAAATGTTCATACATATACATTTTCATAGAAATTGTGTGTAGGCAGTTAGCCAAATTTACCATTCATGGGTAATCAAAAAGTTTAGATAATAAAAATGTAGGCATGGCAGAATAATACTATGGTTATTTGACTGGAAGCACTTGCTTTCTAAGTATAGTCTTTAATTTCAGCTCACAATTAAGGCACAATATGATAAAAATATTTTTTCTACTTAAAGTTAATAATCCCCATTTGGAAATTAATCAT